>NC_064923.1:760952930-761640650 GCF_023897955.1 Schistocerca gregaria
CGCACATTGCTATCCACCCTATCCAAAAGATCATTTATGTAGATAGAAAACAACAGCGGACCTACTACACTTCCCTGGGGCACTCCAAATGATACCCTCACCTTCGATGAACACTCATCATCGAGGACAACGTACTGGGTTCTATTACTTAAGAAGTCTTCGAGCCACTCACATACTTGGGAACCAATCCCATATGCTCGTACCTTCGTTAGGAGTCTGTAGTGGGGTACCAAGTCAAACGCTTTCCGGAATTCAAGGAATATGGCATCCGTCTGATACCCTTCATCCATGGCTTGCCAGGAATGGCGTGAGGGAAACCGACATTTTGGGGCGGTGGAATGCGTTCTGTCCTTGGTTCAATGGGTGAGGTGTGAGTGAAACACCGGTGAGTCCACTATGTCATGTATTGACACATACGACCCTTGAACAAACAGAGTAATACATTGTGTTTTAACCCAATCAATTCCTCAGGGCAGGAGCGCGGCACGGAGTCATAGCGTGCAGATTCCAGTCACCGCTGTTGCGACGACGGCTCCTATTGCGGGTGAAACGTTCCCATTTGAAAAATTATAAATGACTGCTGATAAACCTCTTACGTTATTTGATTTTCAAACAGCTGAGCAAAACTGAGCGTACTCAGATATTCACTAAACTGACACACAATCTGACTTTCAATAATCCCTACAAAAGAATGGCCCTGACTAACAATAACCTATACGTTTCGTGAATCACTTACCTCACAAAAATCTTCGTTACTCGAACTGCTGCAATACAGCGAGCGCCAATACTGCCAGCTAAATGAAAGATTCTAACTAGTGAAGGCAATAACTACTGATAAGCATAGTTAGCAAATGAAAGATTTTCATAGAGAACAAACGATGTATTTAACAGTGTTCAAAAGTCATTATATATATATATATATATATATATATATATATATATATATATATATATATATATATATATATCAGTTCATGACATCCAGTCTTACAAATTTCCTTTTTCTGACGGACACACGTCCAGATCGTCCGCTCTCAAACTCTGCCATCTCTCTCCCCACATCCACCACTGCTGGCGGGTCACCTCCAACTGCGCAACGCTACGCTCTGTTCACATCCAACTGCCCGACACTACAGTAGCGAATATTCCAACAATGGCAACCAGCCACAGACTGCACACAGCACAGTCAGTGATTTTCATAGAGAGCGCTACGTGGCGTTACCAACATATAAACCTAAATAGCGTACTTAAATACCCCCCCATGCTCCCCACAAAAATTTTACAAATTGTTTTGGGCAGTGCCCAATACATATTTGTTAATTTTTTTATATAAACGCTAACAAATATATCAAATGCACACAATTATTGATACACTGTTTGTCAAAGGCAAAACGTGCTGTTCCAACAGGACAATGCACGTCCGCATGTATCCCGTGCCACCCAACGTGCTCTAGAAGGTGTAAGTCAACTACCCTGGCCAGCAAGATCTCCGGATCTGTCCCCCATTGAGCATGTTTGGGACTAGATGAAGTTTCGTCTCACTCGGTGTGCACGTCCAGCACGAACGCTGGTCCAACTGAGGCGCCAGGTGGCAATGGCATGGCAAGCCGTTCCACAGGACTACATCCAGTATCTCTACGATCGTCTCCATGGGAGAATAGCAGCCTGCATTGCTGCGAAAGGTGGATGATATACACTGTACTAGTGCCGACATTGTGCACGCTCTGTTGCCTGTGTCTATGTGCCTGTGGTTCTGTCAGTGTGATCGTTTGATGTATCTGACCCCAGGAATGTGTCAATAAAGTTTCCCTTTTCTGGGACAATGAATTCACGGTGTTCTTATTTCAATTTCCAGGAGTGTACGTCACGCGCGTGAGCTGAGTCTCCCGACAGCTCCTGGAGCACTGACGGCTGACGTGCAAACTGCACTGGACGCTGTTCTCCTTGAAACCATTGCCAGCCTACTCTGTCGTTGACGTCTCCCAGTGCCGGCTGCTGCTGCGCAATCTCCGCTGGTAATGGGCCTCCTTTATCGACTGCTGCCGCTTGCGAATACTGTGGCTAAGCGTGCCAAAGTCTCTAAAATGTTCAGTTAACCTGTTCTAAGTCTTTACGTATTTTTCTGCCGAATGTCTGCTTTGAACAACGATAAATAACACAGAATTATTATACACCCTGTGCGAATGGCCTTGCCTCGGTGGTAACACCGGTTCCGAAGTTAAGCGCTGTCGGGCTGGGCTAGCACTTGGATGGGTGACCATCCGGTCTGCTGAGCGCTGTTGGCAAGCGAACTGAGGAGCTACTTGATTGAGAAGTAGCGGCTCCGGTCTCGGAAACTGACGTACGGCCAGGAGAGCGGTGTGCTGACTACATGCCCCTCCATATCCGCATTCAGTGACGCCTGTGGGCTGAGGATGACACGGCGGTTGGTCGGTGCCTTTGGGCCTTCATGACCTGTTCGGGAGGAGATTATACACCCTACAGTTGTTCTTGTAGTCACTATGCGCTGCACACAATGTCCAGCCTACAAATCACCATGGTGGATAGCCCTTGTTACACCTTATGTCGCAGTGAAGCGGCTAGCAATGATGAAAATTAAAAATTCTCCTTTGTCAAATTGTCATGTACATAAAACGTAGGAAACACAGATTTTTATCAGAGAGTAAGGTATTATGGTTGAAATACACACGTTATAACAAGCTCGTTAGATGCAGACTGATATTTATAAAAGGTAAATAACGTTTCTTTTTAATTTTTAATACCCTTTGTAGATGGAAGGACATTACAGTCTCCCAAAATAGGTAATGGCTTTACACTCAGTGATTTTTAAATGGGACTGGATGCTAGATTTCTCTTTCCGAATATTGGTTTTACATGTTTGTTAATCCTGCGCTGTGAAGATTGGATTACGAAACTTGGTTGGCTTGATTTATACTGAAAAATATCAAATGTCTCTGAGCACTATGGGACTTAACTTCTGAGGTCATCAGTCCCCTAGAACGTAGTACTACTTAAGCCAACCTAACCTAAGGACATCACACACATCCATACCCGAGACAGGATTCGAACCCCTGCGACCGTAGCGGTCAAGCGGTTCCAGACTGTAACGCCTAGAACCGCTCGGCCACCCTGGCCGGCTATTTATACTGATATGGGTAGTCTAATTATATATGAAAAATGAGCCTGCAATGAGTAATATTCTATTTGTTATTGAAAATTATGTCGAAATAATATACTCGCTTAGAAAAAATGGTCTATTTCGCTGACATACGATAACTGATCGCTATGAATCGATGTCAAAAAAAAAAGACAATTAAAAATAAGAACCACAAAAATTACATGCTCTTCCCTATAAAGACAGCCGAACAAAAAAAGTGAAGGACCCATCAGGAGAAGAGCAAACGAAATGAAACGTCACGTATTGAGAGTCCGCGATGTTACTGCAATGGTTTCCAAATCGAGTCAGTTTATCAAGGTTCAAACGGCTCTGAGCACTATGGGACTGAGGTCATCAGTCCTCTAGACTTGGAACTACTTAAATCTAACTAACCTAAGTATATCGCACATATTCATGCCCGATGAAGGATTCGAACCTGCGACCACAGCAGCAGCGCGATTCCGGACTGAAGCGCCTACAACCGGTCGGTCACAACGTTTATCAAGGAACTTGGCAGAATAAACCTAGTTATCGCAATGGCGTTACACCCCCTCTGGCAGGAAAACACGCAATAACTCGCTTGGGGATGGTGTCATAAAGCCTTTGTAGTCTTTTTATTATGGAAAGTTCGTTGACCACACATGTACCCAATCCTTGGTTTTCTGAATACTCGCACTGGGATGGAACTGATGTTCGAGATGATCGAACACTTGTTGTGTCACGGACAAATAAGTGGATTTCACAGGTCACAGAAGTATCTCAATATCAGGCAGGCAGTTCACAGAGGTACGTCCAATGTGCGGACGAGCAGTGTCCTGTTGAAAAATAGAAGTTACCGTCACGCAAGAGGTGACACATGCGGATGGAAGATGTTTGTGACATTCCAGTGTGCTGTCAGAGTTCCCTCAGTCAGCACCAGCTGCGACCTGACGTTGACGGCTCGTCACACTGTGATGCCAGGAGTAACATCACTGTTTCTCCCCAGAACAATGGAAGAATGGGACGTCTCTCACGTCACAGCCCTGTTCGCCGACAGTAGTCGTCGGGGACTTTGCAGAACTAGGATCCGTCCCTGGAGAAAATGCAGCACTGTTTAGCAGCAGTTCACACTTCGCAGTCAAGGTGCCGCTCGAGAAGCAGCCGTCTCCGTACGACGGCGCTTCACAAGTCCGGCTGCTCCTAGTCTCCAATCAATGGTGAAGCACTGTTGCAGGCAGCACATTCCTCGTTTCTGGACGGCAGCTGCAGATGTGAAGGGGGTTACAACGTGTGGTGTTGCACGGTTGTGGCCGGCCGGTGTGGCCGTGCGGTTCTAGGCGCTTCAGTCTGGAACCGTGGGACCGCTACGGTCGCAGGTTCAAATCCTACCTCGGGTATGGATGTCTGCGATGTCCTTAGGTTGGTTAGGTTTAAGTAGTTCTAAGTTCTAGGGGACTGATGACCTCAGATGTTAAGTCCCATAGTGCTCAGAGCCATTTGAAACACATTTTTTTTTTGGACAGTTGTGGATATCCTCCCTTGTGGTGGTCAAATCAGGTCGAGCAGAATTTTAGAGGACAAGAATGCCTAATCTCATGTTCCCATAGAGTCCAGCATTAGGCTGTTATCAGATCCGAATGCGCCGCTAATCTGGATTACTGCACGTCTCGACCAACTAGAGACCGACAATGTGGCCTCTTTATAAGTCTAAGAGGTGCTGATATCGCTTTCTCATAGGAGCGTTCAGTATCTCCATGGCCTTCACAGTGATTAGTCAACATCTGACACTACTGGCGCCCTTTACGTGCCGTACAAGGCCCCATAACAAAACTAAACAAGAAAAACCCTAAGCTCTCCTGTGGCTGTTCTATCTACTCTAATTATCGAAACACCTACTGGTCGTGTATACATGTACACAGCTACAGCTACATGACCATGTCTTCTCGCTGCTCCATTTTTTTATCAGGACGATGAGCCTTATTCATCTTCATATACATATTTTCATAGTCACATCTGAGATGACAAATGCTTCTGTCAACGGGAGCTTTGCCAATCACATTACCAAATATTGACGACAATGCAGCCTCTCATTGCTTCAGATATGAAAAACATAGTTTGAATCGAAGTCCTTCACATTATTCATTTGTTCATGTCTACATGGGTATTGTAGTGACAGTGGTGATGGACTGATACGTTAGTTGGAGGGGTCTACTGAGATGACATAATTCACGATCCTGGGTGGGGCTGTAGTGGTGTGGTGGCAGGTGTCAGCCAGTGGACAGCCATGGCAACAACACTGGTTGATTAAGGCCTCGTTTTAATGACAATTAAAGGAGCAAATGTGGAGTGGGAGAGTGGTCAGTGTCCCCCCCCTCCCCCTAACATACGCGGCCATGGCTGGTGACGTGTGCTGCTATCAACAGCACTGCATGGTCCCTCATGTGATCGTGGCAGCTGGCAAAGTGGTGATACCAGCACGGCGGCAGCAAATCCGTGTCAGGAACAGCGCCAGGTGGTGCGTAACAGACGGACAACATGCGGCATTAGCCATCTAGCCTGCCCACGTCTGCGTACAAGGGAAGAAGTGAGACGAAACCGCGACCCCCAGCACAGGTGACGACGGTGGTGTGCGCCTCCACTGGGTGACGGTGGACAGCGTGTGCCTGCTTGGTGCAGAGAACAGCAACAGCATTCACTCTGGTCAGGCCATGATGGCTGGGCAGGCGACGACCAGCAGCAGGCGCCAGTCACGCAGCAGCTCACCTGCTGAGGGGAAAGCGCCGGTCTGGCAGGGTCGCAGCTCACCACAGGCAGCAACCTGCAGCAACTGACAGCACAGTCTGGCGGTGGCAGCGTGCCGGGTCATCTTGGATGGCGAACAGCTGTGTACCTCTCCCCGTGAGTAGCGGTTGATGCTGACTACAAGCTGAGACTGAGTCTAAATTGGGTGGTATGTGTACCACCTGGGCCAACCAGTGTTTCTGTCATGACAGAAATAAAAACTTTGAGGTTCGCCGATGACATTGTAATTCTATCAGAGACAGCAAAGGACACCATGATGCCGGGTGTTGGCCCTGTGTGCCTCGGTCGTATGTAGTCCTGATTGTGGCACTCACCTGCACGGCGCCAAACACGCATACGACCATCATTGGCACCAAGGCAGAAGTGACTCTCATCGCTGAAGACGACACATCTCCATTCGTCCCTCCATTCACGCCTGTCGCGACACCACTGGAGGCGGGCTGCACGATGTTGGGGCGTGAGCGGAAGACGGCCTAACGGTGTGCGGGACCGTAGCCCAGCTTCATGGAGACGGCTGCGAATGGTCCTCGCCGATACCCCAGGAGCAACAGTGTCCCTAATTTGCTGGGAAGTGGCGGTGCGGTCCCCTACGGCACTGCGTAGGATCCTACGGTCTTGGCGTGCATCCGTGCGTCGTTGCGGTCCGGTCCCAGGTCGACGGGCACGTGCACCTTCCGCCGACCACTGGCGACAACAGCGATGTACTGTGGAGACCTCACGCCCCACGTGTTGAGCAATTCGGCGGTACGTCCACCAGGCCTCCCGCATGCCCACTATACGCCCTCACACAAAGTCCGTCAACTGCACATATGGTTCACGTCCACGCTGTCGCGGCATGCTACCAGTGTTAAAGACTGCGATGGAGCTCCGTATGCCACGGCAAACTGGCTGACACTGACGGCGGCGGTGCACAAATGCTGCACAGCTAGCGCCACTCAACGGCCAACATCGCGGTTCCTGGTGTGTCCGCTGTGCCGTGTGTGTGATCATTGCTTGTACAGCCCTCTCGCAGTGTCCGGAGCAAGTATGGTGGGTCTGACGCACCGGTGTCAATGTGTTCTTTTTTCCTTTTCCAGGAGTGTATTTGAAGTACAATGATACAAAGGTTTTCCGTGATATATTTCATTCCATTGCTGTAATCTGTTACACCTGAGGATATAATTAAATTAATCCTCAGGGGGGTACAAGCTTACTTTGTGTACCATGTGTATGGCAAGCACAAGGAGCCCTAGCTAATATGATATTTCCTTATACAAATTTACACATCGGTACCATATTTCTCTAACACATTAATTACACAGGTATCTGATCATTTAACTGGGAGAGACAAACATTCATTTTACTACATCAGTGACAGATGTTTACGTAATTATACAGTTGGATACCTTCACACTTATGAAATTGTATTTTTCTGTACTTTGTGAACTGTTCACAATTTTTCGGAACCATTGTGATACTATGAGAGCTTTGAATGATGTATTTGGTATGGGATCATGATTTTTGAAGTACATTTGAGGTAGATGACACTTTTGACATGAGCAGAGAATTTTTTTTAGGCTTTGAAATTATTGCAGAAAGCTATGACGTTTTTGAGATTTGACTGAGGTGTTATGATGTTATTATTATTACGACGACGATGTGAAATATGCTGCTGAGGTATGTTTAAGCTGATGCTATATGAGTTATTTGGTTATGCTACGTATCTGTTATGATGAAATATTGAAGAAGTGTCGACGAATAAGGTAAGGAATAATGAGTAGTGGTTAGGGACTCTGGTTTGTGAAAAAGGATGTTGGAAACCGAGAATCGTACTTTAAGAGTTATGAAATGTGTGTATGCGTGAATGTATCACTATGCTCGCGAAAATTTTTTGGACACTATTATATTTAAAGCATTTTGTTTCTACAGATTTGTAACGCAAATTCTTGACCTGTGAATTTTTTTTATATGAGACTGCCACTGTAGCGGAAACTGGTGTCATAAATATTTCGGTAAGACAGTTAAGTGACCACCTGCATGTAATGCGTCGTGGGCACCCAGCTGGGCGACAGCCACCGGGAGACAAGCCATTAGTGTGTGCCTTTCAGAGGCACAGGTGAAAAAAAAAGGGGAGGACATTATCCTCGCTATTGACATTCCTTTGTTGAAAGCACCGCAAATACGACACGCTTATTTCTCGGAAACATTCTTACATCTGCACACCTGATTATGACAAGTGCCTTTCCACGAGAGTTGAGAGAATTTGTACTAACTTATGAAATGTCACATGCCTATTGAATGATATTTTTATGCATTGCCTTTCAAAGTTGCTTATTTCATTTGATATCTGGTTTCCAGCTGTGTTGCAGCATTGGTTTTATAAAATAAAATTAAATGCATTTGCTAATGTGAACACTTTCTGTCAACAGATCTATTAAATAATCATTTTATGATCCACATTCTTCGAAAAAGGAGCACTTGGAAAGGAAAGAACAATAAGAAGGAATTAATAACAGTTACTGAATACTTAATTTTCTTTTCAACTACTTGGTAATATCTTTTGTAGAATTAGTTTTGTGGTGCACCACTTTAATTATATAGACATTAAGATGTGAATATACATTTCCCTTATCTGCATTGTTGTCTTTAGCGTAATATTTTTTCTGCTTGAGCTTTGTCATGTTTAGGTATAAGTTATAGCATTTGCTGTTGCTGTTTGCCATGCTCAGTGCTACTGAATGTCACTTTGTATTACTAGGTCAAGCCAACTTTATTACTGATTTATTTTTCTTGTTGCTGCACATTGGCTCATATTAGTTGTAATGTTGCATTGCTTGGTAATTTAGATTTACTGTAGCTTACTTTGCCAATTTCCATATTTTTTTGTCATTGCTGTTTGTATTAATTGTTTTGTGCTGCTGCATTGCCTCGTCCCTTAGTTTAGCATCTGAGCTCAGTAGGTTTTAAGTTAGCTTAAGAGGGGGTAGACTATATAAGAAACTAACTATGATGAATTGGAAGAAAAGCATTGAGAAGCTATAAGAAAATGGTAGAATTTTTCTGATAATATGTAATTTACTTCGTACAGATGTTTAGGCATGATTTGTTCTGTTTTGTTTTAATGCTTATGTGTGAAGTTGATGTTTCAAAAGTTATTCTGATCTTTTATGTATGTACTTATGTCATAATTTTTGTAACACTGATGTATTTGTTATTTCGATTCTTTTGGAAAGCCCCTATTACTACAAATGTTATCTGTATTTTTATGTTCTTTAATGATGTATTTTGTACCTTTGTTATTGTATTCTTATGTTATAAAATTGTAATTGACACCAGTTCATCAAATTAAGTAACTTGTAAGTTACATTTCACTGCACATGTTTCTGTTGGTCATAGTATATGGACAATATGTGAGAAGTAGGGACTGTTAGTGTTTGCATATGTGTTGATAATTCAGCAAGGGACTGGATAACAGCATTGCTCGTTCTAAGGACATTTCAAAAAAAAATTTGTAAGTGCACAAGTGGTGGTTTATGGACTTGCTGTATTCTCTGCAAGACTCTTCGATGGTAATCGTGCACCTGCACAGTCGCAACAGATGGCTGCTGGTCATCTCTACAAGGTCTACAGTGGGTCTGCATGTCTGGTGGCCCACCAATACCGTAATCTCTACCACGACTACAATGGGTCTACTCTGTCTTGACCTACCTACCAATATTCTTCAAAACTTAGACTGACTCTGCTGTGGGTTTGCTCTGTTGTGGCCCATTAACTGTCTGCATGTCAAGAGTCGGCACTGTCTTTCCGCTGGAAGGACAACACTACTTATTTAAGACTGCATAGAAATCCACTACTTCCGTGTGCATTTTCTTTTACTACTCAGACTTTGAGAAAAACACTGCAATTTTACTTTGATGAATGATCAGGACTGTCTTTATGGACTGTGAGAAAATTTTAGCTTTTGACCAACATTGTATCGATAAGTGTGTGCATTTCATTTCTTTGTTATTGTAATTATGAAAAATTTTTTCAAATCTGTGTTGGCCGCTGCCCAAAACAATTTCTAAATTTTTTTGTGGGGAGCATGGGGGCTATGTAAGTAGGCTGTTTAGGTTTTTTTTACTGGTAACGCCGCCGCCACGTAGCTCTCTGTATGAAAATCACTGGCTGTGCCGTGTGCTGTCTGTGGCTGGTTGGCATTGTTGTAACACTCGCCATTGTAGCGTTGGGCAGCTGGCGCGTAGCTTTGCGCAGTTGGAGGTGAGCCGCCAGCAGTGGTGGATGCGGGGAGAGAGATGGCGGAGTTTGAAATCTGTAAGATTGGATGTCATGAACTGCTATATACATTATGACTTTTGATCACTATTGAGGTAAATACATTGTTTGTTCTCTATCAAAATCTTTCGTTTGCTAACTATGCCTATCAGTAGTTAAGAGACTTCCGTAGTTTGAATCTTTTATTTACCTGACAGTAGTGGCACTCGCTGTATTGCAGTAGCTTGAGTAACGAGGATTTTTGTGAGGTAAGTGATTTGTGAAACATATAGGTTAATGTTAGTCAGGGCCATTCTTTCGTAGGGATTTTTGGAAGTGAGATTGCGTTGCGCTAAAAAATATTGTGTGTCAGTTTAAGCACAGTAATTCATTAATTGTTACAAGGGGACGTTTCATACCTCGTATATGCCTACAACATGTGTGTCAGGTATTCTCTTGTAAAGTGCGCCTCATTTACGACGGCGGCGGGGTTTAGGTTCGTTCTGCACATCCAACGTCACAAAACACAGTCAGCCAATGAACAGAGAACGACGTTGCCAGACCTCGACTCCCTTCACTTTTAGAAATGTTCAGTCATAAATAAAGTAATTGAACAAAAGTAGTGTCTTGATAGCAGACTTTCTTTTATAGAAAGTTTGGAAAAAGCATTCTTTATACGAATTGCTTCATATTCTATTAATTAATTAAACCAAACAAGCAATAAGCCTCCTAATTCAGGCGATAGCAAGGAAAGGTGTTTGTATCACTCTCACTAACCCCTTTTTCGCAATAAATAACAGTGGTAATTGTTTATTTCCTATTGTACTTCGACGAAACGTGAGTAATTCATAGTCGTACCAACAATGTTTGTCCGTATTTTGCGTGATATTTTAAAGTCCTCCGGGAGATGTATTCAATGACGACCTGTGTTAGCTTAATAGTTAAAGTGTATGGCTGCTAAGCGAAAGTTTCTGAGTTCAAGGATTGTTCAGTGCTTAATATTTTCTTTATGTAAAAACAAAATCGAAGTGCCTTACTTCATGAATTTTATTCGTTTGAATGTAATTTTTTGAAATTTCTAGTGGCAACTAAAGTCGACCATACGGAAAGTATACGCTATGGACTGTTACCTCTGCAAACTCTTCAAAATTTCGTGCAATGGTTTACTAGATGTAATGCTGCACAATAACTGCGTTAAACTTCGAAGCAAAATTGTCAGCCGGTCGGGGTAGCTGAGCGGTTCTAGGCGCTACAGTCTGGAACCGCGCGACCGCTACGGTCGCAGGTTAGAATGCTGCCTTGGGCATGGATGTGTGTGATGTCCTTAGGTTAGTTAGGTTTAAGTAGTTCTAAGTTCTAGGGTACTGACGACCTCAGATGTTAAGTCCCATAGTGCTCAGAGCCAGCCAAAATTGTCATTTATGGGGGGAAGGTATCAATCAAGAAGGTGTGTAAAAATCCAATTTTTTTGGGCCAAATAGTTTTTGTGAAATCGAATGATAAAGTGAGTCAAAGCAGTTGAAACACCATGTGTCTGCACAGGCGAGCAGTGCAATGATGGCAAAATCGCGCACATCGCTGAATGCGGGGAGCACGTCTCTGTAGCAGCGAAAGGGTTAACGCGGCCGTGGTGGCTTTACTTTGTAAACGGACTGTACCATACTACGGCGCTGTTTCTGTTGGCGCCTGCAACTGACAACGCAGCAATCTCCCGCGTCTGGGCGGACATGTGCGAACCACCAAGATAAAAGAATTGAACTATAGGCTGGACTATGTTGAATTTTTCATAGCAGTTTGATGGACTTGGATTTCATTGGCGGACTTGATTCATTGACCGACTTGGAATTATTCCACATCGTCCATCCTTTGTGTAATCACAGACAGCCTGAAGATTTTGTTGTATACTCTGAGCTATCAACATGTAGTGAACTTGTAACTAATGTTTTTTGGAGGGGGGGGGGGCGGCGTTGTTTGGGGAAGGAGACCAGACAGCGAGGTCATCGGTCTCATCACCTGGAGCGATTGAGGGAAAGCAGGGAAAACCTAAATCGGGATGGCTGGACGCGGGATTGAACCGTCGTCCTCCCGAATGCGAGTCCAGTGTCCGGCCACTGCGCCACCTCGCCCGGTAACTAATGTTTTGTTCGGACGGAGGGAGCAGAAGCAGCACTGGCACAGTTTCCGCGGAGCCAGCGGCGACCTACCTCCTGGCGCCAGAAGAGCAGCACGTCGTCGAAGCTGCCCGCCTGGCTGTGGTTGCTGGCCAGGTAGAAGCCGCGCGGGCAGTGGGCGGCGCCGCGGGCCACCAGCAGGGCGCACAGCTGCAGCTCGTATTCCTCCCCCGCCATATCCGCCACGTCCGCCCGCTTCTCGTACGTCAGCTCCCGCCTGTCGACCGAAACGGAAGATAGCGGAACAGACGACACAGGGATGGAGAAACAATTAAAATCGCTCAAAAGAGGAAAGGCCGCTGCACCTGATGGGACACCAGTCCAACTTCACACAGAGTACGCGAAGGAACTTGGTCCCCTTCTTGCAGCGGTGTACCGTAGCTCTCTAGAAGAGCGTAGCGTTCCAAAGGATTGGAAAAGGGCACAGGTCCTCCCCGTTTTCAAGAAGGGACGGCGAACAGATGTGCAGAACTATAGACCTATATCTCTAACGTCGATCGGTTGTACAACTTTGGAACACGTATTATGTTCGAGTATAATGACTTTTCTGGAAACTAGAAATCTACTCTGTAGGAATCAGCATGGGTTTCGAAAAGGACGGTCGTGTGAAACCCAGCTCACGCTATTCGTCCACGAGACTCAGAAGGCCACAGATGCCGTGTTTCTTCACGGGTAGATGCCGTGTTTCTTGACTTCCGCAAGGCGTTCGATACAGTTACCCACAGTCGTTTAATGAACAAAGTAAAAGCATATGGACTATCCGACCAACTGTGTGATTTGATTGAAGAGTTCCTAGATAACAGAACGCAGCATGTCATTCTCAATGGAGAGAAGTCTTCCGAAGTAAGAGTGATTTCAGGTGTGCAGCAGGGGAGTGTCGTAGGACCGTTGCTATTCACAATATACATAAATGACCTTGTTGATGACATCGGAAGTTCACTGAGGCTTTTTGCAGATGATGCTGTGGTGTATCGAGAGGTTGTAACAATGGAAAATTGTACTGAAATGCAGGAGGATCTGCAGCGAATTGACGCAAGGTGCAGGGAATGGCGATTGAATTTCAATGTAGACAAGTGTAATGTGCTGCGAATAAATAGAAAGATAGTTCCCTTATCATTTAGCTACAAAATAGCAGGTCAGCAACTGGGAGCAGTAATTTCATAAATTATCTGGGAGTACGCATTAGGAGTGATTTAAAATGGAATGATCATATAAAGTTGATCGTCGGTAAAGCAGATGGCAGACTGAGATTCATTGGAAGAATCCCAAGGAAATGCAATCCGACAACAAAGGAACTAGGTTACAGTACGCTTGTTCGCCCACTGCTTGAATACTGCTCAGCAGTGTGGGATCCGTACCAGATAGGGTTGATGGAAGAAGTAGAGAAGATCCAACGGAAAGCAGCGCGCTTCGTTACAGGATCATTTAGTAGTTGCGAAAGCGTTATGGAGATGATAGATAAACTCCAGTGGAAGACTCTTCAGGAGAGACGCTCAGTAGCTCGGTACGGGCTTTTGTTAAAGTTTCCAGAACATGCCTTCACCGAAGAGCCAAGCAGTGTATTGCTCCCTCCTACGTACACCTCGCGAAGAGACAATGAGGATAAAATCAGAAAGATTAGAGCCCACACAGAAGCATACCGAAAATCCTTCTTTCCACGAACAATACGAGACTGGAATGGACGGGAGAAGCGATAGAGGTACTCAGGGTACCCTCCGCCACACGCCGTCGGGTGGATTGCGGAGTACGGATGTAGATGTAGATGTAGACGCGTTGCCATACCTCACTTCATACATTTAAACGTTTATAAGGTATATATGCAAACAAGGATCCTTCCTTATTGGACCAGAAAGTAAGGTACAGAGTTGAGAGGGCGCCGGCAGATGTGCGGAGACTAACTGAGCACAGCAGTTCTCGGATATTCCAATGCGGAAAACAAAAGTACTCCATCTTCTTTTCTTTTACTGACAGTTTCATTCCCTCCATATGGGACAGAGAGGAAATGGTGAGGACGAGACTGGTTGGAACCATATAGCTGTTCTTGAGTCTGACAACACGAAAAATACAGATGTAAGTTAATGAAGTAATAAGTTTGGGATCCAATACAGTATATCTGTTGAAGACGTAGTTCGTAAAACAGACGATGACGTGGATGGCGCTGCGAACTAGAGCCTAAGTGGCAGTCGTGCTGGTGGTGTGTAAGCGATCGATATTATTGTGTCAAATGGTCAGTCCCGGGGGACAGAAGTGTGAATGGATGTGCAACAGTACAGATGATACGTTCCTAAAGGGTGTAAATTATTGAACTATATCAAGAAAACGTGACTCAGTTACAAACTGCTGCGTGCACACGCTTTATCCAACATGTAAGCGTAACTACAGATATTCAGATCTAGCTTATGACATGTTCGATATGCCTGCCATTATTGGCGATGATGTGGCGCAGACGAATAGCGGAATTCTGCGTGACCCGCTGAAGTGCCGGAAGATCGATGCTGTCGGTGAACTGAATGGCTGTTTCGAGCTCAGCAGGGCTTCTGCAATTACTGCTGTACACCTTGTCTTTAATATAGCTCCACAAAAAGGAGTTGTATGTGCTCAGATCAGAAGAATATGGCGGCCGATCGAGGCACATACCCGTGGCCTCTGGGTACCCCAGAGCCAGAACACTATCCTCAAAGTTCCCTAGAGGAGATCAAACACTCTCCCGCTTCGGTGGGTTTGAGCTCCGTCTTGCATGAACCACACATCTTTTCGAAATCAGGGTCGCTTTGGATAATGGGCATTTAATCATCTTTCAGAACTTTCACAGTGAAACAGCCCCGTTTAAATTCCTTCATTGAGTCTTGCGTAATTTATCGAAGCCGCAAAACAGTTAATTGTTATGTTTATATGACCGTGTGCTTAATGGATGACAGGCTATCGGTTTTTCTGCTGTGCTTCCGGGGGCATTTCAACCGAGTGCGGCCGTTCTGAGACTGAATAGGGGAATGATTGAAAGTTTGCCTATTATTAAGGACCATAAAGGTTGCGATGTACAAACTGGTATATATTTCCTACTAACACACAAATTCTGAGACATTTGCTACCTTTGCCTTACACGTCTAATTACAGTCACATCTTTTTATTGGTTGCTGATTTTCAGTACTTCGTCACACGCAATGCTGATGGTTAACATTTACAACAATCCTCACTGCAATCCATGGTTGTTGCTGGCCGACGCGGTTGACGCGAAACACGAAATTCGTCACTTGTCACTTCTGGTGTCATATCGGTATTAGTGAGGGTCAACCCCACGACGATCAGGGAGACGTGCCCACACGTCATACTCCGGTTAATTTTACCGTTTACAGCTCACTCGACCACCATTCTTGCCCGTCTTTCCAGCACCACCGCCCGCTCGACTCTCTCCAGTACCACTACGCACTCGACACTCGTCTCACTGCCTTCTTCCGGCCGGAGGCGCCGAGCGGTTCTAGGCGCTACAGTCTGGAGCCGAGCGACCGCTAAGGTCGCAGGTTCGAATCCTGCCTCGGGCATGGATGTGTGTGATGTTCTTAGGTTAGTTAGGTTTAATTAGTTCTAAGTTCTAGGCGACTGATGACCTCAGAAGTTAAGTCGCATAGTGCTCAGAGCCATTTGAACCATTTCAACTGCCTCCTGCAGCGCTCGACAATCGATTCCTGTTTGCTATCGACGTGGGCGTCGGATACTAGTATCTATGTTCGTAAGGGATCACGGACCCCTTACAACATGTTGTTCCGTAGTCACCTTGCCATCAAGGTATATTGCACCGATTATTCCGTGACTGTACACTGCACATCACATGGTCACCCGTTGAGGTTGAAAAGGCTTCTCGATCGCGAAATGCTGATTCTCAGCCCCCAAAATGCGCCAATTTTGCTTATTGACTAACCCATCCAAATGAAAGTGGGCTTCGTCGCCAAACTAAACCATGCAATGCATACAATTTCCCATCATCCCCCATGACCAACCGTGCAGTTTGAACGTCCTAACGCAAGGAGTTATGACGATTTTATTTTTATATAGTTCAATAACTGACACCCAGTATGTTCAGAGGGTGTGGGGAAGTAGGGGATATTTGAGCGTTGGGACATGTATCAGAGGGAAATAATATCTGGAACAGGGAGGAGCTAGGATTGATCCGTCGCAACACGAAACTATGTAGGGTAGTGTAAATTTGATCAAATGGGAAATTATGAGATTAGGAGGGTTTTCCGAAAACCCGAAAACTTATGTGACAGAGTAGGTAGAGATGTCAGCACAGAAAACTGCGCCGGCAGCGGTGGTCTCGCGGTTCTAGGCGCGCAGTCCGGAACCGTGCGACTGCTTCAGTAGTAGGTTCGAATCCTGCCTCGGGCATGGATGTGTGTGATGTCCTTAGGTTAGTTAGGTTTAAGTAGTTCTAAGTTCTAGGGGACTAATGACCACAGCAGTTGAGTCCCATAGTGCTCAGAGCCATTTTTTGAACAGAAAACTGCGAACTGAAGGAATATGGGGTACGATAGGGAATGATGGAGGTAGAGCGTAGCGAATTTGGTAGTATATGTGTGGTGATGGTACAGAGTTAGAAAGCCTTCAGGGCACCATAGGCGATGGAGTTCTTGAGCACTTTTAAAAATATAATAACGCAATACAATTTGAGTTTGCAGGTTGTGTAGGATTTATAGGAATGTGAAAGGAATTTACAGCCAAAAAGGAATTTGATCTGCTAATAGAGCATGCATTTGAGGGACTGAAGACGGATACGGAAGGCAAAGGTGGATCACGTGGCTTTCGACGGCCTGTGAGTATCGATAAAATGTAGTAGATGCAGATGTACTTGCGCAACGACGGAGAAAGGATATTCGTGAGCTATTACACTGCTGGCTGCTTAGACTGCAACACTATGAAGGATAGCAATTACTGTACGAATACAGTATGAAGAATAGAGGATTAGAGTTGTAGGTGATTTGGAGGTACGCAATACGCAGACTTGCCACCTGTGGCGTCAGCGATGGCCCTAACCAGGCCGGGTACCAAGTGGAACTGAGCTTGGGTGACACAAACTGATCTGTCATTCTATGTTTACTTCACTACTATGCGAAAGTTCGTCAATCGGAATGACTGGTGTGTAGTGTCGTGCCAGTCTCTACGCAGCCCTTGATCAGATGTTTTCAGTCCGTGAGACATCGAGGTACTGTGCTTCCCAGGGGAACAGCCCAACACCCGCTCTATCTAGCGAGGCCAGGAAAGTTGGACAGCGTTCAGTCACTTCACTGTTTCGTCGAAAGGCGACACCTCAGATTTCGAAGACAGGGTGCAGAGGAATAATATAATATTTAGAGCAAGGTCTGAGCAATACGAGAGAAGTGAAAACCGTGTTTCTGGGAGCGGAAGTTGTGCGGTGTGTGCAAACCGCCAACAAGAATTTTCGGAATGAAAAGTCACCAGTGTTAATGCGGCCGAGGTACAGCGCGGCAAGTATGTTAAGTCACAAACGAAGAACAAACTGTGAAATGTGTCGGCGACACTGCCGTGCAAAACTGCCTTGCAGGAATATTTCAGTGAAGAATCTTTCGAAGCCTACTAACTATACGATTGCAAGATGACACGCGCAGGCGTACACACACACTCGCGCACACACACTCACTCACACACACACAATTTTACATATTATCATCTTTGGATGGCATTTTAATGTATCAGGACAGACGAAATTAACACATCCACAGGGTCAGAGAATGTAAACTTCAGCTTGACTTGCAAGACAATCAATAGCCTCTACAACGATTCAAAGTTTTTAAAGTTATAATAAGGTTGGTTGGATAAAAATAATTCCACAAGGGTGGGAGTAAAATAATCGAGACATACAAAACACAGCTGGAAGATAGGAGAAAACCACAAGACAGAAGGGCAATAAACACTAAAATGGACAAAATCTGACAAGAAAACCACAGAGAGACGAAAAAAAAAGTGTAGAAGAGATCAAAACAAGAGAACAGATTACCATGGCTGGCTAACCATGGGAATAAAAAGGAGAAGCCAGCCACTCTGCAACTCTGCAACACATTAAAACCTCCACCCTAAAAGCACATGGGTCGAGGACACAGGGGGGCAAAGGACATGCGCTAAAACTTAGATGAAATGATAAAACCCGCCCTCACGAATAAAACGTAAAACTAAAGCTCCTGTTGAGGTATTGTCGCCCAACACCGAAGTTAAAAGTCCACCGCATAGGTAAACGTGAACAGTCCAGCAAGAGGTGGACGACTGTCATTTGGGAGCCACAGCGACACCGAGGTGGGTCCTCACGACGGAGGAGGTAACCACGTGTTAGCCACGTATGGCCAATGCGGAGCCGGCAGTGGACAACTGATTCCCTGCGTGAGGACCGCATCGAAGACTTCCACACTTTTGTGGTCTCATTAAGGACACGCAGATTGTTCTGCGTGCTGTTATGCCATTCCTTCTCCCAAAACTGGAAAACCCTGTGACGTAAGACAGAACACAGGTCAGTTTCGGAGATGCCCATCTCCAGAAGCGGTTTCCGCGTAGCCTGTTTGGCCAGCCTGTCAGGAAGTTCGTTGCCTGGGATTCCGACGTGTCCTGGCGTCTACATAAACATCACGTTCCAGGGCATAGATGGACTCCTCAACGGACGCTACCAAAGGATGGCGAGGGTAGCACTGGTCGACAGCTTGTAGGCCGCTCAATGAGTCAGTACACAGGAGAAATGACTCGCCAGGGAATGAGCGGATGTGCTCAAGAGCAAGAGATATGGCCGCCAGCTCTGCAGTGAAAACACTGCAGCCAACTGGCAAGGAGTGCTGTTCAATATCTTCTCCATGAACATATGCAAAGCCTACGTGATCATCAGCCATCAGGTCGTCGGTGTAAACCACTTCAGGCCCCGGTACATGTCGAGAATCGAGAGGAAATGATAGTGGAGAGCCGCAGGGTTAATTGAGTCCTCAGGGGCCTGCGTAAAGTCAAGAAGAATCTGTGTTGTACACCATGGAGGTGTGACCTCGAGGAGAGGTGGAAACGGGAAAGACTCCAGTTCAGACAGAAGGGACCGGAGGCGAACCGCAATCGTAAGCCCTGACCTGGGCCGTCGATGCGGAGATGAACCGCCGTGGTTGGGGAAAAGAGACAGTAATTTGGATGCGCAGGAGAGCTACGAACGTGTGCAGCCTAACTGGCGATCAGTTGTGCATGCCTAACCTTCAATGGAGGGACTCCAGTCTCCACCTGGACACTGGTCACCGAACTCGTTCTAAAAGCTTCCGACGCTAGGCAAACGCCACTGTGGTGCACTGAGTCGAGTAAACGCAATGCTGAGGGCGCCGCCGAACCGTAAACCAGACTCCCACAGTCAAGGCGGGATTTAACAAGGGCTCTATAGAGCTCCAGCAGCGTAGAGCTATCTGAACGCCAATTGGTGTTGTTCAGGCAGCGGAGAGCATTGAGTTGCTGCCAGCACTTCCGCTTAAGCTGGCGAAGGTGAGGTAGCCAGGTCAAACGGGCATCGACAACCAGTCCTAAGAATCGATATGTCTCCACTACAGTGGGTGGATCATCATTAAGGTAAAGCTCTGGTTCTGGATGAACGGTGCGACGCCGACAAAATTGCATGACGTACGACTTCACGGCTGAAAGCTGGACGCCGTGAGCTAGAGCCCATGATTGTGTCTTGTGAATGGCTCCCTGTAGGCACCGCTCAGCAACACCAGTACTGGAGGAGCAAAACGAAATGCAGAAGTCATCTATATACAGAGAAAGTGAGACAGACGGCCCTACAGCTGCTGCTAGACAGTTAATAGCCACTAAAAATAAAGAGACACTCAATATGGAGCCCTGTGGAACGCCATTTCCTGAATACGGCGGTACTATGGGAGGCACCGACTTGGACACGGCAAGTACGGAGCGATAGGAAGTTTTGGATAAAAATGGGGAGCGAGCCCCGTAGACCCCACTCATACAATGTCGCAAGGATAATTATAATGTCACCAGGTCGTGTCGTATGCTTTATGTGAGTAAGAAAAGACGGCAACCAGGTGTTGGCGTCTGGAAAAGGCTGTTCGGTTGGCAGACTCGAGGGACACAAGGTTATCAGTGGTGGAGCGACCCTGGCGGAAGCCGCCCTGACCTGGAGCCAGTAGGCCACGTTACTCCAGGACTCAACTCAACCGCCGACACACCATACTTTCCAGCAGCTTACAAAGAAAGTTGGTGAGGCTGATTGTCCGGCAGCTATCCACATCAAGCGTGTTTTGACAAGGTTTGAGCACCTAAATGATGGTGCTCTCCTGCCATTGTGGTGGAAAGACGCCTTTGCATCAGATTCGGTAGAAGATGACGAGGAGATATGGCTTGAAGTCAGACGAGAGATGTTTAATCATCTGGCTGTGGATCCGATCCGGCACAGGTCCTGTTTTGGGGCAACGTGCAAGGTTGCTGAGGAGCTCCCACTCTGTAAAAACTTATAAGAAGTTGGTGCTATATTCACAGATGATATCAATAACGATCACAAAATCGATTCGCATCACAGAGCACTTAGAGACGTTCTGTCAGTTTACATAGAAAGGCTAAGTGTAGTTCTAGCATATGAAGAGTTAGAGTAATTGTTTGAAGATGGAGGCATCGTTTATCAATATGCTTCAGTTGATCATGCAAATGTAATTATAACTTTCCAATAAATCAGATTCCATGCTAGTTCCCTGCACTTCTTATTATGTTTATATGACTTTCTAAATGTGAAGTAAGTTTGATAAGATGAAAGTAAACTAAGGTGCTCAAAATACACCTTGCACCAGCCATATGAGTAGCACAATTTGTATTTCTAGTAAGAAAGCTCTTTCTCACTACACTTTTGACCACAGGACATCACCACGCGGAAGTGAACTGTGTAAGTGAGGTGAAAGTAAACTCTCCCTTTCCAGTGCAGCACGGGAGAGCGCGAGAACATAGCTTGTGTACGATCTTCTGTGTGTAAGCGTCCCTAGAAGAGCCTTTTAAAACTTCGATCGCCCAAGCAGTGTTACTTTCCAGCAAGAACAGCTGTCAGTAAGGGAAGATCCCCAGCAAACTGGTGTCCACGATATCGACATCATACCAATATTAAATTGAAATCAAGCAAACAAAACCTAAAAGATCTGCCACTTAAAGGGTAGTACGCCGTCAAAGAGACCAATGGGTGCAGCCATCTCCACACTAAGTCTAGCCTCTAGGTGATTATTATGAACAACTCTACAACAATGTATGCAGCCATCTCTACACTATCAGTCTTGCCTCTAGGTGTACATTACAAACAAGAGTAGAAGAAAGCATGCAACCATCTCCACACCAACAGTCTGTACTCAAGGACAACACTACAAGAAAGTGTGCAGCCATCACCACACCAACAGTTAACACTTTGGCATTTACGTGTCCATTATAAACAACAGTACAAAAAATTGAGCAGCCATCCCTACATTAACAGTCTAGACTCTGGGCGCCCATTACGAACATCAGTACAAGAAACGGTGAAGCAATCTCCACACTATCAGTCTAGCCTCTATGCATCCTTTATGAAGAACTCTACAAGAAAGTATGCATCCATCTCCATACAAACAATCTAGCATCTAGGTGTCCATTACGAACATCAGTACAGGAAAGCTTTCAGACGTTTAGACACTATGTCTGGCCTCCAGGCATCCTTTATGAACAAGTCTACAAGACAGAATGCAGCCATCTCAATACTAACTGTCTAGCCTCTAGTTGTCCATTATGAACATCAGTACAAGAAAGCTTTCAGACATCTCCACACTATTTATGGAATCTAGGCATCCACTATCAACAACTCTACAAGAATGTATGCAGGTATTTCCACACTGTCTAGTCTCTAGGCATCCATTATGAACATCAGAACAAAAATACTTGCAATCATCTCCACACTAACAGTCTGTCCTCTAGCTCTTCATTATGAACATCAGTGCAAGAAAGGGTTCAGCATCCTCTACACTAACAGCTTGTCCCCTAGCTCTCCGTTATGAACAAATATACAAGAGAGTATTTAGTCATCTGTGCACTATCAGTCTGGCTTCTGGACGACCGTTAGAAACAACAATACAGGAAAGTAAGCAGCCTTCTCCAAACTATCAGTCTGTCCTCTAGGCACCCATTATGAACTGCAGTACAAGAAAGTGTACAGCCATCTTCACACTAAGTCTAGCCTCTAGGTGTCAATTACGAACAGCAGTACAACAAAGTGTGCAGCCATCTCTAAGTCTGGGCTGTAGGTATCCATTATGAACAACATTACAAGGCAGTATGCATCCATCGCCACACTATCTGTCTGGCCTCCAGGAGTTCATTACAAGATACAGTAAAGAGTAATACACTGTCACCTCCACACTATCAGTCTGGCCTCTAGGCATCCATTACGAACAACTGTACAAGAACATATGGAGCCATCTCCACACTATCAGACTGGCTTGTAGGCGCCCATTATGAAGAGCAGTACAAGACAGCGCGCAGCCATCTCCACACTATCATTCTGGCTTCTAGTCACCCATTACGATCAGTAGTACAAGAAAGTATGCAGCTATCTCCACACTATCAGTCTGACCTGCAACCGTCCACTGCGAGCAACAGTACAAGAAAATATACAGCCATCTCCACAATATCAGTCTGGCCTCTAGGAACCCATTATGGACAACAGTGCAAGAAAGTGTGGAGCCATCTCCACATTAAGTCTGGTCTCTAGGTGTCCATTATGAAGAACAGGACAAGAAAGTGTGCAGCGGTGCCCACACTATCAATCTGGCCTCTAGGCAGATAGGAGGCCTCTAGGTAACAGTGATAGGAGGCACTATCTGTGTTGCTTTCATGCATCCATTATGAACGATATGCAACTAAGAGGAATGGAGGCTCGATTAGTGATGTTGGGTCCTTCACATCGGTGAGTGCCATTTATGTCTGACGCTTGAGGTTTGTCGTAGAGAAGATTCGAGTTGGTCAGGGTCAAAGTACTTCTCAGGTCTGTAGTGCCACAGATCATCACGGAGATTGGGAAGTCTTGTTCTGGATTGCTGTGAGGTACAGGCGTTGAATGCTATCTAGGGCAGCCTGAGAGCTGAGCAGCACCAGGACCGGATCCTCTGTCTTGTTGACCAGCCTTGCTGTCAACATTTCAGGGATTGGTTCGTTTTTCAAGGCGATCATGCACTAGTGCACTGTGCCCACTTCGTGAAAACCTTTCTTCAGGAGGCAATGCAATAACCTGAAGTATCTGCTGACATGGACCCCACTGAGCAAGCATACGACCAATTGAAACGTGCAGTGCATAATCGCAGGAACATCCACAATTCACTGTCCACCGACAAAGAGTGTGACTGGGGTTGAGGAGAAACGGATCGGTCGTCTTATAGAAAGCACACCAAGGGGTATCAAGGTATGTTGCAATACATAGGTGGAGCAACATCTTTTGAGAGTCGTCCAGAAGCAGATATTGATTTCAGAGAAGTGCCCTGATTTACACATTCTAACAGACTGTCTTTATTTTGTTATTGTTTTTTTCCACAGTGATGTCAATTTATTTATTTCATAAGGCTTTTTTAATCATTCTCTGTTGCCTTTGAATCTACACTCAACACGTTTATAGAAATGCAATTCGCGCTTAAGTTTTTTATGCAGTAAATAAGTATTAGTCACAATGGTAATAATAATAATAATAATAATAATTGAGAAATTCCATTGTGGGCGAAATACTTACCCTTCATCCGCCATTGTAGATTAAAACGGATTTCTTCTTGGAAGATTAGACTCTCAGGTAACTGCTACCAAACTGGAAATAAAAGAGAAATAGTATGAATGATTTCAATATGAAGCAGCACCAAACACGCAGATAACCGTTACCAATCATGGAGCACAGCAGTGTATACTCAACTGTGTTAGACGTATTCAAAATAAATTCGATCGTATTTTGTTTGCTAACAATTTTGCGACCTTAGCACTAAATTATAGATCTCTAACAATATTTTTAACAAAGGTAAGACCTGTGACTTATCGTAGTGGTTACCGTTTCAGAAATGTTCATAGAAACTCGGAGGTTTAGAGGCTGTTGCTTAGAGGCAATAAGCACTTAGAATCTCTTTCTAGAAAACTAGACAGTCGTGATTTGAAGTTGAACCTCTTTCATGAGCGGCATTGTCACACATCATAATCCGCTTAATTTAAAACAGCTAAACTCACAATTTAAACATTTAGTTAAAGTACATATCTCACTATCTGTTGGAAGTACGCATATGTATGTGGCGTCTCCATCGAGCGTCAAAAAGCAGTACATTATCTTTTCCCTATCCTGGGGTAGGACAGAGTCCTTTTGAGATCTGATCGAATGCAAAAGCTAGGTAATTTTCTGCCAAATGTCGTTGAGGTGCGCGTAGGTCACCACAGATCCTAACTGGGGATATTAGAGACGGGATCATCAGTTCTGACAGCTGTCTCACAACCAAGTGAAGCTTTCCAACAACCTTGGTCGGAACTAGGGTATTTGTTTCGTTTCTGAGCCAGTACGTCCACATTAAAACATGAAGGCCTAAGCAGCGGCTTTGAGTAGTATATTGATGCCAATTCTGGCTCAAAAAGCATTTCAATTAAAAATTCCAGGTTACAAACTGAGATTCTAATTTCCCAATATCCACTTAGCCAAAAATTTATCTATACCCAAACAATGAAATTCTCATTTAATATTTGTAAATGTAAAAAAAATTTATTGTTTGTAAATAAGATCTAATAAACATCTGCCTATACCGAAAAAACCCAAACCTTATTTCCTCTTTAAAAATTTACAAATCTAAAATTTTATTCTTTATAAATAAGAGCCACCAAACATCCTTTGCCTATAATGAAAAAAAATTCTGATTTTTTAAAAAACTAATAAACATTTCTGTTTATAAATAATATCTCTGAAACCTTGCCTAATTGCATCATCGGTTGAAATTTAAATTGAAAACCTCAAAGGCACATTTTAACCATAAACGTTTTTATTTTAGAATTTAAAATTTCTTCCTATATAAATAAAATAAAAGAAGTTTGTATACATGGAAGAAGCCTCGAGATACTGACAGGTTTCAGACAGATTATATAATGGTAAGACAGAGATTTAGGAACCAGGTTTTAAATTGTAAGACATTTCCAGGGGCAGATGTGGACTCTGACCACAATCTATTGGTTATGAACTGTAGATTAAAACTGAAGAAACTACAAAAAGGTGGAAATTTAAGGAGATGGGACCGGGATAAACTGACTAAACCAGAGGTTGTACAGAGTTTCATGGAGAGCGTAAGAGAACAAATGGCAGGAATTGGGGAAAGAAATACAGTAGAAGAAGAATGGGTAACTTTGAGGGATGAAGTACTGAAGGCAGCAGAGGATCGAGTAGGTAAAAAGACGAGGGCTAGTAGAAATCCTTGGGTAACAGAAGAAATACTGAATTTAATTGATGAAAGGAGAAAATATAAAAATGCAGTAAATGAAGCAGGCAAAAATGAATACAAAAGTCTCAAAAATGAGATCGACAGGAAGTGCAAAATGGCTAAGATGGGATGGCTAGAGGACAAATGTAAGGATGAAGAGGCTTATCTCACTAGGGGTAAGATAGATACTGCCTACAGGAAAATTAAAGAGACCTTTGGAGAAAAGAGAACCACTTGTATGAATATGAAGAGCTCAGATGGAAACCCAGTTCTAAGCAAAGAAGGGAAAGCAGAAAGGTGGAAGGAGTATATAGAGGGTTTATACAAGGGCGATGTACTTGAGGACAATATTATGGAAATGGAAGAGGATGTAGATGAAGATGAAATGGGAGATATGATACTGCGCGAAGAGTTTGACAGAGCACTGAAAGACCTGAGTCGAAAAAAAGCTCCCGGAGTAGACAACATTCCATTGGAACTACTGATGGACTTGGGAGAGCCAGTCCTGACAAAACTCTACCATCTGGTGAACAAGAAGTATGAGACAAGCGAAATACCCTCAGACGTGAAGAAGAATATAATAATTCCAATCCCAAAGAAAGCAGGTGTTGACAGATGTGAAAATTACCGAACTATCAGTTTAATAAGTCACAGCTCCAAAATACTAACGCGAATTCTGTACAGACGAATGGGAAAACTAGTACAAGCCCACCTTGGGAAAGATCAGTTTGGATTCCGTAGAAATATTGGAACATGTGAGGCAATACTGACCCTACGCCTTATCTTAGAAAATAGATTAAGGGAAGGCAAACCTACGTTTCTAGCATTTGTAGACTTAGAGAAAGCTTTTGAAAATGCTGACTAGTATACTCTCTTTCAAATTCTGAGTGTGGCAGGGGTAAAATACAGGCAGCGAAAGGCTATTTACAATTTGTACAGAAACTAGATGGCAGTTATAAGAGTCGAGGGACATGAAAGGGAAGCAGTGGTTGGGAAAGGAGTGAGACAGCGTTGTAGCCTCTCCCCGATGTTATTCAATCTGTATATTGAGCAAGCAATAAAGGAAACAAAAGAAAAGTTCGGAGTAGATGTTAAAATCCATGGAGAAGAAGTAAAAATTTTGGGGTTTGCCGATGACATTGTAATTCTGTCAGAGACAGCAAAGGACTTGGAAGAGCAGTTGAACGGAATGGACAGTGTCTTGAAAGGAGGATATAACATGAACATCAACAAAAGCAAAGCGAGGATAATGGAATGTAATTAAATAAAATCGGGTGATGCTGAGGGAATTAGATTAGGAAATGAGACACTTTTGCTATTTAGGAAGTAAAATAACTGATGATGGTCGAAGTAGAGAGGATATAAAATGTAGACTGGCAATGGCAAGGAAAGCGTTTCTGAAGAAGAGAAATTTGTTAACATCGAGTATTGATTTAAGTGTGAGGAAGTCATTTCTGAAAGTATTTGTATGGAGTGTAGCCATGTATGGAAGTGAATCATGGACGATAAATAGTTTGGACAAGAAGAGAATAGAAGCTTTTGAAATGTGGTGCTACAGAAGAATGCTGAAGATAAGATGGATAGATCACATAATTAGTGAGGAGGTATTGAATAGGATTGGGGAGAAGAGAAAATTGGTGCACAACTTGACCAGGAGAAGAGATCGGTTGGTAGGACATGTTCTGAGGCATCAAGGGACCACCAATGTAGTACTGGAGGGCAGCGTGGAGGGTAAAAATGGTAGAGGGAAAACAAGAGATGGGTACACTAAGCAGATTCAGAAGGATGTAGGTTGCAGTAGGTACTGGGAGATGAAGAAGCTTGCACAGAATAGAGTAGCATGGAGAGCTGCATCAAACCAGTCTCAGGACTGAAGACCACAACAACAACAACAACAAATTAATCGGAGAGGCGAGTGGCTGGGTCATCCATGCAACGGATAATTGTCGGTCATTAGAGAAATTTGTAATTAAGTTCGAAGATAAATACTGGTCCGTGGGGAAGCAGGACGAAGTTTTGCAAGAATTAATGCAAGTTTCTCCTTACCGGCCAAGCAGAGATACAAACATAAAGTTATACTGAGAAGACTTATTCAAAAAAGGAGTACGTTCAGGGACGGATGTCGGAAAAAAAGTATGCTGACGATACTACGCGGTAAATTGCCGTGGAGTGTCCGAGGCGACTTAATGTATGAAAATAGTAAAACAGCCTTTTTGAAGAAAGTTGGCCACATTGACGCGTGGTACCGAGACGGTGACAATCAGTTCCACGGCGGTCATGGTAATCAGAGTAGGAACAATTATAACAGTCACCAAGATAACGAAAGACGTAATGAATATGACGCGAGATTAACTCGAGTAGACCGTGGTAGGAGAGGAAGGGGTGGTGGCGCGCGGGGAAGCCACAACGGGCAACATTTTGATCACCGTCGTCCGGAAAACGAACAGCCGCAACAGTGACGGGGCAGACAGGTGCGAGTGGCGGCGCGCGGCCCCCACCAAAGAAACAATGCAACTGTCTGAGCGGCGAGAACACCGGCAAACGCGAGCGAGTTTACGTAAGAAAGCAAAAATATGAAAAACAAACAGGGGCAATGACCTGAGTACACGGGATGTGTCGCCTGCGGTAGTAAACGAGGGTAGGAGCGTTGTCGAAGCGACACCAGTTGCGACGCGTAAGGGAAGTACGGCGGCGCGCGCGAGAGGTCAGTGGCCGGTCGAAAAGACGCATGTTGAAGTGAAGCAATTAGGAAATGGAGGGGGATGGCTGCTACAAATGAGCAAAATGCATGAAGGTGTAGAAGAATGGAAAAGGGATAGAAAAATAGTTTTTAGTGGAGGAAGAAGGCAAAGGGTGAAGAGTAGCAAGGGGGCGAGCGATGTTACAGGGGCGCTGCGTGGAAGAAATGAAGTGAATACGAATAGAATGGATAATAGTGATGAGATAATTTACGTTAGTAATGATGGGGGCCCGTGACGCGCGGGTAGGTGAAAGTAGTAGGAATGCCAATTCCGAGACAGCCGAATTCGACGGATCTGACCTAACTGACGAGCGCCGTTCACTGCCGACCGACCGACCGCGGGATGAGGTTGGTGCGCGAAACGAGCGATTACAGCGTGTCAGAGGAGACGTGATACACCCAGGTGAGAGTGAACCCGCCAGACAGTTCAATACATATGACGTAAAGCATACTTTGTGTCAAACGATAGAAACTAGTAGAGGAAGAACCAAAACAAAAAAACAGATAAAATAATTGAGAGAAACGATGCTTTATTGAGTGATTTCGAAGTTCAAAAAGATTTATTGTGGGAAAAGAAGAAAAGGAAGCAAAAACATGTGACCAGATAATGATACCTAGTAACTTATATGGTATGGAAGTTCAAGTTTTGATTGACAGTGGCAGCCAGGTTAGTGTAATCTCGCCGTCATTTTACGATCGGATCAAGGCCGTAACGGAGGTGGTAGAAATGCCTGTTGCGGGAGTAAAAGTGTTGGTGCTACAGGTGTCTGCAGTAAACCAATTAAGACGTAGGTTCTGCTGCTATTTTGTATTAAGGATGTTGCGATGGAACATGACTTTTTAATAGTACCGCAATTAACCACAGAGATGATTGTAGGCATGGATTGGATGACGAAGTATAAAGTGATTATAGATTATGACAGAAAGATTCTGATGTGTTTGGTTCAAATGATTCAAATGGCTCTGAGCACTATGGGACTCAACTGCTGTGGTCATCAGTCCCCTAGAACTTAGAACTACTTAAACCTAACTAACCTAAGGACATCACACACATCCATGCCCGAGGCAGGATTCGAACCTGCGACCGTAGCAGTCGCACGGTTCCGGACTGCGCGCCTAGAACCGCGAGACCACCGCGGCCGGCGATGTGTTTGGTAGTACAGTTTAAATTAGAAATGAGTTTTGATGATGCTGATCAGCAAATTGACATTAACGAGGCGGGATTGAACATAATTACATTACCAATCAATGAAGGTCTGAGTGGAGGATCAGTGTTATCATGTTAGGAATATAAACATGATATCGCCGTCTGACGACGAATTTGCAGCGATCGTCGAAAACATTTCGGGAGTCACTAACGAACAGAAACTATCAATTACATGATATTTTAATTAACAACAAAGAAGTATTCTCGGATAAACCAAGTCGCGTGCGGGATTTTGAATATAAAATCGATACGATTTCCCACGAGCCGTTTTTTAGGCCGGTTTATCAGTTGCCGATAGCTCGCAGGGAAGCGGTGCAGAAAGAAATAAACCGCATGGAAGAATGGGGCATTATTGAACGTTCTAAGAGCCAATAGAATAACCCGCTCGTTTTGGTCAATAAGAAAGACAATGGCGTCAGGATTGTGATCGATGCCCGCGAACTCAACAAAGTAATGAAGCGTGAGACGCACCGTCCGGAGTGTTTAGATGATGTGTTGTAGAAATTTCACAATGTACGGCACATGACAGCCCTCGATATGACCGCTGGATACTGGCAGATAAGCCTCGAAGAGGAATCACGGAAACAGACAGCATTCCTATTTGCAGGAAAGTGTTATCAGTATAAAGTTATCCCCTTCGGATTGAACACGCCTGTGTCGGTGTTTATCCGAGCGCTCAACAGTGTACTGGGAAAAGAACTGAGCTCCCGGATTACAATCTATGTTGACGACCTGCTGATAGCGACGTCATCGTGGGAGGAACATTGCGAGCTCTTGAATGAAGTATTTGGAGCATTAAGACGCGGAGGGATGACGCTGAAATTAAAGAAGTGCGAGTTTGTGCAGCAGGAAATTGAATTTTTAGGCCATATTATAATAACTTCAGGAATAAACAAAGATCCGAAAAAATTGGAGGCTATAAGAAATTGTCCGCCACCGAGAACCAAAAAACAATTACAAGCTTTCCTGGGTCTTTGCAATTTTTATCGTAAATATGTTGAAGGGGAAGCGTTCAATAATCCCGATTTGTGCAACTTGTTAAAGAAAAACCGTGCCTTTGTTCGGAACGAGAAGTGTCAAAGAGCTTTTGAGAGATTTAAAGATGAGCTTGCGAAGGAAATAGTACTGTATCACCCGGATTTAGCAATGCCATTTCACAGAAATTCACAGACTCGTGTGATTATGGAATTGCGGTGCACATTTCCCAAGAAGTAGGAGAAGGCGATGCCAAGGAGTGTCGGTCCATTACTTTTGCGAGCAGGACCTTGACCAAATACGAAATAAATTATACCGTTTCAGAGAAAGAGGCGATAGCCATTGCTTGGGGAGTTAAAAAATTTAAAGGTTTTTTATGGGGGCGCAAAGTGATTGTGCACACTGACCATCAAGCTTTGACGTTTCTAAAAACGTGCCGTTTATTACGCTACCGGTTGAAAAGATGGGCGTTTTACATCCAACAATTTGATGTCGAAATTTGTCATGTGAAGGGAGTAGACAATTGCGTACCCTACGCATTGTCAAGGTTATCGTGTGATCCTGGAGGAGTAATAGATAAAGATAGTACGGAAGGTGTGTTTAAATTTATGTATTTCAAAGACGTGGAAGAGAAAAAGAAGGTGGAGAATCTGTGTAAAAATATATGCGGCATTCTCAGAATGCAGACGAGTGTCTGAAATTGGTAAAAACAGGTTACGACGCAAAAGATGAGAAAGGCGAGAAGTTGAGGAAATATTATAAGATATATAAGGGTATTTTATATTCACGAAAGAATACAGAAAGAGAGGAGTGACGTGTCTGATGGCCAAGTAACTATGTGTACGAAGTAATTGACTATTTGCACTTAGCGTTTGGTCATTGCGGGGCAAAGAAATGTGTTGACAAAATATCAGAGTCAATTAGCTTCGATAATATGAGTAGGAACGCGCCTGACAGAATCCGTACTTGTGGCCGATGTCAGAAGGTAAAAGTAACGAATGCAGCCAGTCGCGGCCCTATGCGAAGTATTCAACCGAAGGATAATTTGGAAATTCTAACAACGGACATTTACGGTCCTTTAACGAAGACATCTGGTAATTTTGCATACATTTTGGTCGTGTTAGACACGTTCTCAAAATTTGTAAAGCTGTATACGTTGCGTAAGGCTACGGTCAAGGCAGTATTCAGTAAATTCAGTGAAGATCATTTCGTGAAGATAGGTCTACCGAAGGCGATATTGTCCGATAGCGGACCTCAATTTATTTCCATAATTTGGCATGAGGGGATTAGAGAAAGAGGAATAGAGGTTATTCACATATCGGCATATCACCCCACCAGTAACCCTTCAGAGCGGTATACGCGAGAATTAGGACGATGCCTTCGGGCATACTGCCACAACAACCACAAAAGCCTTGGGCAGGTATGTAGAAGATGTTGAAAGGATTACGAATGCATTATCTCACGAAAGAACAGGGTTCACACCAGAGGAAATTATGTTGGGTGCTAAATCCAGGAGTATAGTAGAGGAAATAATTGATTTTCCACCCAGACAAGATGTAGACATAATTCAGAAGATAGAAATGGTGACAGAAAAGATGAAGAAACGTGCTGAGGCTCGGATTAAGAGGCACGATGTGAATCTGAAGCCAGCCAAATTTAAAGTAGGAGAGAAAGTCCCAGTGAAAACTCACGAAAAATTGAGTGAAATTGACAATGAAATAGAGAAGTTTAAATTTGTTTATAGTGGGCCGTTTGGAATTGAAAGTGTTCCCCATCTTAACGCTTTCTACCTAGTGTACCCACAGTCAGGCAAAAGGTTAGGAGTGAGGAAAATAATAGACTTGAAGCTCTATCAGACCAGAAATGATTAAATTTTTTGCGATGATGTATTCATACACTGTTTGATTAAGAATGGCTGAAATCATTGATGTGGTATGAAAAGTATGTGTGTATATAGCGGACACTAATGTAAATAGTAGAGTATAATAATGAACGAGATAATTAGGTTTTATTTACTAGCTATAGGATATATTTTGTGATTTGTAAAGTAACATGAAATATGACGTTTAATGTAATTAATATTAAGAGTGTACACTGTGTATAGTCAGTAAATGAAAATGGACTAAGACTGTTTATTTAAGTTACAGGTGGATATATATATTAAAGTGGACACTAATTAAGGTGCAGGAAATGATAGTTTTGAAAGAGGTGCCCTATGCGGGCACCCAAAAGATAAAAGTTCTGTAACAAAAGGAGTGCACAAGCAATGTCATTTTCGTTGCTAACGGAGATTGAGAAAAGTTGTGAGCATGCTACAGCGACTAGCAAAAATGTGTGTGCAAATTATACAAGTGCAAATATGTGTGTTGTAATTCTGGTTAATTTCAGGTGGACATAGTTATGTTCAGGCTGTGTGAGTTAGTTAATATGTTCTTTGGTGTAGTGCTAACGTTTATTGTTGTTGAATGGACACAGTTATGCACAGGCTGTGTGAGATAATTAATATGTGTCTTTGCTTAGTGCCAGTATAGTTGCATTTAGGTATGGAAGCAGATGATATATGCTATGTGAGATAATTAATAGGGTTTTTTATCTGATTGTGGTACAGTGTTACCATTTAGTTAATATGAAGCGATGATAAATTACTGTATCCACAATATTTACTATTGTTTGTTGTAATTTGCAGCTAATTGCTGTACTAAAGAAATTTCGAATGCTGTACAAAATAGTGTACAAGAAAATAATTAATGTAAAGGATGTTTTTTAATAATTATGTATACAAAAGTATTGAATGTCAAATGTGTCATAGGTTAAGTTTTACTGAAAGTGAGTAACTACTGTAAATTTATGTAATGTTTTGAAGTGTTTTGCACGAACAAGGGCTGGTTGTTGCGTTCTGGACGTTTCGTTGAGTCTGTATCTGCTGATGAAGATCAACGAAACGTGGGGCATACGTTACGCTACAACGCAGTCCTTGCTGTGTATTTTTTCGCTTAATTAACACAGGAAACTGTTTGTATACGATGTATTGTCTAGTGTAAATATGTATGGTAAATACTATGTTTACATTATGTAATATTTAACACTGGCAAGTCAGGGCATATTTAGTTGACGTTGAAGTCAGAGAGATTGTTTTGTCGTGCTCGGCAGTGGCAGCAGTAACGCCGTGCTCGGAGTAAGACATACAGTCGAGTGCTGCTATTCCTAGCTGTGTTACGTCTAACGGCTAGTGTGTGGATCTAAGTACGACGGGAAAGTAATGGTCGGCATATCTGGAAGCATGGCCGGGCAAGTTATTGTGGATTAATGGGCGTAGTGCTGAAGAAACGAGGACTTAAATGTGAAGCGCACTGTGGGCCCAAGTCGCGACAGTAAAAAGCTCGCTGCCACATTGTGTCGCTGCCGTGGGTTTCCGTCGATCCACCGACAATGAAGGAAGTAAGATCTACGTAATTTTCATAGGATAAAATTGTAGAAGGCTTACCAGTGACTGTGCTTTTCTCTGAAGTTGCACAATTAATAACAAGCACTTTATAATCGAAGTGTTGCAGTTACATTTCACCCGACAATAACACCAAGTAGGTTCCTTCCGATCCTTGCCTTATTGAACCGAGTGTGTCACGCCATTATCAAGAGGAAACATGTTAATTAACAAATTATTTGCATAGACGGTGAAGAGTAAATTTCAGAATGGTTATCGTAGTTAATTGTTGCACTTAATAAGCTTACGCCAACCGGACTAACTTAATAATAGACTGAAGTAACAAATTTGATCCTTAAGATTTATTTCAATACATAATCAGCTGAAGTTAGTTCAAGGATATTTCATGAAACTATAAAGCTTATTCCACCTGACAATCCCCCAATTAATGAATTATTATCATTCAAAACATAGTTAATCAATTACTGGTAATATATTATTTCATTGTGAGTAGATTAAACTGTGCAAAGTACCTAATTTTAAAGACAGATTGACAGTCCATTATTCAGAATCTCGATAGATAGTTATCTGCGTTGTCAGCACTGCAATTAGCTGACAAATTATGAACGAAATAATTATCAAAATACTTATGAAAGTTAACCATTAATGTTTGAGTGTATTTAGATTGTTATGACATTGTTTTATGTGACTACCGAGCCTGACACAGCACTTACGTAAAAGTTCCTGTTCCACCTGCTGCGCTACAAACAGGTAAACTTTATTTTTGACACAATTATTCAGTTGAGCTGACGACCGATTTTTTAATTGCTTTTACAACTTAATCATTTCTTTCGGCAAAATTTTCACTGTCAAAATTTACTTTCAAATTATTTCCATTATTTCATTTACCAATCGTTATTTAATATTCAATAACGATCAAGTTATAACGTCTCCTGTTTCCCGCGGAATAATTATTATTTACTTCGGATTCGGATGCCTCACCCCGATACGGGTCAAAATTCATATTTCACGGTCATTCTCAACTTGTAATTACGCAAATCCCGGGAAGCAGGGGGAGTTATAATATGACGACCTGCCCAACACGTGAGGCGTCCAGGTTGATGTTGAGTAGAACTGAAGTAAAATTTGCTGCCAATGTATCATCGTTAAGCGACCTAATAGATCACATGAACTTCCGAGTTGTGGCCTCTCTTTTTTTTTATTCGGCACCTTACTGTTTGTAGCATCTCCGTGCCAGACGGTGACGTCACAATGCGCCACGCTTTTGCACCATTAAAGAAGAATGTCGTGGGCATCTTTGAGTAAAATTTCAAACTTAATGGGAGACAATTACGGTGTTTCGGAAAATTGGTCGTTTAATTTTGTTGCAAAGTGTAATTGTTACATGTCATTTCCTAAACACGAGACGTTTCTTTTGCGGCTGGTGCAACATTACTTCACTCACTATTGTTGGTCACTAATGTTATTTGGCTTTGAGACCTGCATCAGACCAGTTTTCGGACTGAGCCCACAGCAGCTGCAAGGTTAGTAGGTGCGAAATACTAAGTATTCTGAATTTTGTTAATTCACAACGAGGGAGATAAGCGTTACTCATACAGTGAAAATAGATCTGCTTTTGTAGCTCAGTGCACACATCTACGCTTCCTCTCCTTCTGGTATTTTAGAAAACGTGAATTTACAGTGTTTCTTCCACATCGGAGTTTCCATATGAAACAAGCAATGGATTATTTTAGCGTCCTACTTTGCCAATTTTCTAAGTTACCTTGGTTTTAGATAGCATGACGCTTTGCGCCATGGAGTCTAGGCAGTCTTCTAACTGTCATAACTTTCATTTGGTCCTCGGTGAAAAAATTTTCGACTGCCAGTCACTAACGCCTGAGGCTGATGGCGATGCAATTAAACGAAATCTTCAACTCATCAGCCGAGCGAAGGCATCGTTCTTCGGCAACGTTTTAACAAGTTCCCTACCTATCATCTTCGCTTGAAGATCACAAATAGGAAACCTGTTGAAACGTTACCGCAAAACGACGCCTTGACTCGGCTGATAAACCGAGAAGACTTCATCATCGAGATTCGCCGAAAAAGTCTAAATCGCATGTTGTTGTTATTGTGGTCTTCAGTCCTGAGACTGGTTTGATGCAGCTCTCCATGCTACTCTATTCTGTGCAAGCTTCTTCATCTCCCAGTACCTACTGCAACCTACATCCTTCTGAATCTGCTTAGTGTAGCCATCTCTTGGTCTCCCTCTACGATTTTTACCCTCCACACTGCCCTCCAATACTAAATTGGTGATCCCTTGATGCCTCAGAACATGTCCTACCAACCGATCGCCTTCTTCTTGTCAAGTTGTGCTACAAACTTCTCTAATCCTTCCATCTTTCTGCTTTCCCTTCTTTGCTTAGAACTGGGTTTCCATCTGAGCTCTTGAAATTCATACAAGTCGTTCTCTTATCTCCAAATGTCTCTTTAATTTTCCTGTAGGCAGTATCTATCTTACCCCTAGTGAGATAAGCCTTTAGATCCCTACATTTGTCCTCTAGCTTCCCTGCTTAGCCATTTTGCACTTCCTGTCGATCTCATTTTTGAGACGTCTGTATTCCTTTTTGCCTGCTTCATTTACTGCATTTTTATATTTTCTCCTTTCATCAATTAAATTCAATATTTCTTCTGTTACCCAAGGATTTCTACTAACCCTCGTCGTTTTACCTACTTGATCCTCTGCTGCCTTCACTACTTCATCCCTCAAAGCTACCCATTATAGCACAGAAATCTTCTACTGTCCTCTTGAATCGATAGGGATTAGTACTGAAAAAATGTTCATACAGTCGCCGCGAATGCTACGGGTCACCAAAAGTAGGAGTTACATGATGTCTGAAGGTTGCAACGAAAGCGCTACACGTCTTTACAATAACCAAAAACAAAGCAAACAAAAAAATACATGAAAGCACGCATATACTTTTAACGAATGAACTTGCTTCATTGTATTTACAGTATAATTCGTTTCGTAGCGATTCGCAGTCCAGAACGTTTGTATATTGCAAATCAGTATGAGAATACATTTAGAAACATTGGTAGCTGCAACAAAGCAACGTGAATACCTGAATGTGTAGTCTGCAGGTGGTCACATATCTCATATTTTTTGCGACTCCAGTTATCTTATCAACACTTACTTTTTCCCTCTGTTCTCACGACACAGAAGCACACAACCAGAGATAGATCTAGATTGTGCTGACGAACAGCCTTCAGAAGCCACCTGAGACTAAATAAACCATTTGTTTAGCAGCAGGATATTTCTGTATAAGAAGAAGGTGACAGATAAGTGCTAAATAAACAGGTAACTGATTCACGAAACCGTCGTTAGTTTTGTTTTGGAAAAGCAGCAATTGTTCGTCATTTGTTAGTTCTAGATTTGACTTGCCCCGTGCAGTTACTATTAGGAAAATGTATTGACGTGATTCAGGTCTTATTCATACATGCAGCTTATGAGATCTCTTCCATGCTTCCATTAAGTTACATAAATACGAAGTATGTGTTGAAGCGAGGGTTACTGGGTCTCCTTGTAGCGGATTTCCTATTTTGTGAGTGAAACATTCTTCAGAAGTGTAAAAGGAATCACGGATTCCTTACACAAAGAAGAAGCTACGCTAAACACAGGCGATGGAGTGTACAGTGTATAGCCACGATTATCGTAGAGGTTGACATAATGTGTTCAGTTCTTTCAGTTCTACTCTGGCATTACAAATTTATTGAAATCTTGCACGACAATTTCTTGTTTTTCGATCAGTTACCCGTTTTCAGACGAGACGAGTGATCTTTTGCAGTTTTATTGTCAGCTTATCTCACTGCTTCCATGAAGTGGAAGAACTATTCATTACTCTCAAGGAAGTCCATCCATATACAAAACGCTACAGAATACATGCCTGTCTATCAAATCAGGTCGTTTTAACTAACGGAAATGACATTTTATACATTAGTAACCAAAGCTGAAGCATAACTCGCGTCTGTTTCACGTATCGCATCTTTCAGTTGTGAGTTTTTCGTTTCACTTTGCCCCATATGAAAATGTGACAGCACTATGTAAATTGATTCTGTCCTGAAAAATAATTATCGTGCCTTATGGATTCATATTGGATTTTGGTTTTTAGATATCTGAGACACATTTTTAGCGAAATTTGATTTAGTCTTTATGCATGGTCTCTTTTGCCCTTCCATGACGTATTTCCAAAATTTGCATTATTCTAAAATTATTGCCACTAACTTATTGCTTGCTGGATGGAAGCTGCTTTTACTTCACTCGTTGTTTAGCGTGGTGGCAAAACTGAAGACAATGGAGGAAAAGCCTATAACTGGAATTCAACGATTAAAACAGCATTCACTCAGCAAGTTCGAAGTTGAACTGCTGTAGAAAGTTCCTACTGAATAACGCAGAAGTACGCATTCTTGGAATTCAAAACCAACTGAAACTGCTGGAAACTAAGAAGACGATAGGCCCTAAGTGAATTTTTGTTAGGTTTAATAATGAGTACGATGAGTAAACAACTCTGTTTCAGATTATATTTACCACGAATCACGCCACGGAGGGAGAAGCCGTAGGCTAGAACCTTTTGTAAAACGTGTGAAATAGCTTCTGTTGTCTTAGGCTTGCCATTATCATTTCGGACTACTGCGAGTATTGCACGGCAGACCACACGTCTAGTTTGGACAGACTGCAGGAGGAGACTCACGTAAAACTGAATCCCTCCGTAATAGTGATCCTAACGTGTTGCCATTTCCAGTCGGGATAGTACATACAAATGAGATCAGTTATGGTAAAATGGGACACTGCACTCGTCATGAACATGCTGTAAATTTTTTAAAATACGTTGCAGTTCATACGTTCATTGCTAACAACAAACTATTGAAAACTGGAAGAAGGCGGAGCTTGAATGGTTAATACTGGACCAAGTGGTAGCGCGAGCATAATGTGTTCCTTCACAAATCGAAATGGAGCAATGTTTCTGAATCAAGTGCTAAAGACATTCTGCAGACTGTTTTGAAAAGAGGAAAATGTATGAAAAGCCCGTCCCACACACCATGACTCGAGAACAAACACAACGACGCTTGGTCACCTGTTGTGACTTCATTGAAATGCAAAGTGCCTACGATTCTTTCCCGGAAAAAATCGTCATGACTGACAACACTTCGTATTATAAGTACGGAACTACCACAAAACGACTAAACGACAAAGTGTAGAAATGAAACTCATATGAAGGGCCGTCGCTGTGACAACGTAACCGACTTTCAAAGCAATGTGACGGTCGAGTTGAAAAACAACTGACAGGACGGTGTCTGTCCTGTCGGTTATTTTGCAACTCTACTATATACATAACGTTTAAGAGAAATATATACCTCAGCCGCAATTGGACACTGAGTTGAATTCAGTGGCGACAAGCGAAAATTTGTGACGGGCCGGGTCTCGAACCCGGTTTCCCGCTTTACGCGAGCCGTCACCAAAAGCGCTTCGGCTATCCGGACACGCTTCCCTTTCAACCTAAATTCTCAATTTGTCGCACACATGTAGCGAGCACTGTCCATTATCGTCATTACTCGCAGCTTTACTTGAATCCCCGCAAGACTCTGTACGTGGTGTGCATCTGCACTAAAGTTGTCGTTACCGTGAAGTCGCACACGTATTATTATTTGTGTGACGTCCGTCCCGCGTAAAGCGGGAAATCCGGCTCAAATTTTCACTTGTCGCCATTGAATGTAATTCCGTCCCCAGTTGCGGCTAAGCTCTGCATTTCTCTTGAAGTCAAGGACTTTTCTGACAGTTCCACATGGTTGTATGAATGTTCCATGACTTCCACTCATATGAAGAGAGACTGTGAAACACATGAAGCATTAAGATAACCATCTCAAGCTTTCTGGTGTTTTTTCTTTTTTTAATACTGCTCTTTCGAAACATTTTACACTGATGTGATCCAATGCACCTCGGCAATAGCAGGAACATTGAAGTAAAAACAAAAGAGGTCATTTATTTAGTACAGATATTCTACCTGTTAGAACCAAATACTAAACAATAAAGGTATTATTAGTGACATGAGAAGGAAATACGGCAAGTGGGTACTGGCCCTTACTCTAGAGCTGAACGTTAATGACTCCGAATAGAAGCTTGGCGCACTATTATGTCATATACGAGGGTCATTCAATAAGTAATGCCCTACATTTTTTTTTGAAAAGCCACTAACATGCATAGACAAACGTCCTTGTTGGTGCTTCACATCTGATGTTTGTTCTGTGCGCCGGTGAAGTTTTGAACCGTTCTGGCAGATGGCAGAGCCGTAGCACAGCTTCAAAATGGCGTCTACACACGACTCACGTTACAAGCAACGTGCTGTTATTGAATTCTTGTGTGCAGAAAAAGAAACCTTGTCGAACATCCATAAACGTTTGTGTGCAGTGTATGGCGATGCTGTAGTTGATAGGAGTATATTTGGGCGATGGGTAAAGAAAGTTAGAGCCTCAGGAAGTGCAGAAACGGAGCTCCGTGATCATCCACGCTCGGGACGTCCTGTCACAGCCATTGCTGCAGACCTGCTGGATCGTGCGGATGCCATTATTCGTGCCGACCGGCACATCGCAAATGGACTGTTGGCTCTGTAGTTGTTGGTCAGCGTTGGAAGTGCGTCTGCAATGATTGGGAATGCGTGGGCAAATTGGATTGGACATCAGTGCCTCATCCACCTTACAGTCCAGACCTGGTACCCGCGCACTTCCATCTCTTTGGGCCGCTTAAAGATTCTCTACGGGGAACACACTTTGAAGATGTCGAGAATGTCAGTCATGCTGTGAAAACATGGCTACGCGTACAGGACAAGAGCTTTTACCGGCGGGGAATACACGCTCTTGCACATCGTTGGCGTACGGCCATAGTACATGATGGAGACTGCGTAGAAAAATAGTACATGGGCAAGGCTTCTTAATGTATATTGTCATAACATCAAGACTTTTAACAATAAATATGTTCTGAGGAAAAAAAGTTGAGCATTACTTACTGAACGACCTTCGTACAATTATGTATCCAAAATATTGAAATAAGGTCATGAGTGGGAATCATTTTAGAATCACATCATTAGGACCGGCTGAATTTAGCATCAAAATGAATCTAAGTGAGTGGCAGGAAATAACGGACTGAAGCTTTCTGACTAAAAGCACTAGTGCGTCTTTGTCGCCTTCGGTCATAGTGAACGTCGGTGATGTCACGTTGTTCTCCATTGGTGGAAACATCTAGACACCTGTCTTTTGTTCACTGATTTTACCCGATTGTCTGCTCAGCGGTCACTTGCGTCAGTGTCGTCATTTCAGCGTTTGATGCGGTAGCGTTCTCGGTTCCCGCGCCCGGGTTCCCGGGTTCGATTACCGGCGGGGTCAGGGATTTTCTCTGCTTCGTGATGACTGGGTGTTGTGTGATGCCCTTAGGTTAGTTAGGTTTAAGTAGTTCTAAGTTCTGGGGGACTGATGACCACAGATGTTAAGTCCCATAGTGCTCAGAGCCAGCGATTGATTTGAATAAATTTCTGGAAGGCCGCTGTCAACATTTTGGCCTTTTGTCTGCTATCTTCTGTTTCTGTCCCGCACTGAGCACCCATCTCGCTAATGCACGCTTATGACGTGCCGCTCTACGTCTACATTATACTTCGCAACTCACATAAAGGTGTGTGGCGGAGGGTACTTTTGGTACCACTATATGATACCCCCCGTCCGCGTTCCGTGGGAAGAACGATCATCAGTTAGCCTGCGTGTTGGCTCTAATTTATCGAATTTTCTCGTCGTTATAACTGTACGACTGTCATTGTCAATGCCCGTCTCTTCTCGAAAACTGCTCTCTCGAAATGCCAGCACTAGGTCCCTCCGCAGTGCGCAAGACCTCTGTTGCAGCGTTTGCCACTGGAGTTTATTGAGCATCTCTGTAACGCTTCCGCCCAGACTAAACCATCTCTTTGCGAAACGCGCCGCTCTTCGTTGGACCTATCTGTCATAACCGGTAAGCATCCCAGATTGGTTAACAGTACTCAAGAACCGGTTTACAAGCGCCTTTGAAGCCACTTCCTTCGTAGGTGAGTTAAATTTTCATAACAGTCTCCCCCTGTATCTCAGTGTAGCATCTGCTGCGAGGTAGCCGGTTCCATTCTCGGCGGAGGATGGAAACGTCACCATCAGTGTCTGGCCGGCAAAGAGCGAAGAGGTGTTGACGCACAGTTCCTAATCTCTAGAGTTCGCACAACTGCACTTGTTTAAATTCCACAAAATCCTCCGCGGCGTCCCAGGCAGTTAGGGCCATTGACACTGCTGACGGTGATTGGCCCATAGGATGAGCACTTTAAGCGCGGCGCTCCATTATCCGTGTCTCTGCCCGCCCGGTTAGCAGAGCCGTCTAACGCACGGCTTTCCGGAGTGGGAAGAGACGCCTGATCCCCGGCACGAATCCCACCGGCGGACTTGGGTCGAGGTCCGCTGAGCCGGCCACTCTGTGGATGGTTTTTAGGCGGTTTTCCATCTGCCTCGGCGAATGCGGGCTGGTTCCCCCTATTCCGCCTCAGCTACACTATGTCGGCGATTGCTGCACAAACAAGTTCTCCACGTACGCGTACACCACCATTACTCTACCACGCAAACATAGGGATTACACTCGTCTGGTGCGAGACGTTTCCTGGGGGGGTCCACCGGAGGCCGAACCGCACAGTAACCCTGGGTTCGGCGTGGGGCGGCGGAGGGGTGAGGTGGACTGCGGTAGTCGTCGTGGGGTTGTGGACCACTGCGGCTGCGGCGGGGACGGAGCCTCTCCGTCGTTTCTAGGTCCCCGGTTAACATACAATACAATACAAGTCCGTGTTCCTTCTCTCATCGCCTCGCACACGAACATGACACCATGCACGGGGTAGCGGCGCGGTCTAGGGCGTTTTGTCACCGGTCCGCGCGGCTGCCCCCGTCGAAGGTTCGAGACCTCCTTCGGGCACGGGTGTGTGTGTTGTCCTTAGCGTATGTTAGTTTAAGTTAGATTAAGCAGTGAGTAAGCTTAGGGACCGATGACCTCAGCAGCTTGGTCCCACACACAAAGTTACTTACACGCAACTGATACACTTAAGACGCAACTCTCCCACACCCTGAGGGCCGGCCGAAGTGGCCGAGCGGTTCTAGGCGCTAGAGTCTGGAACCGCGAGACCGCTACGGTCGCAGGTTCCAATTCTGTCTCGGTCGTGGATGTGTGTGTGTGAGTGAGTTAGTCTGTTTGCTTACTGAACGTTACGCAAGAAACTTTGTACGGTGGCGCTGGATTTAGGGAAAACTTACTCCGTCAGTCACTGGCTATGTGTAGGAAAACGGAAAAACATAGTGTCATTACTCTCAGATTTGACCCCTTTTAAATACACTCCTGGAAATTGAAATAAGAACACTGTGAATTCATTGTCCCAGGAAGGGGAAATTTTATAGACACATTCCTGGGGTCAGATACATCACATGATCACACTGACAGAACCACAAGCACATAGACACAGGCAACAGAGCATGCACAATATCGGCAATAGTACAGTGTATATCCACCTTTCGCAGCAATGCAGGCTGCTATTCTCCCATGGAGACGATTGTAGAGATGCTGGATGTAGTCCTGTGGAACGGCTTGCCATGCCATTTCCACCTGGCGCCTCAGTTGGACTAGCGTTCGTGCTGGACGTGCAGACCGCGTGAGACGACACTTCATCCACTCTCAAACATGCTCAATGGGGGACAGATCCGGAGATCTTGCTGGCCAGGGTAGTTGACTTACACCTTCTAGAGCACGTTGGGTGGCACGGGATACATGCGGACGTGCATTGTCCTGTTGAAACAGCAAGTTCCCTTGCCGGTCTAGGAATAGTAGAACGATGGGTTCGATGACGGTTTGGATGTACCGTGCACTATTCAGTGTCCCCTCGACGATCACCAGAGGTGTACGGCCAGTGTAGGAGATTGCTCCCCACACCATGATGCAGGGTGTTGGTCCTGTGTGCCTCGGTCGTATGCAGTCCTGATTGTGGCGCTCACCTGCACGGCGCCAAACACGCATACGACCATCATTGGCACCAAGGCAGAAGCGACTCTCATCGCTGAAGACGACACGTCTCCATTCGTCCCTCCATTCACGCCTGTCGCGACATCACTGGAGGCGGGCTGCACGATGTTGGGGCGTGAGCGGAAGACGGCCTAACGGTGTGCGGGACCGTAGCCCAGCTTCATGGAGACGGTTGCGAATGGTCCTCGCCGATACCCCAGGAGCAACAGTGTCCCTAATTTGCTGTGAAGTGGCGGTGCGGTCCCCTACGGCACTGCGTAGGATCCTACGGTCTTGGCGTGCATCCGTGCGTCGCTGTGGTCCGGTCCCAGGTCGACGGGCACGTGCACCTTCCGCCGACCACTGGCGACAACATCGATGTACTGTGGAGACCTCACGCCCCACGTGTTGAGCAATTCGGCAGTATGTCCACCCGGCCTCCCGCATGCCCACTATACGCCCTCGCTCAAAAGTCCGTCAACTGCACATACGGTTCACGTCCACGCTGTCGCGGCATGCTACCAGTGTTAAAGCCTGCGATGGAGCTCCGTATGCCACGGCAAACTGGCTGACACTGACGGCGGCGGTGCACAAATGCTGCGCAGCTAGCGCCATTCGACGGCCAACACCGCTGTTCCTGGTGTGTCTGCTGTGCCGTGCGTGTGATCATTGCTTGTACAGCCCTCTCGCGGTGCCTGGAGCAAGTATGGTGGGTCTGACACACCGGTGTCAATGTGTTCTTTTTTCCATTTCCAGGAGTGTATAAGAGAACGCACATTACTGACGTGAGGAAAGTCTCCCATGTTTGCATATTACACAGGACTGAATGAAAGTAGTTCAAACGAGCAAATGTCGTGGTTTCAGCACGCGAAGGCGAATGAATTCGCCCACGGCCTCAGCAAGAACGTCATTGCAATGCGATTAAATGTCTCTAGGTAACGATGGATGGGCAGGTGGATTAAACACGTGCGTGATAACAAGGGCACACGTATTTGAAAACCACTCCAGTTGGGACTGAACGTTGTCAGATATTAGAAAGACTAAAAGAAAATATAAGCTATGACACAAGACATCATGTACACATGAAAGTAATAGCCATTGCTTTCATATGGAGCAATCACAAGTGTAGCAGCAGTATGGGAGACTTTGCAGTGCAGAGGCAGTCGGTGCTGGAAGGCGTACCTGATGCGTACCGCTGATCTGTTTGGCTAATGATTCACATCAGCGATAGTTGCAGCATTGGCTGGGCCAGTATAGGGTGCCCGAGGTGGCGACAACGTGGTTGAATTTACGCCAGGTAATAGAAAAACAATAGCAGTCTGCACCTGTGTGGACATGTACGTGTTTCAGTAAAGAGACAAAAAGACACGTACCATATTAGTCCCTGAAAAAGCTGAGTAATTAAGGGAACAGATGATCTGGCAATTTTAGCTAGTTACATTGCCATAGCTCAAAAACATATTGAAATTGTTAAAGAAGTTGCGGAAATAGTAGCACTAAAAATAGCATTCGAAAAAACGGAATATATGACATGCAACAAACAAGCAACAAAGTTTTCGAACATGAAGTATTGAAAATAATAAGGATTTCTCAGTTTAAAAACAGCCTCTTCTCTGCAGCTCCAGTTGGCGGGAAGCCTTAGTATTGAACGACTGTGTTCTTGCAGTGTAAAGAATGGAACCCTGAGCAGTCAGTCTGTCAATACGATTTAAGCAACGTGCGGTTCTAGGCGCTACAGTCTGGAACCGCGTGGCCGTTACGGTCGCAGGTTCGAATCTTTTAGGTGAGAACGAAAGCATTTTATGTTTTCCGTCTGGTCAGCCAAGAAGCGTGCTGGAGTAATGGAGTTTTGCTGAATACTAGTCCATTCTCTTCAAAAATTAAATCATATTTGAAGTTATTCTGTGTATTTCCTCACTTATTGATTCCAATGGCTCTCAGCACTATGGGACTTGACTGCTGTGGTCATCAGTCCCCTAGAACGTAGAACTACTTAAACCTAACTAACCTAAGGACATCACACAGATCCATGACCGAGGCAGGATTCGAACCTGCGACCGTAGCGGTCGCGCGGTTGCAGACTGAAGCGCCTAGAACCGCTCGGCCACACCGGCCGGCAATATATATAAGAGATAAGGGGGAATAATTAAGAGTTGATGACCCAGAATGAAGTGATCGGATTAAGAAGGCTGCTCACTTATCGTTAGTTGGACCAGCATGCTGGCCAGTGATGTCCAAGTTAAATGCGCCGGTAAAGCTGTTGTCCCGCATTATCGCTCAGTCTATGTGCGTGGAACACAGTGTAAAACCTTTACTATCGTACTTGACTGTACTGGACTCAGCTCGGCTTCCGCCCAACGTGAAACGAAATCGGACGAGATTCAAGCAAACGCGGAAGAATACATGGTTCATTCATATGATGAACATAGAATGGTCAATGTGTAGGGCGAGAATGGTGTGTGCCTCACACCAGCGATACGTTCCGTGGAACTAGTTCTGTGTAACAACCAGGTGCACGCCAGCTGACATAAATAGGCGAATGAAGCGGAGTGCGGCTCACCATTCAACGCAGACGGCGGGCTGTCGCGGTGCATCAGACAGTCAGTAGCCAGCGCGCGGCTCACACAGGTTCCTGCACGCTGCGCGGGCGTGGCTATCGTTGCCGACCACGTGACAGGCTACGCTCCTGACGTCACTTCGCGGAAAAACGTCCGCACGCCGCGCTTCCTCTTCGCGGTCGCTACGGCGCCCGCTACGCTAGCCACACGCTGCCCGACGGTTAAGGTCACGGAGCGACCATGTCCCCTTGAAGTTTTTGGCGGGATCCAGAAGGTTAGAATCTATTCTCTCGAGGAGCGTAACGTCGCGAGTACTGCACGCTCTGTCCTCAGTTTTTGGTACAACCAAACAAGTTTTACAAATATACGAAATGTGGAGAGAAACGTTCTCTTACATTCAAGTCACGGCTGCAAATACTAACACGAATTCTTTACAGACGAATGGAAATAACTGGTAGAAGCCGACCTTGGGAAAGATCAGTTTGGATTCCGTAGAAATGTTGGAACACGTGAGGCCATACTGATCTACGACTTATCTTAGAAAATAGATTAAGGAAAGGCAAACCTACGTTTCTAGCATTTGTAGACTTAAAAAAGGCTTTTGACAACGTTGAGTGGAATACTCTCATTCAAATTCTGAGTGTGGCAGGGGTAAAATACAGAATCTAGGTGGCAGTTGTAAGAGTCGAGGGGCACGAAAGGAAAGCAGTGGTTGGGAAGAGAGTGAGACAGGGTTGTAGCGTATCCCCGATGTTTTTCAATCTGTATATTGAGCAAGCAGTAAAGGAAACAAAAGACAGCGTTTTGAAAGGAGGATATAAGATGAACATAAAGAAAAACAAAACGAGGATAATGGAATGTAGTCGAACTAAATCGGGTGATGCTGCGGGAATTAGATTAGGAAATGAGACGCTTAAAGTGGTAAATGAGTTTTGCTGTTTAGGGAGCAAAATAACTGGTGATGGTCGAAATAGAGAGAATATAAAATGTAGACTCGCAATGGCAAGGAAAGCGTTTCTGAAGAAGAGAAATTTGTTAACATCGAGTATAGATGTGTCAGGAAGTCGTTTCTGAAAGTATTTGTATGGAGAGTACCCATGTATGGAAGTGAAACGTGGACGATAAATAGTTTAGACAAAAAGAGAATAGAAGCTTTCGAAATGTGGCGCTACAGAAGAATGCTGAAGATTAGATGGGTAGTTCACATAACTAATGAGGAGGTATTGAATAGAATTGGGGAGAAGAGAAAATTGTGGCACAACTTGACTAGAAGAATGGATCGGTTGGTAGGACATGTTCTGAGACACCAAGCGATCAGCAATTTAGTATTGGTGGGCAGCGTGGAGGGTAAAAATCGTAGAGGGAGACCAAGAGATGAATACACTAAGCAGATTCAGAAGGATGTAGGTTGCAGTAGGTACTGGGAGATGAAGAAGCTTGCACAGGATAGAGTAGTATGGAGAGCTGCATCAAACCAGTGTCTGGACTGAAGACCACAACAACAACAACACGAAGAGAAACGTTCTCTTACATTCTCAAAATAATCCTTGCTGACACTGAAAAAAATTACAATTACTGCGCACAAAATGAAGTAAATTCAGCAAAACAGATATACACGGTGAAGAAAAATGCGGGCACTCGGACTTCGCAGCGCGGTTCCTCACCCACTAGCAATACAAAATATCTTTCACAACATTTCGTCCGGCGCATATTTCAGGCAGTAAATTGATGTTAAAGATTGTCAGTCTGGCAACACTGTAATCATGTGTACAGTATCTATATGTCAGGAAATTGCAGTAGTGCTGTGCAGTTGGTGCAGTGGATAGCGTTTTGGGTTAGGATGCAGGAGGTCGAGGGTTTGATTCCGGGTTAAGGCTTAATTGCTTTTAGTTGCTGAAAGTAGTCTGCATGGTAGGTGTCTGGTGTCTTAATCGCTGTATAGTGATTACAGTGGGTCGTCTACAAAACTTTTGTAGTTACGTACTACGAACACAGAAATGGAAGTACAACCGCTTTCATTGGACAGCTTTTGAAAAATCTTTCGCAGATCGTAGACATAATTGTTTGGCGCCACTGCATCTACTAGATTCCAAACTTGTTTTGTGTGTACCGACCCCAAATGGTCACATCGATTAATACGAAGTATTACTCTCGCCATGTTCAAGTCCATTACGTTTCCTTAGTGCCTTGCGTCGTCAGATGGGCTAGCAGCGTGATTTACAAGTAATTTGGATGGGCTCTTTCCGCTAGTGTCAACAGAAAACAGGTCTGGAATCTATTACATGCAGTGGCTCGAAATAATCCGCGTCCAAGACGTGCAAAATGTTTCTTTAAAAGCTGACCATGAACACGATTCTACTTCTATTTTGTAAAAGGCCCGCTGTAATCCCTGTATGAGGATTAAGACGCCCGATATCGTACATCGCAACTATGGTTAACAAATATAAACAAGTCTCCACTCAGAATCGAATCCTCGACCTCCTGCATGCTAACCCAAAGCGCTAGTCATTGCACTAACCGCACAGCACTCATCTGTTTGCTGACAGCCTTATTTACCGTACGTGTGATTACATTGTTGTCAGACTGCCAATATTTAGCGTCCATTTACTGCCCGAAATATGCACAGGACGAAATTTTGTGACAGGCATTTTTGTACTGCAAGTATGTGAGGAATCGCACTGCCAAGTCAGAGTGCGGGAATTTTTTCACCCTGTGTATGTCAATTAACCTTCAATGACTCATTCAGTATATGTGTGAAACACAAGTATACATTTTAGATTAAGGTACCTTGGTCACGTTAAGCACTGAAAACCGGAAACACGCGCCTCACATTTGCAAACCATATCAGAGAATCCCAATTCCACTGGCATGAAAACACCAGCAAGTAGTAATCATAAGTGGTAGATAGCTACTGCTCACTTTTCACAACCCAAAAAAATCCACTTTAAGCATCAAAATTGACACACGATGCCTTTCTCACATGAACAAATAATTTTTTTGAATCTATTACTTTTGCCTCATATTTCTGATACATGCGAGGTGCATTCAAGTTCTAACGCCTCCGATTTTTTTCCTCCGAACTGGAAAGAGATAGAAACATGCGCATTGTTTTAAAATGAGGCCGCGTTCATTGTCAATACGTCCCAGAGATGGCAGCACCGTACAGCAGATGGAATTTTACCGCCAGCGGCGAGAATGAGAACTGTTTTAAATACTTGAACAGCGTGCAATCATTCGTTTTCTGAATTTGCGTGGTGTGAAACCAATTGAAATTCATCGACAGTTGAAGGAGACATGTGGCGATGGCGTTGTGGTTGTGTCGAAAGTGCGTTCGTCGGTGCGACAGTTTAATGAAGGCAGAACATCGTGTGACAACAAACCGAAACAACCTCGGGATCGCACAAGCCGGTCTGACGACATGATCGAGAAAGTGGAGAGAATTGTTTTGGGGGATTGCCGAATGACAGTTGAATAGATCGCCTCCAGAGTTGGCATTTCTGTGGGTTCTGTGCACACAATCCTGCATGACGACCTGAAAATGCGAAAAGTGTCATCCAGGTGGGTGCCACGAATGCTGACGGACGACCACACGGCTGCCCGTGTGGCATGTTGCCAAGCAATGTTGACGCGCAACGACAGCATGAATGGGACTTTCTTTTCGTCGGTTGTGACAATGGATGAGACGTGGATGCCATTTTTCAATCCAGAAACAAAGCGCCAGTCAGCTCAATGGAAGCACATAGATTCACTGCCACCAAAAAAATTTCGGGTAACCGCCAGTGCTGAAAAAATGATGGTGTCCATGTTATGGGACAGCGAGGGCGTAATCCTTACCCTTGCGTTCCAAAGGGCACTACGGTAACAGGTGCATCCTACGAAAATGTTTTTAAGAACAAATTCCTTCCTGCACTGCAACAAAAACGTCCGGGAAGGGCGGCGCGTGTGCAGTTTCACCAAGACAACGCACCCGCACATCGAGCTAACGTTACGCAACAGTTTCTTTGTGATAACAACTTTGAAGTGATTCCTCATGCTCCCTACTCACCTGAGCTGGCTCCTAGTGACTTTTGGCTTTTTTTAACAATGAAAGACACTCTCCGTGGCCGCACACTCACCAGCCGTGCTGCTTTTGCCTGAGCGATTGTCCAATGGTCAAAACAGACTCCTAAAGAAGCCTTCGCCGCTGCCACGGAATCATGGTATCAGCGTTGTGAAAAATGTGTACGTCTGCATGGCGATTACGACGAGAAGTAACGCCAGTTTCATCGATTTCGTGTGTGTAGTTAATTAGAAAAGAAAATCGGAGGCCTTAGAACTTGAATGCACCTCGTATTTAGCATGTTTGACATGTTGCATGTTAGGTACAAACATGAAGCTGAAATGGCTAGATAGCCACAGAGCATGCATAATACACTCCTGGAAATTGAAATAAGAACACCGTGAATTCATTGTCCCAGGAAGGGGAAACTTTATTGACACATTCCTGGGGTCAGATACATCACATGATCACACTGACAGAACCACAGGCAACAGAACATGCACAATGTCGGCACTAGTACAGTGTATGTCCACCTTTCGCAGCAATGCAGGCTGCTATTCTCCCATGGAGACGATAGTAGAGATGCTGGATGTAGTCCTGTGGAACGGCTTGCCATGCCATTTCCACCTGGCGCCTCAGTTGGACCAGCGTTCGTGTTGGACGTGCAGACCGCGTGAGACGACGCTTCATCCAGTCCCAAACATGCTCAATGGGGGACAGATCCGGAGATCTTGCTGGCCAGGGTAGTTGACTTACACCTTCTAGAGCACGTTGGGTGGCACGGGATACATGCGGACGTGCATTGTCCTCTTGGAACATAAAGTTCCCTTGCCGGTCTAGGAATGGTAGAACGATGGGTTCGATGACGGTTTGGATGTACTGTGCACTATTCAGTGTCCCCTCGACGATCACCAGAGGTGTACGGCCAGTGTAGGAGATCGCTCCCCACACCATGATGCCGGGTGTTGGCCCTGTGTGCCTCGGTCGTATGCAGTCCTGATTGTGGCGCTCACCTGCACGGCGCCAAACACGCATACGACCATCATTGGCACCAAGGCAGAAGCGACTCTCATCGCTGAAGACGACGCGTCTCCATTCGTCCCTCCATTCACGCCTGTCGCGACACCACTGGAGGCGGGCTGCACGATGTTGGGGCGTGAGCGGAAGACGGCCGAACGGTGTGCGGGACCGTAGCCCAGCTTCATGGAGACGGTTGCGAATGGTCCTCGCCGATACCCCAGGAGCAACAGTGTCCCTAATTTGCTGGGAAGTGGCGGCGCGGTCCCCTACGGCACTGCGGAGGATCCTACGGTCTTGGCGTGCATCCGTGCGTCGCTGCGGTCCGGACCCAGGTCGACGGGCACGTGCACCTTCCGCCGACCACTGGTGACAACATCGATGTACTGTGGAGACCTCACGCCCCACGTGTTGAGCAATTCGGCGGTACGTCCACCCGGCCTGCCGCATGCCTACTATACGCCCTCGCTCAAAGTCCGTCAACTGCACATACGGTTCACGTCCACGCTGTCGCGGCATGCTACCAGTGTTAAAGACTGCGATGGAGCTCCGTATGACACGGCCAACTGGCTGACACTGACGGCAGCGGTGCACAAATGCTGCGCAGCTAGCGCCATTCGACGGCCAACACCGCGGTTCCTGGTGTGTCCGCTGTGCCGTGCGTGTGATCATTGCTTGTACAGCCCTCTCGCAGTGTCCGGAGCAAGTATGGTGGGTCTGACACACCGGTGTCAATGTGTTGTGTTTTCCATTTCCAGGAGTGTATACACAGTCCAGTCACATTAGCCTGACCATAGCCCCAGTTTGAATTGAACGCGCAATTGTCACTTGCAGCTGGCATGCTGTAGTGGAGAGTTTATAAACAAAACGTGTCGGCGAACGCGGAAAACATTGCAGTCGTCGTAATGCGGTACCGGAGCGACTTATCTGACGTCCAAAAGGGCACGGCCATTGGCCTTCGGGCCAGGCCAGGCGTGCAAGCATTTCTGAAGCAGCAATGTTTGCGTGGCACCGTGTTTAAAAAAATACCGTGCAAAACCGGCGCCGAGCCAGCTGTGGTACGGAACGGGTGATAGATGACAGGAGTAAACGATTGCTGCGAACAGACACGCTACTGACCGCCCAGATGAACCAAGGTGTTACCAACAGTGACCCTAGAACGACCGTTCAGCGAGTACTGGGGCGTAAGGGCTTCTGCAATAGGTGCCCGATTCACGCACCCGTCGTTACTGCTGTCCATCAGCGACAAGGCTGGAATTTGCACGCCAAAGTACAAAACCGTTCACGGAAATTCAGGAATACTGAAATACAGGTCTCTGAGGAATGAAATAAACAGGCAGTGCAGGGAAGCGAAGACGAGAAGGCTGCACGAAAAGTGTGAAGAAATCGAAAGAGAAATGATTGTCGGAACGAGTGACTCAGTGTATAGGAACGTCAGAACAGCCTTCGGTCAAATTAAAAGCAAGGGCGGTGACTGAGCCGGTGGGTTTCTGGCGCCAGGTCATATCGGTTGTTACACCCCTCTTGGATCGTTGTCCCTGTGCCTTGTTCTCTTTGAGTCTTTGAGGCAGGCTATTTACGGCGGCGCGCGTGCACAAGTCGAGGAGAGTGGCTCCGCGCATGAGCCGAGTCAGTCTGTGACGTGACGTGCTTTCGATGTTGTCGTTGTGGGGAGTTGGCGACACCATGTCACGTGACACGACCGCATGCCGTGAGGACCAGTTGAGTTGGAGCAACGCAGAAGCACGGGCCGCTGCCGGAAAGTATTAATGTGGTATTGACACGGCTGGCCAGTGGCGACCAGGATTTGCTAATACCTCGAGAGCTATGTGCATGGATGGCGTGTCAATTTCACACGAAGAAGAAAAAATTAATCGCCAAGCTTTCGTGGTGGGTTCCTCCTCCTATATATAGTGAATATTATTGTGTGCTTAAGGACTGTTGACTGTTGCAGTTGCTCGTGCTAGTGGCCAGCAAAACATGCACTGCAGTGGTGGCGAGGCGAGTTATGTTCTGGAACTGCCATGAAATTGTGTTACAAAAGTGGCTACAAATAGCGCCTCGCATTTGTAAGTTTGGATTTGGTGCTTAGTGGTACGCTGAACGTAACTGCTTCACTTGAACGTCAGTTCTTAATTTAGTTATAGATTTAGAATTTTCTGCTTTTGCAAATTAGTGGTAGTTGTTGTTTCTTAATAATTTCTTGTGTTTATGGAAGGTAAGTGGCCATGATAAATATAGGTCACATTGTGTTTTATGGTCGGATAGAGGCCGTGTGTATTTTGGTGTGTGGCCATAGCGGCCGTGCTTATTGCATTAGCGACCTATTGAAGTGACATTAGTTTTCTACTGCAAATTCAAATACATGTTAGGTACTGCACGTTTGATTTATGTGGTGTCAGCCATTCAGCAAAGACAGATTATCTTGTAAGGTGGACTTTAAGTCATTGGGTGTCGACTGACACATCTTTTCTCTTTTCACGTAACATCTAGATTTTATTTCTTTTGGATCTAAGGAAACAAAGCTCCTTAATTCTGCTCATTGGTTAACTTGTAATATGTTTATATTAAGGTATTGCTTTTCTGTATATATATTTGTGTTACTTGTATATACTATAGTGTGTCTGCCACTGATGTTTTCCTGTTTTCCAGAAACGTCTACAGTGGTCGACGCGAGCAAACCTCGCCCCGCTTGCATTGTGACGGAAATCTCAGGATTTGAACTCATGGCCGTCTGGACACCGTTAACGCGCGATTCCTCTATTTCATTCAACGAGAGGTTTGTTTTAGGCAGAAGATTTCCTACTGCCCAAAGCTGAATAGAAGTTCACTCTTTGGATCGTGTGTTTGTGAAATCGTAATAGATTAACGTTTGCTCGCGTCCATCACATGTTCATCAAATTGACATTTTGCCTTAAGCTTACATAAAGTCTAGAATCTTCCGGACGCTGAGTGCAGTAGAATGCTAAGTGTAAAAAGAACAATTAATAGTACCCTCCAGATCAGATAACATCAAACTAATTTTGCCTTTTCAGTAAGTGTAAAACTGATTGAGAAAGGCGATAGCCGACATTGTAAACATTTGGTTACTTATTTTATCTATTATTTTGATTGTTGTTACCGGCACGTAAAGGGGCCGTTGTCACAAGTGTGACGGTTAATATTCTAAATACTAATTGTGGATAGGGCCTTGATATGAAAATATTGTTAACTGATTATTACTGTTAATGAATTCATGTGTATGTGTAATCAATAAAGAAGAGTTGAAACTACAGACTGGTTGTGTTACTGGTGTACGAGGTTAGAGTGTGCAATTGGCGAACCAGTAACATTAAAAGTGCAACTGTGAAATGCAGAGGAGAGAGCGGATAGGTGGAAAAAATACATTGAAAGCCTCTATGAATGGGAAGATTTGTCTGATGTGATAGAAGAGGAAACAGGCATCGATTTAGAAGAGATAGGGATGCAGTATCAGAATCAGAATTTAAGAGAGCTTTGGAGGACTTAAGATCAAATAAGGAAGCAGTCATTAATAACATTCCATCAGAATTTCTGAAATCATTGGGGAAGTGGCAACAAAACGACTATTTATGTTGGTGTGTCTAATGTATGAGTCTGTATGAGTCTGGCGACATACCATCTGGCTTTCGGAAAAATATCATCCACACAATTCCAAAGACTGCAAGAGCTGACAAGTGTGATAATTATCGTACAATTAACTCAACAACTGATGCATGAAAGTTGCTGACAAGAATAATATACAGAAGAATGGAAAAGAAAATCTAGTATTTGGTAGTTGACGAACAGTTTGGCTCCAGGAAAGGTTAACGCACCAGAGAGGTAATTCTGAGGTGGCGGTTGATAATGGAAGGAAAACTAAAGAAAAATCAAGATACAGTCATAGGATTTGTCGACCCGGATAAAGTGTTCGACAATGTAAAATGGTGCAAGATGTTCGAAAGTCTGAGAAAAATAGGGGTAAGCTGTAGGAAAAGACGGGTAACATACAATATATACAAGAGATAAGAGGGAATAATAAGAGTGGATGACTAAGAACGAAGTGCTCGGATTAAGAAGAGTGTAAGGTAAGAATATATTCTTTCGCCCATCCTATTCAATCTGTATATCTAAGAAACAATAATAGAAATTTAAAAAACGGTTCAGGAGTGGAATTAAAATTCAAGCTGAAATAAAAACAATGATATGATTCGCTGATGACATTGCTATCCTGAATGAAAGTCAAGAATAATTACAGGATCTGCTAAATGGAATGAACAGTCCAATGAGTACAGAATATGGATTGAGAGTAATCGGAGATGGACAAAAGTAATGAGAAGTAGCATAAATGAGAACAGCGAGAAACATCAGGGTTGTTGGTCACGAAGTAGATGAAGTTAAGGAAGTCTTCTGCCTAGGCAGCAAGATAAGCAATTTCAGACGGAGCAAGGAGGACATCAAAATCAGACTAGCACTGACGAAAAGGGCATTCCCAACCAAGAGAAGTCTACTGTCAAATATAGGCCCGAATTTAAGGAAGACTTTTTCTGAGAATCTACGTTTGGAGCACAGCATTGTATGGTAGTGAAACACGGGCTGTGGGAAAACCGGAACAGTAGAGAATCGAAGCATTTAAGATGTGATGCTACAGACGAGTTTTGAAAATTAGGTTGACTGATAAGGTAAGGAATGAGGAGGTTCTGCATAGAGTCGACGAGGAAAGGAATATGTGGAAAACACTGATAAGGAGAAGGGACAGGAGGATAGTGAGCCGTGCGCGGCCCGCGGTCATGTCGTTTATTGCTCGTCATCTTGTTTTTGTGGTTCTGTCACCTTGTTTTTTCTCTTAATTCGATTTACTGATTTGCTTGCCTGTGAGTGGCAGCAGCAGCGCTTATCGATAAGTGCACTGTCGCACTATCTCTGGAGCGACCGCAAGTATTTCCGGGTTGTCGGGTCTCTGAAGTCAGTTGGGACGGAGCGCCAGTGAGGTGCTGACAGCCAGTACTCGCCGACGCTCGTGGCACACATGTACCGTCTGCCGGAAGGAGGCTGTAGCGGGAAGCACCGTTGGTTGGTCGTTCGGTCGGCCGTCTCATCGGGCGACGTGTATTTTGTCTTTTGACCGTTTCTGGGCCTCGTCAGTTGATCGTCTTGGGGGACTTGGGTCCTTTCCTTCCTTGTGCTGAGATGTCGGGTGGCTAATGGGCAAGTGTTCCCTCTGTATGGTTGGGTTCGAGCCAGTGTGCCCGGGTCGCCGTGTCTCCGAGCTCCGAACGGACATCGTGTTGAATCGGGGTGGGGCTGCAGTCAGCTTCGGACAGTCAAGACTCGCTTGACTGTTGCTGACACACATGACGTGAGTGGGGACGATCTTGGTTGGTCGTTCGATCGGTCGTCTCATCGGACGACGTGTATTTGATCGCCGACCACTTATGGAAACTCTTTGTGTGTGTGACTTGCCATTTCTCCTTGTTCCATGGTGATCAGTTTTAGGATTGTCGGAGTTCCTGAGGCAAGTGTTTATGTGGAACTGTGTGTAGCTTCTGTGTTTTCCGCTAAGCACATGAATGCTGTCTGCGTATTGGAGTAGCCAGTCGCTCGGTTGTGATTGAGCTGGAATTGGTTAGGTTGTTGGTTGGTTCGTCAGCCGTCCCTAGGTCGTGCTGTCACCAGATTATTTAGTGTTACGATTGTCTGCCTGTTGTTAGAGTTTCTTCCCCAGACCGACGCTTGGGACCCTTCTGAGCATCACTGTTCCGTTTGTGATTATCTTTTGTCACAAGTACTATGCCAGGTCTTTAGCTGTGTATTAATTTTGTCTGTTCTACGTTCAGTATATGGCCTTCAGCCTAAACTTATGTTAAGTATTTTAAGATAAGGTCTTCAGCAGTGCTTTATTTAAAATTGTTGTTTGCTCTGTATTTAAGCCTTCAGCCGCGTTTGTTTTTAAATTTGTGGCTTTCAGCCGTAGTGTGTAAATTCCTGTCTGTAAGGTTTCTCTTTAATTATTCTGAATTCTTAAAATGACCTTCAGCTGTACTGTGTAAATGCTTATCTTATGGTTTGTCTTTAATTATTTTGAATAATTGTTTGGGCCTTCGCCGTCAAGATATTTCACGTTTTCTTAAGATTATTTTCTGTTGTACTGTGTAAATGCTTGTCTTTAAAGGTTGCCTTTTATTATGTTGAAACATTATTGGACTTTCAACCGAGGAATTAATTTAAATTTTCCTTAATATGGCTTTTAGCCGAGATTTGTAAATGCTTGCCTTTCAAACCATGTCCTTTGATGATCTAAAATATTATTTGGGCCTTTAGCCGAGGAGATATTTTAATTTCACTTAATTAAGGCCTTCAGCCATTTGTCTACATTCTTGTGCCATAAAAGAAATTATTTAAGGATATTTTAATTTTACTTAAGTAAAGCCTTCAGCCGTTTCTCTAAATCCTTGTGTTTTTAAAAGGAATTATTTAAACTTTATTATTGAGAAGTTATTTGGGCCCTCAGCCGTGAATGATCCTTGTTGTTTTAAAGAGAAAACTGTGCATGAGTATTTCGAGGAATGAAGTTGCGTGTTCTTGCGTACCTAACAGTACCTGATCTTGGCCCCTTTCCACAACCTGAGCCGCTGTGTCCTGCGAACCCAGATTTCAGATAGGACATCCGTTAACACATCACGGAATGACATCCATGGTACTAGAGGGAGCTGTGGAGGGCAAAAAATGTAGAGGAAGACTAGAGATCGGAACGCATCCAGAAAATAGTTGAGGATGTAGGTTGCAAGTGCTACTCTGAGATGAAGAGGTTGACAAAGAGGAATTCGTGAGTCCACTGAGTTTCTACACGTGACCTTTTAAGATGGATCACGTCATATACTGACATTTACAAGCCTGCAACGTCGTCGGAAGGGTCCAGGCCAGTGGAGGAAGCTCTGTGGTCCGGGGAATGTTTTCGTGGCATTCCCTGGGTGATCTCGTCATTCTGGAAGGCACGCTGGATAAACAGAAGTATGCAACTATCCTTGGGGGACCATGCCCACGCCTTCATGGAGTTTGTTTTTTCGTGAGCGCGATAGAATCTACGCGCAGGACGATCCAACGTGCCACAAAGCTCGCAGTGTACGTGAGGGGTTCAAAGAGCCTCCGAAGGAGTTCACCGCACGTACTTATGTGGCCCCCAAACTCCCCGGATTTAAATCCAGTCGAAGATCTGTGGGACCGTCTCAAACGGGCTTTTCGCGCCATGCACCCTCAACCAAGAAACTTGGTGCAGCTGGCCACGGCTGTGCAGTCGACGTGGCTCCACCTTTCAGAACCTCACTCACTCTCTCCTGCAGTGCGCGTTGTGTACATGAACATTCAGGCTTTCCTGACAGGTGGTCACGTTAATACGACTGGATCCCGTCACATAAGGTAATGCCGAATTAACTATAATTAAATATTTGAATTGTTCGAAACTTGTGGTTTACAGTCTTTTACAGACCATAAAGTCAGAGATATTTCCCTGAATTTTATTTCTCATCTTGACGGTACCATTCCTTTCTTGTAACTTCGCGATTCAATAGACGATAACATAATTGAAGTAAGCTACTTTGCAGAACAACCCGTAGCATTGGAGCCGTTGGCTGTGAAGGAGACAGCCAGTTGGGTCTTATCAGTGACTCATTCGCACCTGTCGCTGTGCTGTCCGTGGGAAGCGGTATCTGTGTCACTTCGAGCGACTCAGTATTCAAACCCCTAAGAATTTAAATAAACTGTATTAAATATTATTTAATATTGTTCAAAGTCGATACACTGCCTTTTGTATTCAAGAAAATATGGTTCAAATGGCTCTGAGCACTATGGGACTTAGCATCTGAGGTCACCAGTCCCCTAGAAATTAGAACTACTTAAACCTAACTAAGCTAAGGACATCACACACATCCATGCCCGAGGCAGGATTCGAACCTGCGACCGTAGCGGTCGCGCGGTCCCAGGCTGAAGCGCCTAGAACCCCTCGGCCACAGCGGCCGGACAAGAAAATATGGTATAAAAATTTCATTCTTCTCTCTGTGAAACGTCCCCTTAGAAATCTTAATGAATTACTGTGCTGATAAACCTCTTACATTATTTGATTTTCAAACAGCTGAGCAGAACTGAACGTACTCAGACATTTCGCTCTTTACCTATTGATTTTCAAACAGCTGAGCAGAACTGAACGTACTTAGACGTTTCGCTCTTTACCTATTCTGATCAACACTAAACTGACACACAATATTTTTAGCGCAACGCAATCTGACTTTCAAAAATCCCTACAAACTAATGGTCTTGACTAACAATAACCTATACCTTTCATGAATCACTTACCTCACAAAAATCTTCGTTACTCGAAGCACTGCAATACAGCGAGCGCCACTACTGTCAGGTAAATAAAAGATTCAAACTACTGAAGGCGCTAACTACTGATAGGCATAGTCAGCAAATGAAAGATTTTGATAAAGAGCAAACAATGTATTTACTTTAATAGTGCTCAAAAGTCATAATATATATATATATATATATATATATATATATATATATATATATATATATATATATATATATATATATATATATATATCAGTTCATGACATTCAGTTTTACAAATTTACTGTCTCTGATGGACAAACGTCCAGATCATCCGCTCTCAAAACTCCGCCATTTCTCTCCCCACATCCACAACTGCTGGCGGCTCACCTCCAACCTACGAGCTGTTAACATCCAGCTGCCCAACGCTACAATGGCGAGTATTACAACAATGCCAACCAGCCACAGACTGCACACAGCACAGTCAGTGATTTTCATACCGAGCGCTACGTGGCGTTACCAACATAAAAACCTAAAGAGCCTACATACATTTGTCATAGTTTCGGAGTTGCAGGAAATTACCTGAAACACTCCAAAGCGACACTTGGTCTAAAAAACTCAGTTGGCTTTTAGCATCATTTGAAATCATTACTGGGGTTCACATAATGTCAGGTCAATTTATTTGGATTTTCATATTAAAAACGTTAACTACTTTACATTTTCGTAATATAAAGTTCAGAAAAGATTATTATTTAATTAATATCTATTTGTTTTGTTGTTGTGGAATGAACAAGAATCAGTGAGAGTGTGTATAAGTGGGACATACGTAGAATTCAATATTGTATAATGTACCACATTACGTAACTGTGTAGGGGGAAAGTTGTGTTTTGCCCTCGTTGCTGATGACATATGTCTAAGAGTACTTGCTTTTGTAAGGAGGCAGCCGGAATAGCCGTTTGCAGAGTAATAGTTCTCTAAATAAATTCCCAGATTAGTTTTCCTTTCATCCGGTTCTGTCAAACATTAATTAATATTTGCATATTGAAATGACGTAAATGCAACTGGGAATAGAGATTGGCGGGAGACAGTTTGGAGCCAGAATGATCTCGAACGATCGTTCTGATTGGCTGGTCATTTCGATCAACCAACCAGAGTTTAGCATGCTCGCGCACTGCCAGGTAGTTATAGGCTGTGGAAGGCCCAGCATTGAGGAGTCGTTGGGTAGCTATTGAACGGGAAGGTCATTTAGAACGTGTCCGCCTGCATAATGTGCAAGATGAAGAAGTCATTGGAATTTCACGTCCAGATTGCGTTGCCGTAGGAGCAGTTGCATTTACGGACAGTTTTGTGAAGTTTGGAAGTTCTAGAATTGTTTTGTTGGAAAGATAAACGCGTGTGAACTTTCGGCCTTTGTAAAATTCCGCGTGGCATATTTCGTAAACGTATATGGAATATTTGGCGAGCAATTTCTTTAATAGAAATCCACTGAAAAGGACAGAATGTGAAACTCAGATATAGTAGCTGAGTATTGACTGTGAAATCGCGTAATTCTTAGTGTTGGACTTAAGTACATTTCTGGCTGTCTTGTGTGTGCACTGGGTTGCATGAACTGTGAACTGAGGACAATGATGTTGTTCGCTAATTACATGTGGCCTGATGGCAGTGTTTTTTTGTTTTTTTTTTGTTTTTTTTTTTTTTTACTGAAATGGAATGTAAGACTCATTTCAGAATTCTGACATTTTACTGAGAGAAGGAAGCAACCACTTTCCGCCAAAAAAATATTAGAAGAATTTACATGATAGCTTGCTGTCAGTGTGTAAGCGGACTTTGCAACGTAAGTATTGACGGCGCTTCTTTTACGTCGTCAGGACAGTACCTACGTATGTAGAGAAACGGACTGACGATCTGCCGCCGTACTGAGGCAGGTGGAACTTTTGCAGTGAACAGTACGACGAACTAGTGAAACGTTGTATAACCCGCCCCCCGCATACTAAACTTAAAAATTTCTCACAATCCATGTTTTGCCTGTAGGAACGTCGCCCGATTCGGCGAATCCAAACTGACCTGAATTTCGGCAACCGTCGTCCGCCTTCAGTTCGTTCTGGTGTTGAGGTCGGCTGCACTGAGCCCATGCCCATACCAGCGTTGTGATTTGAGAAGATCGGCCACCTTCGGCCGATATTGATCGTCAGCGAAAATCCCGGATGTCGGCGTCTGAGTGATCGCAGCCTAAAGCTACTAACCTGCCTTTAAAATACACATTTTCTGCAGGTCGGATGCTATGGAAGACAGATGGCGGAAATTCTCTAGAGCTACGTTTCTCATTCTCTTTCTCTTTAGGCCACACCAGAGTACTTTTTAAACTTCCACGACGCCGCTAAATGTGATGTTTTCTGTTAAAAGCAAAAAAGCGAACACATGAAGTAGAAACAAAAAATTAGTTTCATTATTATGCGCATGATCTCACATAATGATCTGTGATTCCTTGCAAACTGGGCTCCTCCAAGAAAAAATTTTGTGATACATTTTTTATGTTCTAGATATTATATCAGCGGAAGATTACAAGACATTAAAAGTCTCGCGACGATCCTGGCTTATATTCACATCACACCAATGTGTCGCGACGCGGTTGTGGAGAAACGCTGGTCTAATGCAAACGTTTTTTGAAACATTTGAATTTATGTAGCACTATAAACTTACGTTTCATTCAAGGTAAACAAGTCTCTAGTATATAGACAATACTCATAAAGTGATAAATCTAGACAGTCGTAAAATATATGCGATCAGCCCAGTTACTGACTGGATGTTCAATTTCATTAACATTTCATACAACTTTTCTTCTGATAATTACCCATGAATAGTAGCTTCATTTTGAAACTGACGTGATACTCCTGTAAGCGTACCTTCCTCTCTTACACTTACACCTCCTGTTTTGTCGAATATTTCCTTTTGGTGATCTGCTTTGGGACTAGAGAATGAGGTCGAATTGATGAGCCACCATTTTAACTCAAATACTGTGTATTAATGAAAAAGGTAATGCCACTGACCACATACATAAAACTACATTCTGACTGCAACTATGTGCCAAATTACACTCTGAAATAGGGAGAGGTTACAAATAAAACAATTTTTATGCACCGGTCTCCTGTTTATTTTGCCACTACGCGTTCACACCGTTATCTTCAACCGGAGAATTTTTTATTCACTTAGCTGGTTTTGGTGAAGAGTACGGACGTCTTTAAATGGTAGCGTACCAAGAGCAGTGGAGGGGTCGTAATTAGAGGCGTCGCCACAGTGTACCTTTCGCCGTCAAGGGATTAGGAGGGATGAGTAGAAAACAATAGCGGGACCTTTTTTTACTAAAAAAATAATCCCGGGACTATCCTACGCCGGAGCATTTATCTATGGGGAAAACGGAAACCGCACGACGTGGCACGATGCAGAGGGGTGCGCCGCTGCGCTCCTTACGCTTGACCATCCAGCTGTGTCTTGACACAAGTCGTACATTACTCAAACGATAGCCGGTCATGTTGCCGTCACCTCAGTCAGTGGCCACCTTCTACCAGTTGATGACCCAGCTCCGTGGAGGGCGAGCAAGAGCACTCGCAGCGTAATTAGAAAGATACTACAGTACTGGACATTAAAATTTCTACACCAAGAAGAAATGCTGATGATAAACGGGTATTCGTTGCACAAATATATTATACTAGGACTGACATGTGATTACATTTTCACGCAATTTGGGTGCATAGATCCTGAGAAATCAGTACCCAGAGCAACCACCTCTGGCCGTAATAACGGCCTTCATACGTCTGGGCATTCAGTCAAACAGAGCTTGGATGGCGTGTACAGGTACAGCTGCCCATGCAGCTTGAACACGATACCACAGTTCATCAAGAGTAGTGACTGGCGCATTGTGACGAGCCAGTTGCTCGTCCACCATTGACCAGGCATTTTTCAATTGGTAGAGATCTGGAGAATGTGCTGAGCAGGGCAGCAGTCGAACATTTTCTGTATCCAGAAAGGCCGGTACAGGACCTGCAGCATGCGGTCTTGCATTATCCTGCTGAAATGTAGGGTTTCGCAGGGATTGAATGAAGGGTAGACCCACTGGTCGTAAGACATCTGAAATGAAACGTCCACTGTTCAAAGTGCTGTCAATGAGAACAAGAGGTGACCGAGACGTGTAACCAATCGCACCCCATACCATCACGCCGGGTGATACGCCAGTATGGCGATGACGAATACACGCTTCCAACGTGCGTTCACCACGATGTCACCAAACACGGATGCGACCATCATGATGCTGAAAACAGAACCTGGATTCATCCGAAAAAAATGACGTTTTGCCATTCGTGCACCCAGGTTCGTCGTTGAGTACACCATCGCAGGCGCTTATGTCTGTGATGCAGCTTCAAGGTTAACCGCACCCACGGTCTCCGAGCTGATAGTCCGTGCTGCTGCAAATGTCGTCGAACTGTTCGTGCAGATGGTTGTTGTCTTGCAAACGTTCCCATCTGTTGACTCAGGGATCGAGACGTGGGTGCACGATCCGTTACAGCCATGCGGATAAGATGGTTGTCATCTCGACTGCTAGTGATAAGAGGCCGTTGGGATCCAGCACGGCGTTCCGTATTACCCTCCTGAACCCACCGATTCCATATTCTGCTAACAGTCATTGGATCTCGACCAACGCGAGCAGCAGTGTCGCGACCTTTATCGAAGTCGGAAACGTGATGGTACGCATTTCTATTCCTTACACGAGGCATCACAACAACGTTTCACCAGGCAACGCCGGTCAACTGCTGTTTGTGTATGAGAAATCGGTTGGAAACGTCCTGATGTGATCTCGTTGTATGTATCACCACCGTTACCAACCTTGTGTGAATGCTTTGAAAAGCTAATCATTTGCATATCACAGCATCTTCTTCCTGTCGGTTAAATTTCGCGTCTGTAGCACGTCATCTTCGTGTTGTAGCAATTTTAATGGCCAGTAGTGTACCTTTACTTCTGGTTCTGCAAAATCTTACTATGATGTTCTTCTAGGTAGTTCGAAAAGTCCACTGCTTCTTTCGGCTCATCGGAAAATAAATATTTCACAGCGTGCTGACGAATCCACGTGACTGCGTTGGTTTTGGTGCGCGGTAAATACGGTTCATGTGGAGGAAGTAGAAACCGAGGTGCGATATGTTCCGGGTTCACTCGCACGAAGTACGCCAAAATTTGTCGCACCGGATGCCGTACGTCCTCTGCCGCGTAACATTTGAGACGGTGCTCGTCCGTGTGTGGTACTCCGCAATCCATACACAGAGGTGAGTCCGCCATACGTGGAGGTGCGATCGGGTGACATAATTCTGCACCTTCGGATTTCCCCTCCAGTCTTCTAACCATTGCGCTACGAGAGACAGACGTCAGAGCAGTCTCCTTCAATACATCACTCAATATGCTAGTCGAAGGTAATATTGCGACTTTTATATTCATTCTAAAACGAGCGAAGTTATTATTTCAACTTGGAAAAGAGAATATGAGAGACTTTCGAAAAAAACCTCGTCTGTAGAACTGGTCTTTCATTCTTAGTTAAGCCTGAACGGTAGAGAGTAAGCCCTTATCAGCGCATTCTTAGAAATTTCATAGTCTCTGTGCTTCATATTTGTTGGTATCCAGCCGCTGTCGCTGCCATTCAAACATTCAGTGAGGACCATAATTTGTGCCGTAAAATAAGCAGTCCTCAGCACACGGGGATAAGAACTTCTTCCTTCATTTTCTTAAATCGTTACTTCATATTCACTAGAAACAAAAAGGCATCGAAATTTCGGGCAACGTTTATCAAATTACGAAATAGAGAGTGACAGTAATGAAATATCCTACCTGGCCTTCCTGCGTATCTGCTTCGCTATAGTTAATATATTTTTCCTCAAGTAGCTACAGTTCCTGTGAAATCTGACGTGCTTGGATTCCTGCGACTGTTCGATCTTTTTTGCTTTGAACATGGTATTGAGAATTTTTCTTTGCTATAGTTTATGATGACATTGATGTGTTTTTGTTGGGACTTAAGCAAAGTCAGTTAAGTGGATACTGACAGGAATGTATGTTTCCGGTTCAGTGGGAGAATCTTGGAACACAAAATAACGTAATAAGTTTGCTACAGAGCTGATAGTAGTATATGTGTGCTGCCGTCATTATCCTTCCCTCGTGGGCCAAGGCGAGATTCGCGAGCCTTGACTAAACTAATCGGTAATACTCAAGTGCTGCGAGCTCGTTGTACTGGTTGCCCTGGGGAGAACAATATTTATTCATACGAACAGTTCAGTACATTAACACCTTAATAATTCTTGAAAGACGTACGAAAAAAACGTACAGAAAAAATATCATTCACTGTAATTGTATTAAAACACAATATCGATTTATTATGTATATTATTCTTTATTCTGTATTAAAAATATTAATAAATGTGAAACAGTCGAATGATTTTACTTAATTAACTACTCTGGTGTTGATCTTGAACGAGGATGGACGTGAGAGATATTGTAACTGTACTTAAGTTGAATTTTGGTTAAACATATGTGTCTTGCATTAAAAAACTAGAAACCCACCTCGATTGCGTAAAAAGCACCTAGTGTTAACCTAAGTTTCGGCGTGTGTTATATCATTGACAAAGGTCTTACGCACTTGTGGGTTTTATTGTTCTGAAGAAGGTGTAGTTATCTACGCCGAAACCTATGTTAACACTAGGTGCTTTTTTCGCAATCGAGGCGGGTTTCTAGTTTTTTAATATACACTCCTGGAAATGGAAAAAAGAACACATTGACACCGGTGTGTCAGACCCACCATACTTGCTCCGGACACTGCGAGAGGGCTGTACAAGCAATGATCACACGCACGGCACAGCGGACACACCAGGAACCGCGGTGTTGGCCGTAGAATGGCGCTAGCTGCGCAGCATTTCTGCACCGCCGCCGTCAGTGTCAGCCAGTTTGCTGTGGCATACGGAGCTCCATCGCAGTCTTTAACACTGGTAGCATGCCGCGACAGCGTGGAAGTGAACCGTATGTGCAGTTGTCGCCTGTGGTCGGCGGAAGGTGCACGTGCCCGCCGACCTGGGACCGGACCGCAGCGACGCATGGATGCACGCCAAGACCGTAGGATCCTACGCAGTGCCGTAGGGGACCGCACCGCCACTTCCCAGCAAATTAGGGACACTGTTGCTCCTGGGGTATCGGCGAGGACCATTCGCAACCGTCTCCATGAAGCTGGGCTACGGTCCCGCACACCGTTAGGCCGTCTTCCGCTCACGCCCCAACATCGTGCAGCCCGCCTCCAGTGGTGTCGCGACAGGCGTGAATGGAGGGACGAATGGAGGCGTGTCGTCTTCAGCGATGAGAGTCGCTTCTGCCTTGGTGCCAATGATGGTCGTATGCGTGTTTGGCGTCGTGGAGGTGAGCGCCACAATCAGGACTGCACACGACCGAAGCACACAGGGCCAACACCCGGCATCATGGTGTAGGGAGCGATCTCCTACACTGGCCGTACACCTCTGGTGATCGTCGAGGGGACACTGAATAGTGCACGGTACATCCAAACCGTCATCGAACCCATCGTTCTACCATTCCTAGACCGGCAAGGGAACTTGCTGTTCCAACAGGACAATGCACGTTCGCATGTATCCCGTGCCACCCAACGTGCTCCAGAAGGTGTAAGTCAACTACCCTGGCCAGCAAGATCTCCGGATCTGTCCCCCATTGAGCATGTTTGGGACTGGATGAAGCGTCGTCTCACGCGGTCTGCACGTCCAGCACGAACGCTGGTCCAACTGAGGCGCCAGGTGGAAATGGCATGGCAAGCCGTTCCACAGGACTACATCCAGCATCTCTACGATCGTCTCCATGGGAGAATAGCAGCCTGCATTGCTGCGAAAGGTGAATATACACTGTACTAGTGCCGACATTGTGTATGCTCTGTTGCCTGTGTCTACGTGCCTGTGGTTCTGTCAGTGTGATCATGTGATGTATCTGACCCCAGGAATGTGTCAATAAAGTTTCGCCTTCCTGGGACAATGAATTCACGGTGTTCTTATTTCAATTTCCAGGAGTGTATATATTCCTTACTGCCATCTCTTGCTAACAATATTAGCTTATGCCCAAGAATAAGCAGTTTCGCTCAGATGATACTCAGCGGAAATCCAACCTGCGTTTGGATCGGACTTCCTCAACTCTCGTGCAGAAAGGTCTGCCTTCTGGAGCACGTTGGGTGGCACGGGATACATGCGGACGTGCATTGTCCTGTTGGAACAGCAAGTTCCCTTGCCGGTCTAGGAATGGTAGAACGATGGGTTCGATGACGGTTTGGATGTACTGTGCACTATTCAGTGTCCCCTCGACGATCACCAGAGGTGTACGGCCAGTGTAGGAGATCGCTCCCCACACCATGATGCCGGGTGTTGGCCCTGTGTGCCTCGGTCGTATGCAGTCCTGATTGTGGCGCTCACCTGCACGGCGCCAAAGACGCATACGATCATCATTGGCACCAAGGCAGAAGCGACTCTCATCGCTGAAGACGACACGTCTCCATTCGTCCCTCCATTCACGCCTGTCGCGACACCACTGGAGGCGGGCTGCACGATGTTGGGGCGTGAGCGGAAGACGGCCTAACGGTGTGCGGGACCGTAGCCCAGCTTCATGGAGACGGTTGCGAATGGTCCTCGCCGATACCCCAGGAGCAACAGTGTCCCTAATTTGCTGGGAAGTGGCGGTGCGGTCCCCTACGGCACTGCGTAGGATCCTACGGTCTTGGCGTGCATCCGTGCGTCGCTGCGGTCCGGTCCCAGGTCGACGGGCACGTGCACCTTCCGCCGACCACTGGCGACAACATCGATGTACTGTGGAGACCTCACGCCCCACGTGTTGAGCAATTCGGCGGTACGTCCATCCGGCCTCCTGCATGCCCACTATACGCCGTCGCTCAAAGTCCGTCAACTGCACATACGGTTCACGTCCACGCTGTCGCGGCATGCTACCAGTGTTAAAGACTGCGATGCAGCTCCGTACGCCACGGCGAACTGGGTGACACTGACGGCGGCGGTGCACAAATGCTGCGCAGCTAGCGCCATTCGACGGCCAACACCGCGGTTCCTGCTGTGTCCGCTGTGCCGTGCGTGTGATCATTGCTTGTACAGCCCTTTCGCAGTGTCCGGAGCAAGTATGGTGGGTCTGACACACCGGTGTCGATGTGTTCTTTTTTCCATTTCCAGGAGTGTATATTGAGAGGCCAATGATAAAATACCCAGACAGGCGTCGACAAGAGGTTCGTGAACTCACACCACTTATTGCCCGAAAGGCCCGATTCTGAGCCAGAAATATCCTTTTAGAATGGGAAGAGTTACCCCAAAATATATTACCATACGACAGAAACGAATGAAAATAAGCAAAGTACACAAATTTTCGTGTCGAACGATCACTTACCTCAGATACCATTCGAATAGCAAAAATGACAGCATGATGTCTTTCAACAAGATCCTGAACGTGGTCTTTCCACGACATTTGACTTTCTACCTGGCTACCTAGAAATTTGAACTGTTCAGTTTCACTAATCATATGCTCATTCTGAGAAATTAAAATGTCGCGTTTTGTTGAATTGTGTGTTAGAAACTGTAAAAACTGAGTCTTACTGTGATTTAGCGTTAGCTTACTTTTTCCAGAAGCCATTAAATGTCATGAACTGCACTATTTGAAATCGAACCAATGTTGCACACAACATCCTTTACTACCAAGCAGTGTCATCAGCAAACAGAAATATTTTAGAATTAGCTGTAATACTAGTATATTAGTGGGCATATTACTTATATAAATACGGAACAGGAGTGGCCCCAACACTGATCCCTGGAGCACCGCCCCCCCCCCCCCCTCTCTCTTTGCCAATTTGACAGTACGCCACTCAGACTCCACATCATAGCCATTCTCAAAACTGTGAATAATGACACTTTGCTGTTTATTGCTAAAGTAAGAGGTGAACCAATTGTGAGGTACTCCCCGTATTCCCTAAAGGTCCTACTTCTGGAGCAATATTTTGTGATCAACACAATCAAACACCTTAGTTAAATCAGAAAATATGCCTAGCTTTCGAAACCTTTTGTTTAACCCATCCAGTACCTCACACACAAAAGAGAATAGAGTATTTTCAGTTGTTAAACAACCTCTAAAGGCGAACTGTATATTTGATAGCAAATCATGTGATATAAAATGATCAATTATCCTTACATACTCAGCCTTTTCAATAACTTTAGCAAACACTGATAGCGTAGAAATCGGTCCAAAATTGTCTACATTATCTCTTTCTCCATTTTTATAAAGCGGCTTTACTACTGAGTACTTTAATCGTTCCTAAAGGAAAAATTACAAATACCGCTAAATACAGGGCTAACAAGTGCAGCAGAGTACTTTAGTTTTCTGTTAGGCGTTCCATCATATCCATGAAAGTCCTTAGTCTTCAGTGATTTAATTGTTGACTCAATCTCCCCTTTTTCTGTATCACAGAGGAGTATTTCAGACATCAATCTCGGAAAGGCAATTGCCAAGAGAGTTATACGATTCCGTGTAAAACCTGAATTTTTATTTAACTCACCAGCAATGCTCAGAAAATGATTGTTAAATACTGAACATATATCTGATTTATCAGTAACAGAAATATTTTTACTACGAACTGACTTTATATCGTCGACCTTATGCTGCTAACCAGACACTTCCTTCACAACTGACCATATCGTTTTAGTTCTATCATGTGAAGTAGCTATTCTATTTGTGTACCACATGCTCTTTGCCTTCCTAATGACATTTTTAAGTACCTTACAGTATTGTGGAGGCACATCCAAACAAGAAGAGACAAACTTGTAGGGCACATCCTACGACACAACAATATCATTGGAACAATAGCAGAAGGAGTTATTGAGGGAAGGAATCGGCGGGGGCGAGCAAGGATATCATACATGCAACAGATAATGAATGACGTTGGATGTAACACATATGTGGAAATGAAGAGGAAAGCAGACAGAAGAGAGGAATGGCGCTCTGCTGCAAACCAACCTCAGGGTTGAACACTAAAAGAAGAAAAGAAGAAGACAGTATTGTGGTTTGATTGTCACTCCTTCTAACATTCCCGCTTTGTTCTACACGATATCCTTATCCCACTAATCAGCCACTCAGGCTGAGTTTTACTGCTAATACCCCGTTTAGAATGTTCTAATGGAAAGCAGCTCTGAAAGGGCATGAGAAATGTGTTAAGGAAAGCATTATATTTTGTCATCCGTGTTATTGGCTCTATAAAGATCCAGCCACTCTTGTCCCTACGCTTACACTTCTCAATCTAACTTAAACTAACTTACGTTAAGGACAACGCATACACACTCACGCCCGAGGGAGGACTCGAACCTCCGACGGGAGAAGCCGCGCGAACCGTTCCGAGGTGCCGCGAGACTGCGTGGCTACCCCGCGCAGCAGGCTAATGTTCCCAGGACCTATCTCGAAGGCATTGTTCTAACTTTACGATAGCCTAAAAGCCTTTTGACTGGTTTAAGACATGCCGAACACTATGCGATTTCATATTGTTTCAAATAAATCCATTTCCTTTATCTACCGTTATGCATAATAGCTAAACCTTGTAGGAGACGGGTATAGATGAGTTGCACAGTACGTCGACTGTTGATAGCCCCCAAACATTTCGTCATATCCCAGAGTGGGTATGGGACCGAGCTCCCTTCCAGAAGGACACTGCCAATGACCGTCGCCCCAGTCCACGTGCAGCACCTTATTTGGCAATCCAGTCCAGTGATCTTTGGACTTCGTCTCTCAACACAGGCCTCTGCAGCCAGTATCGTAGTTCGTGTTTCAGCGGCTCCATGGCAATGAATGGCATGTATAGCCACCAACAGGAGGCAACCTTTCCTCACAGAGCGGCTGATAATGATTTGGCCCACTTAACTCCACTGATTGTAACCTGTGAAATCGTGGTGCGCAGAAGGCCCATAACGGTGTTTATCCTAGAAAAGAGAATATAGCATTTCCAGTTGTTAAACAACTTCTAAAGCCGAACTGTACGTTTGATAACAAATGATGTGATATAAAATGATCAATTATCCTTGCATACACAGCCTTTTCAATAACTTTAGCAAACATTGATGGCATTGAAATAGGTCTACAATTGTCTGCATTATCCCTTTCTCCCTTTTTGCAAAGCGGCTTTACTACTGAGTACTTTAATCGTTCAGGAAACTGACCATTCTCCTGAAGTTCTTCGTTTGTTACTGTGCTGAGACACTGCACATACATAGCCTGCTGCACCATTGTAAATTCAGCATTGATTGAGCCCTAGTACAGGACAGACGTTCGAAGTCATGAGAGATTGTTGTTTGATTAATTAGACATATTATTTTTTGAAAGGTCAGTGTGACACTGGAATACACATCGAGTAACTACTCTTCACTATTTATCTGAAATCGGCACATAAAAATGACATTTTACTAACGGAAGACGTTGTATGGGAAGCATTGTTAGAAGAACTTAAACGTGAAAGTGAAGAACCGTCATTGTGGAACGCAGCTGTACAGAATAGAAGAGGCCCAGTATTTCCTGTAACATTGCAGTCTATAATTCAAGTGTGTGGAAGTAATGACTGGTCGATTTAAGAATTACTGAGAATACCTCAATAAATCTATGTACCATGTACGCTTTATTAAATGAATAGCATCTTCAATATTGATTGAAAAAGTACATGACAGAGGTAAAATAAAATGAGTTTAGTATTTGAGCGTCCAATTTCACTATAAAATTGTCTATATTCTGGCAATTTCTCCAGAAAATAATTGAGGGTGTACAGTTCACGCGATAACTTCAGAGGAACAGACTACAGGGGCTAATGAAGGACTGGCACGAGACCATCTGCCTCGGCACCTTCCCGGCATGATCGTGACATACTCTGTTGAAAGCTTGGTTAAAGTGCACTGAGACGCCTCCGCCAGTGCGGCGACATCACGGTAGTCACCAAGTGCTGTCTGGACGTCGCTGTTACACACGGGATACATCTGGTCTGTAGAGGCGACTGGGGCTGGACTCTCCAAATGTGGTCAGCCAAAATCCTCACAATGATGTTGAAATCACTGCCGAACAGCGAAAGAGGCGGTAATGGTCAACTTCCCTTCCAGCTGATGTCTTTGCGCCGATATAAAGAGGCAGTGAAAAAAGGAAGGTGTCATACGCACTGCAAGTTTCATCCCCTGTTGGTAAATTGTAATCAATCAGGGCATAATAACATCATGGAACATACGATAAAATTCTATCAGGAGACCACATGGACCCAGTGATTTGTTGGTCACCCCTTTGCAGAGGGCGTTGACGACGTCCTCCGCCGTTGTGGGATCCATGAGTGTCGCTGCCACATCTCCATGAAGGCCCCAAGGTAGAAAGCGGACGTTGTCATCTGTTTCTTAAGCATCAGGGTCTTCTGCAGCATACAACCGCCGGTAATGGTCCAAGAAGGCGTTGGCTATATCCTTTTGGGTCCTTAGGCGCTGGCCATCTCACGAATTCAGCATAAGGATCAACACTCTTAGACACCTGTGACTTTAATGTATAATGTGATGCACTGCCTGTTGTTCACCCACGTTCCAGTCCTGACTACAAGTGTGCACAAGTGTACTCTCGAGCCGGCCGGGGTGGTCTCGCGCTTCTAGGCGCTACAGTCTGGATCCGAGCGACCGCTACGGTCGCAGGTTCGAATCCTGCTTCGAGCATGGATGTGTGTGATGTCCTTAGGTCAGTTAGGTTTAAGTAGTTCTAAGTTCTAGGGGACTGATGACCTCAGAAGTTAAGTCTCATAGTGCTCAGAGCCATTTGAACCATTTTTTGTAACCTCGTGACAGTGTTGTGTAAGCATAGTGATCTTTTCTTGCAGATGCCGAACAGCAGCCTGACGGCCTGGCGATGATGGATGGGCGACTATCTCCTGTAGTAGTTTAGAAAGATATTCCATGGTATGCCCTTTCCAACTCGTATCTTCTCAACGACAATGTATCATCATGCACCTCGGAACAGGTTTTGCACAGTCAAGCCACCACCAGCTCGTAGAATTAATCGTCACATGCCACCTCTCAAAGTTCCTCCACATCTCCTCTATATTCTGGAGTCACTCTGGATCCTCGAAGAGTGCGACATTCATCTTCCAAGAGCTGCTGCTCCACTTTCAACCATACCTTCCTTCTTAAGAAGAAGATGGTAGGCACCATGTTCGGTAAAGTGGATCAAACGTCTCAGCATCAAACGTCTCCACTGTAAGTACCTGGGAGACTGGTCAAGGTAACTCACTGAACTGTGTTTGTATCCCTACCTGTAGCCGTGAATGTTCCACCAGGCTCCAATGAGGCAAATGTCTTGCACCAGCCATTGCAGTTCCCAACACGTGCTGAAATGTGCCATTTGATTCTGTGGTGACAGCAGATCTCTAGTTAATTCCGTATTTCTAGATTTCCGGAAAGCTTTTGACACCGTTCCTCACAAGCGACTTCTAATCAAGCTGCGGGCCTATGGGGTATCGTCTCAGTTGTGTGACTGGATTAGTGATTTCCTGTCAGGAAGGTCGCAGTTCGTAGTAATAGACGGCAAATCATCGAGTAAAACTGAAGTGATATCAGGTGTTCCCCAGGGAAGCGTCCTGGGACCTCTGCTGTCCCTGATCCATATAAATGACCTGGGTGACAATCTGAGCAGTTCTCTTAGGTTGTTCACAGATGATGCTGTAATTTACCGTCTAGTAAGGTCATCCGAAGACCAGTATCAGTTGCAAAGCGATTTAGAAAAGATTGCTGTATGGTGTGGCTGGTGGCAGTTGACGCTAAATAACGAAAAGTGTGAGGTGATCCACATGAGTTCCAAAAGAAATCCGTTGGAATTCGATTACTCGATAAATAGTACAATTCTCAAGGCTGTCAATTCAACTAAGTACCTGGGTGTTAAAATTACGAACAACTTCAGTTGGGAAGACCACATAGATAATATTGTGGGGAAGGCGAGCCAAAGGTTGCGTTTCATTGGCAGGACACTTAGAAGATGCAACAAATACGCTAAAGAGACAGCTTACACTACACTCGTTCGTCCTCTGTTAGAATATTGCTGCGCGGTGTGGGATCCTTACCAGGTGGGATTAACGGAGGACATCGAAAGGCAAAAAAGGGCAGCTCGTTTTGTATTATCACGTAATAGGGGAGAGAGTGTGCCAGATATGATACGCGAGTTGGGATGGAAGTCATTACAGCAAAGACGTTTTTCGTCGCGGCGAGACCTTTTTACGAAATTTCAGTCACCAACTTTCTCTTCCGAATGCGAAAATATTTTGCTGAGCCCAACCTAAATAGGTAGGAATGATCATCAAAATAAAATAAGAGAAATCAGAGCTCGAACAGAAAGGTTTAGGTGTTCGTTTTCCCCGCACGCTGTTAGGGAGTGGAATAGTAGAGAGATAGTATGATTGTGGTTCGATGAACCCTCTGCCAAGCACTTAAATGTTAATTGCAGAGTAGTCATGTAGATGTAGATGTAGAGACAACTGAAGTCGCCTCCTAGGACGATATGAAAATAGTGTCCCTTGAATAAGGGAGCGACCTCCTCCACATAAAACCTTAAATGATCTCTTGTCTTGTCCGTACCAGAGAGAACGTACACATTCATGATTCTGACCCCCTGATAACTGATAGCAAGCCCTTTTGCTGGTGGGAGGTAAGTCACACCATGGATCATGAAATCACGAAACTTTCCTTCACAAGGGTGCCCATACAGCTGCTGTTGCCTGGACACAGCGCCTGGTAAACGTCACATCCGTAAATAGACGGGAGCTAGTTGAAGTACATTTCTTGTAGAAGCATGATGTCGAGATCCGCCGCCCAAAACAAGCCGCGAATAATCTGCAGCTTGACCTCAGAACTGATGGTATTGAGGTTGATGGTGTGAATACAGTGGGCCTGGCACAAAGAGGTAGTATTTTTGGCACCCATTGGGAGAGGTGGAAAACTTGAACATGGGCTCACTGTCGACAGTATGTCGCCTCCTATATCCATCAGCATTTAAACTACAACCACTTTAGCTACGGCAGCCGATGTAACGCCCTCGACATTGTCGCTCCATTCAGTCAAGCTTGTGCGGTGATCAACACAGAATTAATAGGGTGGGTGGAGGTTGTAGCACGCCTCTAATGGGCAGAGACCGAATCCTTCCTCTATCCATCGGCCAGAAGCATGGTGCTGTAAGAGGTCTCCTGTGAATCCACTGTGAAACTGACGCTCGTATTTCCCTGTTGGGGATGGTGACCACCATCAAAATCATTGTAGTCTGTAGACATTGTCCTGCAGGTCTAGGACAGAGCCAGTCGACGTTCCGTCCATCGCTTCAGAGCTGCTTGTTTTTGGACATAAAGGTCTTTGCCATCGAGGATGAAAGCATCGGTTCTCACCACCAAGTCTGCAGTGGCAAAAATCACCTGTCAGGTCACTGTCCTTCACATTGGAAAACTGATGCCAGGGGTGCTCTGGCAGTGTGGACAGTCCATCTGTAATGCTCTGCCACAACATCAGGGGGCTGCTCACGGTCTACAGGAGACGATTATTCTGTGGACAGTCGATGATTGGAAGCTACAGAATGAACTGCCTTCACATAATCAAAGGGAGAACCGTCAGGTCGGTTGACGTCCTCTCCTCCCCTAGAAGGAGTTGCATGATGCAACGTTACATACAGCTAGATACGAGATATCCCTTTTGAATGGGTCTTTGACTGACCGCCATAAATTACGATGGTATCGCATCCGCCTATGTTGAAATAGCATGAGACGCACCCAATTCAGATCTGGATACATGGTAATGTGTGCCCATTTTTCCACCGTATGGCTTATCACAGTGCCATAGGATGTCAATGCTGCAATCTCCAGCTCTCCTGACATCTTTAACAATAGGTCGAACACACGGACTGTCCTCTGGTCCAGACCTGCGTGTTCCACTGTCAAGGGTTCAACGTCAGAATTGAAGGCAGCTCATATTATTCAGGATCCTTTCACAAGCCACGTCGCCTATAGTTTGACATAGACCAACGCTACTCCCAATGGAGATGTGAATGCCTGTTATTTCATGATAATCGATGTGAACATCATCTTATAAAAGCTGTTCAGTTTCCAACGCTTTTGGTGGCACGTACTCGCTCATAAAACTGAACTTCGATGCTGATTTTCGTTATGGAAATGTGATGGTCGCCAAAGGAAGTAAGCTGTATGGAGATGTCTGTAAACTACGAAAAAACTGTGGATGCACTATTAGGGCAGGGACGTAAACAAGATGTCTGTGCCACTCCACTGAAGGCAGACTGAAAGCCACTTAGGCTACGTGAGCATGCCTTCTGGACCGACTCAAGCTTCCATATGTCACTGCGTGTTTACGACCTGTACTTGTACAGTTTCTGTCATTCCATTATTATTGTTGTGGACTTCTCCAGGCATGAAATACTGTTTGCAGTGTCTGTGTTATACAATGTACTATGCAATATCCTTCAGACATGAACGCATGTCCGAAAGAACAGATACTGCGGCAGTTCATAACCGTATGAATTGTGAATACGATTATGCTTCAACTGTACAGTGGATTAGGGACAATGAAAATTTGTGCTAGACAGGAAGTCGAACCTCGATTTTTCAGTAATTGCGAGGAGTCATCTTAACTTTTTAGGATACCAGAATATGTCTCCAGGACTGATCCGAATTTTCATACGTCACAATGGGCCTATGTGCTGTACTCACACACGTGCTTGTATTCCTGTACTGGGAGACAGTTTCATTATTAAAGTTGCAGCCTTGTCTACCCATGAAATACAAGGGGGCTTCAATAAGTAATGCAACTCAGTTTTTCTGAAAACAAGTTGGTTTTATTCAGGATTCTAATACACTTTATTATTACCTACTTTTCTGGTAACAAAATCCTGTTTTCCAACATAACATGCATTCAATGCTATCGCCTTATGCTCCAGTACTGGGAGGAGCTGTATGCCCAAATTGGACCACTCTACTGGTTGACATTGGAGCCAACGTCTTGCTGCATCAATAACCTCCTCACCATCCATGTACAGCACCCTATGGAGTGCATCGTTCATTTCGTCAAACAGATGGAAGTCGGAAGGTATCATCCAGGCTATAAGGTGGATGAAGAAGATCAGTCCAATGAAGTTTTGTGAGCTCCTCATGTACGTCCAGATTTGCGTGAGGTATTGTGTTGCCATGGAGAAGAAGTTCGTATGCATTTTAGTGGTGACAAATACGCTGAAGTCGTTTCATCAGTTTCCTGAGAAGAGCACAGTACTCTTCAGAGTTGATGAGGGAAGACATCAAAAAGAATAAACCCTTCAGAGTTCCAGAAGACCGGCACCATGGCTGTACCAGCTGAGGGTGCAGCGTTGAACTTTTTCTTCGGAAGAGATGGAGTGGCACCACTCCATGGATTGTCGTTGTGTTTCCAGTTCGAAGTGACGAACCCATGTTTTATCACCTGTAACGATTTTGGTCCTTCGTTGCTCTTTGTTGTCTTCTGTAAGGCGCCGAGGTACCCAGTGAGCACACATCTTTGAATAACCCAGCTGGTGGACGAGTGTTTCGGCACTACCACTAGAGATGCCCCGTTGATGAACGACGTATCTGACTGTGATCCGTCGATCATCTCGAATGAGAGAGTGTCCGCACGTACCAACTGTGCAGGAATCATAGCTGTGTGCTGCCAACAACTTGCATGTCAGAGATCGGGCTGGTGTACGAGACCTTGTTGCGATATTGACAGACGCCTAACGCAACGACTCACCGTGCTTTTGTTCACTACTAGGTCTCTGTAGACATTCTGCAAGCTCCTACGAATATCAGTGATGCTATGGTTTTCTGTCAAAAGAAACTCAATGACAGCTCTCTGCTTGTAACGAACCTCCCTCACAGCCACCATTTTGAAAGCTACGTATAGCGCCACCAGCTATCAGAAGTTAATGGAATTATAGGGGCTGAAGCGGGAATATTGCACGAGGTCACACAATAAATTCTGCACTTTTTCAATCGAAACTGGCTGAGGGGAAAATGTATGTTGCATTACTTATTGAACGCCCTTGGTAATATTTGCAATATCTGCTCCTCACGATGTAAGCATTTCTGAATGAACAGACACTGTTGCGAACGACAGTTACACGAAACAAATTAATTATATTTTCAATTACGAATACAGTTAGACTGCACAATGGATTAATGACAGTACAAATTATTGCCAGAGCAGGACTCGATCTAGGATTTTTCACATATTGCGGTTGTTCAAAAAATGGTTCAAATGGCTCTGAGCACTATGGGACCTAACTGCTAAGGTCATCAGTCTCCTAGGACTTTGAACTACTTCAACCTAACTAACCTAAGGACATGACACACATCCATGCGCGAGGCACGATTCGAACCTGCGAACGTAGCGGTCACGCGGTTCCAGACTGCAGCGCCTAGAACCGCTCGGCCACGCCGGCCGGCTGCGATTGATCACCTTAAGCAGTAAACCTACCTGAACACACATTGCAGGACCGAATCGACCTTCCATATGACACTATACTATGTCCTCCACTTACAAATTTGCTATGATTCCCACACAGTGAGAAACTTTCATTATTACTATCACCGCCTTGTTTAGGCATGAAATAGTATTTGCATTGTCTATGTTATATAATGCAGGTACGTCTGAAGGAACAATCTCTGCGATAGAATGGATTAGTGACAATGAAAAATTGAGCCAGCCTGGGACTAGAGCCCACATTTCCTAATTATCGTGAGCAGTCCCCTTAACCACTTAAGCTCCCTCGACACACGTCCAGGACAGATTCAAACTTCCGTATGTCACTGTGTACCTATGTTCTGTACTCACACCGTTGCCGTGATTGCCACATAAGGGGAGGCTTTCATTATTATCGTCACGGACTTGTCTAAGTATGAAGTACCGTTGGCAGTGTCTGTGTCGCATATGTCTCTGAAGTAATGGACACTACAGAGAATGACGGCAGGATGAAATGAATTACATACATTCACAACTGCGAGTAATCTGGTGTCACCGCCAGACACCACACTTGCTAGGTGGTAGCCTTTAAATCGGCAGCGGTCCGTTAGTATACGTCGGACCCGCGTGTCGCCACTATCAGTGATTGCAGACCGAGCGCTGCCACACGGCAGGTCCAGTCTAGAGAGACTCCCTAGCAGTTGTACAGCCGACTTTGCTAGCGATGGTTCACTGCCTACATACGCTCTCATTTGCACAGACGACAGTTTAGCATAGCCTTCAGCTACGTCACTTGCTACGACCTAGCAAGGAGCCATTTTCAGTAATTAGAATGAATTCTGAACAGATAATATTGTGAATCATGTACCGCCAAGAGCGACGTACATCATTAATGGATTAAAGTTAAGTATCAAACTAATTATGTCCGCTTTCTGAATTCTAATTCCTTGTCATGTTCCAGACCTGACGTCAGTATAGTTCTCCCCTCCTCACGCCAGCCTGCGTGAGCTAAAACGCGTGCCTTTCGGCCTCCTCTAGTAACACGGTGTTGGCTCTTCTGGCAACACAGCAAATACAATTAGAGTTCTGCTGCACAATGAATTAGTGACAATGAAAATTTTTGGCGGATTGAGGTTGTAATGTGGTATTTTTTTACCTCCTGTATTCGTACAGTTGCTGTGGTACCTGCACATGGAGAAACTGTTAGTATTATTGTATCTTCCTTGAATAGACATGAAATACTACCAAACATATTATGCTGTGTTGCCAGTTTTACTAGCCGCGGCGCGCAATCCGGAACCGTGCGACTGCTACGATCGCAGGTTCGAATCCTGGCTCGGGCATGGATGTGTGTGATGTCCTTAGGTTAGTTAGGTTTAAGTAGTTCTAAGTTCTAGGGGACTAATGACCACAGCAGTTGAGTCCCATAGTGCTCAGAGCGATTTTTTTTACTAGCCCCGGGAATAATACCTTTACACAGCCGATGTTTTGCCTGAGTGGGCTGGGAAGTGCAGAATGTAACTCACGTCTCAAAGGAGCGCTGTCGAGTTGATCCAGGATCGAAATATCTACAGCATGTAACCACTGAAATCTTACTCTCACACGTATAAGTAGGTTTAGCGGCTAGAGCGAGGACTTTACACTGTTTGATAATTGCTAAAGACACAGACAGGAGTAATCACAGGCAATGGTGGATGTCATGGAACACAGTACATTCGTACTAGAGATCGAGTGATATATTTATAACGAAAAATCGTAAAGGTGTCATCATACAGGAAATCAGGATTACAGACATGTCTGACGCAAGTCAGACTCAAATATAAAGGTCAATATTCGACTCTCTGTAAGGAATATGTCCTCTTCGGTCATGTTTGCAAATTCTGCAATCGTTATTGACGCTGGTTACCATATTATTGAGGATTCCTTGGTGAATATTGTTCCACTCCTCTTTCAAGGCGGTTTTCAGTTCTTACACCGTTCGGGGAGGGAGTGTGTGTTGAGAGACACACCTGCCAAGAGCATGTATAGGGTTTAGGTCAGAGGAGAGCGCAGACCACTCCATGCGTTTAACATCTTCACTTTCCAGTGTGCCGGACACATCTGCGGTCCCGTATGGGCGGGCTTTGTCGTCCATAAACAGAAGCTCTGGACCAACAGAACCGCTAAACAGATGGATATGATCCACAATACTTTCCCTACAGTACCACTGCGCTGTAACGGCATCTTGCGCAAGGATGTACGGCGCTGTTCGGTCATAGCGCACAATGTCTGCCCACACCATAACGCCTAGGCGGCACCGGTGACGTTCGTGAACGTTCTGTGCCGTGTAACGTATTCCCCTCTCTCCCTCCCCCCTAACTGGTGGCCGAATCACTCGCCACGGTGAAAGGGGGTTCGTCGGAGAATATCACTCTGGACCATTGTCGCTGACTCTAACTAACATGTCCCCTACACCAGCGAATTCTTTCTCGACGGTGGCGAGGTTGAAGTGGAATGCTTTCAACAGGCTTCCGAGCATACAAACCAGCCTGACTTAATCACGGCTGGCAGACCCGAGTAAGGTCTCTCTGTCGGCGGCGGCATCGAGCTGTCCGACCTCCGGGAGAAATAGTGGCCGCCAGCGAGTCGCCTGATTCATAGTACATAGACGTTGTGCGTCGCTTTCTGCCATACTGTACATAGCCCCGCGATTTCCCGTTACGCCTCTGACTACACTCTCGGGGTATAGCATTCAGATTCCTCCCACCACATGTGTTGTGTTCCTAGCGATAGCTGAAGTCATCTGCCGTCAGTTGCCGCTGCACTCTGTTGCGAAGGTTGAGGCGTAGCACCTTCCTTCACTCCTATGCATGTATATATGTATGTATGTAAGAGACGGAAGCGAGCACGTAGATACAATGAATCATGTCTCACATGGCAGATGCTCCCGAGTCCAGAATGCTGCTGCAAGCAGTTTCGGCTGTGGCCGAAAGGTGTGAGCATCTTACGGAGTATGAAATTATCAAGTTGTTAAAACCGTATATTTGGGAAACAAAACTGCATTTTATTGAGATTATTTCATTAATTATTGCTAATTTATTAAGTGTGAATGATGTTGTGAATGAGAAGTATTAAATAAATGAATACTGTTATATGCATTAATTGAGTATACTTGAGTATAGGAACTGCGTACCGAGAGAGTGAATCATACTCAGAGGAAATTGTAAAGTTCAACTACACAGTTTATGCTACAGACAAAAAAAAGATATATTTTACGAAAATTGTTATTTACAGAGGGAATTATTTTGATATTTGTGGATTTTATAAATTTGTTCTTCTGATAAACTGTACGCGAAAACTTGTGATTGGTCAAAAGTAAAAGACTGGACGTTTTAATAGTAGTATTGTTTTGGTTACTATCTATATCAGCCAGTCAGAGGACAGTACGTTCGCTCGTATTTTGTGGGCTAAGTGAATTGCTTTTTGAAGCCTAAAGTGGAATTCAGGTCTGTGCTGCGATCACGTTAGTATGTGGATATAAGGAGCTCTGAGCAGATGTGAAAATTTTACGGAATAATGGTTAAAACTTGACAGCGAAATGCTGCAAAGTGGGCGCGAACGTGCGAAAAAGACCAACACGTGAAATTCCGATTTTAATACGAGAACTGTGACTTTTGAGTAAACAATCTCCGCGTGACTTGATATACAAGGCGTGACAGGAAAATGAACATTGAACATCCGTAGTGGTCAAGTTGTGTAATATTAGAGAGCATTCTGGGACAGGCAATCTGTTTCTTAAACGTTCTGGTAACGGATTTGGTTACTTACCATAAGCTGGCTATTACGAGTGCGTGTGAATGACGAAACTGTAACTTGAGATTAGCACGAAGTTTTGCACCAAACCAGTCACAACATACTGAAGTTTTCACTTGCCAACTACTTTTTAGTCAATTGCTCCATTACCCTGCTACTGAAAAATCATTTATTGCACGCGTTGGATTCGTATAATGCTACAGGTTTTTCTACAGCTTCTGCAGTAGAGGAACATCGTTAGTTTTTAACGGGGAAGGCGTGCGGTCCGGACTACAGAAGAAGAAATCACCCCAAGGTTGAGTGAACACTATTTCTGTAGGACGAGCACAAATAATCGCGCCGTTGCAAGGTAGTTCAGTTTTCATCCTGAAATGTAGTGTCAACTCCGGTATTGATCATTGTTGTTGTTGTTGTCTTCAGTCCTGAGACTGGTTTGATGCAGCTCTCCATGCTACTCTATCCTGTGCAAGCTGCTTCATCTCCCAGTACCTACTGCAACCTACATCCTTCTGAATCTGCTTAGTGTACTCATCTCTCGGTCTCCTCTACGATTTTTACCCTCCACGCTGCCCTCCAATGCTAAATTTGTGATCCCTTGATGCCTCAAAACATGTCCTACCAACCGATCCCTTCTTCTAGTCAAGTTGTGCCACAAACTTCTCTTCTCCCCAATCCTATTCAATACCTCTTCATTAGTTACGTGATCTATCCACCTTATCTTCAGTATTCTTCTGTAGCACCACATTTCGAAAGCTTCTATTCTCTTCTTGTCCAAACTAGTTATCGTCCATGTTTCACTTCCATACATGGCTACACTCCAAACAAATACTTTCAGAAACGACTTCCTGATACATAAATCTATATTCGATGTTAACAAATTTCTCTTCTTCAGAAACGCTTTCCTTGCCATTGCCAGTCTACATTTTATATCCTCTCTACTTCGACCGTCATCAGTTATTTTACTTCCTAAATAGCAAAACTCCTTTACTACTTTAAGTGTCTCATTTCCTAATCTAATTCCCTCAGCATCACCCGATTTAATTTGACTACATTCCATTATCCTCGTTTTGCTTTTGTTAATGTTCATCTTATATCCTCCTTTCAAGACACTGTCCATTCCGTTCAACTGCTCTTCCAAGTCCTTTGCCGTCTCTGACAGAATTACAATGTCATCGGCGAACCTCAAAGTTTTTACTTCGTCTCCATGAATTTTAATACCTACTCCAAATTTTTCTTTTGTTTCCTTTACTGCTTGCTCAATATACAGATTGAATAACATCGGGGAGAGGCTACAACCCTGTCTCACTCCCTTCCCAACCACTGCTTCCCTTTCATGCCCCTCGACTCTTATTACTGCCATCTGGTTTCTGTACAAATTGTAAATAGCCTTTCGCTCCCTGTATTTTACCCCTGCCACCTTTAGAATTTGAAAAAGAATATTCCAGTCAACATTGTCAAAAGCTTTCTCTAAGTCTACAAATGCTAGAAACGTAGGTTTGCCTTTTCTTAATCTTTCTTCTAAGATAAGTCGTAAGGTCAGTATTGCCTCACGTGTTCCAACATTTCGACGGAATCCAAACTGATCCTCCCCGAGGTCTGCATCTACCAGTTTTTCCATTCGTCTGTAAAGAATTCGCGTTAGTATTTTGCAGCCGTGGCTTATTAAACTGATAGTTCGGTAATTTTCACATCTGTCAGCACCTGCTTTCTTTGGGATTGGAATTATTATATTCTTCTTGAAGTCTGAGGGTATTTCGCCTGTCTCATACATCTTGCTCACCAGCTGGTAGAGTTTTGTCATGACTGGCTCTCCCAAGGCCGTCAGTAGTTCTAATGGAATGTTGTCTACTCCGGGGGCCTTGTTTCGACTCAGGTCTTTCAGTGCTCTGTCAAACTCTTCACGCAGTATCGTATCTCCCATTTCGTCTTCATCTACATCCTCTTCTATTTCCATAATATTGTCCTCAAGTACATCGCCCTTGTATAAACCTTCTATATACTCCTTCCACCTTTCTGCCTTCCCTTCTTTGCTTAGAACTGGGCTGCCATCTGAGCTCTTGATATTCATACACGTGGTTCTCTTCTCTCCAAAGGTCTCTTTAATTTTCCTGTAGGCAGTATCTATCTTACCCCTAGTGAGATAAGCTTCTACATCCTTACATTTGTCCTCTAGCCATCCCTGTTTAGCCATTTTGCACTTCCTGTCGATCTCATTTTTGAGACGTTTGTATTCCTTTTTGCCTGCTTCATTTACTGCATTTTTATATTTTCTCCTTTCATCAATTAAATTCAATATTTCTTCTGTTACCCAAGGATTTCTAGCAGCCCTCGTCTTTGTACCTACTTTATCCTTTGCTGCCTTCACTACTACATCCCTCAGAGCTACCCATTCTTCTTCTACTGTATTTCTTTCCCCTATTCCTGTCAATTGTTCCCTTATGCTCTCTCTGAAACTCTGTACAACCTCTGGTTCTTTCAGTTTATCCAGGTCCCATCTCCTTAATTTCCCACATTTTTGCAGTTTCTTCAGTTTTAATCTACAGGTCATAACCAATAGATTGTGGTCAGAGTCCACATCTGCCCCTGGAAATGTCTTACAACTTAAAACCTGGTTCCTAAATCTCTGTCTTACCATTATATAATCTATCTGATACCTTTTAGTATCTCCAGGGTTCTTCCACGTATACAACCTTCTTTCATGATTCTTAAACCAAGTGTTAGCTATGATTAAGTTTTGCTCTGTGCAAAATTCTACTAGGCGGCTTCCTCTTTCATTTCTTAGCCCCAATCCATATTCACCTACTACATTTCCTTCTCTCCCTTTTCCTACACTCGAATTCCAGTCACCCATTACTATTAAATTTTCGTCTCCCTTCACTATCTGAATAATTTCTTTTATTTCATCGTACATTTCTTCAATTTCTTCATCATCTGCAGAGCTAGTTGGCATATAAACTTGTACTACTGTAGTAGGTGTGGGCTTCGTATCTATCTTGGCCACAATAATGCGTTCACTATGCTGTTTGTAGTAGCTTACCCGCATTCCTATTTTCCTATTCATTATTAAACCTACTCCTGCATTACCCCTATTTGATTTTGTGTTTATAACCCTGTAGTCACCTGACCAGAAGTCTTGTTCCTCCTGCCACCGAACTTCACTAATTCCCACTATATCTAACTTTAACCTATCCATTTCCCTTTTTAAATTTTCTAACCTACCTGCCCGATTAAGGGATCTGACATTCCACGCTCCGATCCGTAGAACGCCAGTTTTCTTTCTCCTGATAACGACATCCTCCTGAGTAGTCCCCGCCCGGAGATCCGAATGGGGGACTATTTTACCTCCGGAATATTTTACCCAAGAGGATGCCATCATCATTTAATCATACAGTAAAGCTGCATGTCCTCGGGAAAAATTACGGCTGTAGTTTCCCCTTGCTTTCAGCCGTTTGCAGTACCAGCACAGCAAGGCCGTTTTGGTTAATGTTGCAAGGCCAGATCAGTCAATCATCCAGACTGTTGCCCCTGCAACTACTGAAAAGGCTGCTGCCCCTCTTCAGGAACCACACGTTTGTCTGGCCTCTCAACAGATACCCCTCCGTTGTGGTTGCACCTACGGTACGGCCATCTGTATCGCTGAGGCACCCAAGCCTCCCCACCAACGGCAAGGTCCATGGTTTCATTATCTTATATAAAATATCATTCTTTCAGTCATATGTATTTATCGTGATTTTTTATCGCTATGATTCGACCTGTAAATAAGTATAGGCATGTTTAGTTCTCAAATGTTGATCCCACATGGTTGCTGTATGTAAGAATACAGCAGTAGCGACCACCTCCTGCAGTCCACCGTTCTACAAAATGTCCACCCTTTCCAGCGCCATCACACCCTCCAGCAGATATCCCTCGCCGCCCGTTCCGTCTTCCACCTTAAAATATATGTTACCTACTCCCACAACCAGGCTCATTTTTCCTTCTCCAGAGTCGACACCCTCGTCTAAAACCCTGTCATGGCGCGACAGCACCGTATCCTTTCCAACAACATCCGTTCCCTTCCCGCCAACAAGAACCTCTTCATGCACACCCTCGCCACCCACCACGTGGATGCCTTCCTCCTCAAGGAAACCTTTCTTCAGCCCCACCACACCCTACACACCTCGCCCTACCTCCTTCACCGCTCCGACAACCCCTTCCCGATAGCGCGTGGCGGAGTTGCCATTGGTCACCAGCGCCAGATCCCAGTTCGGCTCCAACCTCTCCTTCCCAACCACACCGAATACCTGATCCTTAGTCTCTTCTTCCTCGGCCTGACCATCACCTGCGCCACCATCTATGTCCGCCCTAACGCCCCTCTTCCCTTCGACTTCCTCTCCCACATTGACCGTACCTTCTCCTCCTACGCGATCGCCGCCGACCTCAACATCCATAGTCGTCCCGCCACCTGGTTACGGCGGTGGCATTGGTTCCTCTCCTCCCTCCAAGGCGACCTCGTTCCCATTCCCCAGCACACCCGTCCCGAATACAACTCCACTCCTGATGTTGTCCTTTCCTCCGCCAACCTCCTCGGCCGCATAACGGTGGAAGTCCTGGAACCTATTGGTAACGACCATCTCCCGGTCCTCCTCACCGTTTCAGACGGTCGACCCTCGTCATGACCCTCCCCCAAAGTACGTTCATTATTATTCCCATGTTATTGGAATACCTACTGGGATACCCTATCCACCCAGGTCGATGGCCACCCCTTCACCTACCGCCATCCTAATGATATTACCCATGGCGCCTCCTTTCTCCAGCAGACCTTGTCTGAGGCCGTGGAGTCCCACGTCCCTTCTGTCGCCATCCACTCCCACCGTCCTACCTTACCCCCACAGGTCGTCCTCCTCCTGTGTGAATCCTGCCATCTCTAACGTGCCTTCCTCTGCACGCGTGACCCGGACACACTACAACGCCACCGGCAACTCGAGAGACACATCCGTAACTTGCTCGTGGCTAAGAAATGCCGGGTCTGGCGACATACATGCACCCGTTTAAACGCTACCCTTCCTATAAAGTCGTCCAAGTATTGGTCAGCCTTCCACCGCCTTACCGGATCTAACCTCCCCCCCCTTACAATCCTCTCCTTCACGATAACCAACCCTTCCCTGACATCTAAGTAAGACCAATCACTTTGGCTCCTACCTCTCTGTTGTCTTTACCATCCCCGACGATCCCCAGTTCGATTACTCCCTCTTCCCAGATGTCCACGATCGAACTGACACCTCTGTCCATCGCTCACACCCGGTTTCCAGTACTTTGACAACATTGCACACACCAAACTCAATGCCCCTATCACTACACAGGATCTCATTGCTACACTCCACACGGAACGCAACACCGCTCCTGGTCACGATCGTGTCACCTATCGCCACCTCCGTGAAGCTCCTGCCTCTTTCCTCTCCACCCTGGCCAGGCTCTACAATGTAGTCCTGTCCACCAGCTACTACCCCGACCTTTGGAAAACCTCCTGTATCCTGATGTTCCTTAAACCCGGTAAACCGCCGTCTGCTGTCTCCTCCTACCATCCCATCAGCCTTACCTCAGTCTTCAGCAAGGTCCTAAAATCCATCCTCACCCGACGCATCCACCAGCATCTCCGCCAGCACCGCCTCCTTCCCTTTACCCAGTGTGGCGTTTGGTCGTCCTTCTCTTGTGATGACCTTCTACTTCACCTCACTCATCTCCTCTTCGAACAACTTCATCCCCGTCACTCTGCTATCTTCCTCTCCCTTGACCTTGAACGAGCCTATGACCGTGTGTGGCATTCCAATCTCCTCTTCAAGCTCCAAACCTTCACCCTTCCTATCAACTACGTCCGTCTGGTTGGCTCCTTTCTTTCCCAACGTCCTTCCTGCGTCACCATCCACAACACAGATTCCTACACCTTTTTCCCCTCCACCGGTGTGCCCCAAGGTCCCGTCCTCTCCCCTCTTCTGTACCTTTTGTATACGGCAGACATGCCGCTGCCTTCACCCCCCATCCACCTTCTCCATAACGCCGATGACACTGCATTTTTGCCCTTGCCCCCACCCTGCAGCGCTCCCAACACTGGTAAGAGCCAATCTCGGGGAAGATCAGTTCGGATTACGTAAAAATGATGGAACACGTGAGGCAATACTGACCCTACGACTTATCTTAGAAGAAAAATTAAAGAAAGGCAAACCTACGTTTCTAGCATTTGTAGACTTAGAGAAAGCTTTTGACAATGTTGATTGGAATACTCTCTTGCAAATTCTGAAGGTGGCAGGGGTAAAATACAGGGAGCGAGAGGCTATTTACAATTTGTACAGAAAGCAGATGGCAGTTATAAGAGTCGAAGGGTATGAAAGGGAATCAATGGTTGGGAAGGGTGTGAGACAGGGTTGTAGCCTATCCCTGATGTTATTTAATCTGTTTATTGAGCAAGCAATAAAGGAAACAAAAGAAAAGTTCGGCGTAGGTATTAAAATCCATGGAGAAGAAATAAAAACTTAGAGGTTCGCCGATGACATTGTAATTCTGTAAGAGACAGCAAAGGACTTGGAAGAGCAGTTGAACAGAATGGACAGTGTCTTGAAAGGAGGGTATAAGATGAACATCAACAAAAGCAAATTAGGTTGGGTGATGCTGAGGGAATTAGATTAGGAAATGAGACACTTAAAGTAGTAAATCAGTTTTGCTATTTGGGGAGCAAAGTAATTGGTCGAAGTAGAGAGGATATAAAATGTAGACTGGCAATGGCAAGGAAAGCGTTTCTGGAGAGGAAAAATTTGTTAACCCTCGAATATAGATTTAAATGTCAGGAAGTATTCTATGGAGTTTAACCATGTATGGAAGTGAAACGTGGACGATAGATAGTCTAGACAAGAAGAGAATAGAAGGTTTCGAAATGTGGTGCTACAGAAGAACGTTGAAGATTAGATGGGTAGATCACATAGCTAATGAGGAGGTATTGAATAGAATTGGGGAGAGGAGGAGCTGTGGCACAGCTTGACTAGAAGAAGGGATCGGTTGGTAGGACATGTTCTGAGACATCGAGGGATTAGCAATTTAGTATTCGAGGGCTGCTTGGAGGGTAAAAATCGTAGAGGGAGACCAAGAGATGAATACACTAAGCAGATTCAGAAGTATGTAGGCTGTAGTAGGTACTGGGAGAAGAAGAAGCTTGCACAGGGTAGAGTAGCATGGAGAGCTGCATCAAACCAGTCTCAGGACTGAAGATCACAACAACAACAACAACATCAACTATGATCCTCACCTCCTCCTTCCTCACTCTGTCCTTTTCTCGGGCTCCCTCTCTCCCCCCATTTCCATCCTGTTTTATCTCCATGTATCCACTCCTTGACTTCATTCTCCCCCCCCCCCAAGCCCTTTTTCTTTCCCTCCACTGTCTTCCCCACTCCATTTTCGCGTCTGCCCTGCTCCCCCCTCTCTCTGTGCCCTCTCCCGCCATCAGAACCCCTTCCCCCCCCCCCCCATCTGTCCAGGTCCTCCTATATGCCTTTGTACTCTATAGTGCAGTGTTTTCCATGAGTGTTCATTGTTGTGCATCCCCTTTTTAAAGTGCTGCGAATAGAAAGCAGACTGTCGTTTTTTAATTGTGCCTGTCTATTTCCTAAGTGTTGTAATCAGGATCACTGACCTCTCTGTTTTTTATGTTTTCTTCACAACGCTTTCGCCATGCACCAGTTTTAAACAGTCGCCATTTTATCACCTCTTTTTATTGCTATGTCTGCTCATTATGTTTTTGAACTCTATCTGTAGGCTACAGAGCAGCGTATTGCGCTGCTGCCAGCCCACTCCCCCCTCTGCAGGAGGGTCTGGGAATTGAAATACAATAAAGAAAAAAAATGCAGCAGTACCAGGGTGGAAGGCTATGGTATTGTTGGTAAGTAACCACAATCCATCCCCCTTCCCCCCTATCCCCCCCCCACATTTTTTGTGATGAATTTTACAAGCGTAGTACTTGAACTTTTTTTTTCTCTTCTTTCCAGATCCTCTACACAAATATCCACTGTAGGAGAACGAATGTGCATGTCTATATTTTTTTCAGCTTCCATGTGAAGCATATGTGTGGGTTGTAAGTTATCAACTTACATGGATTTTGACTGCCTGTCATTTGAGTTAAAGTACAACTGTGCTTCCTGCATTCCTCTAGTTTCCTGTCATTTTAACTCTGGTTTAACTGTGGTTGCAGTGCCTAGTGCACTAACACTAGGAATCTGAGCTTCCTCACTGCGCGTTAGGCATATGGTGTCTCTATGCTTGGAGCTGTCACCGATGGATGATGAGCTGACACCCAGCTGCCGGACTCTTATGCCTTACATAACATGGTGGCCCCGATGGCTGACAACCTGCGCAAACTTCCAGAGGCAGCAGCGGTATGTGGTGACTCGGCTCTTAGGCAGCCAGCTACTGTGGACAGGGTTCTGAAGGACTTCTGGACCGGTCAGGTGATCATGAAGTTTCCGATTGCGAAAAGAGAGGTTTCCATGAAAATGAAGTGGACGTTTGGAGGCCCCATGACTCACTGATTACATTATCAGTGACACACTTTGGATCAGAACTCTCCCACAATAGGAAACAATGTTGCTTGGTCGTCTACTCGGCATCAAAATGGCTGAATCTTGAGCGGCGCTCGTAGAGTTGTACCGCGCCGGCTAGAAGCCGCTGACGTCTGTGTCGGTGTCGTAGTGCCAACCTACGAACTTGCACCTACGCCGTGGCATCGCAGCTATCGATACCACAATAAGATCTAAATAGAGTATTACACGCTGCAGAGTGCTTGAAAATGGCCTTTGAGCCGAAATAGGCCTATAGCCAATGAAAATAAAGTCACAATAATAACAACTGCTACATAAAGCAGCGTTTCGGCTTAATGTATACTGTCCTTACAAGACATACATAACGCTGCAGGGCTAGAAGAATTTAAAAGTAAAATATTCCGCAGAACAATATGCTCCCCCTCCGGCCTGGACCTTTCCGACGAATGTTCCAAGGTGTTTGTTGTCAGGCGTTTCACGCCGATGGAGCATAAAAGGTAATTCATTTGAAGTGGCCACCTGTCGCCACTCAGTAGAACTCGAGTTGTGCTACTGGTGTTCAGATTACAGCCTTCATGGCCGATGAACAGCAGTCAGCATGGATTCATGAACCACGCATCTGCTCTGGAGGCCCATACGCAGCAACGTTCGCTAAAAGGTGCGTTGAGGAGCCACTTGGTTCAGGTGTTCAGTCGCTCAACACTTGCCCTGTGCACACATCTGCATTGTCATTTACCCCTGTCATGGTGCACGACATTTGTCTCACCGCTGGTTTTGGATAGCGCCATTTTTCCATGGACAGTATACGTTGACGACAACAGCAGATGAACAGTTTAAAAGCTTAGCTGCTTCGGAAGTGCTTCGACCTACGGTCCGAAAGTGAATGCTGATGCCTTCTTGGCCGTCAGATAAGTCACCCTGTTCCCACATTACGGCAGTGACTGCGCCTGTTCCCGTGTCCCCCAGACACGCTTTACATACCCTCCAATGCCAGCAGGGCCCACTGCCGTCTGTGGGTGGTTGTTGCATGCTGACGTCGAACATAGGCGGTGGTCACGTTAATGCGACTGGACCATGTAGAATTGACTGCATGTACATTTGTTCTCATTGAAAGTTTTTGTAATTGTCACACACTTCTGACGTAGTGCCCCTAATCATTACCTCACTACTTACATTCATTCGCTGATTCCTGTAGGAATTCCAGCACATTGTGCATCTGCACAGAACGGATTATAGGGATGCCCACCTTAGTTATATATATATATATGAGGTGTCTGTTCTTTCGTGCCCACATCTCGTGGTCGTGCGGTAGCGTTCTCCCTTCCCGCGCCCGGGTTCCCGGGTGCGATTCCCGGCGGGGTCAGGGACTTTCTTTGCCTTATGATGGCTGGGTGTTGTGTGTTGTCCTTAGGTTAGTTAGGTTTAAGTAGTTCTAAGTTCTAGGGGACTGATGACCATAGATGTTAAGTCCCATAGTGCTCAGAGCCATTTGAACCATTTTGTTCTTTCGCGTATATATATATATATATATATATATATATATATATATATATATATATATATATATATATATATATGGGAGTGCTATGTGAAGACTAATCAACAAAAGCAAAAAGAGGATAATGCAGTGTAGTAGAGTTAACTCGGGTGATGCTGAGGGAATTAGATTGGGAAATGAGACACTTAAAGTAGTAGAGTTTTGCTATTTGGGAAGCAAAATAACTGATGATGGTCGAAGTAGAGAAGATATAACATGTAGACTGGCCATGGCAATTAAAGCGTTTTTGAAGAAGAGAAACTTGTAAACATCGAGTATAGATTTAAATGTCAGGAAGTCGTTTCTGAAAGTATTTGTGTGGAGTGTAGCCATGTATGGAAGTGAAACATGGACGATAGCTAGTTTGGACAAGAAGAGAATAGAAGCTTTCGAAATGTGGTGCTACAGAAGAATGCTGATGATTATATGGGTAGATTATATAACTAATGAGGAGGTAATGAATAGGATTGGGGAGAAGAGACGTTTGTGGCACAATTTGACTAGAAGAAGGGATCGATTGGTAGGACATGTTCTGAGGCATCAAGGGATCACTAATTTAGTATTAGAGGTCTGCGTGGAGGGTAAAAATCGTAGAGGGAGACTAAGAGATGAATACACTAAACAGATTCAGAAGGATGTAGGTTGCAGTAGGTACTGACACCCAACATTTTTTTTTTTTTTTAGCGCAACGCAATCTGACTTTCATTAATCCCTACAAGAGAATGGTCCTGACTAACATTAACCTATACGTGTCACAAATCACTTACCTCACAAAAATTTTGGTTACTCGAACTACTGCAATACAGCGAGCGCCACTACTGCCAGCTAAATAAAAGATTCAAACTACGGAAGTCACTAACTACTGATAGGCATAGTTAGCAAATGAAAGATTTTAATACAGAACAAACAATGTATTTACCTTAATAGTCATAATATATATAGCAGTTCATGACACCGATTCTTACAAATTTCAAAACTCCGCCATCTCTCTCCCTACGTCCACCACTGCTGGCAGCTCACCTCCAACTGCGCAACGCTACGCGCTTTTAGCATCCAGCTGCCGCTGCCCGACACTACAATGGCAGACAACAATGCAAACCAACCACAGACTGCACACGGCACAGCCAGTGATTTTTATACAGAGCGCTACGTGGCGGCGGCGTTACCAATAAAAAAAACCTAAACATCCTACTTACAGTTGCACACGATAGAGTAGCGTGTAGAGCTGCATCAAACCAGTCTCAGGACTTAAGACCACAACAACAACAACATGCGAAGACCTGTGGTATAGTATTTCATTGGGGTGATTGTAGTGGGGAATTGAGTGGGGAACTCTATGAAGCTCTTCCGTGGAACTATAGGCTCTGTAAGAAAGACAAGGGATTCGCTGAACAGGAGGCAAAGATTTGTGACCTTCAGGCTGAATTAGATGACGCGAAATTGGAACTAGATAAATTGAAGGGGTAAAAAGGTCGTGGGAACAGGGTAAAGGTAACAAGCAATGGGCAAAAGGGAAATAGCTCATCAACGTCTTTTACATTTGAGCTATCAGTATCGAAAAAAATTGCCTTGTTACCTCAAGTAGGAGGGGAAGAGCCTCATACAGCTGTATGTTACAGTAGGGTGCAGCTGGCTTCTAGCCAGGAAACTCAGTGTAGGTCGCTACCAAAAGAGAATAGTCGCTGTTGGCGGGAGGGGTGTAGGCCAGATGGTGCAGGATAACTTAGGAGCAGGGTACCAGTCACAAGTATTGTGAAGCCAGGTGACAGAGGACCTAGGAAAATTGTGCAAAGGTTTTGGCAAAGAGGATCAGGTCGTTATAGTAGGTGGAGCAGGAAACAGCCTGGCCAAGAACATAGGTTGGAAACTTCAAAATTCCATGTTGACGAGAATTTAAATTGGAAAAAAACTCATTCTGGAGCTTCTAAAACAACTTAGTTCGGCCACAGTTGCACTTACAATCATAGAAAATTTTGGGGCGAGAGGAATCAGTAATTTGGGATTTTTTTCTTATTTTCATTCAGTAACGTCATATGGAATAATGTTCCGGGGTACGCCATCTTTAAGAAAGAAGATCTTCATCGCCCAAAAACGTGCTGTAGGAATAATACGTGGTGCTCACCCGCGGCCATCTTGTAGCCACCTATTTAAGGAGTTGGGCATTCTGATTACTGCTTCAAAGTATATTTATTCCCTCATGAAGTTCGTTGTAAATAACCCACTACAGTTCAAAAGGAATAATATGGTACATAATTATAATACTAGAAGTACAAATCACATTTATTACTCAACATTAAGGTTGTCTTTAGCACAGAAAGGAGTGCACAACGCAGCAACAAAAATTTTTGACCACTTACCCGGTGATATAAAATGTCTAACAGACAGTAATGTAAAATTTGAAAATAAATTGAAAAAGTTTCTCCTTGATAACTCCTTCTATTCTGTATAAGAATTTGTATGTTTTTAATGTGTTTAAAGGGGGTGGTATAACAGTAGGTTGCAAGTTTGCGCCAAGTATAACGCAATGCTCACAGATTAGTGTTACCCTCTGGGAGGAATTTTGAGTTTGTTTGACCTTGTGTTTACCTAATGGGCAGAGGGTATCAAACATTTATTTCGTATAAGTGGCAATTAATAAAAAGATTATCAGATTATACTCTTTGACAATTAAAGCGATGAAGTTCTCGTGAATGAAATAACAAAACGGTTGCCAGCCTAATTAGGCATAATAATATGAAACATTATATTCAAAGAATATAAATATAATTCTTCAGAAGTGATTTTCATTAATTCTCTTTTTGAATAGTGCACTGGATACTCACGACTACAGGAAGAACTATGCAGTGGATAGCAGTAGTTATCATTTGCAAATATAGGTAATCACAAGAAGACAAAGATACTTTACACCTGATTAATAATAGTTACTACAGCAATCATTAATCAACTCTCCCCTGAGACGTTACCACAGTACACACTGGACTAAATTTGGGTATGAAAAGAGTCCTGATTTAGCTAACATATACATACCAAAATGAAATTAAATGATCATACGAAGACACTTTTTATACTCTCATTATTAGGATGTCACAGATTTCTTTTAATAGCTATGAAATTCCCAATTATCTTTTAATGTGAGAAAAGATTACTGTGGGGACCGATAAACTGCTACTTTTTGTACAGGCAAACTCTGTGATTATTTTATAAACAAATTACAATTTACTCAAACACTATGCTTAATTAACTGTAGAAAATGGTTCATGTTAATAATCAGTGCAAAATTACGTTTCACAGAAGTTCAAATTATGTGCCTTTTTCATCACCTGTTAAGCAAGTATTTTTACATTAACACTTACACACTCTGGCACTGACATTTTGCACATTTACCAAAACCAAATCATCATTTAGTTAGAAAGAGGATGCTCTGATTTCTGCATGCATGGGACAGGATTCTGCATCGGTCGATGACTAGGATGTCACGGTTCAAACACAGGTTTGCAGAACTTCGATTATTATTGAGAAAAACACTCACACAAATGTACTGGTCCATGCTATTGTACATATCTGCGTTCCTGTAGTTAGCGCAGTAGTGGCGCAATAGTGGTGTGAAGCAATATGGCGGCTAACTGGTCCCACGCTCTTGAAGTTGAATGCTCTTTACCAATTCTTCTTGGTGACGTAAGTTTCTCAATTTATAGCCATTCCTTAATGTCAAGAGCACCATCCGACAGCCGAATCCACAACTGAGGCAAGGTGTAATATAAATTGGGCTACAAATGCCTTACTTGGCACCCTCGATGTTAATCGTACAACGGCTATACACTGACTGCGTAGCGTTCTCACCCAGTAGCCGCCCAGATCGACCATCAAAACCACCTTTTACCGCACACCAAGCCACTGCGGTAGCGGACGGGGTTCCCTACATCTTTTATACTACACAATACAAATCCCCTAAGCATGAACCAGCATTCAAAGTTCAATTTCTCTTTCATGAGCAGACATATATTATAAAATTCCATTATTTTTAAATGTTTTTTAATTTTTTCAATACATATAGTACAAACATCAACTTTCTCTCTGACAATTCAATGACCTTCAGAGGTAAAGAACAACCAGTTCATAGTTACATACATACAGTTTCATAGTATAGCCTACTTACCATCGACATTGGTGTTACAGTCGGTAGGATCTGCTAACTCAGTCTGTATATCTTGTTTTCATTTCGGGGGAAAATAAAATTATGTGGTGATGTTTAGAGTACAAATAGACAGTACAAATTAATTGGGAATATGAATGTAAAATGACTCGTTCCACATTATGACGATTTATCGTGCAAAATGATCCGTGGAACAAGAAAGTAACTAACTAACTAACTAACGAACTAAGGCAATGTGTCACTATGATCCTTTTGTGCAGATGCACAACAAACTCGAACTGTTACAGCGATCAGCATGTCACTCCGGGTAGTGAAAGTAATGGATGGTGCCACTAGGTCAGTAGTGTTTGGATAAGTTGGAAATTTTATCCGGATGGCCGAGGCAGTCAACGTCAGAAACGGAAAAGTCCGGTTCTAGTCCAGGTCTGTCACTAATTTTCTACCTTCCCCACTGATGTATTTCAATGATCAATGACAGTTAACGTCTTCCCTTTCCTTGCATCATGTTCATATATGGCTGCATCATAAAAAATGGCACCTGTTTACTCACACACGTCCGAAAGAACAGACACAGCTTGTATATTAACAGTAAGCATTTGAACTTTTCCATATGAAGTATTTTTCAAAGCAGCAGGAGCTAAGTAAACCATTTCGCCTTCACACAGAAGCGTTTGAAGTAATGTATGCTTTCGTGTTACCAACCTGGACAAAAAAAGAAAATCCGTTATTGTTAGCAATTTCTTCCTGTTGTTCTTCCTTCTCATCATACCTGAAGACACATTTAAAGTTCAAGCATCCAGCTTTTGGCTTGACATTTTTTGGGTTCATAAACATTTCATTTTATCTGTTATTACTTTTACGCCATAATTTCAGTACTGATACGTTCCATGACCTTGGAGATTTGGTCTTACGTAACTAGACGTGTAAATAAATAAATAAATAAATAAATAAATAAACAGTACCTATGGAACGATGTGGATGAGGAAGCCCACCAAGATCACAGTGAATCAATGATCGGTGTACAGAAATTCGAGGAAAGGTTTCTCGTGGATCATCCTCACCTATGTCTGTTTCTACTGCAGATGAACCTCTCGATACAGTAAATCAAAGCGAGTTTCAGTCTATTTCCAGCCTGCCATTGACATTTGTTCCTGAACGGATCCTGATTTAGTTTCTTTTGAGATATCCTTACTGCCAACCGATTTTAGTTTTCAACAACACAGAAATAACTCTGTGAACGCTAGAAAACAGATCGTATGAAATAAAATTATTAATTCCTTACGCTATGGACCAACAGTTTCTATACTTTTTTAAATGATGTCATATTCGCTTGTAGCTGTTAATGTTTTCGTTTCATTATCACTATTTTTCTATTTGTACCACTTTAAACCATTTTACTTACTTATTTACTTACTTATTTATACTGGCCACACAAACAGCAGCCGGTTCTTACCCTCATTCAGTTCAGTTTTCCACACCTTCCTGTCAGCTGCATTTTTATCTCTCAGACCCAGTACCTGCGTGTCTCCCTGGTATTATCCTTCCACCTCGTTCTCGGCCGTCCCCGTCCTAGTGGGCTCCTTCCTTCGACTTCTCCAAACATTACTGCCTTTATTAACGTGTTCTCCCCTCTACTCCTCATATGTCCGTCCCAACTGAATCTTTTAGTTTTCATATTCTCTACTATGTCAAGTAGTGTATATAATTGTCTGAGTTCTCTGTTTTCCGTTATTCTCTGCTGTTCATTCCCTTTAACTGGTCCATATATTTTTCTCAATAATTTACTTTCAACAGTGGTGAGATTTTTATTTCCTGCGTTCTGGCTTGCATAGCGCTCTATAGGTTTGATCGTGTCTGATTTTTGAAAATTCGTGATAAGGTCTTATGGGACCAAACTGCAGAGGTCATCGGTCCATAAGCTTACACGCTATTTGGTATAACTTGCACTAACTTACGCTAAGCTCGACACACACACCCGAACCTCCGACGGGGAGTGCCGCGAGGACTGTGACAAGACGCCTCAGACTGCGCGAGTCTCAGATGTTCTTATTGTTTGCCTGCCCGGATAGTAACTCAGATCTTATGACGTTATGTGTGGCACCTAGACACCTTCCCCCGGCTTGAATTCTCGTTACGATCTTTTGTTCTATAAGGTCCTGTTGGTTGATGCTGACACGACGGTACATGAATGTGTCTGTCTTCTGTGTTGTTACGTTCCTGATTGTTGGTCGGTCTGGTCCTGACTGAGCTCTTCTTCCTGTTACCATGAACTTTGTTTTACTGTCACTTATACTTACACCTACTTTCTCAGCTTCTTCCACCAGTATAGTTCCAATTTTTTCCAGGTTGTCCATTCTCTTTCCTAGCACCACAATATCATCCGTGAAGGCCAGAACATTTATCTTTTCCCCTATGATGACTCCTGTGCATTGTTGTTTTACTCTCCTCAGGGTATTGTTGAGTGCCAAATTGAACAGGGTCGGTTCTATAATACTTGCCTGTCTCAGTCCTGTTTTCACCTAAAATGTTTCTGAGAACTCTCCCAGCATGTTCACGCTACACTTTCATTTCGTTACACACATTTTAGTTAGCTTTATCAGGTTTTCCCACACTCTGCAGTTATCCTCCACGTCTCCTCTCTCGCTGTGCTGTCACACGCTTTATTGACGTCTACAAATATGCAGAAGGTATCCTGATTGTGCTCCCACATCGAGCTACTATTTGTCTCCCTTCTTGTACACGGAACATACAGCAGGAGTTTTCCATTCCTCCGGCGTTACTTCTTTCCTCCACACCTTTTTTATCAGTTTGGCTAACCATTCGTATGTCTTGTCTCCCCCATCTTTAATGAATGCACTATGCTGCCATCATATGTATGCCTGGCATCTTCCTTTTTTTCATTCTCTTTATTGCCTCCTTTACCTCCATCTTTGACTAAAGGTTTTACGTTCTGGTCGTTTTCTGCTCTTTTTTCATTGTCGTATGTGACTGCTGGGTTGTTCAGCAGTTCTTTAAAGTAGCTCCTCCAGTTGTCTACCTTCATTTGTAGTGATCAGTTCCCCATTCTCATCCTTCACTATCACAAGCTTAGCTCTGTACTCCTTTCTATAGCTTCTCATTCTCTGTAAAACTGTTTACTATTGTTCTATTGCTCTAGCCCTCCTCTGTCTTTTCTAACTGTTTATTTATGAATGATCTTTTCATTCGCGTGATTGCTCTCTTCATTTCTCTTAAGACTGTCCTGTAATCTACACTCCTGGAAATGGAAAAAGGAACACATTGACACCGGTGTGTCAGACCCACCATACTTGCTACGGACACTGCAAGAGGGCTGTACAAGCAATGATCACACGCACGGCACAGCGGACACACCAGGAACCGCGGTGTTGGCCGTCGAATGGCGCTAGCTGCGCAGCATTTGTGCACCGCCGCCGTCAGTGTCAGCCAGTTTGCCGTGGCATACGGAGCTCCATCGCAGTCTTTAACACTGGTAGCATGGCGCGAAAGCGTGGACGTGAATCGTATGTGCAGTTGACGGACTTTGAGCGAGGGCGTATAGTGGGCATGCGGGAGGCCGGGTGGACGTACCGCCGAATTGCTCAACACGTGGGGCGTGAGGTCTCCACAGTACATCGATGTTGTCGCCAGTGGTCGGCGGAAGGTGCACGTGCCCGTCGACCTGGGACCGGACCGCAGCGACGCATGGATGCACGCCAAGACCGTAGGATCCTACTCAGTGCCGTAGGGGACCGCACCGCCACTTCCCAGCAAATTAGGGACCCTGTTGCTCCTGGGGTATCGGCGAGGACCATTCGCAACCGTCTCCATGAAGCTGGGCTACGGTCCCGCACACCGTTAGGCCGTCTTCCGCTCACGCCCCAACATCGTGCACCCCGCCTCCAGTGGTGTCGCGACAGGCGTGAATGGAGGGACGAATGGAGACGTGTCGTCTTCAGCGATGAGAGTCGCTTCTGCCTTGGTGCCGATGATGGTCGTATGCGTGTTTGGCGCCATGCAGGTGAGCGCCACAATCAGGACTGCATACGACCGAGGCACACAGGGCCAACACCCGGCATCATGGTGTGGGGAGCGATCTCCTACACTGGCCGTACACCTCTGGTGATCGTCGAGGAGACACTGAATAGTGCCGGTACATCCAAACCGTCATCGAATCCATCGTTCTACCATTCCTAGACCGGCAAGGGAACTTGCTGTTCCAACAGGACAATGCACGTCCGCATGTATCCCGTGCCACCCAACGTGCTCTAGAAGGTGTAAGTCAACTACCCTGGCCAGCAAGATCTCCGGATCTGTCCCCCATTGAGCATGTTTGGGACTGGATGAAGCGTCGTCTCACGCGGTCTGCACGTCCAGCACGAACGCTGGTCCAACTGAGGCGCCAGGTGGAAATGGCATGGCAAGCCGTTCCACAGGACTACATCCAGCATCTCTACGATCGTCTCCATGGGAGAATAGCAGCCTGCATTGCCGCGAAAGGTGGATATACACTGTACTAGTGCCGACATTGTGCATGCTCTGTTGCCTGTGTCTATGTGCCTGTGGTTCTGTCAGTGTGATCATGTGATGTATCTGACCCCAGGAATGTGTCAATAAAGTTTCCCCTTCCTGGGACAATGAATTGACGGTGTTCTTATTTCAATTTCCAGGAGTGTATTTGGTTTTCATGTTTGTTATTTATCATCATTGCCTGGCTGGCTGTCTTCCTGTCCAGAACTGCTTCTCTACGAGTTTCATTGAACGTGGTTTGCGCCTGATATTGTCTCCTTAATAACTGTTGTTGTCTTGTTTGATTTTGTATTGTCATCTGCCCCTTTTTTCCTATAGCTTTCGTTCTCTAATTCTGTGATTCCATTTGTAAGCTTAATCTGAAACTGTTTATTCACTTCCTCTTCTTTTAGCCTACTCACATCTACTCTTTGGGTTCTCTTGCCACTGTTGTTCTTACTTGGTTATTTGGTAAGGTCTGTTCCATCTGTATTAGCACGAGAGAATGATCTGATTTTACCTGATGCCCTCTCATTCTCCTAAGATCTATCACCGCATTGTTTTGTTTTTCCTATCGAGGCATGGTCTGTTTGGTTCCTGTTTAGCCCATCCGTTGAGGTCCATATTACTTTATGTGTGTCTTTATGGGGAAATGTATTTTTTTCATGTTCATAGCTGTGGCGAAGTTGATGTGACTTACACTATTCTCATTTGATTCAGTGTGCAGGCTGAACTAGCCATTGGTGTTCTTGTCCTATCTTGGCATTTAAGCCCCCCAGCGCAATTTTGACGTCCTACTGTGGTAATGTGGAGAACATCTGATCCGAGGCATCGCAGAATTCGTCTCTTATGTTTTCCTCCTTGTCCTGAGTTGGAGAATCAACACTTACTAATAAGATGTTTCTTTATTTACCTTTGATTCTTATGCAGCATATCCTTTCATTTACATTTTCTAGTGTCATCACATTGACCATTATTTTAATATGTATCGCAAATCCTGTCCCAAATATATGGTGACCATAGTTGTTTCCGCTGTATATGATTCTAAAGTTTTTCTCTATGTGTACCTTTCCCTGGCCATCTTACCTCCTTATTTTCAACGATCTACAAACGATAATACCAGGCAATGAGAAAAACATAGTACGAGATCAACAGTGTGGACAACCAAATTTTGCAGTTTGTTAATATTGCTATGTGTAAAAGATCTGATGTTATGCCAAAGCAGTGGGTTGAAAATGAAGTTATTATAGTACTGTGTTACATTTGACGGTAATATAGTAATTGGTTGTTATTAATGGCATTAGTGGGTATGTTATTGATAGCCATCGGCAGGAATGACAACTATAAATAATATTAGTTTGTATGCAGTCACGGAAAATTTTGTAGATGATAAGATTCACTACAAATTGTACGTTCTAGAGTGCATCTAGTCAGAAGAAAGACACAATGCGGTAAGCATTTCAAACTGGGTAGTGTGTTGAGACCATTTATAATTTCAAGTTTAAAATCGCTGTCATAATAACGGACAATACTTCAATCATGAAGTGCAGCTGTGCAATGGTATTGAACCTTCCATATGTCCTATGTTTTGCACACTCTCTACACCCGAATGTGCAAGTAGCATTACAAAAGTAAATACAGGAAGTTGATGAGGTCAAAAGACCTGTTATGTTTTTCTGTAAGTTTCATTTTGCCTAGAGAAAACTTGCTGCTATATATGGAAATTAAAACAAAGACCAGTGACAAACCAATTATCACCTTAAAGGGTAGGAACTGTTCTGTCTTGGGTCGTCGATAATACCATCCGTCAACTCCAAGGAAGCCACGACCCTGAATCGATTGCCAAACTAGACATATATTGTTACATTGGTTGTAAACGACAACTGTAGGTAATTTCAGGAAGTGGAAATTTAATTTCTATTACATTTACTTTCTTACATTAAATTTTGTTTTCAATAAAACTATGAAAAAGTATCAAGAATATGAAACTTCAAGAATAAGATTCGTCGAGAACAAGATATTTTTATAATGTTGCAAACCCTCATTCATAATTTAGTTGTAATATTTATAATTTTCACTGACGAAGAAATGTAAGACTTGTAAGAAATCTTAAAACTACGAGGGGCATAACGAAAAATTGTTAGCCCTCTTCCTATAATTTTTCAGAAAAGAAGAAATGCATATACAGTGACCTTGACTAGAAAGGAAATATGCGTCCCTTACATTTATTTTGCTAAGTAAATGGTGGTTGGTGAGTCATGAAAAAGAGCTAGTTCAACCCAGTGAGTGAGCAGTTCTGATCCGATCCTTGAAAAGAATGGTTTTGCTCATCTCAAATTTGGTCTGGATTATTTGTTGCTAAGAAGCCTAGTACGTATTCACATTATTTTACAATTCCAATTTGCTCCTGAACTAAAGGCAGATCTGGTGCAGTCAGAGGCTACGGGTGCCACCTAGATGTCATTTCACACGAGATTTACACAGTTCTTATTCCATTCCTTCTGCCAAAAGAGCTGCAGATAATTGACAGATAATTGCAGCGGCAGTTTTTATATACAGGAGTGTAACAGTTACAGGTACAAACGAAAGGCGTACGTAGAGGAAAAGCAAACAATCCTAATAGAGACGTGTAACTAACATGCTGCCACGCCAGCTACGCTGAAGAGCCAAAGAAACACCCGCCTAATAGCGTGTAGAGGTCCTGCAAGTACGCAGAAGTGCTGCTACACGACGTGTCATGCACTCGACTGATGTCTGAAGTAGTGCTGGAGCGAACTGACCATGAATCCTGCAGGACTGTCCATAAATCCGTAAGAGTACGAAGGCGTGGAAATCTCTTGTGAACAGCACGCTGCAAGGCATCCCAGAACGCTCAATAATGTTCACGTCTGGGAGTTTGGTGGCCAGCGAAAGTGTTTAAACTCAGAACAGTGTTCCTGGAGCCATTCTGTAGAAATTCTGGACGTGTGTGGTGTCGCATTGTCCTGCTGGAATTACCCAAGTCCGTCGGAATGCACAATGGACATGAATGGATGCAGGTGATCAGACAGGATGCTTACGTACGTGTCAGCTGTTAAAGTCGTATCTAGACGTATCAGGGGAACCATATCACTACAACTGCACACGCCCAACACCATTACAGAACCTCCACCAGCTTGAAGTCCCCTTATGACATTCAGGCTCTATGGATCCATGAGGTTGTCTCCATACCCGTCCATACCCATCCGCTCGATAAAATTTGAAATGAGACTCGTTCGACCAGGAAACATGTTTCCAGTCATCAAGAGTCCATTATCGGTGGTGACGGGTCCAGGCGAGGCGTAAAGCTTTGTGTCATGCAGTCATCAAGGGTACACTAGTAGGTCTTCGTCTCCGAAAGCCCATGTCGACGATGTTTCGTTGAATGGTTCGCATGTTGGCACTTGTTGATGGCCGAGCATTGAAATCTGCAGCAATCTGCGGAAGAGTTGCACTTCCGTCACGTTGAACGATTCTCTTTAGTCGTCGTTGGTCCCGTTCTTGCTGGATCTTTTGCCGGCCGCAGCGATCTCGGAGATTTGACGTTTACCGGATTCCTGATATTCACGGTATACTCGTGAAATGGTCGTACGGAAAAATCCCCACTTCATTGCTACCTCAGAGATGATGTGTCCCATCGCTTGTGCGCCGACTATAACACCATTCAAACTCACTGAAATCTTGATAACCTGCCACTGTAGCAGCAGTAATCGGTCCAAAAATTGCGCCACGCACTCGTTGTTTTATATAGGTGTTGACGATCCCAACGCCATATTCTGCCTCTTTACGTATCTCTGTATTTGAATCGCATGCCTATACCAGTTTCTTTGGCGCTTCAGTGTATATAGCGGTGGACTGAGAAAGTGGCGGCGATATTATCTGTGTAGCTGGAGTTCCGCCTTAGGTTGGATGCAGATCACTACCGGCCTTCTACAGTAGGCAGAAACTTGCTCGGTGACTGGGTCGGCAATTCGTATCTTGTAGTTGCAGCCTGCGGTACGCTGACTCTCGAATTCAAATATTACATCGCTTCCGTTGGCCTAGACTAAGTTATACAGGGTGAAGCGAAATTCGCGCACTCGGGCTTCGCAGCGCGATTCCTCATATGCCAGCGATCAAAAAATGTCTGTTGCAAAATTTCGTCCATCGAGTACATCCGGCAGAGATCGTTAAAGAGAGGCAATCTGGCAACACTATAACGACATGTATGTTAACTATCTCTGTAAGCACAAGTTTGCCATACTGTATACAGTTGGTGCAGAGGATGGAGTTTTGGATTAGCATGCAGGAGGTCTATGGTTCGATCCTGGATTGAGGCGTGGGTTTTTTATTTGATATACACTCCTGGAAATTGAAATAAGAACACCGTGAATTCATTGTGCCAGGAAGGGGAAACTTTATTGACACATTCCTGGAGTCAGATACATCACATGATCACACTGACAGAACCACAGGCACGTAGACACAGGCAACAGAGCATGCACAATGTCGGCACTAGTACAGTGTATATCCACCTTTCGCAGCAATGCAGGCTGCTATTCTCCCACGGAGACGATCGTAGAGATGCTGGATGTAGTCCTGTGGAACGGCTTGCCATGCCATTTCCACCTGGCGCCTCAGTTGGACCAGCGTTCGTGCTGGACGTGCAGACCGCGTGAGACGACGCTTCATGCAGTCCCAAACATGCTCAATGGGGGACAGATCCGGAGATCTTGCTGGCCAGGGTAGTTGACTTACACCTTCTAGAGCACGTTGGGTGGCACGGGATACATGTGGACGTGCATTGTCCTGTAGGAACGGCAAGTTACCTTGCCGGTCTAGGAATGGTAGAACGATGGGTTCGATGACGGTTTGGATGTACTGTGCACTATTCAGTGTCCCCTCGACGATCACCAGAGGTGTACGGCCAGTGTAGGAGATCGCTCCCCACACCATGATGCCGGGTGTTGGCCCTGTGTGCCTCGGTCGTATGCAGTCCTGATTGTGGCGCTCACCTGCACGGCGCCAAACACGCATACGACCATCATTGGCACCAAGGCAGAAGCGACTCTCATCGCTGAAGACGACACGTCTCCATTCGTCCCTCCATTCTCGGCTGTCGCGACACCACTGGAGGCGGGGTGCACGATGTTGGGGCGTGAGCGGAAGACGGCCTAACGGTGTGCGGGACCGTAGCCCAGCTTCATGGAGACGGTTGCGGATGGTCCTCGCCGATACCCCAGGAGCAACAGTGTCCCTAATTTGCTGGGAAGTGGCGGTGCGGTCCCCTACGGCACTGCGTAGGATCCTACGGTCTTGGCGTGCATCCGTGCGTCGCTGCGGTCCGGTCCCAGGTCGACGGGCACGTGCACCTTCCGCCGACCACTGGCGACAACATCGATGTAGTATGGAGACCTCACGCCCCACGTGTTGAGCAATTCGGCGGTACGTCCACCCGGCCTCCCGCATGCCCACTATACGCCCTTGCTCAAAGTCCGTCAACTGCTCATACGGTTCGCGTCCACGCTGTCGCGGCATGCTACCAGTGTTAAAGACTGCGATGGAGCTCCGTATGCCACGGCAAACTGGCTGACACTGACGGCGGCGGTGCACAAATGCTGCGCAGCTAGCGCCATTCGACGGCCAACACCGCGGTTCCTGGTGTGTCCGCTGTGCCGTGCGTGTGATCATTGCTTGTACAGCTCTCTCGCAGTGTCCGGAGGAAGTATGGTGGGTCTGACACACCGGTGTCAATGTGTTCTTTTTTCCATTTCCAGGAGTGTATGTAGTCCATGTGGTGCGGTACCTGGCATCTTAATCATCAACAGCGATTGCTGCGGGTCCTCCAGGAAACATTTGCACTTACATACTACTATAGTCGAAATGTAAGACTGGTCAGGTTTGAAAGAAGCGCTTTCCACATCATGAGCGCGAAATCTGTTTTCTTTGTACCCTTCTCCAGGGGTCCCTGAGCCAGATTGCTGGTCGATCGTCAGCGATCGGCCTGTTATCTTTGGCGCGTCCGTGGGCATGAGCATCTTTGCGAGAGGCAGTCGGTTTGGGGCTGCCGGTGAGACTTGCTGAGTAGTGGCTCGGACGTAAGCAGACGTGTGCTGGGGCTGTTACGCTGGGGCTGTTTGCTAATCGTGGAACTCCTACCGCTTACTGATTGCCTGGAAGGCATTTCATATAAACTATGCCAAGCCTCGCAGTGAGAGGGGAGTACGGAGTTGGTGTTGGCGTAGATGTTTGTCCAAATTGAGGTGCCTGTGTGAGAAGCACAGCGTGGGCCTGTTGGTTGCTTCGTCCTTCTGGCAGCTACTGCAAGCGGATGTTCGGCCGGAATGTCTACAGTTTGTGGTGAGGATAGTGTGAACGAGTTCTCGTAGCATGTGCTCCCATCTGACTCTTAGCCTGTGTTATTTGTGGGTGCCGACAACTTGTCTGTTACTGCTTCCGGGTGTCCTGTAAGATTTCACAGCAAAACTGTGTTTTTGTGGCATTCCGTGTTTCTGGCTCAGCCTCCGCCTAGAAAGGGAAAGGTTTGGAATTCCTGAATGCTGTAATTTAAACATATTCTTTCAGAATAAGCTCCTATTTATTTGGGACACTGCAGTTCAAACAGGAGTGGCGCAATGTTAATGAGTATTGTTAATCGTCAAATGAAGTGTATTTAATGTTTTGCTGTTTTCTGGGGCACCAGCTGTGTTATTGAACTCATTTTGAAGTGTTCTGTCGGATGCATGACTGCTCCCCACTTCAGTGCATTCTTTTGATTAGTATTTTAAGTTTTTTTGGATATTTGTCAGTGGGGTGTATTGATTCAATTTTGTTTTTCTTTTTTTGAATTACGGTGAGTTGTTTAGTTTGCCTGGTTATTGGCTTAACTCGCGCTTTACGCACTAAATCAGCTGATATTGAAATTATTTTATTTTTTATTTTTATTCAAATGGAACTTCATTTATGTTATTTGAAATAAATGTATTGGATTGACCTTAATGAATTATGTGCAATTGAAGTAAGGGACCCAGTCCTTCATTAGTGCCAAGTATAATTCGTGCCTCGTTCAGGTCCATTACATTTCGTTGGGTCCTTACGTTACCAGTAGAACTAGCAACGTTCCTTGTGAATAATGGCCAAACTCGGTTACTGTTCGTGTGTATCACCATAGTCCACTAATTATGCCTTTCAACTTGGAGTCTGGTAATTGCATGCTGTTTAGCATGTATCGCAACGCATTATTATTCTATCGATGGGATTGTGGAAATATCGCGTCTATTGTTAGGGAAACAGTGTAATTGGAAACCGTATACTTCACTATTACCGGTGTCTGGATGAATCATGTAGAACAGCTGAAAGTTTACTGTCTTACCTCCTTGCCTAGGGACGCCAGATGAAAGTTGATGTCGTCAAACTCTGAATCAAAATTGCGCAACGGATAACTTGGGAGAGGAGCTTGAGAGCGCCACCTAGAGAGCGTGCCCTTTCTGTACGATACTAGGCAAGGGGCTGGAGGGCTCACATGCTGATGTGTGGGTCCATGCATTCTATAGCTTTTATTTTAAATAAATTCCTTAAACTTGACTTCTTTGTGATTTTTAAGGTATGTTAAAGATTGATGACAGTTGATTTCCTATTTATTTTCAACATTATCACTCGACTTTAGAGCGATAGCAGCAATTGTTTCAGTTTACAGATTATATACTAATCTGCACGCACATTTCTACGGGTAAGACGGAATTGCGTTGGCCAAATGTATACCAGCAAAGTCTCCCAATATTTTACATGGGACATCCACTATGTGAGGAGGATAACGGGCAAACTGGGGACCAGATACATTCACACAGGGGGTCAAATTTCCGGAATTAAACGAGCACATTCATTACCTTACACAATCCGAAGCTGGAAATAAAAGAATTCATACAAATATTCAAATACCTCTCTTCGATGCGTGAACATTGAGACAGACGCACTGAGGGCATGTCTGCTCACTTACCCGCCTTTTGTAACACTCCCAGAATATCGCGGGGCCCGGTGGAGGGGATAGTCGAACCACATGGCCGTGACCAACCTCTCCATCCCAAATCTTGTGACAATGGACCGTCTTTGACTTTTACCTGCCTGTGCTGTCTCTCTGATCCCCTAGCCAGGGGTAAGGTTGGCACTACTATACTACAGAACTACTTCCGAACAAAGATTTAGCCACGCTTTACGGAAAGGCGTGAAGAGGATTAGGAAACTTCATGTGCACATTTACGTACTAGAAATGCATAATACACGACACATATAAATACGTATTATGATGCCTGACACATTTCTTTCCACCCGTCCACATGGGTTCTGTTGCACCCGCGGCCGGCCGCGTCGTGTAATAAAATTGGCTGCGGAGCCGCCTCTGTTTCTATTTCCAGGTGCGAGCGAGCAGCGAAACCTGCTGCTTATAGAGCGGAAACTGCTGTACCGTTTCACAGTTTCTGTCAGAGGAGTGAAGCGCGTTATGTGGAACAATGCGCAAACTGGCAGCGTGTTTATACCGTATGCGCTGTCCTCCAGACAGGGGCTAGTTGCGAGTGGAGTAACGAGCATGTGACAGACTCCAATGTAAATGCGTACACGTATCGAATTTTCTCACTACAAATCTCTAAATCAGTGTGGCAGACATATGGCTTAGAAAAACGATGTATATGTGGATATGCTTCTGGTCCTTGGTGCATCTGATAACCATCTGATAACCAAGTTCGTGTTGCCGCTCGTGAATGTGCTAGACATCCTCGTGGACTGCATGCAGATAAAAATGTTTCTTCGTCTGGAACTGCGCCTTCGGGAGGCAGGTTCTCTCCTTCCACCATCGTGTGACAGTGGTCGTCCACGGACTCGCCGTACTCCAGCTAAGGAGGAAGCTGTTCTGGAGGTCATACACGAAGAACCTCAGCGAAGTACGGGCAGCGTAGCGAGGCAGCTGCATGTATAGCATAGCACGGTTATTAACGTGCTGCACCAGCATGGGCTGCTCCCCTATCATCATGCTTTCACGCAACACCTCCATCCTGCAGATCGCCATCAGTGGATGCAATTCTGTGAATGATGCTAACAACAACAGGAAGCCAATGATGACTTTGTGAGCACTGTATCATGGTCGGATGAAGCAGCATTCACTCGTGAGTGTCTTCAATATGCACAATGCCCACCATTGGTGTAAGTTTCACCTGCCCGTCATCCCCGACTGTGGATATCTAGTTCACTTTGGTATCAACGTCTGGGCCGGAATATTGGGCAACAGGTACTTGAGCCCCTACATGTTGCCTGACCGGCTGATTGCATGAAGGTATCATGTGGATATCTAGTTCGCTTTGGTATCAACGTCTGGGCCGGAATATTGGGCGAGAGGTACTTGAGCCCCTACATGTTGCCTGACCGGCTGATTGCATGAAGGTATCATGCATTCCTCTCAAACTATCTGCCTGATGCGATGGAAGATGTTCCACTTCAGAGGATATGGTTCCAACATGATGGTGCACCTCCACACTCTGGAATTAATGTGCGACAGTATTTGGACAGACTATTTCCAGGGAAATCGCTCGGATGTGGAGGTCCAGTTGTATGGCCACCGCTTTCATCTGACCTAAGCCCCTTGATTTCTTCCTGTGGGGACACTGAAGGAGCACGTGTACTCTACCTCAACAACGAATGTGTAAGAATGGGTAGCATGTGTTCTTCTTGCTCTTGTTAATGAGGGCGCAGCTTTACTGTGAAGGGTTCGGAGCTGCATGATCCAGGGGGTGGAGCAATGTTTGGACGTGCAGGGAGGTCATTTTGAGCATCCCTTGTTCTGAGGACAATGTATTATGTTGTGAAGGTCATGCGGTCAGTAATATGGACGTAATTATTATCACTGGTTGCTACTGTGTGACATCTGAGCGCTGATATTACATGTACTATAAATGACAAGTAGATGTTGTGTTATTGTCCTGTGCTATCATCTTCAGCATCTAGAAATTGATATTGTTTTTGTAGTTATTCTGTCCTACGACGAGCGGTTCTAGGCGCTTCAGTCCGGAACCGCGCGACTGCTACGGTCGCAGGTTCGAATCCTGCCTTGGCGTGGATGTGTGTGATATCCTTAGGTTAGTTAGGCTTACGTAGTTCTAAATTCTAGGGGACTAAGGACCACAGATGTTAAGTCCCATAGTGCTCAGAGCCATTTGAACCTTTTTTGTTTGTTTGTGCTTCTATTGCTGTCTATTTCTTATTTGTCTATCCACGTATTTTTTGTGTTCAGTGCTGCAAAATTTTGTAAATTTATGATACTTGTGACCTAAGAAATGATGTATATTAGTATGAAATGTCTGAATGAAATTAGCAGCCGCGCGGAGTTGCCGCACCGTTTGAGGTGTCATGTCACGGACTGCGCGGCTCCTTGCCCCAGTGGTTCTATTCCTTCCTCGGTCATGGGTGTGTGTGTTGTTCTTAGCATAAGTTAGTTTAAGTAGTGTGTAACTCTAGGGACTGATGACCTAAGCAGTTTGGTCCCTTAGGAATTAACACACATTTGTTTGAAATTAGCAGATAAAAAAATGCACCTCAAACTTCCTGCTTGCAAACCCAAAACTCTATCCACTGTACCCACTGTGCAGAAGAACTTAGATTTGCTGACAGACGTAGTTACCATACATGTGGTTACAGTGTTGCCAGATTGTCTCTCTTTAACATCCTATTTCTGCCGCATGTATTCGCCGGACGAAATTTTGTGAGAGATATTTTTTTGTCGATGGCATGAGAGGAGTCGTGCTGCGAAACCCGAGTGCGCAAATTTTGCTTCACCCTGTATACCTCTGTTTCATTGTATGTTGCTCCGTGAGACAAATCTGGTTTTGTTCATCAATATTGATTTTAACTCGCGATACAGCTATGACATTTTCAGTCAACCATCAAATTAGCTTCTACTTTGTTTTCCTTATGTCTGTAGTTTTGCGTCAGTGGGCTTGCCTAGTTATTTATACGCTGCGACACAGAACTGTGTAATCGTTTAACCTCGAATGTATTTTTTTTTTAAGTTTCAGGTGGAGTTTAAATGTTGCCCAGTGACGCGGCTTAGACCCGTCTGTAGTTATTTGGCCCAGTGTCCCTGATAGCAGCGGACTGAAATCGGCCGGTGATAAGATAACGCGCGTCGTGGTAGCCTACATTATTGACACATATGGCGGCATCCTTCAGATTACGCACTAGAGCGTAATTTCTTTGAACCTGCTCCCGGTTTTCTCTAAACACAGAAGAAAATGATGCTTTTTATTATGATTTCCAATTTAAAAAACTTGTCATACTGGGAAAAACTGCGAAATGAATTTAATTTAAAATAAAATGAATTGCCTTTTTTATTTTTTATGGCCTGGTATGAATGTAGTAACTTGATGCGATTTCTTTAATTACTGGAGCGTTGTAAGTTTGTAACAAAAAACCGGATCTGAACACATTCGACTATCAACTTTTGACCGTTAATATGATTAAATACTAACCTCGGAAACGTGACGAGCTAAACCTAATAATTTTAATGATTCTAGACTCAAAAGAACTCCTTTCACTACCATGGAGTTACAACAACCATCACGTTCGAATTTAGAGAACGAAACCCCAAAGGAATATGTTGTTTGTTGTGGTCTTCGGTCCTGAGACTGGTTTGATGCAGCTCTCCATGCTACTCTATCCTGTGCAAGCTTCTTCATCTCCCAGTAACTACTGCAGCCTACATCCTTCTGAATCTGCTTACTGTATTCATCTATTGGTCTCCCTCTACTATTTTTACCCTCCACGCTGCCCTCCAATGCTAAATTTGTGATCCCTCGACGCCTCAAAATATGTCCTACCAACCGGTCCTACTCAACTTGTGCTACGGACTTCTCCCCAAACCTATTCAATACTTCCTCATTAATTATGTGATCTACACATCTAATCTTCAGCATTCTTCTGTAGCACCACATTTCGAAAGCTTCTATTCTCTTCTTGTCTAAACTATTTATCGTCCATGTTTCACTTCCATACATGGCTCCAATCCATACAAATACTTTCAGAAACGACTTCCTGACACTTAAATCCATACTCGATGTTAACAAATTTCTCTTCTTCAGAAACGCTTTCCTTGCCATTGCCGTTCTACATTTTATATCCTCTATACTTCGACCGTCATCAGTTATTTTGCCCCCCAAATAGCAAAACTCCTTCACTACTTTAAGTGTCTCATTTCCTAATCTAATTCCCTCAGCATCACCCGACTTAATTCGACTACATTCCATTATCCTCGTTTTGCTTTTGTTGATGTTCGTCTTATATCCTCCTTTAAAGACGCTATCCATTCAATTCAACTGCTCTTCCAAGTCCTTTGCTGTCTCTGACAGAATTACTATGTCATCGGCAAACCTCAAAGTTTTTATTTCTTCTCCATGGATTTTAATACCTACTCCGAATTTTTCTTTTGTTCCCTTCACAGCTTGCTGAATATACAGATGGAATGATATCGGGGATAGGCTACAACCCTATCTCACTCCCTTCCCAACCACTGCTTCCCTTTCATACCCCTCGACTCTTATAACTGACATCTGGTTTCTGTACAAATTGTAAATAGCCTTTCGCTCCCTGTATTTTACCCCTTCAACTTTCAGAATTTGAAAGAGTATTCCAGTCAATATTTTCAAAAGCTTTCTCTAAGTCTACAAATGCTAGAAACGTAGGTTTGCCTTTCCTTAATCTAGCTTCTAAGATAAGTCGTAGGGTCAGTATCGCCTCACGTGTTCCAATATTTCTACGGAATCCAAACTGATCTTCCCCGATGTCGGCTTCAACTAGTTTTTCCATTCGTCTGTAAAGAATTAGCGTTAGTATTTTGCAGCCGTGACTTATTAAATTGATAGTTCGCTATTTGTATTTTGCAGCCGTGACTTATTAAATTGATAGTTCGCTAATTTACACATATATCAATGCCTGCTTTCTTTGGGACTGGAGTTGTTATTCTTCTTGAAGTCTGAGGGTATTTCGCCTGTCTCATATATCTTGCTCACCAGATGGTAGAGTTTTGTCAGGACTTGCTCTCGCAAGGCTGTCAGTAGTTCTAATGGAATGTTGTCTACTCCCCGGGGCCTTGTTTCGACTCAGGTCATTCAGTTTCTGTCAAACTCTTCAAGCAGTATCATATCTCACATTTCATCTTGATCTACATCCTCTTCCATTTACAAAATATTGTCCTCAAGTACATCGTCCTTGTATAGACCCTCTGTATACTCCTTCCACCTTCCTGCTTTCCCTTCTTTGCTTATAACTGGGTTTCCATCAGAGCTCCTGATATTCATACAAGTGGTTCTCTTTTCTCCAAAGGTCTCTTTAATTTTCCTGTAGGTCTCCTTATTTTTAATGTAGGCAGTATCTATCTTACCCCTGGTGAGATAAGCATCTACATCCTTACATTTGTCCTCTATCCATCCGTGCTTAGCCATTTTGCACTTCCTGTCGATCTCATTTTTGAGACGTTTGTACTCCTTTTTGCCTGCTTCATTTACTGCATTTTTATATTTTCTCCTTTCATCAATTAAATTCAATATTTCTTCTGTTACCCAAGGATTTCTACTAGCCCTTCTCTTTTCACCTACTTGATCCTCTGGTGCCTTCACTACTTCATTCCTCAAAGCTACCCATTCTTCTTCTACTGTATTTCTTTCCCACATTCCTGTCAATTGTTCCCTTATGCTCTCCCTGAAACTCTGTACAACCTCTGGTTTAGTCAGTTTATCCAGGTCCCATGTCCTTAAATTCCCACATTTTTGCAGTTTCTTCAGTTTTTATCTACAGGTCATAATCAATAGATTGTGGTCAGAGTTCACATCTGCCCCTGGAAATGTCTTACAATTTAAAACCTGGATCCTAAATCTCTGTCTTACCATTATATAATCTATCTGAAACCTGTCAGTATCTCCAGGCTTCTTCCATATACACAACCATCTTTTATGATTCTTGAACCAAGTGTTAGCTATGATTAAGTTATGCACTGTGCAAAATTCGACAAGGCGGCTTCCTCTTTCATTTCTTACCCCCAATCCATAGTCACCTACTACGTTTCCTTCTCTCCCTTTTCGTACACTCGAATTCCAGTCGCCCATGACTATTAAATTTTCATCTCCCTTCACTATCTGAATAATTTCTTTTATTTCATCATACATTTCATTAATTTCTTCGTCATCTGCAGAGCTAGTTGGCATATAAACTTGTACTACTGTAGTAGTTGTGGGCTTCGTATCTATCTTGGCCACAATAATGCGTTCACTATGCTGTTTGTAGTCGCTTACCCGCACAGCTATTTTCCTATTCATTATTAAACCTACTCCTGCATTACCCCTATTTGATTTTCTGTTTATAACCCTGTGTTCACCTGTCCAGAAGTCTAGTTCCTCCTGCCACCGAACTTCACTAATTCCCACTATATCTAACTTTAATCTGTCCATTTCCCTTGTTAAATTTTCTAACCTACCTGTCCGATTAAGGGATCTGACATTCCACGCTCCGATCCGTAGAACGCCAGTTTTCTTTCTCCTGATAACGACATCCTCTTGAGTAGTCCCCGCCCGGAGATCCGAATGGGGGACTATTTTACCTCCGGAATATTTTACCCAAGAGGACGCCATCATCATTTAATCATACAGTAAAGCTGCATGTCCTCGGGAAAAAATTAAGGCCGTAGTTTCCCCTTGCTTTCAGCCGTTTGCAGTACCAGCACAGCAAGGCCGTTTTGGTTATTGTTACAAGGCCAGATCAGTCAATCATCCAGATTGTTGCCCTTGCATCTACTGAAAAGGCTGCTGCCCCTCTTCATAAACTACACGTTTGTTGGCCTGAGGCACGCAAGCCTCCCCACCAACGGCAAGGTCCATGGTTCATAGGGTCGGGGGGGGGGGGGGAGGGAGGGGGGTAAGGCCAACATACTGGGTTCGAGCCACCCACATATTTGTGAACTTATTCAATATGCTCGTACCTTCGTTGACAACCTGCACTGGGGCACTGCTTTTCGGAAACCTAGAAATAATGGAATCTGCCTGTTTCCCCTCATCCACAGTTCTCAGTATATCACGCCAGAAAAGGGTAAGCTGAGTTTTACACGAGGAAACTTTCAAAAATCATGCGTATTCGTGGACATAACTTCTCATTCTCGAGAAAGTTTATTGCATTCTAACTGAGAACACCTTCAAGGATTCTGCAACAGACAGGCGTTACAGATATTGGTCTGTAATTTTGCGGGTACATTCTTTTAGCTTTCTTATATACTGGAATCACCTGCGCTTTATCCAGTCGCTTGGGACTTTGTGCTGGGCGAGAGATTGACGATAAATGCATGGAAGGCTACCGAATACGTCTCTACTTGCTATGAGTTCCAAATTGATCAATATAAAGACTGAGATGGTGGACAGGTGTTACAAGACACAAATATAATGTTTCTTGTTTAAATGCATGTATGCTGAAAATGAGGACCTTACACATTGCCAAGAGCAGCCTTCACAGATACAAAAAAGAAATAATTGCTGGAAGTGACAGGCAGAACACTGATAAAGTAGTGGACAATGTGCCGTTGCACTAGATGCGAAAGTCTACCTCTGCATTGATGGTACTGCGTAGGAAGGATTTCGAGATAAATCAGAGAGAACTGAACACGTGAGTGAGGCCTAGGTGACAATAGAGGGGGTGGTGGTGTTGTAGTGTCTTGTTTCCTTATGCCGATGTCTCTGGTAGTTTGCAGCAACCAGCAGTAGGTTGTAAGAATGCTTCTGTACAAAGCAGTTGCACTGGCTGAACCAAACCGCTGCCCCTTTATCGCGGCCGACATTAAGCGCCTCTCTGCAAGGTGATGAACAGCAAAACTGTAATGACACTCTGGGCAGCAAATGCCAAGAGCAGAATTGCGATATTGGTTGTGTGGGGCGGCGAAGAAGTTGTCGAATGAGTTGTTTGAATGTTCATTTCACGTAACAGACTATTGCCGATGCAACATATGTGGGACGGCGAAGAAGTCGTTGTTTAATGTTGAATGAAAGTTGAACATTGCCACCTTAAATCACGCGAGCCTGGCAACTAATTTGGTGGCCAGTCAGAAAGCGAAGGGAAACTTACTGACCTTAGTTCCCAGTCTGCACGGCCACATTCCTGTACAGCCCAGCTAAACGAAAAATATCCATAGTTCTTCACGGGATTAGGGCTGCTTCAATAAAATTTAAAGTTCCAAACAAGATTTTATTATCTTAAAGGCTCACACAAATTACTCGAAACTTCTGAAAATGCTAAAGACATTAAATATTGTTAATTCAGCCAATCGTTTAATAGTTCAGAGGCGACTTCTACAGTAAGTTCCTCCCGAATAGTTCATTACTCTAACTAACGGTGCTCTATTAATAGTTCGCAATAATGTTAAAAAAAAAGATTAATGCTCGCCTTAAAAGTGGAGTTAGTCACCACTTGCCACGCGGAATTATACTTCACACGGACGGCACAATAACAGTTTGTTACCGAAGTCTAAACGATCCAGGACGGTGTACAGTCCTCGCGATTTTCAATGTCCGTTTACATTGCTAAGTACGCGCATGTCACAGCCCACTATGACGTCACCCGAGGCGAGGCGCGATCGGACGTTAAGCTCGCGTGGACTAGGCGTTGGTCTAATGCGGAGTGAGCTTCCTACTGCCTCTGCCGCTCTTTTTATATAGCTCCGGCGCGTACCGCCAAGAGAGCATCTGTTCTTTCCGTTCCTATGCAGATGCCTGCAGCCTCCAAATGATCGCTATCTCAGGCACATAATCTTAAATATCACATTTAATAATAGCTTTACAAACTTCTCAATTTTTGTATACATACATCTGAGCAGTACAGAAGCACGTAGAAAATCTCAGCCCGCTAAAATTAAAACTTTACTCTCTAGAATTTTTACAATGGAACTAACGGTAGATTGTTACCTCTGAACCATAGCTTTATCAAGACTTGTATCAGCTGTTAATTATGCTACAAGACTAAAACTTGGTGTAGCTTTGTTAATTGTCCTATCTGATCATTGGTCTTAAAGAATTTGTTTTATCATTAAAATTTAAAGTACTTAATCGATAATGCTTATGTACATTTTACTCACAAAAGTAGTTTTTACTAAATTACTAAAAAACTAGAAGAGGTAACTGATTGTGGTATTTCCATTATTATTATTAGGGTGAACTGAAGCATCCTACCAATTTTCAATATTGTAGCTCTATTATTTCGCGCCTCTGATTTTTCCGAAAAACGCGGATTCTGGAGTCAATTTTAGTTTTATGGTTTTGGAAACCAGCACCACTCATTAATGACTTCTTACTGCACCTTCTCACCAAATTTTGGCTTCCTAGCGTCATTATTTAGCGCCTCCTTTTTTTCTTTCAAAACGTGAATTTTACGTAAACTACTAATTTTATAACATTAAGATTTGTTACCTGAAACATTATTACATAGAACTATACTTTAACAAAGTTTTACACACAAATCTTAATTTTTACTTTTATGTTAAATGTGGTGCAATACTATATGCAGGCGCGTTACGATGACGTGACGCTACTAGCAGTGAACTAGGGTAAGTCCCGTGCACTCGCTCGCCTCTGTATCTTATACATGATACAGCGCTTGCTTTGCTTCAGTTGGTGTCTTACAATTGCCTCATCTTGCTGCGAGGGCTGGTATCCAAAGAGAAAGTCAGTTAAGGCAGCGACACGCCACATGGACTAAGCCCTCACATCGTAAAGGTAAGGAGAGTGTGACTTTTCCGATAGGGGCCTGAAGTAGAGTTCTAAGATAAGCTCCAAACACTCGCCGTATGCCTGCCAGTTGGTGTTATGAATTCATCTTCGAACCCGCTGTCTCCTTACTCGGGGACTAGGCTTGCGAGTCGCCGCTGGTACACATTAAACCAGAAACTCGACACTAGAGTCTCTTGTCGGGCACAGGTGGGTACACTGGCGTAGAAAGGAGAGCGAGTATACGAGTTCGCGAGTATAAACGGGGACCGGCAGTCTTGCTGCTTCATATGTATCTCTTGGTCATGACAGTATTATCACAATCTGCGTCAGTTTCAAAGCAAATATTCTAGAGTAGCAATGGGGGAGGGGCCGGGGGGAGGTATGTAGTGGAGCAACCACATGACCAGTAATGATTTGTCAACAAATATTTTACGCTTTCTTGCCAGTCGACTATTCACAATGGCCTTATTTGTATATGCTCAAGGTATGCTATTGATATGGCTTATGAGGCATATTAATAGCATACCTTGAGCATATACAAATAAGGCCATTGTGAATAGTCGACTGGCAAGAAAGCGTAAATCATTACTGGTCAGCACTTGGAGAAAGACGCCACACATCTGGCGATAAATTGCTCAGAAAACTTTGAGGACTGTCTTTCAAGACAGAAATAACGAATATCCTAAGGAAATGCCGTCCGAAAACAAAGTAAGTAGGTTACAGTACACTTGTTCGCCCACTGCTTGAATACTGCTCACCAGTGTGGGATCTGTACCAGATAGGGTTGATACAAGAGACAGAGAAGATCCAACGGAGAGCAGCGCACTTCGTTACAGAATCATTTAGTAATCGCGAAAGCGTTACGGAGATGATAAACTCCAATGGAAGACTCTGCAAGAGAGACGCTCACTAGCTTGGTACGGTCTTTTGTTGAAGTTGCGAGAACATACCTTCACCGAGGAGTTAAGCAGTATATTGCTTCCTCCTACGTATATCTCGCGAAGAGACCATGAGGATAAAATCAGAGAGATTAGAGCCCATTAGAGCCCATTAGATACCGACAATCTTTCTTTTCACGAACAATACGAGACTGGATTAGAAGGGAGAACCGATAGAGGTACTCAAGGTACCCTCCGCCACACACCGTCAGGTGGCTTGCGGAGTATGGATGTAGATGTAGATGTAGATGTAGATGTAGATGTAGATCCTTCGGCTGCCTACGAATATATTCTGCGGGGACTGTACCAACAAAATTAGACAATTAACAGAACATAATTAAGAAGAAGAAACCATTATACGATAAAAAGTAGCCAGATGCGTTTTAGTGGACATTAATGTGTGGTGTGTCCATCCTTTGCGTTTACCATGGCTTGAACCCATCTGGTGACAGTTTTAATGGGGTATCGGAATGCATGTGGGGGGAATGGCAGACCATTCTTCCTCAACAACCTAAACACCTGGATATGAAGCCAAGTCGATTTTCTAACTCAACCAAAAGGTGTCCATTACATTCAGGTTGGTACTCTGGACAGGTCAGTCCGTTTCAGGAATGTCACTGTCCACAGAAACTGGTCTATGACACCGCGCATTGTCGTTCTTGTACAAACAATCATCGCCTCTGAAATGCTCATCTACTGTGCGTAACGCACTATTCTGTAAAATGTATTCATATCCTTCCATATTTATCGCTTTCTTGAGCGCAATACGAGGAGTACACCAGAATTACGAACATCAGCCCCATACACTGTGACATTATGTACTATAGACTGAACTGAAGTCATTGATTTTGCTTGAGTGCGGCGCTTGAATCATGCACGCTGTGGTGCAGATGCTGGGCTCGCAAAGCTCAGACGGTTGACTGGAGTGCATCTTGGCCCACACCACAGCGTGTCTGGGGACCACACGGAGCTGTCAGCTCTGTGCACTAGCCAGAACTGTCGTCATGTCCACCCAGTTGTGATTAGATTACATTAGAGTAAGCTTTCGTTACATAGACCCGAAAATGAGATAATTTTCGTGGGTGTGGAAAATATGAGAAAGTATACCACAAAAAAATATAACATTTGAATATAATAATCACTTTATGGTTATCTATCAGGATCTTGTCAAAAATGTGAATACATTACAGTAAACTGTCACAACCAGACGTAGTTATCCAATTAAGGCATGTTCTTGTGAATTTAGTACAATTCTAAGTTACTTGTGTAACCAGTCAATTATAACTGGGACATTTCCTGACTGGCTGAAATATGCAGATGTTAAGCCTCCATTCAAGAAAGGGGATAAAGACATGTCATCAAACTACAGACCGATTTCACTTTTGCCAGCATTCTCAAAAATTTTAGAAAAAGTAATGTACAGGCAGCTTCTCAACCATCTGACCACAAATAACATATTATCAGGAACACAGTTTGGATTTCTGAAGGGTTCTGATATCGAAAAGGCTACTTACACCTACAGTGAAAATCTACTTAATTCATTAAATAACAAGTTACAAGCAGCAGGTATTTTCTGTGATTTGTCAAAAGCATTCGATTATGTAAACCACAACATCCTTTTAAATGAATTAGAATTCTATGGTGTGACGGGCAGTGTTGCAAGATGGTTCAAGCCATACCTCGCTAACAGGAAACAAAGTATGTCAGTGCAAGGGACTAGTGAATTAAGTCATCAGTCATCATCACAATGGGAAGAAATTACATGTGGTGTCCCACAAGGATCCATCTTAGGGCCATTGTCGTTTCTTGTATACATTAATGATCTCTCATCAGTTACACTGCCAGAAGCAGTGTTCGTTTTGTTTGCAGATGACAAAAGTATTGCAATAAATAGTATGTCGAGTGTAGTTCTAGAAAGATCTGCTAATGATATTTTCATGGATATTAATAAATGGTTTAAAGCCAACTCACTGACATTAAACTTCAAAAATACTCACTATATGCAATTCAGAACCTGTAAGAGATTTACACCCAGCATATGCATAAAGTACGAAGAAGAGCAGATAGAAGAGGTTGAAAGTCTTAAATTCCTGGGATTACAACTTGATAATAAATTCAGTTGGGAGGAGCACACCACAGAATTGCAGATACACCTTATCAAATCTGTATTTGCAATTGGAGTGTTAGCAGACATAGGCGACATAAAAGTGAAAAAGCTTGCGTACTTCGCCTACTTTCATTCCATAATGTCATATGGTATAATATTTTGGGGTAACTCTTCAAGTCAAACAAAAGTTTTCAGAGTCCAAAAGCGTGTAATACGTATTATTTGTGGAGTAAACTCACGGACGTCCTGTACAAACCTCTTCAAGGAACTGGGTATACTAACTACTGCCTCTCTGTATATTTACTCTTTAATGAAATTTGTCCTAAATAATATATCTCTTTTTCCAACAAACAGCTCAGTTCATACATACAATACCAGGAACAAAAATGATCTGCACAAGGACTTAAAAACACTTACTTTAGTCCAAAAAGGGGTCCACTACTCAGGAACACTCATCTTCAATAATTTGACAACAAACATAAAACATTTAGTTACAAATAAAGATCAGTTTAAAAGGAGCCTGAAAGACTTACTAGTGGCCGACTCCTCCTACTCCATTGACGAATTTTTTAATAGATACAAAAGATCTGTTGTATATAGTCATACTATTAGTATTGTTATTTCAGCTTAAAAAAAGTGACATGTTTCACATCCACGAGCATCTCCTCAACACGGATCTATGGAACGAAAAACTAATCTAATCTAATCAAACTTTTCATAAATTTATCATACACAAAATACCTAACCTTGACTGTTGTGACCAAGTGCTGACAAAACTGAGAAAAACAGACATTTTTACTTAAGCTGGTCTAACAGTCCCTTCTAAGATATTCATGTATAGAGTAGATAAAGCTGTCCATCAAAAAGGCTTTACAACTCTGTTTAAACTGAACTTTATCTGAAATCAAGTTTTTAATGGTTGCTGGCAGTTTATTGAAAATGTGTGTTCCTGATTATTGGACCCCTTTTTGGACCAAGGTATCTGATTTTACGTCTTTATGTACTTACTCTTGTTCCCAGTATTGATATTATGTATTGATCTATTGGTTGTAAATAGAGACATGTTATTTGCAATCAGTTTTATTAAAAAATAAATATACTGAGACGCAGTGCTCAAACGCCCAATTCCTTGAACAAGTTTCTACATGACGTTCTTGAATTTCCAGCACAGATGAGTCTAATTACAAGTGTTTGCACTCTAAAAACGTTTGCTCATTTTGAGAGTTACCCCAGAATCTGATTACAATGACATAACAGAAGCAGACTATGCAATTTTTTTATATTTATATCGCCTATATCTAACAACATTCATATTTCCAATACAGACTTGTTTCGGCCCTTCAGCAGTTCTATGGTATGCCTTCCCAATTGAATTTGTTATCGACTTATAGTCCCAGAAATTTAACACTGTCAGCCTCTTTGACCTGCATGTCTTACTATATATCATACTATACATATGCTGGAATGAAATCTTACTGGTTCTGAACTGCGTGTAGCGAGTATTTTCAAAGTAAATTTGATTAGCAGCCTTTTCTAAATCAGTACTTGACTTACTATGTATTACAATGTTTGTATCATCTGCAAACAAAACAAACTTAGCATCTATCAGTGTAACAGACAACGGGTCTTTAATGTACATAACAAAAGCAATGACTCAAGATGGAACCTAGAAGAACCTCACATATAACTAATTCCCAATCAGATGAAGACTGATTGCTAACTCCATAGGTATTTCGCAATGACACCCTTTGTTTCGTGTTCATTAGGTAAGACTTGACCCATTTTGCAGCACTGTCAGTGACACCATCATAATCTAATTTACTTAAGAGAATGCTGTGATTCACAGAGTCAAAAGCTTTTGACAGGTCACAGAAAATTCCAGTAGCCTTTAATTTGTTATTTAATGAATTAAGAACGTTCTCACTATACGTGTAGAAACCATTCTCTATATCAGAGCCTTTAAGGAACCCAAACTGTGACTTGGACAATATATTATTTGCAGTCAGATGCTTAAGGAAACGCTTTAACACTAAAGTTTCAAATATTTTTGAAAAAGCTGGGAAAAGTGAAATTGTTCGATAGTTTGACAGTAGCTGTTTATCCCCCTTCTTGTGAAGAGCCTTAACTTCAGCATATTTTACCCAGCCTGGAAATGTTCCACTCATAAGAGATTGATTAAACAATTAGGGTAGAGCTAAATTCACATCAGCACTCTTTGATTAACTTTGTTCATATGCTACGTTTCTCTTCCTTTCTGGCCCCACTTGTCTCTTTCTTCACTATATCCCATATTGTTTTTATTTTGTTGCCTGATGTAATTATCTTTTTCTCATAATAAAGCTGCTTAAATTTCTGGAGTATTTGCTTCAATATTTTGCAGTACTCTTTGTAATGCATTACAATATCAACATCATAGCTGTTCCTAGATATTAGATACTGTCTCCTTTATGTCCCACATGATGTCTTTATTCCTTATGTAATCCACAGTTTATTTTTAGACTTGTGTTTGATTCGAGATACTTTTAGAAGAAAATCATTTACAAATGAGGAAGTAACATTATTCATGAATGATCTGTATTTTCCATTTGATTCAAAAGTACACTTATTGTGAACATTTCGCATCATTGAGCAGTTTCCTAAAATTGTCAATTTTTAACTGGTTTGTCATCCACTTGTACTCAGATTTAATAGATTTTATATTCTGACAGGTTTCAACATTTAACACATGGTTCTGCATGTCATGATCAGATAATCCATTTACTATTGGTTTTGTGATATGACAGTTTTCTCTACACTTGACTACAAGAATATCATCAATAGCAGTCTCAGAGTATTTACATACGCTAGTTGCAAAGTTCACAACAGGAATTAAATTGAATGAGACTGTTAATGACTGTAATAATTGTTCACTGACAGAGATCTTCAATAAATCCGCATTAAAATCACCAGCAAACACTATTTCCTTGTTTTTTTTTATTGTGAGATGGAACAACAGAGCTTTCAGATTTTTTATGAAGAGGTAAGATGTTTAATTTTCCTGAAGGTTCACTAAATACTAAATTTACGTACTATCATAAAGGACTTATCATGAAATACTGCTTCTGTTGCACAAGGTTCTAAGTTTTGCTCTGAGCAAACTTTATTAATAACAATATTCTTGAAGCTGGAACGGATTCTGAAAAATGTGGCAACTCCTCCTTTCTCCATATTTTCTCTAGAGAAGTAAGAGGCTAACTTGATTTCTGTAACATTTAATGTACCTATACCAGTCGTCACATGATGCTCAGAGCGGCAGATTACATCAACTGCTTTGCTCAACTCTAACTTTCATTAGGATTTTGATATATTCCATGCACACTCTTTTGTAGAATTTCTGGATATGTTGAACACCGAAATATTCCCCACATTATGACTCCATAAAACTGGAAGAAAACACCGTATTAATAAATAATATGAGGAAATACAGAATAATAAAGAAGCATGGCCCCATGTTAACTTCTGTTAATTACTATTTTTATCACACTTCGGAATGGAAGTGAAACGTTATATTTAGAAATTCAAATTTCAATACCGTATAGTAAATGAAGATCCAATAAATTTTTTTTCTCAATTTTGGTCATTTTCGTGTACGTCCCGTCTTACTGATACAACTTTAAAGACCTAAATAGAAGAAGCGCATGTACTGCATTTGCTACTGTACACCTGTTGTGGAGATTGTCGGCTAAAGTTTTTAGCACCAAGCTGGAAGCCACATATGAACTTTTATATATGTACGTTTTCCAACTCAATTGTCGGACCTCAGAATCTTTCTGAAAGTAGTTAGACAGCAGCAGAGATCGCCGGCCGGGGTGACCGAGTGGTTCTAGGCGCTACAGTATGGAAGCGCACGACCGGTACGGTCGCAGGTTCGAATCCTGCCTCGGGCATGGATGTGTGTGATATCCTTAGGTTAGTTAGGTTTAAGTAGTTCGAAGTTCTAGAGGACTGATGACCTCAGAAGTCCCATAGTGCTCAGAGCCATTTGAACCATTTGAGCAGCAGAGATCTTAATTATTGCTTTAGGACAGTGGGAATTTTAACGCTGCCTCTAAGCTGTATTGAAACTGATCTTACAGCTTCACAGTGCAAATAATTAATCCGATTAATTCAGCGGAGCAATGCTTTGCGTAATTTGTCGCGAGCACCAATGGTCCCCAAGATTGCGTCCTTCCATACCACAGCCGTGATTACTACTTGTTGCGACACTACAGATGAAAGCAGTCTTTCAAATCCTCATGAACTAACCTCTGGTTGCTTTCGTTTCCAATAGGCATCCAGACAGAAATCACTAGGTTAGGATGTTAATGCCCCAGTTTCATTTTTAGGGTTTCGTAACTCAGTCGGTAGAAACGGGACCCTCGACAGGATCACTTTGTTGTCTGTCCGGCCATCTGTCTGCCTGCCTGCCCCACTGTTAAAAATCCCTTTTCTCAGGAACGGGTGTACGTATCAAGTTGAAATTTATTCCACATTCTAAGGTCTGTAATCTCTTGGTGGAGTATAAAATATAAGCTTCCAAGTCAATGAGATCCAAAAATACGGCTATTAATGTCACATAGTTTGGTACTCGGGAATTCATCATTAAAACTTGTAGGGTACTTCCCGTTGCTCCAGAATCATGAAATATGGCGAGCAGCAATGTCTCACAGTAGAAGTAAAGGAAAAAATCCGAAAATTGTTAATTTTTATTTATATTACACAGCAAAATTGTCGTTCTGTCGTTTGTTATTCGGCTTCAAACTTAAAACTTTCTCGAAAGCCTTGGAAGTCCCAGGACCAATATCTTTGCCAGTATAAGTGTCGATAGCAGACAGAAATCGTCGAAACTCTACATTCCCGGAATCAATGAACTGTCTATATACGTAGTTCAGTTTATACGAAATTATCAAAGCGCTTGTCCTGCTCTAATCTGGCCAATTTTATTTGTACTGTATTGGCTGCTAAATTTGCTTTTGTCCTGCAAATATGGTTTTAATATGGGTCGTAGTGCAGAGAATACACATGCTGCACCAGTATTTATTTCGTGCAACAGATAGTACCCTCTTCTCATCCATTCCTTACCCAAGAACAATCTCGTCAAATGCGAACGTATGTAATGTATGTGAGCAATCTGCCGATGAGGGGAGCAGAGACTTTCTTGTAATTCAATACCAACCTTGTAAAAACGTCTCCAGAGCTGGCAAAGTGCTTGTATGCTACTGAAAGTGTTCCCATTTGTTCCTCTCATAACTGTTGGCAACGACAGTCACCCCCACTCCCCTAAAAAAATAGCGGTCTTAACGCAACCGCCATTGGATGGTCTATTTGTAATGTACGGTGGCAAAGTCGCTTCTCTGCGAAAAAAAAAAAAAAAAAACTACTTGGTGTTTTAGAACTTCATTCTGTCCCAGACCACCATAGTGCTAAGCATTGACGCTTCTTGGAACACGCTTTGGTACATTTACTGGTTCCGTTAGTGAGTGTACATACTTGCCTTTCCTCAGATGCCTCATTTCGCTAGAAGCTGTGTAATCTTTCTCATTTCGAATCTTGACATTTTTCAATTAATTATGGCCAGTGGCGTTTGAATTTCGGTTCTCGCTTTTTCATGTAAGTACTGACACTTGCCTCCAGCACTGACGTTTCTTCAGTTGAGAGTCACTTCACATTTATTTACAAGCAGTGCTTTCCTCATTTTGCGAGCATAGCAGTACTGATATACAGTGATTTCTTGGAATCGCTGTTTGATGGTTTCGAGTGATGAGCCTTGTGTAAAGGTAAGGCAAACTTTACCACTGTCAGGTCGAAGTTATCGCCTTCAGTGATTATCTCGTAATCTTGAAGTGTTTTGATCGCAGGATTTGAAGTTGTTTTTCTGCTTCTGACGCACGGTTATTTGTGTGGCTTTCCCGTAACATGTGCGCAAAGTAAAGAAATCACTTGCAGATGCTTTCGTAATGAGTGGGATGAGTCTTTCTGTGCAGAAGAAACCCCAATTTGCATAATGGTTTTCAAATGTAATGGCACTAATAGAATCTATTAGTATTAATGGGAAGCCTTTCACATTAACTAAGTCATTTTGCGGGGCTCTTGCTTAGGTGATTCAGTAGTGGTGGAAAGGCACTTCTCTTTTTTTTATTTTATTTTTTTCCCTGTTATACTGCGTGCGTGGATAGATCACGTAACTAATGAGGAGGTATTGAATAGGATTGGGGAGAAGAGAAGTTTGTGGCACAACTTGACTAGAAGAAGGGATCGGTTGGTAGGACATGTTTTGAGGCATCAAGGGATCACAAATTTAGCATTGGAGGGCAGTGTGGAGGGTAAAAATCGTAGAGGGAGACCGAGAGATGAGTACACTAAGCAGATTCAGAAGGATGTAGGTTGTAGTAGGTACTGGGAGATGAAGAAGCTTGCACAGGATAGAGTAGCATGGAGAGCTGCATCAAACCAGTCTCAGGACTGAAGACCACAACAACAACAACTGCGTGCGTCTCGTCTAGTGTCAATGCCTCCTCGGTAGCATGGACTCCTAATTTTCGTGTCCTCGCCTGTCAAGTCAGTCACGCTGGCGTCCACCTGTTACTTTATCTTAGCCTGGGTATCATATAATTAAGGGACTGCATAATTTTAATGTTAGTTTCACGTTAGGTCATGTCTTATTTTTTATTTTTTATTTTACACGTCTGAGGAGCAAATCACCAAGGTAATGGAACGTGTCAGTACATGAAATAATAACGTATAAAATCAAACGTTTATGAACCCAAAGGAAGACAAGCCATAAGTTTATGTAAACGCAATCAACAATATAACACGGGAATCAGCTTACTTTTTCAAGCAACTCCTCGACCGAATAGGCGTAACCCATGAGGGAACTCTTCAGTTTCCATTTGACACCATGTGGACTACTGCTAATATTTTTGAATGCTTGTGGTAGGTTACTGAAAATGGATGCAGGAGTACACTGTACACCTTTGTGCAATCAACGGCAAGGTGTGGTGACAAGCAAATGGCTTCACCTGCTGTGGGCGGTGCCTTCCACGTCTCAGCGCCGCGGCTTGGAGGTGCCTTCGCCGTCAAGACGCGACCACACTCTCCAAGAATGAAAACAAAACATTAGATGGTTTTGAGATACATGAAACACATATTGTAACCTTGGATGTCACGACGAGCCTTCGAGGCGTAAGTCGTATGGAAAAATGTGTTCTATTCTAATTCACGAGTCACGTTAATGATCCATACACCCATTCAGTGAAATATATATTTGCAAAAGGGAAGTAGTACACGTGCTTTTTCTTGCTATGAGTAGAAGTTATTTTCTTTTTCTCCAATAACAAATGCAGAACGTGAAGCAGTCAAACTTTTCCGTCGCCACACACTGGATTCCAGAGGCACTTATTAACATTCAAGGACATCAACTACGACGAGCGGACTAAAAATAATAATAATAATAATAATAATAATAATAAAAGCTAAATATGTTGGATATTACATAAGTTGACAGATCTCGTGGGGTGTTCTACCGTAACTTCAACTACAAAAAAGCGAGCCAGCAGCTACATAAGGCCCCAAACCAACAAGAAATACACTTCACTTGGCGACCATGACAGCACGAGGAGCATTGGAGCAAAGGGAAGAAAATAAAGAACTATAAATTTACAAAACCTTTAAATTCAACGAGTGGTAAATTACGGCGTTACTAATAGCAACAAAGATTAAAAAGAAGGAGAAACTGAGTGAATGGCCAGAACTAAATTGTCTAAACTCAGTAACAATCCGTTAAGAAGGAAGTTGAAGGAAATACTGGAACAGTTCACGAAATCTGAAGACAAGCCGTACTTATTCAACTGTCGTACAAGTATTGCGGCGACTTCAGTTAAGGGTTGGCTTAATTTGCGGGAGGGGACCAAACAGCGGTTATCGGTCTCATCGGATTACGGAAGGATGGGGAAGGTGTAAGGTGTCAGGCAAATCCAACGCCTTCCACGAAAACCCTGACATCATAAGCAATTCCAGTAGTATGTCACATAGCTCCGAATAAATCGTGACATTAAATTAACCAAAGTAATACGAGTAACGAGTGAGCAAATGGAATACCACAGACTAACATAAGAATGCCTAAATGCATGTCGTACCTTCCCACCGAGAGGCAGACGCAGTTCCGAGGGGAGAAACGAGAACAGAAGGCGAGAGCAGAACCCTGTTAAGCTGGAAGGCCCTACGATAAGGGACGGACACCCACGTCGCCAGCTAACCGCTAGGACCACACCCCAGCCGCAAGTTTTAGCGTGAGACTTTTTCGCGCCTCTGTTACGTCAGGACCACCCCCAGCCCATGTTAAAAGCTAGAGCCCTCCAGAAGAACAGTATAGATCTTACGATAACACTAAAAGGACCACACCAGCTACAAGTTTTAACGTGAGACTTTTTCGCGTTTCTGTTACGTTGGAAACTTTAAAAACATTGCCCAACCACGAAAAGTATAACGTTTCTCATTGGATAGACAGAATTTTTGTAGGCAGAGCTTAAGGTTAACATTGAGACCCTGATTGGTCAGCTGGAAACACAGCCAGATAGTTTTTTTGAACCAACTTCGGTATATTGTAGTAAGGAGAAGTTAGGAGAGAGTTGCTTCCGAGACGCCGAGGTGAGCGGAGCTGTGCTGCCAGCCGCCGCCCTGACGCTGCCTAAACACCGACAAGGTAATGAACGCACGCGATGCCGCATAACAGCGCATAAAGCTTCACTCAGAACTGCAGAAGTCTCATCTGTTACACCCCCTTGTTGCGTAATACTAGTGTCGATCGTCAATTGCTACGTAAGTTAAAATCTGAAACGCGATGATTTTTCTGTTATATAATTATTGAGAAGCCACATCAGCCACTGTAATTTACGACAAGTTAGATAAGTAATTTTAGAAAATTGAAGGTCACTGCAGACCATTTTGATAGTTTTCTCTTTTGTGAAACTTAATTTAAACCTAGATTATAGATTTGATATGGCATAGGTCATCCTTCGATCCATTGTAGAACTTGGAAACCCATTCAGCGAATATTCGTTCACATTTTTGTTGAACGCAGTTGGTTTTTACCCATCCTGTATCAAAACATTTCCTTTCCACTAAATTTAGTTAGTATTAAGATTCTTTTACGGGGAGTGCAGTGGAGCTGACGCTGGAATCATTAAGTATTTGGGTGTATCGTCGCTTGTCTCACTGAACTCTTCTGACCTCTACATGTCATGTGTGGTCTGGCGTCTCCGTACCAGCAACAGGTCCCAGGTTCAAACTAGTCAATTCCCTAAAAAACACGCTCAGAGGATCGTTGCGCGAAAGTGGTAGGGAGACACGGCTTATAACAAACAGGCACCACACAGAATGTTAGAAAGGAAGTCGGCCGTGCCTTGTCAAAGGAGTCGTTCCCGCATTTGCCTGAGCGACTTAGGGAAACCACGGAAAAACCGATGGCCGGACGTGGGATTGAACCATCGTTCTCCTGAGTGCGAGTCCAGTGTCTAATCACTGTGCCACCTCGCTCGGTCAACTTCAGTTAAATTAACGTGTCAAGTAAACAACACTGACACGTGAATACAGAAATGTTTCAACTGGGACGGAGTAATTCCTCGATAGATTTGGAGGAGAAGAATGTTTCGGTGCGTTGGGAGGCGATGAGTTCGAATCGTGAAATCTGTGGGGACACAGCAGCAGCATCTGAGCAACGTTGCAGGGTTGATGCCGTAGGACAGTGCAGCCCATGTATCGCTGTGTCCGAGACATCGGCTGCAACGGGCGGTGCAAATCGTCGCGGTGCTTCACCACGTTCACGAAGATGAACCGGCTACACAACAAAAGAGTGCAGTTCGTCGGAAAGGGCGAGTCGCTCAGAAAATACATAAATCCAATCTGAAAACCTTGTTTTTGTGTACACAATGACATAGTGTTTCAGTATTGTCACATTTAAGAAACCTGTGCGATAACCGTTTATTAGCGTAACAGAAGGTACAAGGTAGAGAATATTTACGTTGTATGCCCGTCATTACTGGAAAAATGGCTGCAGAGGCCCCAGAATGGTTTAATGGTTTATTACAACAAATGTCTGGTGAAATAAATTCCAATTTTAAGAAATTATCTGACAAAGCAGACTCAATAAGTAGAAAACTGTCTGACTCTAGGAATGAATTATCTGACACTGGGAAGGAATTATCTGACAAAGTGGAATGTAATATTTAGGAACTACCTGACAATGTAGGGTGTAAAAGCAATGAACCGTCCGTCAAAGTAGAAAACACGAAGGCAGAACTAAAACTGGAGATAAAAGAACAAGTCAACCAGAAATGGAACCTACATTAACTAACTTGGTGGAGGATCAAAACTGTTGCCGGACCGGGACTCGATCTCAGGACCTTTGTCTTTCGCGGGCAAGTGCTCTACCAACTGAGCTACCCAAGCACGACTCATGACCTGTCCTCACAGCTCTAATTCCGCCAGTATCTCGTCTCCTACCTTCCAAACTTCACAGAAGATCTCGTACTAAGCCATGTCTCCGCAGTATCCTTTCTTCCAGGAGTGCGAGATCTGCCAGGTTTGCAGGAGAGCTTCTGTGAAGTTTGGAAGGTAGGAGGCGAGGTAATGGCGGAATTAGAGCTGTGAGAACAGGTCGTGAGTCGTGCTTGGTTAGCTCAGTTGGTAGAGCACTTACCCGCGAAAGGCAAAGGTCCCGAGTTCGAGTCTCGGTCCTGCACACAGTTTTGATCCTCCAGGAAGTTTATCAGCGCACACTCCGCTGTAGAGTGAAAATTTCATTCTAAATTAACTAAAATTTAAATACTTCGACCCAGTTGCCTCAGACGTTGAAGGATAGGATCAATAACCAATTTGATTTAGTCCGCTAGGAAGGAAAATGGCTCTGAGCACTATGGGACTGTAGAAGTCTAAGGTCATCAGTCCCCTAGAACTTAGAACTACTTAAACGTAACTAACCTAAGGACATCACACATATTCATGCCCGAGACAGCATTCGAACCTGCGACCTTAGCGGTCGTGCAGTTCCAGACTGTAGCGCCTAGAACCGATCGGCCACCCCGCCCGGCGAGGAAGGAAAAGAACAGTTCAAAGAAGTAGATGGTAGAGTTAACGAAATAGGCCAGTCTGAGGTTAGAGAGTTGAACCACGTTAAAGAACAAATCTCAGAGGCGAAAGGGTATGTTTCAGAACAATGCAAAGAATTTAGAGAAATAGTGAACACACCTGAAACGCTACCTGTTTTTGAGAAACGATTAAACGAATTTGTAAATCCTACCACATAAGAGAAAGTAAAATTGCTTAATACTAACACTCTTTCTACGGAAGGTGCTGAAGAACACAAAAAAGAATTAACAATTCCAAAATGTTTGCACAATTTGAAGGCAGCTGACTTCTTTGGCCAGTTACCCACTGGTAAGTGAGGGGTAAATTAATATTGGTTATCGTCGACTATTGGGCAGAGTACAAGGGTACACCCACATGTACGATGGAATACAGTTTTGACACAGTGACTGCACTTAGAAACAGTGTAAGTATAGTGAATGTAAAAGTATGAAGTTGTATGAAAACTAGTGGTCACGATATGAATGTTTCCTCAAAACTAGTTCTATAATCGAATAGACTAACCTGACAGTAGAGGCGAGAGTCGTTGGAGCAGGAATGTTGCACGATTGTTGACTATAGCCTGTGCTGAGATTTGACTCCAGAGACCGAATAGTAGGCATATACCCGACAAGAAACTCGTTAGGTAATAATACTGTGAGAAAGAGTAGAAGGTAACTAACTATGATGTACAAATACAGGTTGTAAACAAGGAACTCTCCAATATACACTCCTGGAAATGGAAAAAAGAAAACATTGACACCGGTGTGTCAGACCCACCATACTTGCTCCGGACACTGCGAGAGGGCTGTACAAGCAATGATCACACGCACGGCACAGCGGACACACCAGGAACCGCGGTGTTGGCCGTCGAATGGCGCTAGCTGCGCAGCATTTGTGCACCGCCGCCGTCAGTGTCAGCCAGTTTGCCGTGGCATACGGAGCTCCATCGCAGTCTTTAACACTGGTAGCATGCCGCGACAGCGTGGACGTGAACCGTATGTGCAGTTGACGGACTTTGAGCGAGGGCGTATAGTGGGCATGCGGGAGGCCGGGTGGACGTAGCGCCGAATTGCTCAACACATGGGGCGTGAGGTCTCCACAGTACATCGATGTTGTCGCCAGTGGTCAGCGGAAGGTGCACGTGCCCGTCGATCTGGGACCGGACCGCAGCGACGCACGGATGCACGCCAAGACCGTAGGATCCTACGCAGTGCCGTAGGGGACCGCACCGCCACTTCCCAGCAAATTAGGGACACTGTTGCTCCTGGGGTATCGGCGAGGACCATTCGCAACCATCTCCATGAAGCTGGGCTACGGTCCCGCACACCGTTAGGCCGTCTTCCACTCACGCCCCAACATCGTGCAGCCCGCCTCCAATGGTGTCGCGACAGGCGTGAATGGAGGGACGAATGGAGACGTGTCGTCTTCAGCGATGAGAGTCGCTTCTGCCTTGGTGCCAATGATGGTCGTGTGCGTGTTGGCGCCGTGCAGGTGAGCGCCACAGTCAGTACTGCATACGACCGAGGCACACAGGGCCAACACCCGGCATCATGGTGTGGGGAGCGATCTCCTACACTGGCCGTACACCTCTGGTGATCGTCGAGGGGACACTGAATAGTTCACGGTACATCCAAACCGTCATCGAACCCATCGTTCTACCATTCCTAGACCGGCAAGGGAACTTGCTGTCCCAACAGAACAATGCACGTCCGCATGTATCCCGTGCCACCCAACGTGCTCTAGAAGGTGTAAGTGAACTACCCTGGCCAGCAAGATCTCCGGATCTGTCCCCCATTGAGCATGTTTGGGACTGGATGAAGCATCGTCTCACGCGGTCTGCACGTCCAGCACGAACGCTGGTCCAACTGAGGCGCCAGGTGGAAATGGCATCGCAAGCCGTTCCACAGGACTACATCCAGCATCTCTACGATCGTCTCCATGGGAGAATAGCAGCCTGCATTGCTGCGAAAGGTGGATATACACTGTACTAGTGCCGACATTGTGCATGCTCTGTTGCCTGTGTCTATGTGCCTGTGGTTCTGTCAGTGTGATCATGTGACGTATCTGACCCCAGGAATGTGTCAATAAAGTTTCCCCTTCCTGGGACAATTAATTCACGGTGTTCTTATTTCAATTTCCAGGAGTGTAAATTAATTAGAGTATAAAGGTAGTTGGTTGCATGTTCCATTGATCAATTGCACGGTAGGGTAGCAGATATGATGTGGAACGTCTCAAGAAATGCATAAATGAAACAAGGTTTTATAATAAGAATTCATCTATGGTATAGGAGGAGTTGTAAAGGAGATATGATTTAAATTTATTTTTGAAGCTATTACTGCTGTCTGTCAGACATTTTATTTCATCTGGTAATTTGTCAAAACATTTTATAGCAGCATATTTCAACCCTTTCTGTGCCAATGATAGGTTGAGTAAAGGATAGTGAAGTCTTTCTTTTTTCTAGTATTGTAATCATGAAAGTCACTGCTGTTCATAACAAATTTCATTAGTAAGTAAATGTGCTGTGAGGCTGTTGTAAGAATTCTCAATCTTTTAAAAAGATTCCTACAAGATGTGCGACTATGAACCCCACACATTATCCTAACCACTTTCTTTTGAGCAGTGAATATTTTTTGTCTAAGCGTTGAGTTACCTCAAAATATTGTATCATATGACATCAGAGAGTGAAAGTATGCAAAGTGTGTTAGCTTACTAGTTTCTATATCCTCAAAATTGTAAATTATTCCGATTTCAAAAGTTGCTGAACCTAGTCGCTTTAGAAGATCCAAATATGAATTTTCCAATTAAGATTCTCATATATATGTATACCCAAAAACTTAGTATGCTCTACCCTGTCTACTGACTTCTGTTGATGTGTTAAATTTATTGTAGGAACTGTACTTTCTGCAGAAGATAATTGGATGTACTGTGTTTTTTCAAAGTTTAAAGCAAGCCCATATGCAGAAAACCAATTAATGACTTTTCCAAATACCTCATTTGTATCATTTTCAATTGGAGTCTCTTTTACTGGATTAATAACGATGCTTGTATCATCAGTAAACGGTGTCAGATCAGCTCCTTGTTTCAGATAAGAAGGGAGGTCGTTCACATATGTCAAGAACAGAAGAGGACCCATGATTGAACTCTGTGGAACACCTAATGTGATTTCAGCCCAGTTAGACGAAGTGGAAAACATATTTAAATCACTTGACCCATATAAAGAAACGTTTTGTTTCCTGTTCTGTAGGTGTGTCTTAAACCAGTCATATACTATTCCATTTATACCATAAAATTGTAATTTCTGTAACATAATTTCATGGTTCACTCAGTCAAATGCTTTGGACAAGTCACAGAAAATTCCTATTGGTGACATTTCACTATTTAAAGACTACTATGTGGACAGTGAAATTCTACATTGCTGTCTCAGTAGAACAGCATTTTTGAAATCTGAACTGGGATTTGCTAAGTAATGCATTACTGTTGAGATGGCTTAATCACTCTTGAGTACATTACTTTCTCAAAGATTTTTGAAAATGCCTTAAGCACGGATACTGGCCCATAATTATTGACATCTGTGGTGCCCCCCTTTTTATAGAGAGACCTGACAATGGCATATTTTAACTGCCTGGGAAAATACTTTGAGTTAGTGATGCATTACATATGTGATTCAGAACATCAGCTGTAATTGCTCCACATTGTTTCAATATCTTATTATAGGTTCACCTACTGCAACAGAACACTTATCTTTCGAAGATTTAATAAGTTTACTTGTTTCAAAAGAGGTTGTTAAGTGAAACTTAATGTGACTAAAATTTTTCAAAACTGGCTCTTCTGTGTACTACCTGGCTTTTTCTTTTGAACTATTCTCATCAATTTTTTCTCCTACACTTAATAAATGGTTGTGAAGTACATTAGCTACTCGTGTACTGTTGGTTAGGATGGTCTCATTCTCTTTAATAGTAGAGTGGAGTATAAATTAACAAAATAAAGTACAGTGAAAGGCGACCAGATTGAAAAAAAGTAAATAAGTCAAACAGAACTCATGAAGCGTTCTGACTCAGCTTCAGCTACAAGGAGCGAACCAGCAGCCACATAAAACCCTAAATAATCAAGACACCCTTTGGAACCGACCAAAGTTGTTTCATCAGTCACCCGGACTCCTTCCGGTCACGGCGCACCTCTGTGGCTCGCAGTCTAGCACTCTACCTGTTCCCCAGACCAAAAGGTCAAAGTCCTGCAAAAGAAACATGGTCAGCTATCGTTAACTGAGACGATGACAGTATATGTACTTATAATCTTTTCTGAGACGGTTATCATGTCGTTTGCGTATCTTCCTGGAAAATGCACGTAAAATTAATTATCTCGGTCGAAAATACAGTGTTGGATGACGGCGTATCTGCTGCGACGATTAATCATGCTTAGGAAGCTGTCAAACTGATCAGTGCATTTTTCACTTAGCACTCTGCCTCGGTTCCCTTTTGTTTGCAAGCGAGATAGCAAAGACTGGCGTTGACAGATAAATGAATTTACTTAAACATCAAATATCTGATACTAAGTCAGTTTGCGAATACGTATTTATAACTTTGACAGTACGGAATTTGTCATGTGAGTGCGGACGAATGTTGATGTAAGACAGGGGTCTCCAAGCTACGGCCCGCGGGCCGAAACCGGCCCACGAGGGCCGGCAAACCGGTCCGCGTTAGCTGGCCAGACATCCCCGGTATCCGGCCCGCCAAATGTTTGAGGTGGTACCTAATACTACCAACAATTGAGTTTCGAGGCCTATCGCGACCAATACACCGCGACATTGGCTCTGCTACTCGCTACAAGACTACATAACTAAACTTATTTTTGCGCCGCTTGAAATAACAATGCGTTGACATACTCTACTTCTGTTAGGTCTTGCAGTAATAGTGTTGCTAACAATGATTTTGAGATTTCGTTAACTTTGCAGGACGCTTTCGTGGAGAATGTGCAGTGACATACTTTTTTTTCGGTGAAATTCGCCAGAATAAAATACGCCAGAATTTCGGTCAGGTACGTCCACCAATCAAAATTATGTAATTAAATAAAAATCGTAGTTCGTTTCAGTGCTAGCTATTCCCACAACCTTAGATTTTAGCGATTTCCTCTTTCCTTTAGCCTTACATTACGGTGATCATGGAGTGCTAGGGTGCTTTAATCCCACTAGGTAGATCTCGGCCCTTATGACTTCGTGGAGGAGTCAATGTGGCCCGCGTACTAAAACGTTTGGTGACCCCTGATGTAAGACACCCTTTCAGAGACATCGCAGGTGGAACGTTGGATCATCTGGAGATTGTAGGAGCGGGGCGTGGCGTGGAAAGGGAGCCGTGTCAGCGTCCATCGTCAGTGTTTCAGGGAAACCATCGCGTGTAACCACAACATATCATCCGTTGTATCCTCTCCTGAGGCAAGTTGGCCCGCAACTATTGGAAGTAGTGCTTGATATTCCAGATGTTGGCGGTGGGAAGATGTTGATGTCAGAGCTGGTCCCACACGTTTTGTCGAGGACAGAGCAGAGGACGTCATTGCGCATGGGAGAACCTCAGCATCACGCTGACTATTGATAGAGACATCTTTCATGTATGGAGGAGCGTTGCCCTCGAGCCCTGTTGGCTCGTTCTATCCTCTTACATGTTTGCCTAGTGGCGCGACCAGTGTCTGTCTAGTCACCGGGTGGCGCTTTGGTCGCCTGTTAGTTGAGTCTGTGGTTGTAGTTTCTTGGAGCAGGTTGTTGACCACATCGGCAGGTAGTCGGTCGCTGTCAGTGAGGGAGAGAAAGGAGGCACGTGTGACGTATGGTGCTCACGGAGCATACGGACGCAGAACTGTGTAAGCGGCCGCGGATCGTTAGAGTTGCGTTGGCAGTACTTGGACCTAGTGTCGACGCAGCCGGTTTACCCTGGGTTAAGGAGGCGCAGCTGCTGATATGAGAGTTGGAGTGCTGTTCACTTTCTGATGCTCTCTGTTCTACCCTTTTTGGGGTAAGGTACTCGTTACTTGATCGACATACATGCTTCCGTGTTGAGGTTGCTCTCGCTACGCTGAATTGCCTGTGGTTCTCCATCACTCTGTCTCAAGTATTAAATTAACTTTTGTGACTCCATTTGAAATTATCTGAGCGCTATATTTGATGTGTTTTAAAATTTCTTTTAATTTCAACTTGCTCAATGTCTGCTTATCTTGTCATTCGGGCCTGAAATTAATTATGAAATATGTTCTAGGCCGCCACGTGTATAGTGACCACTGACGTCGCAATTGAGTCTCATTTGTATTGGAAGTTGTTGCTTCCCGAATTGAAGTAACGACTATAAAACTGCCTACAGCCGTGGTGAGCAAAGCTAGCGGCGTGAATCTTGGCTCATTTTGGTAATTACGTTTCATAACTCTGGTGAGCTTTTTCCCCTTTCAAGAAAATTAACATTTATTGTTCTAGATACAATTGATTTTGTAGTTGTTTGAGTGTTTGTCCTCTAGATTTGCATGTTAGCTTTTAGGTCACTTCAGTTAATGTGTTTGTGTAGCCATGTGATTTCTTGGTTATTGCATTAACTTTTCGTTATATTTTGTTGTAAGATTAACCGGTTAACCCTCTTAGAAATTTTTATTTCAATACTCTTGTGTAATACGTAAGATTTGGTTGGTGCTTGGAGCCACGCTTACACTGAATTTCTTGCCTTGAGCATTTTCATATGTTCTGTGATTATCAAGCATGAATTATATTGATTGTTTGCTCGCTCTAGGCTTTCCGAGCTGTTCGTAGCGTTTGTGGGCGCTGCCCCAGATTGTTATCTGTTATCCACTGGTACATGGGGCGTAGCCTATACGCGTCGGCTGTGCACGTGCGCCGCTTCCCGTTTTACCGTAGTCTCTGAGACGTTGCGGCCTCCTCGCTTGCTACAGCATTCCTCATAAGTTCTGTTCGTATCTCGCAGCAATCGGACGTTAATTTAACCTGAAGTGCCCGTCACTTTAAACCATCTTACTCAGCTGGCCGGCGTACCTGCCCCTGCCATGTTTTCCCTGTTTGGTTTTAATGCCAATAGTTTAAATATTGGTGTAATGCTCAACTGTTAAATAGTATTTCATTACTTTTCACGTCAGTATCTTGATTATGCCCAGAGGGCTTCTGTGTTTGATCAAATATTGGGACCGTTTCCTGTAGTCGTTGCATAAAATATTAGTTCTTAACGGGCCTCACCTCTTCTGATACCGCACTTATGTAATTTTACGTTACAACACTTCTTAGAAGTTATCCTCAATAATGTAAAGGACTCCCTTTGACCAGCCAGATGTTGGTATTGTAATCTTTAGCATCATTGCTGTCAATGGTTCCCCAGCGCTAAGCCCATATTTAAGTTATATTTGATAGTACTATTTGTCCTTCTTAAATATTGCATTTTATTCATTTAACTTAACTAATTAACTATAAGCTCGCTTAACTGAAGAAATTGTGCAGTAACTGTCTGAATCATTTGTATTTTATTACTGGTTTGTGTGATATTTGTGCAACAAAAGATTGTTGGACTCTTGCAAAGTAACAATAGGCTTGCAAAGTAACAAAAAATGTTCAAATCTATGTGAAATCTTATGGGACTTAACTGCTAAGGTCATCAGTCCCAAAGCTTACACACTACCTAACCTAAATCATCCTAAGGACAAACACACACACCCATGCCGAGGAAGGACGCTAACCTTCCCCAGGACCAGCCGCACAGTCCATGACTGCAGCACCTTAGACTGCTCAGCTGCAAAGTAACAATAGACTTGCGAAGTAACAATAGACTTGCGAAGTAACAATAGACTTGCGAAGTAACAATAGACTTGCAAAGAAACAAAAAAATGTTCAAATCTATGTGAAAGTCTTATGGGACTTGAATCCTAAGGTCATCAGTCCCAAAGCTTACACACTACTTAACCTAAATCATCCTAAGGACAAACACACACACCCATGCCCGAGGGAGGACGCAAACCTTCTCCAGGACCAGCTGCACAGTCCATGACTGCAGCACCTTAGACTGCTCAGCCGCGAAGTAACAATAGACTTGCGAAGTAACAATAGACTTGCGAAGTAACAATAGACTTGTGATAAATGGCTTGCACATTTGCCACGCCCGTTTACTTGTTTCTTAATCCTGGGGTGGCCACTGACATTTCAGACCTCTTGATAAAGGGTACCACGCTGCAGACGCATACGAGTTAACAGCTGTGGGTGCACGATATCCATGTTGTATCAATGTGTTCCCTCAGTCACTGGCAGTCGTGGCCTGAAGTCGTACTTAATGGCTCACCACAACACGATGCCAGGAGTAACATAGCGAAAGTCGCCGCCATACTCAGTGACGATGCTCATCCAGGGTAATACAGAATCACTATTCGTAACTCAACTTAGTGGGGCGACATTCATCAGGTGTCCACACTTTCAAGTCAAGGCACGACTCCAAGAGTAGTTCAAATGGTTGAAATGGCTCTGAGCACTATGGGACTTAACATCTGAGGTCATCAGTCCCTTAGAACTTAGAACTACTAAAACCTAACTAACCTATGGACATCACACACATCCATACCTGTGGCAGGATTCGAAGCTGTGACCGTAGCGGTCGCGAGCGTCCAGACTGAAGCGCCTAGAACCACTCGGCCACAGGCGGCCGGCCGGCCCCTAAGTGTAGTCGTTTTGTGTTCTGTCGTTAACTGTAGCCTAGGCTTGGTGTGCTGATGTACACTGTTACCAGCACATCGCTCGCCGAAGCTGTAGCGAAAAGGTAGACAGTAGGCGCTGGATCAAACAGGCCTATCTGGAGAGAGGCCAGAGACATACTCTCAAGCAGCACGCCGTCAACGCCATCTGAACAGCAAGTATTTAGCTCGCCGCCACTGACTGGAGGGCTGAGTCTCAGACTCAGTCATTAGGTCAGTCTCAGCCTCTCAGTCAAATGGACAGCCACTGTGAGGCTTCATTCAGACCCTGTGAGGTGCTGATATCTCTGCCTCATACCATTACACTGCCTTTCCATGTCATTCACAGTGATCAGCATACAAGCTGCGCTGTTGGCATCCCTTACATGTGGAGACAACACTAAACAGGTAAACACCCATGCACTCTGGTGGCCGTTCAGCCAGTCACCCAGAACTGCAAAACCAGTTATTTGCATATCCGCTGTTGGAGACAGTACATGCACAAAATTACGTTGACATCCGACCAGGTCTGTGCGCTTCAATTCATTTGTCAGGGATTACATTATATCATTGCAACACTTTCACGTAGCATACGGTGCGAAATGTTACCCATGATACGCTTTTAATACAAAGGAAGTGATATTACAGCACCGTCTATAAGAATTGCAACATTGAAATAAGCATCGTAATGACACTAAACCAAGAAGACAGTTGAAATGTAGAACAACCTACATAACTGATCAGAACTAAAGTGAGAGTGACTAAAGGGAGAGTGACCTGACGGCCGTACTTGGGAAGGCTGTGTTGTGGAAATGACTATAAAAGAACTGGCTGGATTACTCCTAGAGCGTCTGCTCTATGAATCAGAGGATTTCTCTCCTTGTAGACACTCTGGAGACTATTGTAGGCTACGTTTAAGCAGCTTGTGAACGGTGCTCTGAAGAGCTGTGTGGCTGGTAAGTGGGCAAAGACAGCCACCTTACTTCAATAGCGAAAATTCGGAATTGGTGATGGAGCTGTTGCACTCTCGATTCAGAAGAGAACGCACAAATGACGATAAGCAACAGTTAGCAGATATTTGTACGTCAGTGAAAAGATCTATGCGAGAAACATGCAACAGGTATCACCATCACACCTTAGCAAAAAAGCTGGCAGAGAATCCATGAAAATTCTGCTCCTACGTAAAGTCGCTAAGCGGTTCTGAGGCTTCCATTCAGTCCCTAGTTGACCAGTCTGGTGTGGCAGTTATAGACAGCGAACCGAAAGCCGGAGTCCTAAATTTCACGTTCAAGAAATCGTTCGCACAGGAGTATCGTAAAACATATCGTCATTTGACCATCGGCCAGACTCCCGTATGGACGAGATAATAATAACCATCCTTCATATAGAGAAACAACGGAAAGATTTGAAAGGAAATAAATCACCAGATCCGGATGGAAGCCCAGATCGGTTTTTCAAAGAGTACAGTACAGCACGGCACTGACACCTTACCTGGCTTGCATTCATTGTGAATCTCTCGCCCAGTACAGATCCCCAACCGACTGGCAGAAAGCGCAGGTGAGTCTTGTGCATAAGAAGGGTGAGAGAACGACCCGAAAAATTACAGGCCAATATCCCTAACTCCTATTTGTTGGAGAATCCTTAAACATATTCTCAGTTCGAATGTAATAAACTTTCTTTGGACTGAGGTTATTTCCACGAATCAGCATGGATTTAGAAAGCATCGGTCGTGCGAAACTCAACTTGCCCTTTTCTCACCTTTCCCTTTTACGAACTGTCGACGAAGATCAGCAGACAAATCACATATCCGTAAATTTCCGGAAGACGTTTGACACAGTGCCCCATTGCAGACTGTTAACGAAAGTACGAGGACATGGAATAAGTTCACAGATACGCAAGTGGTTTGAAGAGTTCATAAGTAACAGAACACAGTACGTTGTCCTCGACGGAGTGTGTTCATCAGAGACAAGGGTATATTCAGGAGTGCCCCAGGGAAGTCTGGTAGAACCCCAGCTGTTTTCTGTATGTATATAAACGATTGGAGGACAGGGTGGGCACCAATCTGGGGCTGTTTGCTGATGATACCGTGGTGTACGGTAAGTTGTCGAAGTTGAGTGGCTGAAGGATGATACAACACGAGTTAGACAAAATTTCGAGCTGGTGTGATGAATGACAGCTAGCCTTAAATGTGGCAAAATGTAGTTAATGCAGATGAATAGGAAGAACCAACCTTTAATGTTCGCATACAACATTACTATCGTACTGCGTGACACAGTCAAGTCATTTAAATATCTGGGCGTAACGTTGTAAAGCGATATGACGTGCACGAACACGTGAGAACTGCGTTACGGAAAGCGAATGGCCGACTTCCGTTTATTGGGAGAATTTTAAGAAAAAGTGGTTCACCTGTAAAGGAGAGCACTTTTAGGACGTTGGTGCGATTTATTCTTGAGTAGTGCTCGAGTGTTCCGGATGAGTCCCAGGTCGCATTGAAGAAAGACAACGAATCAATTCAGAGGCGGGCAGCTGCCAGATTTGTTACCGGTAGGTTCGAACAACACGAAGTGTCACGTAGATGCTTCGGGAGCTCAGAGGGGAATCCGTGGAAGGAGGGCGACGTTGTTTTGGAGAAACACTATTGAGAAAATTTCCAGAATCGGCATTTCAAGCTGACTGCAGAACGAGACTGCACCGCAAACGGACATTACACGTAAGGAGCACACAGATAAGATACGAGAAATTAGGGCTCTTACGGAGGCATATAGGTAGTTGTTCTTTTCTCGCTCTATTTGTGACAGTAACAAGAAAGGAAATGAGTAGTAGTGCAGCAGAGTACCCTCCGACACGCTCAGCGTGGTGGCTTGCGGGCTGCTTATGTAGATTTAGACGTAAATATCTAAGAATGTTATACCATTTTGGATGAATGCGTCGAAATATATGTGGAGTATTGTTACACAGCGTTCTGGCTGCTAACAATTGCCAGTGCACTCAACAGCAAGTTGTACTTGGGAAAACATGCTGGCCACTCTATTCGAGCGATGTCGTTATCCTGAAAGAAGTCATTCACAAGATGTTCACGATGGGGGACGCGATTTGTCGTCCATGAAGACGAATGCCTCAGCAATATGCTGCCGATATGGTTGCACTATCAGTCGAAGGATGGCATTCACCTATCGTACAACCGCTATGGCGCCTTCCGTGACCACCAGCGGCGTACGTCGGCCGTAGGTAGTGCCACCCGAAAACAGCAGGAAACCTTCACCTTGCTCCACTCGCTGGACAGTGTGTCTAAGGCTTTCAGCCTGACTGGAGTGCCTCCAAACACGTCTCCGACGATTGTCTGGTTGAAGGCATGTGCGACACTCGTCGGTGAAGAGAACGTGGTGCCAATCCCGAGCGGTCCATTGGGCATGTTGTTGGGCCCACCTGTACCGTGTTGCATGGTGTCGTGGTTGCAAAGATGGACCTCACCATGGATGTCGGGAGGGAAGTTGCGTATCGTGTAGCCTATCGCGAACAGTTTGAGTCGTAACACGACGTCCTGTGGCTACACGGAAAGCATTATTCAGCACGGTGGTGTTGCTGTCAGGGTTCCTTCGAGCCATAATCAGTAGCGATCATCCACTGTGGTAGAGCCCTCGGGCAGCCTGAGCGAGGCATTGCATCGATGTATCTCCTCCACGTCCGAACAACGTCGCTTCGGTTCACTCCGAGAAGCCTGGACACTTCCCCTGTTGAGAGCCCTTCCTGGTACAAGGTAACAATGTGGACGCGATCGAACCGCGGTATTGACGGTTTAGGCGTGGTTGAACCACAGACAACACGAGCCGTTTACCTTCTTCCTGGTGGAATGACTGACTCATCGGCTGTCGAACCCTCTCCTTCTAATAGGTGCTGCTCATGCATGGTTGTTTACATCTTTGGGTGGGTTTAGTTATATCTTTGAACAGTCAAAGGGACTGTGTGTGTGTGATACAATATCGACAGTCAACGTCTATCTTCAGGAGTTCCGGGAACAGGGGTGATGCAGAACTTTCTTTGATATGTGTATTTACAAACTGCTGACCTCTGAAACTGCAGCGTCAGGAAGGATACCAACTGACGGAGCTTTATTTATTTTGTGTGTACAGTATAACACACTATCCAATCGCATTAACATGACCACTCATCAAATAGCTGAATAAACACTTTTTTCAGTGCGGATCGGTGCGAGACGTACTGGAAGAGAGTCAGTGATTTTCTAGAAATTTTGGAAAAATGACATTTTGTCGATGCAGTGCGTGATTAATTATTTCGTAAATTTTTTTTGTTTATTTATAGACGCAATCACATGCTTATCACACAGTCACAACCGGTTTCGGCCATACAGTGAGCATCTTCACATTCTGAAGGTGGCATACAATGAAGACAGGTTCACGCGTTGTCAAACGTCTAGAAGGTTCCAACAGGGATGTGGAGACATGGCGACTCCAGTGTTGTGGCCAACTGCGCAACGTTTCTCGGTTGAGGATCGAGGTGGTCCCACAGGTTCTATTTTAGTTTAAATATGGATAGTTTGGTGGCTAGGGTAGTACGGTAAACGTATCCTGATGCTCTTTGAACTACACACGCACGCACACTGCGAGCTGTGTGACACGTTGCATTGTCCTGCTGGAAAGTGCCGAGGAAAAACAAACTTCATGTAGGGGTGGACATGATCTCCGAGGACAGATGCATACTTGTGTTCGTCCAGTGTGCCTTTCAGAATGACGAGATCACCCTGGGAAGGTTCCCCAGACCATAACGCTCTCTCCTCGAGCCTGGACTCTTCTAAAGATTAATGCAGGGCGTTTGCTTTCAGAAGTTTCACGTCGTACACGCCAACGACCATTTTCCAATGGAGCATAAAACGCGACACATCTGAAGCAGAGACAGTTGTCAACTCAGTGGACGTCCAGCTGTGGTACTGGCGTGAAAATTCTGTTCCCCTCGTCCCCGTTGAACAACAGTGAAATCGGTGGATGGACCAAGAGCGTGCTGCAGAGGCCCATACACAGCGATGTTCGATGAACGCTCGTCGAGCTGACTCTGCTGGTAGCCCCCTGGTTCATCTGGGCTGTCAGCTGCACGCCTGTTCTCCCGCGCACCTCTCCACAGCCGTCGTCTACCCCTGCCGGTCACTGGTGCGCCACATTTGCCTCGACCCCAGTTTAGGACAGCGCCATCTTGCCATGCACGGTATACAGGGCTATTCACAAAGATGGAACAGACTTCAAACATTTATTGCTTTCAAACTACGAGAGATAGAAACACGATTCCAACGTTCTTGGAAAGAGAAATGTTAAAATATTTATGCATTCAATGTCAGCATTGTCTACATCTATATCTAGATCTACATTTATACTCCGCAAGCCACTCAACGGTGTATGGCAGAGGGCACTTTACGTGCCACTCTCATTACCTCCCTTTCCTGTTCCAGTCGTGTATGGTTTGCGGGACGACCGACTCCCGGAAAGCCCGCGTGCATGCTCGAATCTCTTTAATTTTACATTCGTGATCTCGTCGGGAGGTATAAGTAGGGGAAGCAATATATTCGATACCTCATCCAGAAACGCACCCTCTCGAAACCTGGACAGCAAGCTACACCGAGATACAAAGCGCCTCTCTTGCAGAGTCTGCCACTTGAGTTTGCTAAACATCTCCGTAACGCTATCACGCACCCTGTGACGAAACGCTCCTCTGTCAACCCGACCTGGTACGGATCCCACGCTGATGAGCAATATTGAAGTGTAGGTCGAACGAGTGTCTTGTAAGCCGCCTCCTTCGTTGATGGACCACATTTTCTAAGGACTCTCCCAATGAATCTCAACCTGGCACCCGCCTTACCAACAGTTAACTTTATGTGATCATTCCACTTCAAATCGTTCCGTACGCATATTCCCAGATATTTTACAGAAGTAACTGCTACCAGTGTTTGTTCCGCTATCATATAATGATACAATAAAGGATCCTACTTTCTATGTATTCGCAATATATTTCATTTGTCTACGTTAAGGATCAGTTACCACTCCCTGCACCAAGTGCCTATCCGCTGCATATCTTCCTGCATTTTGCTGCAATTTTCTAATGCTGCAACTTCTCTGTATACTACAGTATCATCCGCGAAAAGCCGTATGGAACTTCCGACACTATCTACTAGGTCATTTATATATATTGTGAAAAGCAATGGTCCCATAACACTCCCCTGTGGCACGCCAGAGGTTACTTTAACGTCAGTAGACGCCTCTCCATTGAGGACAACATGCTCTGTTCTGTTTGCTAAAAACACGGCTGGTCTGATATTCCGTATTATGTGTTACGTTAGGGCGTTAAGTCAGCGCCGGCACGCCAGTCGGGGACGCGACAGCAGCGGCTCCTGGGTGAAGACATAAGCGCCACGCCAGACTGGCGTCGGCCCAGTTCGATACCACTTTGAAGATTATCCACTTGGATGGCAGCGTCAACGCTAGGCACTTCGGTAGCAACGCCAGCGTTAGAGACTTCGTTAGGAATCTCTATGTAAGGCAGACTTGTGTTGGACTATTCTGAAGAAGAATATTTATTTTGCATGTCACCGTTTACGACACACATCTGTGTAACTGCCAAAGTCTTGTAATTATCTTATTATAATAAAACTCATTAATACGACTTGTTTGATCGTTTGTCTAGCGAACCGAACAGGCATGTTTCCTAGATAAAATATGTCACATGACACATATCAAAACGGTGGCTCAGTTCCTCCCACATACGAAGCAGCTGGTCTCATTGAATTCACAGCTTCAACAATGAGACGACGCAGACTTTCTAGTGAGTTACGGGTGGGGAGGGGGGGGGGGGGGATAGGAACGCGGTCTTCCTCTAAGCACGTCCAACATTATCCGAATGACACCATTCCTGGACGTTGATTGGAAGAAGAGGAGCAAATGATCAACTTCATCGCCAGACCTCCCAGGTTGTGACTTTTATCTGGGGCGGGGGGGGGGGGGGCTTACATAAAAGACTGCACTTTTATCTCCCTTATGCCAGACACCCTTGAAAGTCTGCGACATCGCGTTGTTAAAGCTGCTTCGTGTGTGGTAGGAAATGAGCCACCGTTTTGATGTCTGCCGTGTAACACCTGGTGATTACATTGAATGCATAAAAATCTGAACTTTTCTTTTTCTAGGAACGTTGGAATTGTCTTTCTATCTTTTGTAGTTCGTAAGTAATAAACATGTGAAATCTGTTTCTTTTTTTAATAGCCCTGTACATTAACCACGGAGGCACGCGAAGAGTTTACGAGCTTAGCCCTTTCCAAAATGTTTCCACTTTGGTCTGAAAGCCAATGATTGTGTCCTGTCTGGGATGTCTGGGTACAGCTTTGTAGAGACGTAAGCAGTGGGGGAGGACACAACATCCACACTGTTTCCCGCATCTCCCCCGACACGCGTTATATACCCCCCACTGCTAGTCCTCTACCTGCCCTCTGTGAGTAGATGTTACACGTATACACCGCATAGACGTGGTTCTGTCTAGGAAGAAACTATGATTAAAGTAGCAGATGACCTGGAGGTACACAGATATGCGAAATTTAGTACATAGTGACTTCACCTCAGGCTGAAAGAATGGCTCCAACTTGGCTGGGCGTCGAGTCTTAACTCAGCTTGGATGACAGGGGCGAGTGCGTAATCCCACGCTCCTGCAACTGTACGCCAGAGTCCGTCAGTCGTAGTCTACGCAGCCTGGGGGCCCAGCAGTCTCTCGGGAACCCACGAGCAGGCGCTGCCAGTGGGTGAGAAACACTGAAAACGCACGGCGGGGGCAATAGTCGAAGCACCCTCTGTAGATCAGGACACCGAGGCCAGTATGCGCTGTCATATGGAGAGCTAATGTCACGGAGACCTGTGCTCATGGTCACCGCCATGTGGGACTGTGAGTGCACTCCCAAAGCAGAGATGCACTCGGAAATCCCCTTTTTAGAATCTTTCGAGGTATGCATTCTGTTTGACGAATTTCGCATTTTGGGGTGGATACGTTTCATGCTGCCTCTAAAAGAACGATACAGTTTGGTAAGAATCACCATTTACTGCGTAAGTCTATTAGAATATCTTTCGAGCTACTTTTTAATTTCAGTTATTACAAGTCTTGTGGCCAAGATAGACACAAAGCCCACGCCTACTACACTAGTACAAGTTTATATGCCAACTAGCTCTGCAGAGGATGAAGAAATTGATGAAATGTATGATGAGATAAAAGAAATTATTCAGGTAGTGAGGGGAGACGAAAATTTTAATAGTCATGGGTGACTGGAATTCGTCAATAGGAAAAGGGAGAGAAGGAAACATAGTAGGTGAATATGGGTTGGGGCTAAGAAATGAAAGAGGAAGCCGCCTTGTCGAATTTTGCGCAGAGCATAACTTAATCATAGCTAACACTTGGTTCAAGAATCATGAAAGAAGGTTGTATACAAGGAAGAACCCTGGAGATACTAAAAGGTGTCAGATAGATTATATTATGGTAAGATAGAGATTTAGGAACCAGGTTTTAAATTGTAAGACATTTCCAGGGACAGATGTGAACTCTGACCACAATCTATTAGTTATCAACTGTAGATTAAAACTGAAGAAACTGCAAAAAGGTGGGAATTTAAGGACATAGGATCTGGATAAACTGAAAGAACCAGAGGTTGTACAGAGTTTCAGGGAGAGCATAGGGGAACAATTGTCAGGAATGGGGGAAAGAAATACAGTAGAAGAAGAATGTGTAGCTCTGAGGGATGAAGTAGTGAAGGCAGCAGAGGATCAAGTAGGTAAAAAGATGAGGACTAGTAGAAATCCTTGGGTAACAGGAGAAAATTGAATTTAATTGATGAAAGGAGAAAATATAAAAATGCAGTAAATGAAGCAGGCAAAAAGGAATACAAACGTCTCAAAAATGAGATCGACAGGAAGTGCAAAATGGCAAAGCAGGGATGCCTAGAGGACAAATGTAAGAATGTAGAGGCTTATCTCACTAGGGGTAAAATAGATACTGCTTACAGGAAAATTAAAGAGACCTTTGGAGAAAGAAGAACCACTTGCATGAATATAAAGAGCTTTGATGGAAGCCCAGTTCTAAGCAAAGAAGGGAAGGCAGAAAGGGGGAAGCAGTATGTAGAGAGTCTATACAAGGGCGACATAATTGAGGACAATATTATGGAAATGGAAGAGGATGTAGATCAAGATGAAATGGGAGATACGATACTGCGTAAAGCGTTTGACAGAGCACTCAAAGACCTGATTCGAAACAAGGCCCAGGGAGTAGACAACATTCCCTTAGAACTACTGACGGCCTTGGAAGAGCCGGTCCTGACAAAACTCTACCATCTGGTGAGCAAGATGTATGAGACAAGCGAAATACCCTCAGACTTCAAGAAGAATATCAATTCCAGTCCCAAAGAAAGCAGGCGTTGACAGATGCGTAAATTACCGAACATTCAATTTAATAAGTCACAGCTGCAAAATACTAACGCGAATTCTTTACAGACGAATGGAAAAACTAGTAGAAGCCGATCTCGGGGAAGATCAGTTTGGATTCCGTAGAAATGCTGGAACACTTGAGGCAATACTGACCCTACGACGTATCTTAGAACAAAGATTAAGGAAAGGCAAACCTACGTTTCTAGCATTTGTAGACTTAGAGAAAGCTTTTGACGATGTTGACTGGAATACCCTCTTTCAAATTCTGAAGGTGGCAGGGGTAAAATACAGGGAGCGAAAGGCTATTTACAATTTGTACAGAAACCAGATGGCAGTTATAAGAGTCGAGGGACATGAAAGGGAAGCAGTGGTTGGGAATGGAGTGAGACAGGGTTGAAGCCTATCCCCGATGTTGTTCAATCTGTATATTGAGCAAGCAATAAAGGAAACAAAAGAAAAATTCGGAGTAGGTATTAAAGTCCATGGAGAAGAAATAAAAACTTGGAGATTCCCTGATGACATTGTAATTCTGTCAGAGACAGCAAAGGACTTGAAAGAGCAGCTGAACGGGATGGACAGTGTCTTGAAAGGAGAGTATAAGACGAACATCAACAAAAGCAAAACGAGGATAATGGAATGTAGTCGAATGGTGTCGGGTGATGATGAGGGAATTAGATTAGGAAATGAGACACTTAAAGTAGTAAAGGAGTTTTGCTACTTAGGAAGTAAAATAACTGATGATGGTCGAAGTAGAGAGGATATAAAATGTAGACTGGCAATGGCAAGGAAAGCGTTTCTGAAGAAGAGAAATTTGTTAACATCGAATATAGATTTATGTATCAGGAAGTCGTTTCTGAAAGTATTTGTTTGGAGTGTAGCCATGTATGGAAGTGAAACATGGACGATAACTAGTTTGGACAAGAAGAGAATAGAAGCTTTCGAAATGTGGTGCTACAGAAGAATACTGAAGATAAGGTGGATGGATCACGGAACTAATGAGGAGGTATTGAATAGGATTGGGGAGAAGAGACGTTTGTGGCACAACTTGACTAGAAGAAGGGATCGGTTGATAGGACATGTTCTGAGACATCGAGGGATCACCAATTTAGTATTGGAGGGCAGCGTGGAGGGTAAAAAGCAGATTCAGAAGGATGTAGGCTGCAGTAGGTACTGGGAGGTAAAGAATCTTGCACAGTATAGAATAGCATGGAGAGCTGCATCAAACTAGTCTCGGGACTGAAGACGACAACAACAACAACAACAACAACATTACAGGTGTCGGACTTCAGAGCAGTGTATTTCTAGAGCTACATTATATTTAAATTAATCTTCAACGGCAAGCTGAAAAGTAATGCCTTTGAATTTTTTATGTGAAAACTGTTAAATTTATAAGAGCAGGCATTGCCTGCAGGAAGAGCGACTGTTAAAACTAAGTTTTGAAAACAGCCACAAGTTGCACTTAGTATTTACCAGTTTCGCGCGTCAAGTAAACGAGAGTATGCAGCGGAACAGTAGCACAGCCAAAGACAATATTTTTATTCATTCTTCATTACTAGATCGGCATTCTGTTATTAAAAGGGTGAATGGTCCTTGAGACCATGATGCACAAATTTTAACACTAAAAGACTTTTGTACTCAAACGAATGTCACATATACTTATAGACTATGTAGGAAATCTAATCCAATGGCAATAGAGTTTTTTAAACCTCGTTAAGGAACAAGCGTGGCAGGATGTTCATAGTGCCGATAACATAGATGACTATTGTAATGCTTTCCTTAATACATTTACATGCTCGTTGAGAGTTGCTTTGCATTAAAACGTTCTAAATGGTGTACCAGCAGTAAAACTAAGCCTAGGTGGCTGATTACTAACAGTATTGTAAAGTGCTTAAAATTTTTATTAGGAAGGCAAAGATTATGTGGTATGCAAACAGAATAGCTAATTCGCAGGATAAAATTTTAAAAAAAATATGGTCAGTTGTGAAGGAAGTGTCTGGTCAGCAGCACAAGGTAGACAATATAAAGTCAGTTCGCAGTAAAAATACTTCTGTTACTGATAAATCAGATATATGTACGGTATTTCACAATCATTTTCTGAGCATTGTGATGAATTAAATAAAAATATTGTTTCCATAGGGAATCTTATAACTCTCTTGGCAAATGCCTTTCCGAGATTGACATCCGAAATACTCCTCTGTGATACTGACAAGGGAGAGACTGAGTCAATAATTAAATCACTGGAGTCTAAGGCCTCTCATGCATATGATGGAGTGGCTAGCAGAATATTAAAGTCCTGTGTTGCACGTGTTATCCTTGTACGTAGCCATATTTGTCACGTTTCCTTTTTAGAATGGTCAGTGCCCTGAGCGATCAAAGTATTCAATAGTAAAGTCGCTTTATAAAACGGGAGAAAGGGTTAATGTAGACAACGTTACACCTATTTCTATACTATGAGTGTTTCCTAAAGTTACTGAAAATGCTATGTATCTAAGGATACTAGATCATTTTATATGATATAATTTACTATCTGATGTACAGTTCGGCTTCAGGAGTAGTTTAGCAACTGAAAATGCTATATTTTCTTTTCTCTGAATGGATTAAATGAAAGTTTTCGAACGTTAGGCAATTTTGTTTATTTAACTAAAGCTGCGTGAGCTAGCCGAGTGGTCTTAGGCACCTTGTCACGATTCATGTGGTTCACCCTGTTGAAGGTTCGAGACCTCCCTCTGCCATGGGTGTGTGTGTTGTTCTTAGTGTCAGTCAGTTGGAGTTAGATTAGGTAGTGTGTAAGCCTAGGGACCGATAACCTCAGCAATTAGGCCCCATAGGAACTTACCACAAATTTCCAAATTTAGTTAAGGCGTTTGATTGTGTTGATGACAGAATGTTGCTCCAGAAGTTGGACAATTATTGAATACAGGGGGTAGCTGAAAAATGGTTCACCTCTCACTGTAGCGACAAACAGAAAACGGTCACTATTCACAGTGTTGAGAGTGCCTGTGATGTGGGGTAGTGTTGGGGGCCACTTCTGTTCTTTATTTATATAAATGATATGCTCTTTAGTATTATGGGTAATTGTAAAATATTTCTGATCTAGCTTGGTAGTAAAGAATGTTGTGTGCAATATTGGCACAGTTTCAAATAGTGCAGTTCCTGGCATAAGTTCATGGCCTGTAAAAAATAAACTAACACTAGATCACAGTAAGAGTCAGTTTTTACAGTTTCTAACAGACGATTCAACAAAACCCGACGTTATAATTTCACAGAATGGGCATACGATTAGTGAAACTGAACAGTTCAAATTTCTAGGTGTTCAAGTTGATAGTAAACTTTTGTGGAAAGCCCATATTCAGTATCTTGTTCAAAGACTTAATGCTTCCATTTTCACTATTCGAACAGTATCTGAAGTAAGTGATCGTCCGACACGAAAATTGGTCCACTTTGCTTATTTGCATTCGCTAGTGTCGCATGGTATTATATCTTTGCCATTCTAAAATGATATTTTTGGCTCAGAAGCGGATGGTTCGGGCAATAAGTAGAGTAAGTTTGCGAACCTCTTGTCGTCCCCTGGGTATTTTGACATTGGACTCTCAACATATATATTCTTTACTGTCGTTTCTTGTTGTTGTTGTTGTTGTCTTCAGTCCTGAGACTGGTTTGATGCAGCTCTCCATGCTACTCTATCCTGTGCAAGCTGCTTCATCTCCCAGTACCTACTGCAACCTACATCCTTCTGAATCTGCTTAGTGTACTCATCTCTCGGTCTCCCTCTACGATTTTTACCCTCCACGCTGCCCTCCAATGCTAAATTTGTGATCCCTTGATGCCTCAAAACATGTCCTACCAACCGATCCCTTCTTCTAGTCAAGTTGTGCCACAAACTTCTCTTCTCCCCAATCCTATTCAATACCTCCTCATTAGTTACGTGATCTATCCACCTTATCTTCAGTATTCTTCTGTAGCACCACATTTCGAAAGCTTCTATTCTCTTCTTGTCCAAACTAGTTATCGTCCATGTTTCACTTCCATACATGGCTACACTCCAAACAAATACTTTCAGAAACGACTTCCTGATACATAAATCTATATTCGATGTTAACAAATTTCTCTTCTTCAGAAATGCTTTCCTTGCCATTGCCAGTCTACATTTTATATCCTCTCTACTTCGACCATCATCAGTTATTTTACTTCCTAAATAGCAAAACTCCTTTACTACTTTAAGTGTCTCATTTCCTAATCTAATTCCCTCAGCATCACCCGATTTAATTTGACTACATTCCATTATCCTCGTTTTGCTTTTGTTAATGTTCATCTTATATCCTCCTTTCAAGACACTGTCCATTCCGTTCAACTGCTCTTCCAAGTCCTTTGCCGTCTCTGACAGAATTACAATGTCATCGGCAAACCTCAAAGTTTTTACTTCGTCTCCATGAATTTTAATACCTACTCCAACTTTTTCTTTTGTTTCCTTTACTGCTTGCTCAATATACAGATAGAATAACATCGGGGAGAGGCTACAACCCTGTCTCACTCCTTTCCCAACCACTGCTTCCCTTTCATGCCCCTCGACTCTTATGACTGCCATCTGGTTTCTGTACAAATTATAAATAGCCTTTCGCTCCCTGTATTTTACCCCTGCCACCTTTAGAATTTGAAAAAGAGTATTCCAGTCAACATTGTCAAAAGCTTTCTCTAAGTCTACAAATGCTAGAAACGTAGGTTTGCCTTTTCTTAATCTCTCTTCTAAGATAAGTCGTAAGGTCAGTATTGCCTCACGTGTTCCAACATTTCTACGGAATCCAAACTGATCCTCCCCGAGGTCTGCATCTACCAGTTTTTCCATTCGTCTGTAAAGAATTCGCGTTAGTATTTTGCAGCCCTGGCTTATTAAACTGATAGTTCGGTAATTTTCACATCTGTCAGCACCTGCTTTCTTTGGGATTGGAATTATTATATTCTTCTTGAAGTCTGAGGGTATTTCGCCTGTCTCATACATCTTGCTCACCAGCTGGTAGAGTTTTGTCATGATTGGCTCTCCCAAGGCCGTCAGTAGTTCTAATGGAATGTTGTCTACTCCGGGGGCCTTGTTTCTTCTCAGGTCTTTCAGTGCTCTGTCAAACTCTTCACGCAGTATCATATCTCCCATTTCGTCTTCATCTACATCCTCTTCTATTTCCATAATATTGTCCTCAAGTACATCGCCCTTGTATAAACCTTCTATATACTCCTTCCACCTTTCTGCCTTCCCTTCTTTGCTTAGAACTGGGCTGCCATCTGAGCTCTTGATATTCATACACGTGGTTCTCTTCTCTCCAAAGGTCTCTTTAATTTTCCTGTAGGCAGTATCTATCTTACCCCTAGTGAGATAAGCTTCTACATCCTTACATTTGTCCTCTAGCCATCCCTGTTTAGCCATTTTGCACTTCCTGTCGATCTCATTTTTGAGACGTTTGTATTCCTTTTTGCCTGCTTCATTTACTGCATTTTTATATTTTCTCCTTCCATCAATTAAATTCAATATTTCTTCTGTTACCCAAGGATTTCTAGCAGCCCTCGTCTTTGTACCTACTTTATCCTCTGCTGCCTTCACTACTACATCCCTCAGAGCTACCCATTCTTCTTCTACTGTATTTATTTCCCATATTCCTGTCAATTGGTCCCTTATGCTCTCTCTGAAACTCTGTACAACCTCTGGTTCTTTCAGTTTATCCAGGTCCCATCTCCTTAATTTCCCACATTTTTGCAGTTTCTTCAGTTTTAATCTACAGGTCATAAGCAATAGATTGTGGTCAGAGTCCACATCTGCCCCTGGAAATGTCTTACAACTTAAAACCTGGTTCCTAAATCTCTGTTTTACCATTATATAATCTATCTGATACCTTTTAGTATCTCCAGGGTTCATCCACGTATACAACCTTCTTTCATGATTCTTAAACCAAGTGTTAGCTATGATTAAGTTGTGCTCTGTGCAAAATTCTACTAGGCGGCTTCCTCTTTCATTTCTTAGCCCCAATCCATATTCACCTACTATGTTTCCTTCTCTCCCTTTTCCTACACTCGAATTCCAGTCACCCATTACTATTAAATTTTCGTCTCCCTCCACTATCTGAATAATTTCTTTTATTTCATCGTACATTTCTTCAATTTCTTCATCATCTGCAGAGCTAGTTGGCATATAAACTTGTACTACTGTAGTAGGTGTGGGCTTCGTATCTATCTTGGCCACAATAATGCGTTCACTATGCTGTTTGTAGTAGCTTACCCGCATTCCTATTTTCCTATTCATTATTAAACCTACTCCTGCATTACCCCTATTTGATTTTGTGTTTATAACCCTGTAGTCACCTGACCAGAAGTCTTGTTCCTCCTGCCACCGAACTTCACTAATTCCCACTATATCTAACTTTAACCTATCCATTTCCCTTTTTAAATTTTCTAACCTACCTGCCCGATTAAGGGATCTGACATTCCACGCTCCGATCCGAAGAACGCCAGTTTTCTTTCTCCTGATAACGACATCCTCCTGAGTAGTCCCCGCCCGGAGATCCGAATGGGGGACTATTTTACCTCCGGAATATTTTACCCAAGAGGATGCCATCATCATTTAATCATACAGTAAAGCTGCATGTCCTCGGGAAAAATTACGGCTCTAGTTTCCCCTTGCTTTCAGCCGTTCGCAGTACCAGCACAGCAAGGCCGTTTTGGTTAATGTTGCAAGGCCAGATCAGTCAATCATCCAGACTGTTGCCCCTGCAACTACTGAAAAGGCTGCTGCCCCTCTTCAGGAACCACACGTTTGTCTGGCCTCTCAACAGATACCCCTCCGTTGTGGTTGCACCTACGGTACGGCCATCTGTATCGCTGAGGCACGCAAGCCTCCCCACCAACGGCAAGGTCCATGGTTCTTGTTAACATCAGCTTATTTCCAAGTATTGGCAGCTTTCACATAGTTAATACTCTGCATAAATCCACTCTGCGTTTGGATCGCACTTCCTTAACTCTTGTGCAGAATACTGCTGGATCCGTTTTCAATAAGCTACCACAAGAATTCAAAAATCTTTGCAGTAGTCCTCATGCTTTCAAATATGTTACTCCTTCTATTCTGTTGAGGACTTGAAAAATTAAACTTATACTTCTATTATATTATTAATTGCGTTTACTTAAACTTATAAATTGACTTTTTTGGGTTCATAAACATTTTATTTTGTCTGTTATTACTTTTGTGTTGTAATTACGTTTACTGACATGTTCCATGACCTTGGAGATTTGCTCCTCAATTCGATCCTACGGAACTAGACGTGTAAATAAAAAAATAATAAAATCTTTAAATGTCACTGAGAAATATAAGTTTAATACACTACTTGTGATAAATATTCTTTGTTAAATGCATATTACTGTAATTACTTTTACCAGTAATTAGAGGTGTCACACACTGAAGACCAGAAGAAAGTTTAGCGCTATATCAGGGTGGCAGACTCGATTCGAAAATCGCTGTGCAATTCGATAGCAACTGTTCAGCAAGAGAAGCTTAGTGCTAGCAAAGACGCAGCTGATGCTCTTTGCGATAAATACTTCAGTCTCATCGAACACGAAATGTAACGGATTTACAGCGCTGATGAAACTGGGCTGGACTGAAAGCGAGTACCCACGGAAACTTCAGCCTCTCAGACTTAAAGCGTATGCTAATTTTGGATCATCCGTGTTCTTCGGTTGTCTGTGCAGCCTCTGGCCCACATTAACCTGGATAAGAGGTAGCTCGCTGTAATCTAATTAATTCGCGGTGACTATAGATAATTTTATCAGATCTAAATAACATGCCGTGTTCGGAGCTGAACGATGACAGATGTGGGATGCGATATCGTGCCGGCGTCGCATGGGAGCGGCGATAGCGCGATAAGGGCAGTATTAGCACGAGATTAGCCCAGGACCAGACTGCCGAACCGATAGTGGCGGCCCAGTTGTCGCCCCACAGCGAGAGAGGCCGTGTTCCAAGGGTGCGCTGCGTCAACCAGCGGACGTCGCTTTCCGACCGAGAGCTCCCCTCTGTTCCGCAGCAGATCACGATCCGAGGTTCGTACGCCGTGGCTTCGCCAGCGCTGCGCGGCAAGCGACAGCCTGGGTTGGACAACGACCCCACTGCTTGGCGAGTAGACATGCGTTTGCAAGAGCGACGTGGACCTGTACAGCTAAATTCAGCAACCCGTCGACATTCTACACGCCTACATCTGACTCTGCAGGCTGGACCAAAATTCACGCTCTCTCATGTCACTGCTCGTTCCCGTGCGGACATTACAAAAAATTCTGTAAAAAATCTCGTGTTCTGGAATTTTCAATAGAAAATACGCGTCAAGTAAACGCTGTCTGGCAACACTGGAATCGCATGTCTGACAATTATCTTCATTAAATTCTTCATTTTTGTGTCCATATTGTCCGTAGTTGCTTTACAGTTCTTGAGGGTATTTTTGTTCTGTCGTTGCAACTACAAAAATGCTTGCTTTTTTTCACCAGACGGGTTTCGCATTATAGAGGTAAAGCATCATCAGTGGTCTGTCATTAAGTTATTTACATTTTGATTTGCTTTAAGATCGAAAAACAGTTCGTTAACAATGTGTTGGTGAGTACTTAGGGCTTACATTGGGAAATGCCGTCTACCAGCATACCGTTTACGTTTTTTTCTTTAGACACTGATAGTTGTATGATGTGCTAGCAGACGGCATTTCTCGATGTAAGCGAGAGATCAAGCGAAAATCACCGTACGTACAAACCAACATATTGTTAACGAACTATTTCTCGATCTTAAAGCAAATCAAAATGTAAATAGCTTAATTACAGACCACTGATGGTCCGTTACCTAAATAAAGCGAAACGATTCTGGTAAAAAACAAAATACGCATGTTTATTAGCTGCAACGACAGAAGACAAATACCCTCAAGAATCTTCATCATTAAGTATCTAAAAGTTGTGCTGCCTAGTTAATGTAGGAGGGGGGGGAGGGGGAGGGAAGGAGTTTGTTTTGCGCTGGAATACTTCAATTCGCAAGTTCGATACCCGGTGTAAGCGTAACTTGTTTTTAACTTCCTAAGTTTAGACTGCATAGTTCTAAGCAAAGAAGGGAAGGCAGAAAGGTGGAAGGAGTATATAGAAGGTTTATACAAGGGCGATGTACTTGAGGACAATATTATGGAAATAGAAGAGGATGTAGATGAAGACGAAATGGGAGATACGATACTGCGTGAAGAGTTTGATAGAGCACTGAAAGACCTGAGTCGAAACAAGGCCCCCGGGGTAGACAACATTCCATCAGAACTACTGACGGCCTTGGGAGAGCCAGTCATGACAAAACTCTACCAGCTGGTGAGCAAGATGTATGAGACAGGCGAAATACCCTCAGACTTCAAGAAGAATATAATAATTCCAATCCCAAAGAAAGCAGGTGCTGACAGATGTGAAAATTACCGAACTATCAGTTTAATAAGTCACAGCTGCAAAATACTAACGCGAATTCTTTACAGACGAATGGAAAAACTGGTAGATGCGGACCTCGGGGAGGATCAGTTTGGATTCCGTCGAAATGTTGGAACACGTGAGGCAATACTGACCCTACGACTTATCTTAGAAGAAAGATTTAGAAAAGGCAAACCTACGTTTCTAGCATTTGTAGACTTAGAGAAAGCTTTTGACAATGTTGACTGGAATACTCTCTTTCAAATTCTAAAGGTGGCAGGGGTAAAATACAGGGAGCGAAAGGATATTTATAATTTGTACAGAAACCAGATGGCAGTCATAAGAGTCGAGGGGCATGAAAGGGAAGCAGTGGTTGGGAAAGGAGTGAGACAGGGTTGTAGCCTCTCCCCGATGTTATTCAATCTGTATATTGAGCAAGCAGTAAAGGAAACAAAAGAAAAAGTTGGAGTAGGTATTAAAATTCATGGAGACGAAGTAAAAACTTTGAGGTTCGCCGATGACATTGTAATTCTGTCAGAGACGGCAATGGACTTGGAAGAGCAGTTGAACGGAATGGACAGTGTCTTGAAAGGAGGATATAAGATGAACATTAACAAAAGCAAAACGAGGATAATGGAATGTAGTCAAATTAAATCGGGTGATGCTGAGGGAATTAGATTAGGAAATGAGACACTTAAAGTAGTAAAGGAGTTTTGCTATTCAGGAAGTAAAATAACTGATGATGGTCGAAGTAGAGAGGATATAAAATGTAGACTGGCAATGGCAAGGAAAGCGTTTCTGAAGAAGAGAAATTTGTTAACATCGAATATAGATTTATGTATAAGGAAGTCGTTTCTGAAAGTATTTGTTTGGAGTGTAGCCATGTATGGAAGTGAAACATGGACGATAACTAGTTTGGACAAGAAGAGAAGAGAAGCTTTCGAAATGTGGTGCTACAGAAGAATGCTGAAGATAAGGTGGATAGATCACGTAACTAATGAGGAGGTATTGAATAGGATTGGGGAGAAGAGACGTTTGTGGCACAACTTGACTAGAAGAAGGGATCGGTTGGTAGGACATGTGTTGAGGCATCAAGGGATCACAAATTTAGCATTGGAGGGCAGCGTGGAGGGTAAAAATCGTAGAGGGAGACCGAGAGATGAGTACACTAAGCAGATTCAGAAGGATGTAGGTTGCAGTAGGTACTGGGAGATGAAGCAGCTTGCACAGGATAGAGTAGCATGGAGAGCTGCATCAAACCAGTCTCAGGACTGAAGACAACAACAACAACAACAGTATTGTATCTGGCTTCTTAATCGTTATACATCAGTCACAGCAAGTCTTACACAGAAGACGTGCAATTATTTAGTGCTAACACATCTACATCTACATTTACATCTACATGGATACTCTGCAAATCACATTTAAGTGCCTGGCAGAGGTTTCATCGAACCACCTTCACAATTCTCTATGATTCCAATCTCGTGTAGCTCGCCGAAAGTAAGAACACCTATATCTTTTGGTACGAGCCTTGATTTCCCTTATTTTATCGTGGTGATCGTTAGGTGTCAACAAAATATTTTCTCATTCGGAGGAGAAAGTTGGTGATTGGAATTTCATGAGAAGATTCCGTCGCAACGAAAAACGCCTTCCTTTAAATGATGTCCAGCCCAATTCCTGTATCAATTCTGTGACACTCTCTCCGATATTTCGCGACAATACAAAATGTGCTGTCTTTCTTTGAACTTTTTGGATGTACTCCGTCAGTTCTATCTGGTAAGGATTCCACACCACGCAGCAGTATTCTAAAAGTGTATGCAGTCTCCTTAGTAGGTCTGTTACATTTTCTAAGTGTCCTGCCAATAAAAGGCAGTCTTTGGTTAGCCTTCCCCAGAACATTTTCTATGTGTTCCTTCCAATTTAAGTTGGTCGTAATTGTAATACCTCGGTATTTAGTTGAATTTAAGGTTTTTAGATTAGACTGATTTATCGTGTAACTCATGTGGATGACCTCACACTTTTCGTTATTTTTGGTCAACTGCCACTTTTCGCACCATTCAAATATCTTTTCTAAATCGTTTTGCAATTGGTTTTGATCTTCTGATTACTTTATTAGTCGATAAACGACAGCGTCATCTTCAAACAACCGAAGAAGGCTGCTCAGATTTTCTCCCAAATCGTTTATATAGATAAGGAACAGCAAAGGGCCTATAACACTACCTTGGGGAACGTCAGAAATCACTTCTGTTTTACTCGATGACTTTTGGTCAATTAACTATGAATTGTGACCTCTCTGTCAGGAAATCACAAATACAGTCACATAATTGAGACGATATTCCATAAGCACGCAATTTCACTACAAGTCGCTTGTGGGATACAGTGTCAAGAGCCTTCCGGAAATCCAGAAATATGGAATCGATCTGAAATCCCTTGTCAATAGCACTCAACACTTCATATGAACAACGAGCTAGTTGTGTTTCACAGGGACGCTGTTTTCTAAACCCATGCTGACTGTGTGTCAATAGACCGTTTTCTTCGAGGTAATTCAGAAATGAGAATACACTGAAGACAGCGAAACAAGATCCAGCAAAACGCTAAATGTTAGGGATCCCTGGGAGATAGATTTAATCATCTATTCTGAGGACCACGTATGAAGACATGCGCGGTAAAACGGGCTAACCCTCAAATGTAAAAACTTAGAGATAAGTTGCTGAGTACGGGAACTATCAAAAATTTTGATAGTTCCCATACCCAGCAACAGATGGCAACACTTATCTCTAAGTTTTTCCATTTGAGGGTTAGCCCGTTTCTCCGCGCATGTCTTCGTATGTTCTGTGAAAGACATGCTGTGACTGAATGAGTATTTAAAATACACTCCTGGAAATTGAAATAAGAACACCGTGAACTCATTGTCCCAGGAAGGGGAAACTTTATTGACACATTCCTGGGGTCAGATACATCACATGATCACACTGACAGAACCACAGGCACATAGACACAGGCAACAGAGCATGCACAATGTAGGCACTAGTACAGTGTATATCCACCTTTCGCAGCAATGCAGGCTGCTATTCTCCCAAGGAGACGATCGTAGACATGCTGGATGTAGTCCTGTGGAACGGCTTGCCATGCCATTTCCACCTGGCGCCTCAGCTGGACGTGCAGACCGCGTGAGACGACGCTTCATCCAGTCCCAAACATGCTCAATGGGGGACAGATCCGGAGATCTTGCTGGCCAGGGTAGTTGACTTACACCTTCTAGAGCACGTTGGGTGACACGGGATACATGCGGACGTGCATTCTCCTGTTGGAACAGCAAGTTCCCTTGCCGGTCTAGGAATGGTAGAACGATGGGTTCGATGACGGTTTGGATGTACCGTGCACTATTTAGTGTCCCCTCGACGATCACCAGAGGTGTACGGCCAGTGTAGGAGATCACTCCCCACACCATGATGCCGGGTGTTGGCCCTGTGTGCCTCGGTCATATGCAGTACTGATTGTGGCGCTCACCTGCACGGCGCCAAACACGCATACGACCATCATTGGCACCAAAGCAGAAGCGACTCTCATCGCTGAAGACGACACGTCTCCATTCGTCCCTCCATTCACGCCTGTCGCGACACCACTGGAGGCGGGCTGCACGATGTTGGGGCGTGAGCGGAAGACGGCCTAACGGTGTGCGGGACCGTAGCCCAGCTTCATGGAGACGGTTCCGAATGGTCCTCGCCGATACCCCAGGAACAACAGTGTCCCTAATTTGCTGGGAAGTGGCGGTGCGGTCCCCTACGGCACTGCGTAGGATCCTACGGTCTTGGCGTGCATCCGTGCGTCGGTGCGGTCCGGTCCCAGGTCGACGGGCACGTGCACCTTCCGCCGACCACTGGCGACAACATCGATGTACTGTGGAGAGCTCACGCCCCACGTGTTGAGCAATTCGGCGGTACGTCCACCCGGCTTCCCGCATGCCCACTATACGCCCTCGCTCAAAGTCCGTCAACTGCAGATACGGTTCACGCCACGCTGTCGCGGCATGCTACCAGTGTTAAAGACTGCGATGGAACTCCATATGCCACGGCAAACTGGCTGACACTGACGGCGGTGGTGCACAAATGCTGCGCAGCTAGCGCCATTTGACGGCCAACACCGCGGTTCCTGGTGTGTCCGCTGTGCCGTGCGTGTGATCATTGCTTGTACAGCCCTCTCGCAGTGACCGGAGCAAGTATGGTGGGTCTGACACACCGGTGTCAATGTGTTCTTTTTTCCATTTCCAGGAGTGTATTGTAACAGGCCGCTCTTTCTAAATGTGGTGCGCTTTCACACCTTCAGAGTGATCAGTTTTGTATCTACAGGGTGACATGGTCATTCTTATTAACGTTTAAACCCCCCTCCCCCCAAAGTGACGTAGACACGTTGGAATAAGTAACTTAACATCAGACACTTAATGCTGTAAATGTCGGGAAATTCCCCGAAAGTGCCTCGTATAATGGACGAAGGAAAAAAGAGCAGCCTTGTGGAGCGATGTGTAACGCGTCCCCTACCGGCGAGGCTAGGGTCGATAAAACGAACCGCTGCACCTGCGGCGAGTTACATCACCTGGTGCCGTCACGTGATCAACATTTGTCGTTCACTTCTGTGGTATTTACCGACGTCTGCGGCCCCACGTGTGCTGTGAGAGTTATTTCAAAAGTCCTGCACATTGTGCGTGAGCGACCGTTACGGTGGGGTGATCAAGTTGATATTCGTGTCGGTTGTGAGCCAGACTTCAGACGTCAATCACCTAAAACCTCCCCGCAAATACTCCGCAAATGGAGGGTGCTCTTGCTGTGCAGTCTGCACGTAATGGGCTGGTTGTGAGGGGCTCGTATTATTAGCCAATCAAAAGATTGTAATAATACTTGGAAAGTGTATTTTTTGTGCAAACATACACTTTTTTTAAAAAATGGAACAGTGCCTATTTCTACATCTACGTATATACTCCGCTAGCCACCAAGCGGTGTGTGGTGAAGGGCACAATTCATTCCCGCCTCCCTCCCCCCCCCCCCCCCCCCCACACTAACAGACTAAACGTAGGGTAAATCAGAATGTCAGTGGTGTTTGTTGCAGGTGTCTAGTGCGAGTCGTTCACGAGGCTTTGTATTTTGAAAATTTCCCGCACCGGCACTTGTACAATACCTGTGGTAACACACACTAAAGAACAACCCAAGTGCATACACAAGTTATGTGGATTCTGCCCGGTAAGGAGACTACTGAACATCTCAGATTGTATTCAAAATGACCACCGGCAACTGCAACACACGCTTCCAGTCTTGTATGGAACGACTGTTGCACACGTGCAAACGGAGATGTCCGAGCTGGCTGCCGTAATACGTCGTTCCATATCATAGGGTTTGTTATGCCCTTGTGAAGGGCATATTTCGGCTTTACCGACAGAGAAAGAAGTGTACAGGCATCAAATCAGGGGAACTGGCAGACCAAGGTACAGGTCCTCTGCGTCCAGTCCAACGATTTGCAAACAATTCGTGAAGACATGCTGCTGTTCATCGTGCCCTATGGGCTGGACAGCGATCACGTTGTTACCGCAGGTTCTTCCTAGTCTGCAGAGGAACGTCTTCTGGCATCGGTGGAGGATGGTCTGTTGGCAGCTTGCGATACAAGTCCGCGTTCATAGCGCCGTCTATGAAAAACGGGCCTATGAGCTGATGGTTCACTATCCCACACCATATGTTTACCCTCCATGGACGCTGACGTTCAACCTAAAAAAAAAGCGAACGGGGATTGCCAAAAGGCCAACAACGCATGTTTCGGTGGTTTACCTTACCGTGGTTGGTAAATGTGGCTTCATCACTAAAACAACACACATGACACGTCTGGAGTAAGCTGTATTAATGCACACGTACAGAAGTTAACACGATTCTCATAATCGTTTCCATGCAGCTCTAGACGGAGAGAGATCGGGATGGAACCTATGCCGTTGGAGACTGCGCAGGACATTTTCCTGACTCATGCCACTTTCTCGTGAGGCTGCGCAAGAGTTAACGTGCGAATCAAGTGCAACTGTAGCAAGAACACTAATTTCCCTCTTCTGTCGTCACTTGTTCCCTCTTGTTATGTTGTCTAGGTGTTACACTACCACTTTCACGAAACTGATTGAAGAGATTGCTAAGTAATTGCCGAAATGGTTGACGTCTATATTCCTGTATACATCGTGCAACAGCGAACTGCATTCTTCCTACACGCTCCTTACACCATCAGCATGTACGGTTTTTCGGTGTTGGTAAATCCACTCACGACCCACCACTTGGAGCGTCGCACGCTAAATGACTAGGAAGTCCCAGTGCACTCAAGAAAAGGCACACGCACACTGTAAGCAAACGTAACAACATCGTACCTAGCAACGACGCAGGTTGAATGGCGCAAACAAGCGCGGGTGTGGTAACTCTCCAAAATACGATATCTCGTAAACGACTCACACTACACTCCTGCAACAAACACCACTCATATTCGACCTTGAACAATTTTTTCTCTATTACTATTCCTTTTCGTACTGTGCTGCCAATATTTCCCTACGTTCGGCCGATATCATGCTTTGCTTCCAGAATACAGCAACGTTCGCATGTATTTATCCTCTTACGCATGCGAATCTTGTGGCATGCAAGTACGAAGTTAGTACGTCGAACATCTGATTCTCTTGACCACGAGTGACTGCACACACTGCCGCTGTCACGATGCTGGTATTTTGACAACACCTGTAAGAGTAGCCCTCTGTTACGTACTGAACCGTTCATTGCCTGAACAAGTTGAACACACCGTGACACAAGTGTGTGTGATTCGTCTGAAGGTGTCTGCATTATGATGCGTTCACAGTGGCACCGAGAGCGGTCGTCAGACGCTGTCGCCAGAGGTCGCCCGATAACATCGGCCGACAGCGTGGCCGTAGAGCGTCCGATCCCCTTCGTCAGCTTTTGGCAGGGTCAAGAAGTTTAAATTAGGTTAGAATCTATTCTATGTATGAAGTAGATTAGATTTTAACCTCTTATAGTGGGTTGATACCACGACGCCTCGGTGCTTGGATACGAGTGCTGCATAGCCGCTTCTGCTATTAAAGAGACACCGAACGCATGTAAATTAGCTTTCCTGTTTCGTAAAGAACGTGGAGCGTACTATACACTTTGGCCTCAGTTATCGGAATAACCAGGGAAGGTTTACAAATATATGAGATGACAGGAGAAACGTTCTGTAACGATACTCGAGACAATTCGTGGCGACCTTAAAAAGAAAGTTATAAACACTCTGTTTCGCTCTATTTATTTAAAGTTGTGCAGTCGTACGTCAGTTAACCTTCGATGACTGTCATTTAGCACACGAGTGAAAGACAAGCGTAAAGTGTAGCATAAGATACTCTGAAAAACAAATGCACTTGAAAGTGGAAATACAGGGTGCCGCACGAAATGTGTTACCATTTTGTTTTTGAATATTAACTTTATTGTCAATACAATCTGAAAGGAACATATACTACAATGAAGAGCCGTCCATGGAGATTTGTTCTAACTCAGCACATTCTCAATATGTCCACCACTTTGTTTCCTAACTTCCTTCAAACGAACACTGAAATTAGTGATTACCCTACGGCACATGTCTTCCCTAATTTCACTGCAAGCTTGAAGAATAAGTCTTCTGAGCTGCATTGAATCACGTAGACGTTTCGGGAAAATTTGTTCCTTTAGGTACCCCCAAAGAAAAAAGTTACATGGATTGAGGTCTGGGCTATCGGGGGGCCAATTTTTTCCGTAATTGAAGCGACCTGGAAACCTGAGTGAAATGATCCGCATGTCGAAATGCTCGTGTAAAATCTGCAACACAGTGTTTGCAGTATGTGGCCTTGCTCCATCTTGCATGAACCACTGCGTGTTGAAGGGCAAGGCAGTAGAAAGAAGCTGTGGAATGAAACTATTGCGAAGTATGCTCAAATAACGCTCGCTGTTCACAATTTCTTCAAAGAAAAAGGGTCCAATAAGTCCCTGACTGGAAATTGCTGCCCACGCTGTAATCCTCGGAGCATAATGTTGTCGTTCATGAAGAACGTAAGGGTTTTCAGTGACCCAAAAGCGTACATTTTGTTTGTTAACTACACCGTGTAAATGAAAATACGCCTCGTCTGAAAACCAAACATTGTTGAGAGTTTATTCCCTATCCTCCGCCCACTGAGCAAACAGTAGTCTCTGCTGCTTGTGTTCTTCAGTGACCTTCTGTGCACAGGTCATCTTGTATGGGTACATATGGAGGCCACTTTTAAGAATGTGTTGAACGGAGCGTCTGGATATTCCCAGTTGCACTGCTGCCTTTCTACATGATTTCTCGGGACTTCTCTGTACAGCAACTCGTACCGCTTCAATATTCTCCGGCGAACAAAGAGGCTTAGGCCGAGGTCGCTTCGCTTCCAATACTGTTCCTTCCTGTACATATTTATCGTACAACCTGTGGATGGTCTTCTTGCAAGGGACCCATCGTGTGTTAAACTGTTGTCGGAAACGCCTCTGAGTCACAACAAGGCTTTTCGTTTCATGAAAAAGTAACACAACTGCCGATCGTTGCTGTGTCGTCCAATTTCCATTGTCAGCCACTGCTGCTTACTAGTCTCCTAGCGGCAGTATCGTGAATTACACGTCATTTCGTAACTCATCTGTTTTTCCAAGCTCTGCTGGCACTGCTGTAGAGATCCCAGCGGGTTATGTAATGTGCATCATAAATTGTGAAAGAAACAATTAGTAACACATTTCGTGCGCTACGCTGTACATACCGTACACCACATTTGCAAACCACTTCACATTACCAGAGTCAGTACCCTATTGGCTTAAAACACCAGTAAGCTGAAACAATAATTTGTACACAACTAATGACAATCTATCACAAAAAGATTGCAGTACAGTAGCTTTAAACACGTAAGATACTCGACGCTTTTACAACAAATTATCTTTTGAGCTTGTAATCTGTGCCTAAAATCTCGAATAAAGAGTTCGCGTATTTGAGGTTTCGAATCAACCTAATTGCAGTCCATTGGTCACAAACTATATACCGATTATGATATTTTCATCCTCAGGAAGCCACAAACTCACTCTTTTTGGGACTAAACTTTTCAGTTTTCACGGTCCATATTTCGTGTGCGAGAGCGTCGGCCGAGTAGACCGAAGAAAACAAACTGATATGCATTCCACCGACTGTCGTCCAAAGTTTGTACGTTCGGGAGATAAGATTGGCCACAGTGCGTCCGCACACGTGGTGGCGTACTGCTTTGAAAAGATCTGACGTCTCCGGCCGACGTCGGTCGTCGGTGGAATGCACCGATTCGGAGCCACTGTGACCGCAGTCTCACTCTGCGTTTCGTGTTGCACACTTCGCAGGAGGCGGCATGACGTCACGCACGTCGGCGGACGGGAAGGTGCGTTCGGTTCTTCTGCGGGCGGTGTCCGCCGGGGAGATCAAGCTGCACCCGTCCCTAGCCGAGCAGCAGCAGCAACAGCAGCAGCCGGCGACAGCGGCAAAGACAGCGGCGCTGTCGCCCGTGCAGCTGCGCAAGCAGCACCGGCTGGCCAGGGCCAAGACGTTCGTCGCGGCGAGGACGACGCGTGAGCCAGATCCGGGGTGAGTCTGCCGCACCTGCATCCGTACTCCGGAAGGCAACTTGCTGGCTGTGTCCGAGGTTCTGTAGGCGCATCCACGTCTGCGTCTATGGCTACACACATCCTCTGCAAGTACATCTTAGACAGTCCTTAGCACGTGTTCCGGTTCTATGGGAGTGAGAAATATTTATTTATGACATGACATGCTTAAACAAACTGTTACTCGTATTTTGTTTGCAAAAGAATGTGACTAAAAGAACATCAATTATGCCACTATGTGAAAAGCAGTATCAGTATTGCAGGATAATCCCTGGTTTTAGAACAGAGAAACAACAGAAATAGATTTTCAGAATTATACTAGTTTTGTTTGGATCTTAATATGAGGAAGATTCGGATGCAGACGTATGTATCTTGTAACACTCTTCTGGCAAATACATGCTGCTATTTTACAATAAAAACACTTATTTCGGTACCGGTAGCATCCCTACCATGTATGAAAATTTAGTTGTACGTTTTTTCAGAGATTAATAACGTGCGATACAGCGCGAGTTTAATTTGTATTGTTGGCCGTCATTTGCAAGACAGCAGATTCTTGTTCAAATTAATCCAATATTAACTGGCGCAAAGAAAAATGGAGGGGGTTCACAAGTAATTCTTGAGTAAACATACCGAAGTAAAGTTAATTTCATTCTCTTTGCAAAGAGTTGTATCAATATTAACCATTCTCGTGGTTGCCACTTCACGGCTATCTTTTATTTGAGTGACGAGATTTTCATTATTAAAGAAATTATCAGCATCAAATCAATAATAAGTGTGCCATGTAAAAGGTGTTTCTCCACGTGAACCCACAAAAGTATAAATTATTATTCGAATGAAAAGATGTTTAATTCCACGCCTGAGATACTTCTAAATCTAAAAGACCAAGGTGTTTCACACAGATCTGTTCCTTAAGTTATTTTAGGTATATACCGACATTCCAAGGTGGTTTATTTATAGGGCACATGAGTATAGAAACACTTAACAATATCAAAAATAATAATACTCGCCTGTGGTAAGTAGTTGTACTGAATATGTTGTGTGTAGGCTTATGTGACCATACGAGGTATTATAACAGCACAAGTATACACACATTCACATACAACACAGAAACACAAAAGATCGACGGCCGGGATGGCCGAGCGGTTCTAGTTGCTACAGTCTGGAACCGCGCGACTGCTACGGTCGTAGGTTCGAATTCTGTGTTATGTCCTTAGGTTAGTTAGGTTTAAGTAGTTCTATGTTATAGGGGACTGATAACCTCAGCAGTTAAGTCCCATAGTGCTCAGAGCCATTTTTGAACACAAGATCATTACACACGGTACTTCAAGGGACGTTTGAAAATCACTTACAGTAGTAATTTACTGTACCTTATTTATCGATGAGCATGAGTTAACGTACGTAGAACGCATTAGTACAGTGCTACCGCCTTCCTCGCAACGTTTTCATTGCGTCATGGAACCAATGTTTGAGCGTACTACGTAACCGCTCTTCGATAACTGTCTGTATTTCTTCGTTGTTGCCGAACCTATTACCTCCTAGAGTGACCTTCATGTCACCGAATAAAGCGTAATCAGACAGAGCGAAAAACTGGTGGATATGGTAACTGTGGCACAACAATGAACTTCAGTGATTCCAACTTCTTACTCGTGGCATTGTTGATGTGGGACTAGGCGCTACTTTCGACCACTTTCTCCCTCGCCTCTGTTGAATCCTGTACTTAAATTGTGTAAGGGTGTGTACCCACCTGTTGACACAACCTCAGGGTTCCCTGGAGGCACAATGTTGACAGCCGACCTGTACTGATATTCCAGTATTCATTTTGCCTTCCACTAGGGAACCCCGTGTCATATACTGACCATGTAACGAGTTGTATGTTGTTAAGCTTAAGCGGAAAATTGGAAAGGGTACACTGAAGGCCTCTACGAGGGGTAAGATTTGTCTGATGTGACAGAAGAGGAAACAGCAGTCGATTTAGAAGTTGGATCCAGCATTCGAATCAGAATTTAAAATCGTTTTGGAGGATTAAGATCAAATAAAGCAGCAGGGTTAGATAACATCCCATCAGAATTCCTAAAATCATTGAGGAAGTGCCAACAAAACGACTGAAACTTCCTGGCAGATTAAAACTGTGTGCCCGACCGAGACTCGAACTCGGGACCTTTGCCTTTCGCGGGCAAGTGCTCTACCAACTGAGCTACCGAAGCACGACTCACGCCCGGTACTCACAGCTTTACTTCTGCCAGTATCCGTCTCCTACCTTCCAAACTTTACAGAAGCTCTCCTGCGAACCATGCAGAACTAGCACTCCTGAAAGAAAGGGTATTGCGGAGACATGGCTTAGCCACAGCCTGGGGGATGTTTCCAGAATGAGATTTTCACTCTGCAGCGGAGTGTGCGCTGATATGAAACTTCCTGGCAGATTAAAACTGTGTGCCCGACCGAGACTCGAACTCGGAACCTTTGCCTTTCGCGGGCAAGTGCTCTGCCAGGAAGTTTCATATCAGCGCACACTCCGCTGCAGAGTGAAAATCTCATTCTGGAAACATCCCCCAGGCTGTGGCTAAGCCATGTCTCCGCAATATCCTTTCTTTCAGGAGTGCTAGTTCTGCATGGTTCGCAGGAGAGCTTCTGTAAAGTTTGGAAGGTAGGAGACGGATACTGGCAGAAGTAAAGCTGTGAGTACCGGGCGTGAGTCGTGCTTCGGTAGCTCAGATGGTAGAGCACTTGCCCGCGAAAGGCAAAGGTCCCGAGTTCGAGTCTCGGTCGGGCACACAGTTTTAATCTACCAGGAAGTTTCATATCAGCGCACACTCCGCTGCAGAGTGAAAATCTCATTCTGGGAACAAAACGACTATTCACGTTGGTGTGTAGAATGTATGAGTCTAGCGACATACCATCTGACTTTCGGTGGAAAAACATCATCGACACAATTGCGGAGACGGCAAGAGCTGACAAGTGCGAGAATTATCTCACAATCAGATAACAGCTCATGCATCCAAGTTCCTGACAAGAATAATACACAGAGGAATGGAAAAGAAAATTGAGGATGCGCTAGATGACCATCAGTTTGGCTTAAGGAAACGTAAAGGTACGAGAGAGGTAATTCTGACGTTGCGGTTAACAATGGAAGCAAAACTAAAGAAAAATCAGGACATATTCATAGGATTTGTCGACCTGGAAAAAGCTTTCGACAATGTAAAGCGGTGCAAGATGTTCGAAATTCTGAGGGAAATAGGGGTAAGCCTTAGGGAGAGACGGGTAATATAGAGTATGTACGAGGAGCAAGAGGGAATAACAAGAGTGGAGAACCAAGAACGAAATGCTCGGAATATAAAAGTGTGTAAGACACGGATGTAGACTTTCGTCACCATCGTTCAATATGTACATCGAAAACGCAATGACGGAAGTAAAAGAAGGATTCAGGAGTGGAGTTAAAATTGAAGGTGAAAGGATATCAATGATACGATTCGCTGATGACATTGCTTCCCTGAGTGAAAATGAAGAAGAGTTACATGATCTGCTGAATGGAATGAATAGTCTAATGAATACAGAACATGGACGAGAGTAAATCGAAGAAAGACCAAAGTAGTGAGAAGTAGGAGAAAACAGAACAGCGAGAAACTTAACATCAGGGTTGATGGTCACGAAGTAGATGAAGTTAAGAAATTCTGGCAGCTAGGCAGCAAAATAACCAACGGCGAACGGAGCAAGGAGGACATCAAAAGCAGACTAGCACTGGCAAAAAGGGCATTCCTGGCTAAGGGACGTCTACTAGTATCAAACATAGGCCTCAATGTAAGGAAAAAATGTCTGAGAATGTACGCTTGGGGCACTGCATTGCGCGATAGTGAAACATGGCCTTTGGGAAAACCGGAACAGAAGAGACTCGAAGCGTTTGAGATGTGGTGCTACCGACGAATGTTGAAAATTAGGTGGACTGATAAGGCGAGGAATGATGCGGTGCTGCGCAGAATCGGAGAGGAAAGGAATATGTGTGACACACTGACAAGGGGAAGGGACAGGATGATCTGTTAAGACTTCAGGGTCCATGGTACCAGAAGGAGATGTAGAGGGCAAAGACTGTAGAGGAAGGCAGAGATTGCAATACATCCAGGAAATGACTGGGGACGTAAGTTGAAAATGCTACTGAGATGAAGAGGTTGGCACAAGAGAGGAATTCGTGGCGGGGAGCATCAGACCGGTTAGAAGAAAGCTTCAGGCTGCTGGTAGCTAGCAAGGTCACTCAAAGACAGGAAACCAGACAGGCACACAATGCAGAAAGCAGGCAAAAGAGGTAGTGTTTAGGTCACCGGAGGTCATCGGTAATGCTAGAGCCCTGCGACTTCCACACGCTCGGGGCGCTTGTTCCAGGAGAGAAGTTTCACTCCAGAGAATTAACAGCCACCGCTTATATGCTGTTGTAAGGCGTTAAAGTAGAAGATGGTCACAGAAATGCACATCTCAGCAGACGCAGCAAGTTTGATAATTGCTTCTGAGAACTGAAACGTCAGTAGGTTTACACTGCTTAGAGTGCTACTACAGCGGTCCCCACTCGCTAAAGGCCTCTGGGCGGGGCCAAGTGACGTAAAACACTGTTGTTGCTGGTCGTAAGAGGTAGGGCAGTGAATGCGGTCGCTACCAAACTTGGAGTCTTTTGCTGTAAGATCCATACCTACCGAGTAGGAGGAGAAGGGGAGGAATCTGAATGTGATTAGCCAGAGGAGCCTTAGAGGTGCAGAACCACTCGTAGATTGACTGAAGTAAGGTTTAGAGAGACAGGGAGAAATACTGCTCCACCACAATCCATAAAAAAAACCATGTCTTTGTATTCAGACACAGTCCTCAGTCGGGCATCAACATTGTTTTGCTCGTTGCCAGCCTCAGTAATCCCGAAATAATCTATTTTTCTCACTTGGAGTGCTGCTCCCAAAAGCTGGACTTAAAATGCTGGTAGTGTTCGCTACTTCAGTCAGCTCTCATCCTACGGATGTAAACACTGATTTCTGTCGTGCGAACAGTTGCCTCCTTTATTTTCTCTAACGTTTAGAACAAGTCTTCAGTGTAGTAGTTAGCCTAATTGGAATAAATAGTGTTATCAGATCCTTGAGTACCCTTGAGTCTCCTATCGAGTCTTAATCCGCACCTTTCCTAGGTGCTTTGTGACGATGTTTGTCGCTGATCATATAACGCTACCGCGGAATGTATAATGCCAAATATGACCTTAAACTGCAGTAAGCGTTACCCTCTGGCAGGTTCAAAAAATGGTTCAAATGGCTCTGAGCGCTATGGGACTTAACATCTTAGGTGATCAGTCCCCTAGAACTTAGAACTCCTTAAACCTAACTAACCTAAGGACATCACACACAGCCATTCCCGAGGCAGGATTCGAACCTGCGACCGTAGCAGTCCCGCAGATCCGGACTACAGCGCCTAGAACCACACGGCCACCGCGGCCGGCCCTCTGGGAGGAATTTTGCTGTTTGACCGTGCTTTAACCTAACGGATAGAGGGATCCGAACATGAATTTCTTAGAGGTGGCAATTAGTAGAAAGCAGAAAGACTAAAATTTAGAAAATAATGAAAGTAGAGAAAATTTACGTAAATGAAAAAAAACGGTCGCCAGCCTAGTTAGGCATAGTAATGTGCAAACATTATTCTCAATGGATATGTGTATTCTCTTGCAAAACTAACTTTCATAAATTGCTTCTTAGTAAAGTGCAATGAACACCTACAACAACCAGACGAACTACACTGTGAGTAGCAGCAGATATCAACAGCATAGGTTAGCAAGCACAGGAATGTAGAAGAGTCTTTACCCCTGTTAACTACAATCAACACTTCAGCGTTTAACTAATTCAGCACAAAAATTGTTCCCAAAGACAACACGAGGCTAAGTGGCACCTGACAAGAGTTCAAGTTTGACTAACAAACATATACACACAACAAATGCAATAATATGACACTGAAATAACACATTTCATATTAATTCCACAGTGGTAATGTTTGAGGTTCTTGAGCAAAAATACCAGAGTCAAATAAAATTTCTCCAGCTATTAAAGATAAAAGTGAAGGCCCGTAAATTGTTCCTTTCTTTATCAGTAACTATGCACATCTTACAGAAATACTTTTCATTACAATAATACTGATTTCCAATCAGACTTTATATTAATTATTTTGCAATGCTTTATAACCATTTGCACTGACGGTTTACCCAGTTAACTTCAAGATGATTTCAGGTTAGGGTAACATTTCAGATAGGATCAAAATTAAGTGCCTTATAACACCACTAGTGAAGCAGGTGATTTTAACTAACCACAATTACGTTAATTAGTACTAACACTGCCATTTTAAAGTAAAACCAGTACATACCAAATTAAATCTTTTCATAAGTTTAATATTATGTGCCTCTTTTATTACTTGTGAAGCAAGTAGTTTTAACTAACAACATTTATGCTCTTTAGCACTGAAACTTAGCCACATTTCAATTAAGACAAATTATTAGTTCTTCACAAACAGGATACTCGGTCTTTAGCACTTTTACGATAGGGCTCTGCTTGGTATCATGAAAAGGACAATTTCAAAGGTCAAGCACAAATTTTGCAACACTTGAATTGTTGTTGTTGTTGTGGTCCTCAGTCCTGAGACTGGTTTCATGCAGCTCTCCATGCTACTCTGTCCTGTGCAAGCTTCTTTATCTCCCAGTACCTACTTCAATCTACATCCTACTGAATCTGCTTGGTATATTCATCTCTTGGTCTCCCTCTACGATTTTTTCCCTCCACGCTGCCCTTCAATACTAAATTGGTGATCCCTTGATGACTCAGAACATGTCCTACCAACCGATCCCTTCTTCTACTCAACTTGTGCCACAAACTTCTCTTCTCCCCAAACCTATTCAATACTTCCTCATTAATTATGTGATCTACACATCTAATCTTCAGCATTCTTCTGTAGCACCACATTTCGAAAGCTTCTATTCTCTTCTTGTCTAAACTATTTATCGTCCATGTTTCACTTCTATACATGGCTCCAATCCATACAAATACTTTCAGAAACGACTTCCTGTCACTTAAACCTATACTCGATGTTAATAAATTTCTCTTCGTCAGAAATGCTTTCCTTGCCATTGCCAAACTACATTTTATATCCTATCTACTTCGACCATCATCAGTTATTTTGCTCCCCAAATAGCAAAACTCCTTTACTACTTTAAGCGTCTCATTTCCTAGTCTGATTCCCTCAGCATCACCCGACTTAATTCAACTACATTCCATTATCCTCGTTTCGCTTTTGTTGATGTTCATCTTATATCCTCCCTTCAAGACAGTGTCCATTCCGTTCAACAGCTCTACCAAGTCCTTTGCTGTCTCTGATAGAATTACAATGTCATCGGCGAACCTCAAATTTTTTATTTCTTCTCCATGGATTTTAATACCTACTCTGAACTTTTATTTCGTTTCCTTTAGTGCTTGCTCAATATACACATTGAAGAGCATCGGGGAGAGGCTACAACCCTGTCTCACTCCCTTCCCAGCCACTGCTTCCCTTTCATGCCCCTCGACTCGTATAACTGCCATCTGGTTTCTGTACATATTGCAAATAGACTTTCGCTCTCTGTATTTCACGCCTGCCACCTGCCACAGAGTATTCCAGTCAACATTCTCAAAAGCTTTATCTAAGTCTACAAATGCTAGAAACGTATGTTTGCCTTTTCTTAATCGTTCTTCTAAGATACATCGTAGGGTCAGCATTGCCTCACGTGTTCCAACATTTCTACTGAATCCCAACTGATCTTCCCCAAGGTCCGTTTCTACTAGTTTTTCCATTCGTCTGTAAAGAATTCGCGTTAGTATTTTGCAGTTGTGACTTATTAAACTGATAGTTCGGTAATTTTCACATCTGTCAACACCTGCTTTCTTTGGGATTGGAATTATTATATTCTTCTTGAAGTCTGAGGGTATTTCACCTGTCTCATACATTTTGCTCACCAGATGGTAGAGTTTTGTCAGGACTGGCTCTCCCAAGGCCGTCAGTAGTTCTAAGGGAATGTTGTCTACTCCCGGGGCCTTGTTTCGACTCAGGTCTTTCAGTGCTCTGACAAACTCTTCACGCACAATCATATCTCCATTTCACTTCATCTACATCCTCTACCATTTCCATAATATTGTCCTCAAGTACATCGCCCTTGTATAGACCCTCTATATACCCCTTCCACCTTTCTGCTTTCCCTTCTTTGCTTAGAACTGGGTTTCGATCTGAGCTCTTAATATTCATACAAGTGGTTCTCTTTTCTCCAAAGGTCTCCTTATTTTTAATGTAGGCAGTATCTATCTTACCCCCAGTGAGATAAGCCTCTACATTCTTACATTTGTTCTCTAGGCATCCCTGCTTAGCCATTTTGCACTTCCTGTCGATATCATTTTTGAGACGTTTGTATTCCTTTTTGCCTGCTTCATTTACTGCATTTTTATATTTTCTCCTTTCATCAATTAAATTCAATATTTCTCGTGTTACCCAAGGATTTCTAATAGTCCTCATCTTTTTACCTACTTGATCCTCTGCTGCCTTCACTACTTCATCCCTCAGAGCTACCCATTCCTCTTCTACTGTATTTATTTCCCCTATTCCTGACAATTGTTCCCTTATGCTCTCCCTGAAACTCTGTACGACCTCTGGTTTAGTCCGTTTATCCAGGTCCCATATCCTTAAATACCCACTTTTTTTGCAGTTCCTTCAGTTTTAATCTACAGTTCATAACTAATAGATTGTGGACAAAGTCCACATCTGCCCCTGGAAATGTCTTACAATTTAAAACCTGGATCCTAAATCTCTGTCTTACCATTATATAATCTATCTGAAACCTGTCAGTATCTCCAGGCTTTTTTCATGTACACAACCTTCTTTTATGATTCTTGAACCAAATGTTAGCTATGATTAAGTTGTGCTCTGTGGAAAATTCGACAAGGCGGCTTCCACTTTCATTTCTTACCCCCAATCCATAGTCACCTACTACGTTTCCTTCTCTCCCTTTTCCTACTACCGAATGCCAGTCACCCATGACTATTAAATTTTCGTCTCCCTTCACTATCTGAATAATTTCTTTTAGTTCATCGTACTTTTCTTCAATTTCTTCGTCAGCGGCAGAGCTAGTTGGCATATAAACTTGTACTATTGTGGTAGGCGTGGGCTTCGTATCTATCTTGGCCACAATAATGCGTTCACTATGCTGTTTGTAGTAGTTTACCCGCATTACTATTTTCCTATTCATTAATAACCAACTCCTGCATTAGCCCTATTTGATTTTGTATTTATAACCCTGTATTCACCTGACCAAAAGTCTTGTTCTTCCTGCCACCGAACTTCACTAATTTCCACTGTATCTAACTTTAACCTGTCCATTTCCCTTTTTAAATTTTCTAACCTACCTGTCCGATTAAGGGATCTGACATTCCACGCTCCGATCCGTAGAACGCCAGTTTTCTTTTTCCTGATAACGACGTCCTCCTGAGTAGTCCCCGCCCGGAGATCCGAATGGGGGACTGTATTACCTCCGGAATATTTTACCCAAGAGGACGCAATCATCATTCAACCATACACTAAAGCTTCATGCCCTCGGGAAAAATTACGGCTGTAGTTTCCCCTTGCTTTCAACCGATCGCAGTACCAGCGCAGCATGGCCGGTTTGGTTAGTGTTACAAGGCCAGATCAGTCAGTCATCCAGACTGTTGCCCCTGCAACTACTGAAAAGGCTGCTGCCTCTCTTCAGGAACCACACGTTTGTCTGGCCTCTGAACAGATACCCCTCCGTTGTGGTTGCACCTACGGTACGGCTATCTGTATCGCAGAGGCACACAAGCCTCCCCACCAACGGCAAGGTCCATGGTTCATGGGGAGGACACTTGAATTATTATTGCCAAACCACACACAAGCGCACTGGTTCATACTGGTTGGTATACTTATATGTTTTCCAAAGTAGCTGAAGCAGCGGCGCAATAGTGGTGGCAAGCATGTGGCCGCTATCTGGTCTCTTCTCTGGCGGTTTAATGCTCTATTTCAATTCCTCTTGGCGGCGAGTTAATCATTTTTAGAGCAATTCCAAATATAAGAGCACCATTTTACAGCCGGAACCACACCCGAGGCCATTCCACCACACATTTGGTTTCAGAACGCCTCACTTGGCACCTGCGGTGTTGACTAAGCGACTGTTGGCCACTGACTGCCCAAAGTGCTCTCTCTGTTGCTGCCCAGATTGACCGCCATTTGCACCTTATCTTGCGCGCCAAGCCCCTTCCGTAATGGAGGGGGTTCCCTTCGCATTTTAAGTTACATCATATAATTTCCCTAAGTATGAACCTGTTATTTACATACAATTTTGTTTTAACGAACAGGCATATTTAATAACATTTCATTATGTAAGCACATTGTTATGTTAAACAAAAATATACATCACACATTTTCCCTCTAACAATTCAAAGAACTTAACTCGTAAAGAATAAACACTTCATAGATACATACACTTAATTACACTGTACCAATTACTCACAATCGATAATGGTGTTACAATCCACACGGTGAACCTGCCTTCACTGGAAGTTTGTCTTTCTGCATTTGCTTCTACCCGCTCGGAAATTTCCGACTGACCCGTAACCTCCTGTCTTCCTTTCATCCTGTGTTCGGAAACGACACCAGCGATCCAGTTGTAAACAGTTTTCTGTGTCGGACCATCCTGACCACACACAGCAGTTAGAAGTTTGTGAATATCTATTGTTTTGACTCTTTCCTTCGACAAAACCATGTGGTCCATCTTTGTCTATGATAGTCGTCTTCTATCTTGTCCGTAGCTTTCTCTGCTTAACGACAAACACGCGCTGTTCTTTCGCCAAACACAGATGCACAGAGTCCCCAACTGCCATCTAGCATCTGCGTGGCATTCCCGTCAATGGTACAAATGGCTCTGAGCACTATCGGTCTTAACATCTGTGGTCATCAGTCCCCTAGAACTTAGAACTACTTAAACCTAACTAACCTAAGGACCTCACACACATCCATGCCCGATGCAGGATTCGAACCTGCGACCGTAGCGGTCACGCGGTTCCAGGCTGAAGCGCCTAAAACCGCACGGCCACACCGGCCGGCCGGGATGCCAGTCAGTTTTCGTTCTCCTACAACAGGACGTTCCCGTGGTTTGAGCGGTATTTGTAAAACAATGCAATAGTAAATAATTTCTGAAAGTCGTGTGTACCTGTTAACGTCTCTTCCTGTTACAGTCGCATATCGAACGCGGGAAAAATAACTGCTTAGGTTTCGGTCTGTGCGTTGAAATTAGTGCAGTCTCGTGTCTGTGGGCCGTATGGATTTGCAAAATATTTCTAGATTCCTCAGTTTCTACTGGTTGTTGAAAGTTATTAAGTTGGATTTCAGTGGAGAATTCGTGTCTAACTTTGAGTGTGCCAATCCAAGATTTTTAGGATTTCCTTGACGTTGCCCCTTGTGTCAAACAAACCTGTGACCATTCATGCCGCCCTTCCTCCTATTTTAGTCCTATTTTATTTGATATGGGTCCCACTGTAACATTACATGAGTATGTCCTATATAGTTGGATCTACTTTGTGTCACGTGAGTGTAGGGGAGTCAAAACCAGCTGTGACCCATGACGTCATATCAACTTGAGATTTTTTTTTTATACATGTCATTCATTTCTAAAATTAATTGATTATTGACAGAGTAAAGAATTTAATTATGTACAACATTTAAAAGGTAATGAGTTTTAATGAGATAGATGTAAATATGTTTTGACATAGCAAATCGCCTTGTTGCATTATGCACGGTATGTTTTCTCTTTGCAAGAACAAAAACTTCCGTGTTGCTCGAGTGCGCGATCAAGTAGTCGTCGAGTGCTGATCTGCTGTAACTCTCATGAATGGGCATAGAATTGTTAATTTACAACCGGCAGTTGATTTAAAAATTATTCTAGGGAACCACGGCCCGACTTTGGTGCAAACAAATCGCGCGCTAATTCTCAAATATCGGCGTTGAGTTTAAGATACGCGGCTGGATATCGGGCGTTATCGTTGCGTGTAGAATTCAGTAACATTAACCGCAATTTACAGATGATAGCTTGATAATAACTATCAAAGTCTTATATGAGCGACATAGTAATCGTCTTGATGCTTAAAGCAAGCGAGAAGCGATTTACTGTCGGGATACGACAAATATTAATCATTACACAGTCAGCTTGTTGATATGTTGCTTAGCAACTCATAAACGGACAGTGATAGAATTATTGAAACGATCTTTTAAGTATTAATGACCACTACACACACATCAGCAACTAATTACTCTAACTGTGAGTGACTTCTGGATTGGATGAGTTTTTTGTTTTATTTCAGCTAATTGGTATTAATAAACTTCTTTCGAAGCTAAAACTTCGTCAGTGGTGTCACGCTCATTTATAGTTTTAAAAGAAAAGAGAGCACATACCTGTTTTTCTTTTGAAAAATGTTCGTACTTCACTCGTTAGTCTTCTCAAACCAGAGGCACGAGTGATGCTCCCTCACAGCACTACCATATAGTGAACCACCACACTCATATGCCCCCTTCTCACTAGATTTCTGCATTGAAAACCCTGAGACGTAGCAGCGGTACGAAGAAGAAAGAAAGAAGAGGAAAGATTAGCGAAAGAAACGGAGCAAAGAGAGAAGGGGAGGTCACACCACACACTTGAGAAATATTGTTAAGACAGGTCACACAAGTAATTTTTAAGCAGTAGCCTTTGCAGATTGATTGACCCGCACAATCACAGACCAGTATCGTTAACATTGGTCTGGTGCAAAATTTCTGAACACGTTCTCAGCTGTCATAAATTCTAAAAATCTAATGAAAATCGTCTCCACCGCGCTTTGAGATTTTTATTCGTTAACAGCCGGTTTCGGCCCTTTCCTCGGACCATCTTCAGGCTTTTCCCTGCAGTTACGGCTGCTGGCGGCGGCAGACGGAGCGAGATCCGTAGAAGTAAAGATATCTCTGCATCCATACTTCTACGGATCTGACACTTTCTGTAGCCGCCAGCAGCCGTAATGGCTTACAGACCCTTTGAAGTCTCTGTTTCATGACTTCCTCTCAAATTCGATTCATCGGGCCACGATCAGTTGTGATGTCAATGCTGCAGACTGAACTTCGTTGAAATTCCTTGAGTAGCCTTCTCTGCTAAGCTCTGGAATGATCGAAGTAAGACCTTCGAGCCAGAAGACAGCCATTCTTCGCTCCAGTTTGCACCACATGAAGCGACGACCGGGTAATCTTCTTCACAGAGGACAGCTGCTGGAGCTGTATTTGACAATATCTACATTACGATTGTCACACATGCCGTTCCAATTCCTCTGTCCGCCGATTTTCTGGCCTAAATTGAACTGGACTCATTGTGCCTGGAGAGTACATCGGAAGACTGTCTTCTTGGTAAGTTAGCACGCCTCCGTGTAGTGGTAGTGGTGGGCATGTAGTTCTACTGGAAGTAATGTCCCTCAGTCCCAAACAGTGTACGAATGATTCGCAAGACAGAAGTGTTTATATTTTCCTAAGGTAACTATAACATATTCAACCAAAAAACCGTAAATAAGGGCCCATCCCTCACAGTAATCTCCCGTAAACTAATTTTGTTTTACATGAATACATGTTCAATTTTGTATAGAGGTACACACACAATATTGAACAGCCAGTCTACTGTTCCATTCAACTTAAACTGAGAATGTATAAGAGAAAACCATTTGGTATACTAATTACTAGGACTTGTACTATGTTCCACACATATGCAGAGTACATTATTTCCCGATCAAGGTCATCTATATGTAACGCTCTCAAAGCCTTACTATGTACACTATACATCCTGACAATATACAAATGGCTTAGCGCCGGTCTTTTGGGGCCAACATTTGGTTGAGCCTTCACGTGAGGTTAGAAAAGCACCCAAATGAAAATTGAGGAAAAATGGCTCCTTATTGAGCATTCTGGCCAAGTTCTCTATTTTGCACATCACACGCAGTGCATTGCGAAAAGGAATTAAAGTATCACTTTTTTGAAACACGTCATTCCCCTCCCCTCCCCTCGCCTCAAAATTGCGACGCAGAAGTGTGAAATTTGGCTCAAGGATACCTACAACCTGCTTTTGTAATTGTACAAAAATGTGGCGGCCTCCGACGTTACCCTCGGGCTCGGAAACTCATCAAGCAGCAGGGTGGCGACACATGCGAAAACACGGCCGTAGCGCAGGAGTTCATATGAGGTGCAAGGTGGCTTACGCAAAGTTCACCTCTTCTCTCGACGCCACTGTGACTGACCTCAGAAAACGCAACGTTTAGCGAGAAAATCATGCAGTTTTTTATGGGTATCCGAGGAAAACATTCCATACATGCTGCTGCTCAGAATCGATACGAAGAGGTCTCAGGAGGTGGCATAAACGGCGTCAGTGAAACCACCCCTTCCGTTGGGGCGTTCATTTACTTACATTTTGCAGTTGAAAACACCAGTTCATAGTGTCGTGTCCAACAGAATGACATTCCTGACAACCTTTTCCACTACTGACATCTTCCGGATGATTCAGCTATGTTTTAAGGACGTCCTGGGATGCGACATCATTAAATGTGATCTGACCCCTTTGGAGTAGAGCACAGCTACAGTTTTTCCTCTCGTATAGTGGGTGGTACTACTAGGAACGGCTCAGAACCGTTCGACGAATTCTGAATGACATCCACAGTGTTTTTGCACTTTTTCAGCTCTCTTCTTTCACGCCGCCCTGTAGTGTTATCACGGCGGTTGTGCAACACTGACAAATGCGTGATCTAAATGACAAAGGGTACGTCTTCACTGAAGAGCCAAAGAAACTGGTACACTTCCCTAATATTGTGTAGGATCCTCGCGAGCACGCACAAGTGCCGCAACACGACGTGTCATGGACTCCACTCATGTCTGAAGCAGTGCTGGAGGGAATTGAATCCTGCAGGGCTGTCCATAAATCAGTAAGAGTAGGAGGTGGTGGAGATTTCTTCTGCACATCACGTTGCAAGGATTCCCAGATATGCTCAATAATGTTCATGTCCGGGGAATTTGGTGGCCAGTGGAACTGTTTAAACTCAGAAAAGTGTTCCTGGAGCTGCAATTATGGACGTGTGGGGTGTTGCATTGTCCTGCTGGAATTGGTCAAGTCCATCAGAACGCACAGTGGACATGAATAGATGCAGGTGATGAGAGAGGATGCTTATATATGTTTTACCTGTTAGAGTCGTACCTAGATGTATGAGGCGTCCCATAGCAGTCCAGCTGGACAAGCCCCACACCATTACAGTCTCCCATTTTGGCAACACCCTCGGTAGCACCCTATGAGTAAAACTATAGCTGTGCAGAGACAACCCTTGATTTTTTCGTAGGCGCCTGTGAGCCGGCAGTCCCATCAACACTGATCAGATTCTACATGCCCACAGTCGGGCACTGCGGCCACAGACAGCAACTGTAGCAGCAGTGCACTGCGACTCAGCTGTAACATGTTAAGGGGTTGCCTACACACAGGCGTCTAGGAGTCGGTCAGATGCACATGTACATTTTTAAGGAACTCAGCAAAGATGCACAAGTGACACAAGGGTGTTGCCAAACTGCGAGTCTTAGAGCGATGCTTTGCAATTTTATTTCCACATATAGGACAAAATCCAAACAGCCATTAATACAAACTACTATAGAATGTCTTGGCTAATGGTTTAATATATCTCATAAGTAGGGGGATATATGGATCACCAAGCAGCATCAGATGCACAAATCGTCAAACATTCGCACTAAACCAGCAGGCTATGATTTATTTTGCCATAGGTGGAAGACAGCTGGTAGAATCCAAACAAACTATGAAGTAAGCAAAGACGCTCTTTTAAAATGAAAGAAAGTGTGCAACCCATATTTCAGTTTCAACAAGAGTTGAATATCATCGACGATGAACTGTAACATCGTATACAGGAGACACATAGGAGTTCCTGACACTCACCTTGGATACTGTTAACTGTATCAGGAAATTACATTTAACGTTACAAGCATTTCTCTGTTAAACTAGTGGACCATATATGTAAGATATTTACGCTGTGCTTTATCCATTTTTTCATTAGCACTTTTCTTTTATATCTGTAACATAACATCTAACAGTACCATATTTTCTGCCATACCCTACGTAAGTAAATATACGACACTACTTCAAAAGATTAAATATAAGTGAACATGTCTGGTTGAACACTTATCAAGTCAGAATGCACGCACAATAAAAATGAGTCTGCTGTGGCTGTAAGTGAGGGTGATGGTGTTTCGGCAGGACGGCCTCCCTGGAGCAGCTGGTGGAGTGTCCGCTGTGCAAGGGCCGTATCAAGGAGCCCCGCATGCTGCCCGCCTGCCAACACTCTTTCTGCAAGGACTGTCTCGTCAAAGTCGCCAGGGACGCAAGTGAGTACTGCATACTTGCTGTCGATGCTTCTGTGTATATCGACTTTGGAATATTTCGCATATGCTTAATGTCAGTTTCTCACTGTTATGACAAGCACTAAAAGTATGAATTACTAGTATATATCTTAAGCCCCCTTCTTTTCGAAAATTTATGATCGCCGTATTGCATCCTATGTATCCAGATCTCCCTCCTATGCTGCTCTTAACAACAAATTCCGTACCTTCCCTCTCACTGCAAGAGCGCCTCAAGTTCACGTTCTGGCCTCATCCTTGTACTTCATATAACCTTTAGGTCTGTGCAGACAAACTTCAGTTTCCTCACTGAGTGTAGCAAAGACATCGCAATGCCGGCTCTCTGTGCATGATGTCAGAAGTTCCAGATGGATCCCACGCGACCTCAACGCCACACTGTCCCACGTCGGGTGCAACTACTGTGTTCTCAGGACAGAAACAATTGTAGGCTGTACCACAAGGTGCCTCCACTTGCCTGTCTTCTATCTTATGATATGATCTATCTACACTACTGGCCATTACAACTGCTACACCATGAAGAAACGCAGATGATAAGTGGGTGTTCATTGGACAAATATATTATACTAGAACTGACACGTGACTACATTTTCAAGCAAGTTGGGCAGCAAGCGGCAGCTTCAACATGATACCAGTGACTGGCGTATTGTGACGAGCCAGTTGCTAGGCCACCATTGACCAGACGTTTTCAGTTGGTGTGAGATCTGGAGAATGTGCTGGCCAGGGCAGCAGTCGAACATTTTCTGTATCCCGAAAGGCCCGTACAGGACCTGGAACATGCTGTCGTGCATTATCCTGCTGAAATGTAGGGTTTCGCAGGGATCGAATGAAGGGTTGAGCCACGTGTAGTAACACATCTGAAATGTAACGTCCATTGTTCAAAGTGCCGTCAATGCGAACAAGAGGTGACCGAGACGTGTAACCAATGGCACCTCATACCATCACGCCAGGTGATTCGCCAGTATGGCAATGACGAATACACGCTTCCAATGTGCGTTCACCGCGATTTCTCCAAGTACCGATGCGAGCATCGTGATGCTGTAAACAGAACCTGAATTCATCAGAAAAATTGAAGTTTTGCCATTCGTGGACCCAGATTCGTCGTCGAGTACACCACTGCAGTCGCTGCTGTCTGTGATGCAGCGTCAAGGGTAACTGTAGCCACGGTCTCCGAGCTGATAGTCCATGCTGCTCCAAACGTCATCGAACTGTTCGTGCAGATGGTTGTTGTCTTGCAAACGTCCCCATCTGTTGACTCAGGGGCCGAGACATGGCTGCACGATCCGTTACAGCCATGTGGATAAAGTACCTGTCATCTCGACTACTAGTGATACGAAGGCGTTGGGATCCAGCACGGCGTTCCGTATTACCCTCCTGAACCCACCGATTCCATATTCTGCTGACAGTCATTGGATCCCGACCAACTCGAGCAGCAATGTCGCGGTACGATAAACCGCAATTGCGATACGCTACAATCCGACCTTTATCAAGTCGGAAACGTGATGGTACGCATTTCTCCTCCTTACACGAGGCATCATAACAACGTTTCACCAAGCAACGCCGGTTAACTGCTGTTTGTGTATGAGAAATCGGTTGGAAACTTTAATCTTTTCAGCACGTTGTAGGTGTCGCCACCGGTGCCAACCTTGTGTGAATGCTCTGAAAAGCTAATCATTTGCATATTACAGCATCTTCTTCCTGTCGGTTAAATTTCGCGTCTGTAGCACGTCAATGTGTTGGTGTAGCAAATTTAATGACCAGTAGTGTATTACTTCCCAATCCCACTGCACTTCAACCTCTAGATATCAGAGGACCTGCACGAGTATCTTGTGGTACAAAACGATTGTCTACAGGGAATTCACACTTTCACATACCGGAACTTCACAAAATTCTAAACCAAATAACCTCCCACCTCCACCAATGTCGCACAGGTATCAGCTCGTTCACAATTTTTAATATCCGTCGAGATAATGGAGCACCTCACATTATGAGTTAGTTTGTCAATTTCTTATCCACGTTAGACATCTTCAAATGCCCTGTACATCCCATAAATCCTGATCACTAAGCCCCACCGTCTCTCTACTCTCATCATCACTTTGCTCATTACTTTCCCATCCAACAAATCAGGTACCCTCTTTCTCCACTGCTCTCCTCATAGAATGTGCTCCATTCCTACCATTCTCTTCACTTGAGTGTCAGTTCACATTTATCCGATCACGATCCCCGTCCCCTCACCAAAATCGTTTACACCATACCCAAAACCTCGATACTCAATTTCCTGTCCTCGAAACCTTTTCTCACCACCTCGTACTCATATTGCTATTCTCTGACGGCGCTAATCCACATATTCGTAAGTAATTTCATGTAATATATCTGTATGTCTTTGTGCTCTTTACAGTCGACTCCATTGTGGTGGCTTGGTTTTCATGTGAGCTGAAATGTAACTGTCTCGTGCACGCAATTGACAATTGATCATAGAGTGTAGTGTCGTATTGAGAGAACAGTGGGGGGGGGGGGGGGGGGAGGAGGAAATGCAGTGCCGACTCATAGGAATGGGGAACACTTGGCCATACAGAGAGCTGAAAGAGTAGTCACGGTTCCTGCTCACGGAATCCTTAATGAGTCCAAGTCGTGGCGCGAGAAACACCAAACGCCCACTCATTGCCTATGCTACAGCCTCCACACATTGCACGTTTGGGCCGTAGGCGCATTTGTCACCGCGCATCGTCTGAAACGAGGCAAAGCCACGACCCTCCGGACCACACTATACGCCTGCAGTCACACACCGCCCGATTTCTGTGTTGTTCGCCCCACAGAGTACGACACTGTGTCGCTGTGAGCAATGGGCTTTAGTGAGCTACTGTGAACAAAATAGTTCTCAATTGATCTATTTTGCGCAGTTTTGAGCGTGAACTTCAATTATCTAAACTCGAAAGAGCCTTTTTCACTTCCGAACTTAATGAAAGTAACCACGTCAGACGTTGGCAACAAAAACCAAAAGAACACAAAACACGAAAATTTCCACGAAAGAATTCGTAACTAAAGAAGGAAATGGTTATAATTTTATTCAGTTCAACTGTAATAGCTAAACAAACTATTTCTAGGTTACGAGTATGTGGTAAAATGACGTCTTATTGAATGTTCGCACCTAAAGCGTGCCTTGCAACAACGAGCCCAAGTCTGGCGCGCTGCCGTCTGCTGGCCTCTGGCGCCCCACCCCTTTCCATGATTTCCACAGCACCTGACGCCAAACGGCTGCGTCCCTATTCATTTGCTCCACTTCGTTGTACCTCAAGCGTGTAACCAAGAGACTTACCGCCGAGCACTCTCTTCTGCATCTACATTTACGTCTACATCCATACTCAGCAGGCCACCTGACGGTGTGTGGCGGAGGATATCTTGAGTACCTCGATCGGTTCTCCCTTCTATTCCAGTCTCGTATTGTTCGTAGAAATGAAGATTATCGGTATGCCTCTGTATGGGCTCCAATCTCTCTGATTTTATCCTCGTGGTCTCTTCGCGAGATAGACGTAGGAGGGAGCAACATACTGCTTGACTCCTCGGTGAAGGTATGTTCTAGAAACTTCAACAAAAGCCCGTACCGAGCTATCGAGCGTCTCTCCTGCAGAGTCTTCCACTGGAGTTCATCTATCATCTCCGTAACGCTTTCGCGATTTTTAAATGATCCTGTAACGAAGCGCGCTGCCCTCCGTTGCATCTTCTCTATCTCTTCTATCAAACCTATCTGGTACGGATCCCACTCTGGTGAGCAGTATTCAAGCAGTGGGCGAATAAGTGTACTGTAACCTACTTCCTTTGTTGTCGGATTGCGTTTCATTAGGATTCTTCCAATGAATCTCAGTCTGGTATCTGCTTTACCAACGATCAACTTTATATGATCATTCCATTTTAAATCACTCCTAATGCGTACTCCCAGATAATTTATCGAATTAACTGCTTCCAGTGGCTGACCTGCTATTTTGTAGCTAAATGATAAGGGACCTATCTTTCTATGTATTCGCATCACATTACACTTGTCTACATTGAGATTCAATTGCCATTCCCTGCACCATGCGTCAATTCGTTGCAGATCCTCCTGCATTTCAGTACAATTTTCCTTTGTTACAACCTCTCGATATACTACAGCATCATCCGCAAAAAGCCTCAGTGAACTTCCGATGTTATCCACAAGGTCATTTATATATATAGTGAATAGCATGACGGAAGGAGCTACAAAACTCAAGGTAACTGGGCAGCAAATAAAGAAGGGGTGTTCATGAGAAGCACACACTATTTACGAGATTCACCACAAAGAAAATTTTGAAGATACGGCACTGAAATTTTGTACCATGCTTTACATGAAAGTAACAAATTTACTGTTAAGTTCCTTCGATTATATATATTTAACCTTTCTATAAAATGTAAAAAGTTTGTTTTCAAAAATAATATGCGTACCTTTCTTTCAGAATGTATTCAAGAAGCTTCTACAAATTTTTTTCTGTTTAATCCCTTTGCAGCTTCTCTGATGTGGTTTTTGAATATGTCGAATAGGAGAATTTTAATAATGTCGTAATTATACTTCCGTAAGAAAAATACAAAATTCGTGCTGAATTCAGAGCACTTTGCTTCGTACCTCAGCTTACACTCAACATTTAAAAATTTTTTCTTGAAATAATATTTGTTGGGGTTGTAGAAATAAGTGAACAAAAATTCATAATTCTGGCGTTCATAGATTCATATGAACTTTAAAAAAAATAATTTTCAGAAAAGAATTTAAATTGATTGGTGACTCCATGGAGTGCTTGTGCGTAGCGACCATATATATTAAATTAAAAGGAAGGTCAGCGTTGGCCGTGATATTGATGTCTTATTGATAGCAGAATCGATTTTCGATCACATAGTGATCATCCTCAGTGCTGATATACATATACATATCAGCACTGAGGACGATCACTATGTGATCGAAAATCGATTCTGCTATCAATAAGACATCAATATTACGGCCAACGCTGACCTTCCTTTTAATTTAAAGAATTTAAAGTTCAACCAAACGTGTTTTTCCTTTGCTACCTATGCTCATTCCCTTGAAGTTTTCTCTGCTGGTTTCCTGTTTTATGCCTTCTTTTCTTTGCCAGATTTTCAAATGACTTTTCAGCTGCAGAGAGGCGCCTCAAACCTACTCTTCTCAATACGTCTTGAGTGAAAAGTGAAATATCTGCGCTAGCGATACAGAATGGCGGAAAACACAAGTCCAAAAACGATTTATTGGATTCACCAAAGCGAAACAATAATACAGTCACCAAAAGAACAACAGACTCGATACCAACTGCGGATCGTCACCAATATATAATAAAAAATAATAGAAAAGACCCGACTCTTCACGAGGAGAGACCACAATCAAACAATTTTAAAAACGTCAAAACGTTCGTCGACTATACCAAGTCCATCTGCAAGACATCGGGCAGCTGGAAGAGGCATGTGGCTGTGGCTGTCGCGTTGGGAGTTCTGTATACGTCCAAGCGGTGCGTCGAACTGCCGTTTGCTGGCAGTGCGCCGTATAAAGCCCGTTTGGCGGATGTATCTGCCGGAACTATTTACAATCACGTGCCTGGCGTAGCAAAGTAGTTCCTGGTCTACCGGCGACCTCTGCTGAAGATGTTTTGCAGGCTCAGCGAACGGGTAGCGGTCCCTAGCTATCCTTTGAGGAGACCGGGTGTTGTGTTCTGTTGTGGCTGCCGGTAAATATTTTGTTGTCAACACAGATGACGTAGGTTTTCCTGGTGAATATACACCCTGTGATGCAGGCAACCTATGATAGTTGGACGTGAAGTGGGATACCAATGCAGTAGGCGCTACGATGTCTGAAATGGGCGGCCACAGCAAAATTTCGTATTTGAAGCCCTCCCTACGTTCCCATCATTAAATACAAGAACTCCATAATAAGCTGCAATTCTGACAACTGTTGCAGACAAAATGTAGTGTCACAGCATTGTTTCCATAATCAGTGAACTTGGCGACTTATTGGAGTTGCAGGCTTCGCCAGGAACACATTTCTTTCAGCAGTTCAGGCTCGACCAGAAACTTGTGATGGGCTTGACGATATCGAGGATGCAATCTGGGAGCCTCTGCTTGTGAGTGTAGGGGCTGTTATCCCTCTGTGAGTGTAGAGGTTGTTATCCCTCTGTGAGTGTAGGGGTTGTTATCCCTCTGTGAGTGTAGGGGTTGTTATCCCTCTGTGAGTGTAGGTGTTGTTATCCCTCTGTGAGTGTAGGTGTTGTTATCCCTCTGTGAGTGTAGGGGTTGTTATCCCTCTGTGAGTGTAGGTGTTGTTATCCCTCTGTGAGTGTAGGGGTTGTTATCCCTCTGTGAGTGTAGGGGTTGTTATCCCTCTGTGAGTGTAGGGGTTGTTATCCCTCTGTGAGTGTAGGGGTTGTTATCCCTCTGTGAGTGTAGGGGTTGTTATCCCTCTGTGAGTGTAGCGGTTGTTATCCCTGAGTGTAGGTGTTGTTATCCCTCTGTGAGTGTAGGGGTTGTTATCCCTCTGTGAGTGTAGGGGTTGTTATCCCTCTGTCAGTGTAGGGGTTGTTATTCCTCTGTGAGTGTAGGTGTTGTTATCCCTCTGTGAGTGTAGGGGTTGTTATCCCTCTGTGAGTGTAGGGGTTGTTATCCCTCTGTGAGTGTAGGGGTTGTTATCCCTCTGTGAGTGTAGGGGTTGTCATCCCTCTGTGAGTGTAGGGGTTGTTATCCCTCTGTGAGTGTAGGGGTTGTTATCCCTCTGTGAGTGTAGGGGTTGTTATCCCTCTGTGAGTGTAGGTGTTGTTATCCCTCTGTGAGTGTAGGGGTTGTTATCCCTCTGTGTGTGTAGGGGTTGTTATCCCTCTGTGAGTGTAGGTGTTGTTATCCCTCTGTGAGTGTAGGGGTTGTTATCCCTCTGTGAGTGTAGGGGTTGTTATCCCTCTGTGAGTGTAGGGGTTGTCATCCCTCTGTGAGTGTAGGGGTTGTTATCCCTCTGTGAGTGTAGGGGTTGTCATCCCTCTGTGAGTGTAGGTGTTGTTATCCCTCTGTGAGTGTAGGGGTTGTCATCCCTCTGTGAGTGTAGGGGTTGTCATCCCTCTGTGAGTGTAGGTGTTGTTATCCCTCTGTGAGTGTAGGGGTTGTTATCCCTCTGTGAGTGTAGGGGTTGTTATCCCTCTGTGAGTGTAGGGGTTGTCATCCCTCTGTGAGTGTAGGGGTTGTTATCCCTCTGTGAGTGTAGGGGTTGTCATCCCTCTGTGAGTGTAGGGGTTGTTATCCCTCTGTGAGTGTAGGGGTTGTTATCCCTCTGTGAGTGTAGGGGTTGTTATCCCTCTGTGAGTGTAGCGGTTGTTATCCCTGAGTGTAGGTGTTGTTATCCCTCTGTGAGTGTAGGGGTTGTTATCCCTCTGTGAGTGTAGGGGTTGTTATCCCTCTGTCAGTGTAGGGGTTGTTATTCCTCTGTGAGTGTAGGTGTTGTTATCCCTCTGTGAGTGTAGGGGTTGTTATCCCTCTGTGAGTGTAGGGGTTGTTATCCCTCTGTGAGTGTAGGGGTTGTTATCCCTCTGTGAGTGTAGGGGTTGTCATCCCTCTGTGAGTGTAGGGGTTGTTATCCCTCTGTGTGTGTAGGGGTTGTTATCCCTCTGTGAGTGTAGGTGTTGTTATCCCTCTGTGAGTGTAGGGGTTGTTATCCCTCTGTGAGTGTAGGGGTTGTCATCCCTCTGTGAGTGTAGGGGTTGTTATCCCTCTGTGAGTGTAGGGGTTATTATCCCTCTGTGAGTGTAGGGGTTGTCATCCCTCTGTGAGTGTAGGGGTTGTCATCCCTCTGTGAGTGTAGGGGTTGTCATCCCTCTGAACTTCGAAAAGCAGGCATCGCAGGAAGGTCGCGTCACCCATTTCATTAGTTTTCTTCTGATAAGAATCCCTTATTGAAATTACGGGAGTTTACTGTCGATGAATTCTACTTGTAAGTGAAAAGTGAAGTGAAAAGTCAATATCACGAACGTCCCCTCTTAAGCAAGTCCGGAAACGATTTATTGGATTTACCATCATAGCGAAACAATAATACAATCACCAAAAGAACAGCAGGCCGCTGTGGCCGAGCGGTTCTAGGCGCTTCAGTCCAGAACGGCGCTGCAGCTACGGCCGCAGGTTCGAATCCTGCCTCGGGCATGGATGTGTGTGATGTCCTTAGGTTAGTTAGGTTTAAGTAGTTCTAAGTCTAGGGGACTGATGACCTGAGCTGTTGAGTCCCATAGTGCTTAGAGCCATTTGAACCATTTTGAACCAAAAGAACAACAGACTCGATCGTCACCAATATACAATAACAAATAATAATAGAAAAGACCCGACTCTTCACGGGGAAGACCACAATCAAACAATTCTGAACTGTCAAGATGTTCGCCTGGGGTGTATCCGTTTAACTGCAACGCCTGCATGCAGTGTCTGCCTCTTATAGCTGATTCACCTCGCGACGTTCTCGGCAGCCATATCGACTGCAGTCGCTGGACACACTAGCAGCATACTGCAGTAGTATGGCGCGATGGTAGTCTGTACAGGGACTTCAGACAAACAAAGAATTTAATGACGCAACTTCAGTTTTTGCTAGGTGATATTGGAAACTGTGTGAGTGAGTGTGTGTCTGCGAGGCACGCAGTGAGTGTAGCGTGACCTCTTGCCCGCCTGCCGCAGGGAGCGTGTCTTGCCCGGTGTGTGGCGCGGCGAGTGCGGTGCCAGTGGGCGGCGCCGCCCACCTGCCGGGAAACCTGTACGTGGGGTCGCTGCTGCGCCTGCTCGCCGCCAGGGGCGCGCCGCCCGCGACGCTGTCGCCCCCGCAGCCGCAGCGGCAGAGCGCCGACGCCGCCCCCGCTGCCGCCCCCGCGGCCGCCCCCGCTGCCGCCCCCGCGCCGCCCACGCACTGCTCGCTGTGTGGCCAGCAGGCGGGCGACCAGAGCAAGCTGCAGCTGCAGGCCTGCAACCACTGCGGCCAGGTGAGTAAGGGCTGTGGGAGCCCGCTGCTGCGCGCGGGGGTCGGTACTGTGTGGCGCACAGGGCGATTACAAGTTAAAGCTGCTCTGCAGTTGACACTTAAGTACTGGACAGAGGCTTCATACACGGTGCAGCTACAGGGTGACACACGGGAGACGGACGGTTTTAGTGAAATAATACTCAGCCAACTTTAAAATTAATACATGTTTATTTACACAAAATCAAAGCTCATTATTTGCCGTTTCAGTAAACTAAGTTATTTGTGAAGGTCGTCAAGGTTATGTCCATCATTTAGAATGCAGGACTCAAGTCTCTTTTCAAAATCCCCCATCACATGGACTAAAATCTCTGTAGGGATGGCAACAATTTCTTGAACCATTGCATTCTTCAACTAGTCCAAATTTCGTGGTTTGTGCTTATAGACACAGTTCTTAAGGTACCCCCACAGAAAAAAAGTCACATACTGACAAGTCGGGATACCTGGGAGGCCAAGGAAAGTTACGAAAACGTGAGATAATCCGGCCAGGAAACATGGGTCTAAGAACTGCCATTGAAGTGCCAGCGGTGTCCGATGTTGCCCCATCCTGCTGGAACCAAACGCATTTTAAAGGGATTCCTCGTCTTCTTAGTTCTTTTTTCAAGAATGTTTCAAGCATACGAATGTAACGAACCGAATTAACAGTAACTGTGGCCCAATTCTGTAAAAAAAAAAAAATAAGGTCCAATAATGCCAACAGAGCCAAGAGCACACTAGACTGTTACTTTTTCTGAGTGTAGAGGACACTGGTGGATAAGGTTTGGATGCTCTGGAGCCCAGTAACGTAGGTTTTCCTTCTTCACGATCCCGTTCAAATGAAAATGGGCTTCATCGCTCATCAAAAAAATTTCATTTTCATTTGATCCCAAAATCACTTGCATTCTGTAAGCGAAGTTTTCTCGTACAGCAAAATCAGTTTCCTTAAGTTGTTGGACAATGAGTATTTTAAAGGGATGGAATTTTAATTCTTTATGCAAAATTCGTCAAACCAATTCACAATTGATTAGTAACTCACTAGCATGACGTCTAGTTGATCGTCGTCGGCTTCTGACTGCGCTTGCCTTAACCTTTCAACATTTTCTGGTGTCGTTACTCTGCGTCTCGGGCCAGGATGCTTCTTATCCAGTATGTTTCCAGTTGATCTGAAGTTTTCCACCCATCTGAGGATTGTGTTACGACTCGGAACAGCTCCGTGTCGACCGACGTTAAACCGCGCACGAAACAATCGCTGCGTAGCATTAATAGACACACCACTTTCCACGAAACTGCCGTAGACAACCACTCGACGTTGCCAGTCCCACTGCTCCATAGTGACTGAGTAAATGGAATGGCGCCTTGTGTGGATCACAACTATCCCCACCACGACCACCTCCCACCACCGCGCCCTCAGTACTACGCAGTTCGAAACCGTCCATCTCCCGTGTGTCACCTTGTACATTCACGTGACCACCAGTGTTCGATGTCAGCGTGCAGTAACCACCCACAGACAACAGGCGGCAGAAGTAGTAGTGGAGCGTATAAACAGCGTATAAACAGGCTGCTTCAGAAGTGATGGTCAATACTCATGGATATGGCAGACGAATGGAGAAACTGGTAGAAGCCGACCTCGGGGAAGATCAGTTTGGATTCCGTGGAAATGTTGGAACACATGAGGCAATGCTGACCCGACGACGTAGTTTAGAAGATAGGTTAACGAGACGCAAATCTACGTTTCTAGCAATTGTAGACTTATAGAGAGCTTTTGACAATTTTGACTAGAATACTCTCTTTCAAATTCTGAAGGTGGCAGGGGTAAAATACAGGGAGTGAAAGGCTGTTTATTATTTGTACAGAAACCAGATGGCAGTTATAAGAGTCGAGGAGCACGAAAGGGAAAAAGTGGTTGTGAAGTGAGTGAGACAGGGTTGTAGCCTCTCCCCGATGCTATTCAATCTGTATATTGAGCTAGCAGTAAAGGAAACAAAAGAAAAAAATTGGAGTAGAAATTAAAATCCATGGAGAAGAAACAAAAACTTTGAGGTTTGCCGATGACATTGTAATTCTGCCAGAGACAGCAAAGGATCTGGAAGAGCAGCAAAACGGAATGGACAGTGTCTTGAATGGGGGGGGGGGGGGGGATATAAGATGAATATCAACAAAACCAAAATAAGTATAATGGAATGCAGTCGGATTAAATCGGGTGATGCTGACTGAATTAGATTAGGAAATGAGACACTTAAAGTAGCAGATGACTTACTGTTTTTTTTTTTTTTTTCAAGCAAAGTGACTGATGACTGTCTAAGTAGGGAGGATACAAAACATAAACTGGCTATGGCAAGGAAAGCGTTTCTAAAGAAAAGAAATTTGTTACTATCGAGTATAGATTTTAGTCTCAGGAAGTCTTTTCTGAAAGTATTTGTGTAGGGTGTAGCCATGTATGGGATTGAAACACAGACAATAACTAGTTTAGTTAAGATGAGAATAGAAGCTTTCGAAATGTGGTCCTATAGAAGAATGTAACTAATAAGGAGGTACTGAATAGAATTGGCGAGAAGAGGAATTTGTGGCACAACTTGACTAGAAGAAGGGCTCGGTTGGTAGGACGCCGTCTGAGGTATCAAGGGATCACCAGTACAGTATTGGAGGGAAGCGTTTGGGGTAAAAATCGTAGAGGGAGACCAAGAGATGAATGCAGTAAGCAGATTGAGAAGAATGTAGGTTGCAGTAGAAGAAGCTTGCACAGGATAGAGTAGCATGGAGAGCTGCATCAAACCAGTCTCTGGACTGAAGACCACAACAGGAACATGGCATGAATGATCATTTAAAACAAAAATGTCAAGTAAATATGGGATCTAAAACACATAATAAAAGCTATGAGCAATTCTTCATCGCCGGCCGCGGTGGTCTCGCGGTTCTAGGCGCGCAGTCCGGAACCGTGCGACTGCTACGGTCGCAGGTTCGAATCCTGCCTCGGGCATGGATGTGTGTGATGTCCTTAGGTTAGTTAGGTTTAAGTAGTTCTAAGTTCTAGGGGACTAATGACCACAGCAGTTGAGTCCCATAGTGCTCAGAGCCATTTGAACCATTTGAATTCTTCATCTTCGATACTGTGAAACAAATCTCTTCTACTGCAAGCTCTTTGCTTGCCAAATTTTGGGAAGTGGCATTATGAACCAATCCAAGAAGCAAAATGTCCAGTAAACATGTGCTCTACAACGTATACCTTAAGAGCTGTGAGCACTTTTTCACCTTCGCTGCATTGAAACACAGCTCTTCTAATGAACAAGTGCTCGTATCTGCTAAGCTGTGCACTTTAGAGCACATGTTTACTGGACATTTTTTTCTTGCTTTCGTTCATACTACGACTAACCAAAACATGGAAGCCAAAGGGCTTGCAGTAGAAGAGATTTTTGTACAGAATCAAAGATGAAGAACTGCTCATAGCTCTTAAGTTCTGCGTTTTAAAGTTTATGTTAGTTAATTTTTTCGCTTCGAATGATCATTGCTATCGTATTGCTCAATATTGACCATCACTCCTGAAACACCCTGTACAGTGTCGTGGGGCGTGGAGGCCGGGGGGGGGGGGGGGGGTGGAGGAGGGGAGGCAGCAGGGAGGGGCAGAAACAGTCCATTCATCGTAATGTGGAAACGGAGCGATTTGTCTGACTTCCAGTAGGGCATCATCATTAGCTTCTGGGCGGTGGAAGCATTTCCAAAATGGCTTACCTTATAAACCGTTCACGTGCCGTCGTGCGTACCATATACCATGCTTAGTAAAATGTGGCCATCCATAACTGGCGCCAAGGTGATGGTCATGACTCCACTGAATGGCGACACGTAGCCTTTTCAGATAAATGAGCTTTTATACTCCACTGAACATATAGCCGTTGGCGTAAAAGGCGTGAAACGACTGAAATCAAACACCTTGCAACAGTCATCGGATGGGGCCAGTCTGCAGGGCATTACCTGGGTGATGTCGTAATCCTGGAAGGCACAATGGATGAATACAAGAATCTCTTGCTGCTGAATGTCTCAGAGACTCAGACTAACATTGGGTTGGTCTTTGTCTCATTACACTGTAACACCAGATTTGCGCTGAAGGGAGACTTGCTACCTGACATCTTCTCTATGGCACCTGGTGCCTTTGAGGCTGCGTGCACCCTAGACCGTCGATGATAACCAACTGAATCCCCTTCATGCATAACATTCTAAAATGCGTTATGTGCTTGTCACTGATCTGCCAACATCTCTTGGTATAATTATGAACAATACCTAGAGAAGGAAAATCGATAGTACCAAAGATGGGTTGGAAGGGTCTCTGGTCTATCAATAGGAATAAACTACCAGTAAACTAGCTTCACATGTATAGTTATAGTTATTGATACGTCCATCCCATTCCAAAAGCTGATATGAAACAGACTCCAATGTGTGAGGGAGATTGTTAGTGGCTCATGTTGATCAGTTCCAGTTTACTGACATTTGGCGAGAACCGATGTATGCCATACATCGAGTGGTCGTTTGAAGCGTACAACTATCTAACGTGAGGCCTGGTGTATACGGCGAACGGTTGCAACTCACCTTAGAGCGACCTGTTCACAGCTCAGGGAATCACATCTCAGCAGTGTCGCACATGAATATCCTCCGGGATCAGAATGAAACACCAGTCTAGACCATCGCCATACATTATGTTGTCGACTTTAAGGCATTTTGCGGTAAGTGAACTAGAGACAATCATGAAACAGCTTTTCACTGATAGTTGAACATGATATACACTCCTGGAAATTGAAATAAGAACACCGTGAATTCATTGTCCCAGGAAGGAGAAACTTTATTGACACATTCCTGGGGTCAGATACATCACATGATCACACTGACAGAACCACAGGCACGTAGACACAGGCAACAGAGCATTCACAATGTCGGCACTAGTACAGTGTATATCCACCTTTCGCAGCAATGCAGGCTGCTATTCTCCCATGGAGGCGATCGTAGAGATGCTGGATGTAGTCCTGTGGAACGGCTTGCCATGCCATTTCCACCTGGCGCCTCAGTTGGACCAGCGTTCGTGCTGGACGTGCACACCGCGTGAGACGACGCTTCATCCAGTCCCAAACATGCTCAATGGGGGACAGATCCGGAGATCTTGCTGGCCAGGGTAATTGACTTACACCTTCTAGAGCACGTTGGGTGGCACGGGATACATGCGGACGTGCATTGTCCTGTTGGAACAGCAAGTTCCCTTGCCGGTCTAGGAATGGTAGAACGATGGGTTCGATGACGGTTTGGATGTACCGTGCACTATTCAGTGTCCCCTCGACGATCACCATAGGTGTACGGCCAGTGTAGGAGATCGCTCCCCACACCATGATGCCGGGTGTTGGCCCTGTGTGCCTCGGTCGTATGCAGTCCTGATTGTGGCGCACACCTGCACGGCGCCAAACACGCATACGACCATCAGTGGCACCAAGGCAGAAGCGACTCTCATCGCTGAAGAAGACACGTCTCCATTCGTCCCAACATTCACGCCTGTCGCGACACCACTGGAGGTGGGCTGCACGATGTTGGGGCGTGAGCGGAAGACGGCCTAACGGTGTGCGGGACCGTAGCCCAGCTTCATGGAGACGATTGCGAATGGTCCTCGCCGATACCCCAGGAGCAACAGTGTCCCTAATTTGCTGGGAAGTGGCGGTGCGGTCCCCTACGGCACTGCGTAGGATCCTACGGTCTTGGCGTGCATCCATGCGTCGCTGCGGTCCGGTCCCAGGTCGACGGGCACGTGTACCTTCCGCCGACCACAGGCGACAACTGCACATACGGTTCACGTCCACGCTGTCGCGGCATGCTAACAGTGTTAAAGACTGCGATGGAGCTCCGTATGCCACAGCAAACTGGCTGACACTGACGGCGGCGGTGCACAAATGCTGCGCAGCTAGCGCCATTCGACGGCCAACACCGCGGTTCCTGGTGTGTCCGCTGTGCCGTGCGTGTGATCATTGCTTGTACAGCCCTCTCGCAGTGTCCGGAGAAAGTATGGTGGGTCTGACACACCGGTGTCAATGTGTTCTTTTTTCCATTTCGAGGAGTGTATGAAAATACGTCATACGACATTAATTTCAGATGCTTACCTGTTTAGCAAATGTAAGTCATCGACCAGTAGCTTATTTTTTTGATTGACAGTTTTATGTAATTTCTGACTTGAGTGATAATACAATTTGATCTTAAATCTGTCGTTTCACTTGGATCAGGTAAAGATATGGATTTGGAGGAATGAATGAGTTTACACTGAGGTGACGAAAGGCACTGCACAGCGATATGCACATGTACAGATGGCCGCTGTATCGCGAACACAAGGTATAAAGAGTAATGTAGTGGCGCAGCCGTCATTTGTACTCAGGTGATTCTTGTGAGAAGGTGTCCCACGTGATTGGGGCAGCACGACAGCAATTAAAAGACTTTCAAAGCGGACTGGTAGTTGGAGCTAGACGCGTGCAACATTCCATTACGGAAATCGTAAGCGAATTCAGTACTCCGAGATCCATAAGTCAACAGTGCGCCGAGAATACCAAACTTCAGACATTACGTTTCACCACTGTCAGTGCAGTGGCCGACTGTCTTCACTAACCTTGAGCAGTGGCGTTTGCGTAGAGTTGTCAATGCTAATTGTGAGGTCCCCTTTTGTTGTCTTGTCGACGTTGCGCCGCTACTGCTGCAGCTCGGTCTGTGGATTGGAGGGGCGACGCTCAGTGACGGTTGTCCCCGTCGGATAACGTGGAACACCACCTGGAAATCTCTAAAGAAAATTGTCCCTCGCGTGATGTATGAAAGTCCGTTTGCGAGTCAGCACAGTCTTCTCAGCTATGCGAACTGCCGAATTTAATTGTCTGCTATGGTTTTATGATGTTTTGCTATGCCCGGTTAGTTAGTTATTACAGTATTGAGTGAATCATTCTTCACCGGCCTCGTTTCACACCACTGAAGCGAGGAAAAAATCATTTGCGGTTCTGTATCAGTAGTTGTTACGTTGCTGGGCAGAATTGCTCACTACGGCATGACGCACATCCAGAGATAATCTATAATGCTATCTTGCTTTCTTGCGTCGTGATATTATTTCGGCAAAACACTCCTTCCAATGCGCAATGTTCCATCAAGTCACTCTTTCAGTCAAAATGTTCACAGTTAATTAATTTTTATTACCAACTATCACACAGTTTAATTAATGATAAAGCCAACACGTGGGATTTCCATTACTGACGAACAATTTTATTCTTCCTTCTTAGCAATTAGTTTATAATCTTCACACCACACGCACACCGTTGGATCAGATCAATTACGACTCTTTTCAATTCGGTGATCGTGACAATTACAACTTTTACAATCGGCGTATTTGTATTAATCTTCGTGTGGTCGTATTAATATTTCCTACTCCAGGCTAATCATGTATTCCAGTCTTCGATACCATGTCCATTCTTCGTTGTAACTGTTCACTTTGCCGCGCGGGATTAGCCGTGCGGTCTTAGGCGCTGCAGTCAGGAGCTGTGCGGCTGGTCCCGGCGGAGGTTCGAGTCCTCCCTCGGGCATGCGTGTGTCTGTTTGTCCTTAGGATAATTTAGGTTAAATAGTGTGTAAGCTTAGGGACTGATGACCTTAGCAGTTAAGTCTCATAAGATTTTCACACACATTTGAACATTTTGAACTCTCCACTTTGATGAAGGTTGAGTCCAACAATAATATCTCCAATAATTAAAGTTCATTAACTCGTCCTACACTATCAGAATATCACTTCAGTTCACGTTCTCAAGTCAGAATAACTGACAACAAAGTACGCGCATCTCTGTCACACAGTATTACTTAAAAAAAAAAAAAAGTCGTAGCGTTCCGTTTGTAGTAGTGTAGCAAACGGTACCCTCTCTCTTTCTCTCTCTCGACTTGATAGCAAGCAAACTAGCAAGCGACTAACTTTTCCATGATCGAGGATTGTAGACGCATTGACTTTCCTTTTCGCCGCGTGTACAACTCTCTTTCACAATAAATATTATCTCTGACCGACATATTGCTTTGGACTTAACTTTCGTCGTACTGATGTGCAGTTATTACTAAGATGTTTGATAGCTAATTAAAAACAACCTTGCTTTCTTTCCAGCTTTATATCATGACAGACTCCGTAATTATTGAAATTGGTGTTCACCAAAACTTTAAGGTGTTATATTATTGTCAAAGTTGTCGTACCTGTCAAGATAACACTGTTCCCTAGTTTAATTATCATGACATTCTCATTTGGGTTTTCGGGTTTCTTGGGGTGTTACATAATACACACGCAACTCTGCTTGAAATAACCGCAGAAATCTTTGTGGGACGTACGACGAACGTATCCATTAGGACAGGGCGGCGAAATCTGGCGTCAGTGCGCTATGGCAGCAGACGAGTTCCTTCGCTAACAGCACGACATCGCCTGCAGCGCCTCTCCTAGGATCGTGGCCACACCGGTCGGAACCCAGACGACAGGGAAACTGCTGCCAGGTGAGATGAGTCAGTTGGTAGGAGCTGGTGGTAGGGCTGGAGTGTGCCGCAGACCCCACGAAGTCGTGGGCCCGAGTTGTCCACAAGGCGCTGTGCAAGTTGGCGGAGGCTCCATAGCGGTGTGCGCTGCGTTTGTATGGTCCAAATGAACTGATCATTAACTGGCAATGGCTATGTTCAGCTATTTGTAGACCATTTGCAGTCACTCATGAATTAGTGTTCCCAGACAACAATCGAATTTTTATGTAATATGACAATGCGGCTGTCACCGGACTACAGTTGTTCGTGATTGGTTTGAAGAACATTCTGGACAATTCGAGCGAATTATTTGTCTACCCAGATCTCCCGAAATGAATCCCATCGAACATTTTTGGGACATAATCGAGAGATCAGTTCGCGGATAACAGCCTGCACCGACAACACGTTCACAAAAATGGACGACTGTAGAGCCAGAGTGGCTCAATATTTTCTGCAGGGGACTTCCAACGACTTGTTGAGTCCGTGTCACCCAGACTTGCTGCGCTATGCCAGGAAAAAGGAGGTCCAACTCGATATTACGACGTATCCTATGTCTGTTGTCACCTAGTGAATAATGGTGGTGGTGGTGGTGGTGGTTAGTGTTTAACGTTCCGTCGACAACGAGGTCATTAGAGATGGAGCGCAAGCTCGGGTTAGGGAAGGATTGGGAACGAAATCGACCGTGCCCTTTCAAAAGAACCATCCCGGCATTTGCCTGAAACGATTTAGGGAAAGCACGGAAAACCTAAATCAGGATGGAGTGAATAATGGAGTACGATTTTATTTTCCGTTGGGCATCGAAGTTTCTAAGTATCTCATTGATTTTACTGGACTCTTTGCCTGTTCATTATAGCAATAATCAGTTCGTTGTGAAAGCCTGCCGCTAGTAAGAGGAACCACTGCTCGTGTGCTCCGCAGAGCTTCTGCGACACCTGCTGGTCCAGCCACACCACGGCGCTGGAGGACCAGCTGTCACACATGAGGACCCAGGTGCTGGAGGCCGCCGAGGGCGTCGACCGCAAAGAGACCGACTTCAAGGTAAGGCCACATTCGTCCCTCACGAGGCTTAGTGCATTCTGCGCGAGATTTTCACCTCAGTACTGACAACCTCTCGTTTACACGACAACATTTACTTGCAAGTTCTCACCGCATTGTGACTCCACGGAGCAGGAAGCGCGCGAGGTAGCCGAGCGGTCTGAGGCGTCTTGTCACGGTCCGCGCGGCTTCCACCGTCGGAGATTCGAATCCCCCTCGGGCGTGAGTGTGTTTGTGGTCTTCAGCTGAAGTTAGTTTAAGTTAGATTAAGTAGTTTGTAAGCTTATTGACCGATGACCTCAGCAGTTTCGTACAATAGTACATTACCACAAATTTCCATTTTTTTCCATGGAGCAGGAAGAAAATACAGGAGGGCTATAAATTATCTTTACAGCTTGACACTGTAATACCCTTAAACCTGTACTAGATATTAACATATGATTATCACCATGTGATAAGGTAATTCACAAAGTTTTGTTTCCTCATTCGCACATATCAATTTGTGCACCCTTAGTGCCACAGATAATGTCCGCTCGGAATTCCATTTCTCTCCACATATGATTCAAGAACATGTGACATGTTCAGATGCATAGCGAATGTGTGCTTTCAAGTCCTTTTTACCAGTAGTTTTCTTACGAACATAGACGCATGGGAAGAGCCATAGCGTTACAAAACGTTTCTCACGTTCTTTCTCTGTCCTTATGTTTCATCGCGTTATGGGAAGTGCCACATATGTTTCCAAAGCTAGCCAGTTTTACATCTGGCTCTTCATAACATAAAAATAAGGAACTTTTTGTCTCTGTTGCCCTTTAAGTCCATTGTTGTTGTTGTTGTCTTCAGTCCTGAGACTGGTTTGATGCAGCTCTCCATGCTACTCTATCCTGTGCAAGCTTCTTCATCTCCCAGTACCTACTGCAACCTACATCCTTCTGAATCTGCTTAGTGTAAACTCTCGGTCTCCCTCTTAGTGTAAACTCTCGGTCTCCCTCTACGATTTTTACCCTCCACGCTGCCCTCCAATGCTAAATTTGTGATCCCTTGATGCCTCAAAACATGTCCTACCAACCGATCCCTTCTTCTAGTCAAGTTATGCCACAAACTTCTCTTCTCCCCAATCCTATTCAATACCTCCTCATTAGTTACGTGATCTATCCACCTTATCTTCAGTATTCTTCTGTAGCACCACATTTTGAAAGCTTCTATTCTCTTCTTGTCCAAACTAGTTATCGTCCATGTTTCACTTCCATACATGGCTACACTCCAAACAAATACTTTCAGAAACGACTTCCTGATACATAAATCTATATTCGATGTTAACAAATTTCTCTTCTTCAGAAACGCTTTCCCTGCCATTGCCAGTCTACATTTTATATCCTCTCTACTTCGACCATCATCAGTTATTTTACTTCCTAAATAGCAAAACTCCTTTACTACTTTAAGTGTCTCATTTCCTAATCTAATTCCCTCAGCATCACCTGATTTAATTTGACTATATTCCATTATCCTCGTTTTGCTTTTGTTGATGTTCATCTGATATCCTCCTTTCAAGATACTGTCCCTTCCGTTCAACTGCTCTTCCAAGTCCTTTGCCGCCTCTGACACAATTACAATGTCATCGGCGAACCTCAAAGTTTTTACTTCTTCTCCATGAATTTTAATACCTACTCCAAATTTTTCGTTTGTTTCCTTTACTGCTTGCTCAACATACAGACTGAATAACATTGGGGGAGGCTACAACCCTGTCTCACTCCTTTCCCAACCACTGCTTCCCTTTCATGTCCCTCGACTCTTATGACCGCCATCTGGTTTCTGTACAAATTGTAAATAGCCTTTCGCTCCCTGTATTTTACCCCTGCCACCTTTAGAATTTGAAAAAGAGTATTCCAGTCAACATTGTCAAAAGCTTTCTCTAAGTCTACAAATGCTAGAAAAATAGGTTTGCCTTTTCTTAATCTTTCTTCTAAGATAAGTCGTAAGGTCAGTTTTGCCTCACGTGTTCCAACATTTCGACGGAATCCAAACTGATCCTCCCCAAGGTCCGCATCTACCAGTTTTTCCCTTCGTCTGTAAAGAATTCGCGTTAGTATTTTGCAGCTGTGACTTATTAAACTGATAGTTCGGTAATTTTCACATCTGTCAGCACCTGCTTTTTTGGGATTGGAATTATTATATTCATCTTGAAGTGTGAGGGTATTTCGCCTGTCTCATACATCTTGCTCACCAGCTGGTAGAGTTTTGTCAGGACTGGCTCTCCCAAGGCCGTCAGTAGTTCTAATGGAATGTTGTCTACTCCGGGGGCCTTGTTTCGACTCAGGTCTTTCAGTTCTCTGTCAAACTCTTCACGCAGTATCGTATCTCCCATTTCGTCTTCATCTACATCCTCTTCCATTTCCATAATATTGTTCTCAAGTACATCGCCCTTGTATAAACCTTCTATATACTCCTTCCACCTTTCTGCCTTCCCTTCTTTGCTTAGAACTGGGTTTCCACCTGAGCTCTTGATATTCATACACGTGGTTCTCTTCTCTCCAAAGGTCTCTTTAATTTTCCTGTAGCAGTATCTATCTTACCCCTCGTGAGATAAGCCTCTACATCCTTACATTTGTCCTCTAGCCATCCCTGCTTAGCCATTTTGCACTTCCTGTCGATCTCATTTTTGAGACGTTTGTATTCCTTTTTGCCTGCTTCATTTACTGCATTTTTGTATTTTCTCCTTTCATCAATTAAATTCAATATTTCTTCTGTTACCCAAGGATTTCTAGCAGCCCTCTTCTTTTTACCTACTTTATCCTCTGCTGCCTTCACTATTTCATCCCTCATAGCTACCCATTCTTCTTCTACTGTATTTCTTTCTCCTATTCCTGTCAATTGTTCCCTTATGCTCTCTATGAAACTCTGTACAACCTCTGGTTCTTTCAGTTTATCCAGGTCCCATCTCCTTAATTTCCCACATTTTTGCAGTTTTTTCAGTTTTAATCTACAGGTCATAACCAATAAATTGTGGTCAGAGTCCACATCTGCCCCTGGAAATGTCTTACAACTTAAAACCTGGTTCCTAAATCTCTGTCTTACCATTATATAATCTATCTGATACCTTCTAGTATCTCCAGGGTTCTTCCATGTATACAACCTTCTTTCATGATTCTTAAACCAAGTGTTAGCTATGATTAAGTTGTGCTCTGTGCAAAATTCTACTAGGCGGCTTCCTCTTCACCTACTATGTTTCCTTCTCTCCCTTTTCCTACACTCGAATTCCAGTCACCCATGACTATTAAATTTTCGTCTCCCTTCACTATCTGAATAATTTCTTTTATTTCATCGTACATTTCTTCAATTTCTTCGTCATCTGCAGAGCTAGTTGGCATATAAACTTGTACTACTGTAGTAGGTGTGGGCTTCGTATCTATCTTGGCCACAATAATGCGTTCACTATGCTGTTTGTAGTAGCTTACCCGCATTCCTATTTTCCTATTCATTATTAAACCTAGTCCTGCATTACCCCCATTTGATTTTGTGTTTATAACCCTGTAGTCACCTGACCAGAAATCTTGTTCCTCCTGCCACCGACCTTCACTAATTCCCACTATATCTAACTTTAACCTATCCATTTCCCTTTTTAAATTTTCTAATCTACCCGATTAAGGGATCTGACTTTCCACGCTCCATAGCGCGTTTAATGAGATCGCATCTTTATTATTTGGATAACATTATGTATATATATTTAAGGTCTGCAAAGATATTGTTGTCAAATACTTAGTGACAAATACGTGGTGCGGTCTCGCAGAATACAGCAAATGTTTTCGTTCTGCCGCGCATGTGAAACGACACATTATCCTCCTGTCTTCCTGGTGTATGAGAAAAATAAAAAGTCTTCTCTTCAAACCACGGATGCAGTCCAAGATGTAAATAGAATGAAAAACTTCCGATAATAATTACATTGCTATCAAAACTTGTAATTAGTTAAAATAGTGACAAACAGAAAGCCAAGGTTTAAAACATAGTTCTTTCATATTTTTATTCTTTTGTCTATAAGCAACTTCCAACTGTGAGTAATGCCATCAAATCAGATACTGAAAAGCAGTTGGTATTACATACTCTTAAAATAGAAACACGGTTTGTGCAGCAAATACTAATTTCTTCTCCATTTTACATTGTGGATTCGGTGGTACGAAACAGAGCTGAATTTTACACAAGACATGATAGGTCTTTTCTTGTTCATAATATAAAACATTTTATAGCGGATAATTTTTCTAGCTGTATTATTTATGTACTCGTGCCGGTATCATTCGATGGTAGTGTGAATCGGATATTTGCAACACAGCTGAACCGCTTCCTTTTTGTTGTCTTTTATCGCATTAGGTCCATGATATTATTCCAGACTTTTTTGAAAATATTTGATTTCTGGTTACCAATCTAGCAGACACTTCATATCTGCTTTCCTGATACCTGGAGCTTATATTTATTTCTTTCATCCATGGTAATGTGTCTTATCGACGTGAAGAGTTCTTAATGAAGTGGCCAGCGTACTTTAATTCGCATCAAATGAGAATATCCTGTTCTTATCATCGGACTTTACAGATTAGTAAGACAAACAAAGCAAGCTGCGGTAACTTGAAGATATTGGAGCGTTTCAGACAATGCTTCGTTACATTTAATTAATTTCCGTAAATCATACTTACCAGTGCGTCAACTTACCAAGTAAAACGTAATGGTTGCTTTCTAAACACAGCATGTATGTAAATCAATTATCGATTACTAATCATCGCTCTACTTAAGCTGATAGTTCATAACATCAGAAGTGCATCATTCCACATTTTGCTTAGGTGATTTCTGTAAAATGGGAAGTGCACTAACGTCATTGACTTCACGTTTCGAAATCCAAACAGGCTCATAAATAAATAACTTGAGTTGATTATGGAAACGTTACCAGACACTAGCTCTAAAGTTAAATTCATGGGAGAAATTTTTGAACCATTTGATATAAGGATTGGTATTAGGCAGGGATATGGACTCTCCCCATTACAGTTTAACTGTGTTTTGAAAAAGGTAATTACAGAATGGCGAGAGTGAAAGTCGAATCAAAATATAGAGCAATGAATCAAGTTAGATAGAAGTAATATAAGAGTAGATTGCCTCGCCTTTGCAGATTATTTGGCAATTTTAACTAGGGATATTACCAGAGCTCAAAAACAAATCGAAATTCTTAAAGAAGTTGCGGAAAAAGTAGGACTACAAATGTCATTCGAGGAAACGAAATAAATGACACGCAACAAAGAAGCACCATAGTTTTGAAAATGAAATGCGGAAAAATAAAAAGTGTTTCTCAATTTAAATACTTTGCGGGACTCATTAAGAAAACGGTCTGGAAGAAGCTACAAACGAAGTTCGCTGTCCAAAAATTGCAACTGCGCTTAGATTAACACAAAAATTTATAATTAAAATAATTTTCTAAATTTAGGAAACTTAGGCATTACAGCACTGTAATCAAACATGAATGTCTTTATGGAGCAGAAACTTTAATTTTAAATGGGAAGAGGGATATTGAAATAATTCAAAAGAAAAAAAAAGATAATTAGGAAAACATTGGGTCCCAAAATTACTGATGGAGAAAGTTATAGGCTGAGAAGTAATAAGGAAATAGAGGAATACACAGACATACATGGTGACATGAGAAAACGAAGACTTAAATTTTATGGGCACATTAAAAGAATGGCACCCACTAGGTTGCCAAAACAAATAGTGGAATTTTACGAAAACAAAAGTAAGACCAAAACTGAGCCAATTAAATGGATCGCTCCAGTTAAGGAGGATATTAAAATAGCTAGTATAACTCAGGCAAACAGATAGAAAAACATCCAGACAGAAGATATTTGATTGGAACGTTGGTCAGAGGGAAATTAGAAAACGGACTGGAACGCCGTGGTCTGATGAAAGATATAGACTTCATTCTGAAAGGTTGAAGCAAATTTGGACACAAAGGAAGGCCAACCATCAAAAACGACATTGACTGTACCTCGAGTGGTCCTATTGGACCCACACGTGAATCATAATAAATCACTAAGTACCAAACTCCTATTCATTTACACTATTCCACGTGACGTCAAAAGACTAAATGTTCTCCGTACGGCGTCAGCATTAAAACTTGCTCTTCCTTGAAACTTCGTCCAGTTTCCCTCCATTATACAGTCCGGTAATTGCTACAATCGTAACCAAAAGGAACATACAATTCCATCTTGTTTTCTCATGTACATGAATTATAATTCAGCGATCGCAAAGTACAGTCTGTTTACTCTCTCAACTATATGACTAAAATTTTCACTTCTAGTTTCCTTTTTACAAATTATACCTGACATTGTTAACACTTACTGTTTAGGCCGTTTTTTTGTTACCATACGCTTTTCGCTTCTTTTATTTGTGAAGCATCTTCAGTGGCCTGTAATACGTGTTTCTTGTTTCTACATACAATAAAAATATTATGTAGTAGTTACAATATGTTACTACATACTATGTTACAATGTTTTGCCACGATTTTCTGTAGCTTTTCAGATTAAAATCAACTTTTATAGCACAAATTTCGTGAGATAACATTATCGTTCGGTGTTGCTTAGGATTTCCAGTGCTGTTAGCCCATACGTATGGTCCTGGAGAAGTGTTCATTTGTTCGCATGCTCCAGCAGGGTTTTCATTGTAATCTCATCCACTTTTCTCTAGTCGAATATTAAGTAACACATCCGCCACGGGTCTACGGTTGCAACTCTTGTCCACAGTCACCCAACGACGGTGCGCAGCCGTGGTGCGCCTGGCCGCGTACTTTCACCTCCGGGAGTATCACAAATTTTACACTCACAAAGAACCGTTAATTTACAGTTTACATCGTTTGTAATGACCTCTTGGTTCAAATGGCTCTGAGAACTATGGGACTTAACATCTATGGTCATCAGTCCCCTAGAACGTAGAACTACTTAAACCTAACTAACCTACGGACATCACACAACACCCAGCCATCGCGAGGCAGAGAAAATCCCTGACCCCGCCGGGAATCGAACCCGGGAACCCGGGCGTGGGAAGCGAGAACGCTACCGCACGACCACGAGATGCGGGCAACCTCTTGGTCTTAAGAATTGTTATTGCACTGGAGAAATACGCCACAGATAGCAATATCGACCCTATACTGGATTTACTACTGAAGGAAACAATGTTTAATTCGAAATAGTAAGGAACGTAAGGAATGGGGTTCGCGCATTTTAGCTACTACACACACTGCGTACCTGCAATACTTAGAAATGTCCACCAAACCGACAGTGATTTATCAGCGTCAGGATTAGAGTCGCAGCTAACTTACCGTTAGCACATCCTTCTGGAATAAATACCATAAATAAATCCGTTGCCAGTACTGATTGCACAAATTCTGAATGTTCTTTCGTTTTGAAATGATTGTTTAAATGCAAGCTTTTCTCAGTGCTGCAACGCTATTTTAAAACAAGATGGACGCAAGCAGGTACGTACTGTTGTGGTTTCCATTTCGAAATCTAAGCTAAATTAATTTTTTAAAATAATTTGCATTAAATTTTGATTTAACTGAACTGAATCAAGTTAAAAATGCAACAAGTTCCATTCCAATGCCTTCATTGGAGACTGTCAGTTTATCATCCATTAGACACAGTTGTAAAAAGATAATGCAGTGAGAAAGCTTTATGTAGAGGCAAAACTGAAAGACTGTTCCACGTCCTGGTTGACAGAAGAGTAATCGATAATAACATATAAAATAGCCATCATTGCATTATATGCACTCAGTGTTGAGAAAAGTAACACTGATACAGCGCAGCGAGACTGGGAAAGCGCTCCCAGTCTGACAGTAACTAAACTGTCATTATCTACAGTTTTTATACTCAACTGAAACCAGTCATCATGTGTTAACTGTCTAATGTAAATGCTGTCCAGGTAGTAAAAGTATTTTATATAACTTTTTTTAATTTTAATAAACTTCATTAAGACTGCTGTCTCCTCTCCTGATAACGTTTGATTTCACAAATGTATTACTCGTTGTAAGATGGATAAGAAGCCGACTGTATATTACATTTACTTAAATTTTCGAGAAGCTGGAAAAAGTGAAACAACCTGGAGATTTTGCGGTGTTTCTTTACCTCCTTCCTTACACAAACGCTTAACTTCAGCATGTTGCAACCATTCTCGAAATGTTACGCTGATAAATGACTGGTTACACAAATAACTTAATATGTTACTAGACTCAAAGAACAATCTTTAATTAAAATGTTGTTACTTCATCATAACCAATAGAATTCTTTTCGTTTTAAATATTGTCTTGCATTTCTTCTGCTGGTGTAGTCCGGATAACACTCATTTTCTGAAATTATTTATAATGTCCGAACTGAGACATTTCGTAACGGCATCTATGAATCTGACAACCTTATCTCAGTAACACTTATGAAATGTTTACTTCCATATGTGGATCAAGACGCGTTAATAACGATTGACAGCCGTGCGAAATTAAATCGAAATAAATTCGCTGATCGCGAATGTTTTGGCATCAGCTGTACTGGGCGTAGATATACTACCTATTAGTAATACAGTGTAATTTGTGCCGGACCAGGACTCAAACCCGGATTTACCGCTTAACGTTAGCAGTTGCCCTAACCACTTCGGCTATCTGTGCACTCCTCCCGCACCAACGGAAATTCCTGTACATCACGGTGTGTACATACCTGTGCTGTAGTACCCTGCATTCATTCCCTACATGAAGATGTAGGGTGTAATGTAGGGAAGTTTGGGTTGGTCTGGGAAGCGTGCACAGATAGCCGAAGTGGTTAAGGCGACTGCCCGCGTTAGGCAGTAAATCCGATTTCGAGTCCCACTCTGGCACAAATCTCTGTATGTCACTTACGGGTAGTGTATCTACGCCTAGTAAAGCTGATACCAAGATATTCCCAGTCAAGTAAGTTACTTACGAGAGTCATTCAATAATCGAAGAGACAAACTGGTCTGGAGAAAAAAGCATTTATTTTTACAAGACAATACTTTATCTAGTTTTCAACATAGTCCCCTTGAACATTTATGCACTTGTTCGAACGGGCTACAAGCTTTTTAATTCCGGTTGCAAAGATTCCTCTGCCTTGATGTTTGAACCATGTCCCCACAAACTTTTTCACGTCCTCGTTTCCTGGAAGCTGACTTCTTTTGAAAGCAAATCGGAGTAGTATTGGCTTTTCATTGTACGCTGCCCTTCGAGATAACCACAAAATTCTTGACAGGCGAGTTGGTGTGCTTCCACTCCATGCTTTGTCTTTTTGAGGGTTGTTTTGGGGAAGACCAGACAGCGAGGTCATCGGTCTCAGCGGACTAGGGAAGGAAGGGGAAGGAAGTCGGCCGTGCCCTTTCAGGGGAACCATCCCGGCATTTGCCTGGAGCGATTTAGGGAAATCACGGAAAACCTAAATCAGGATGGCCGGACGCGGGATTGAACCGTCGTCCGCGAGTCCAGTGTCTAACCACTGAGCCACCTCGCTCGGTTGTCTTCTTGATTCCGGCTCATAATAGTGAACCCAAGTTCCATCACAAGTTAAAATTTTGTTGAGGAAGTGCTCACGTTCTCTTTCATCAAGCTACTTAGCTTTGTGCACACTGTCAACCTGGTTGCATTGTGTAGCCGCGTCAACTCGGGAATCGTCTTGCCCATGTTTTGCGGTCCTTCAGCTTGTTACAGATTATGTTATCAACTGTACCAGTACCAACTTGAACCTTATCATCTACCATTTCTGCAGTCAAAAGGCGGTCGGCACGAATAATGTGATCAATTCGACTTTGAAGTGAGGGAGTACAAACTGTAACTGGTCGGTCAGAACGGTGTTTGTCAGTCACAGAGTCGAGACCATTTTTGAACTGCTCTACCCACCTGTAAAAATTTGCACGATTCATACAACCTTCACCACGAACTTCAGACATTCTACAGTATATATTCACTGTTTCACGCCTTCAGCAAGTAAAAAACGAATAACAGAACGTTGTTGGGCTAATGTGGACGTTTCAAGTGGACTCGCCATCTTGAAATGTATTTTTGAGGTTATAAACAGAACAATGTTTACACGTCCTCTGATCAGGAATCATCACAGTGATGCCAACTTAAAGCCATAAAAGCACCAAACTTTCCCTGCTAACACTTATTTCCCCAGGCCAATTTGCCTCTTTAATTATTGTATGATCCTCGTACATTAAGTTGTGAAATGCTTCAAAGAAGTTTTGTAACACTGCACACGTCTGTTAGCGACTCACTCAATCTTAATGCTGTCTGCTCCTCTTCTCCTGTTGTTCTGGCAGTCTGAGAGGAATCATCTCGGTAGACGAAAACACTGTGCCGGGCAGAACTGGGCGCTGACATTGAGTCGCCCGCGTGTGTGTGTGTGTGTCGGCAGGAGCGGTGCGAGCGGGCGAGGGCGCAGCTGGCCGCCGCCGTGGACGGCCGCGTGGCCGAGCTGCGGCGCCTGCAGCGGGAGGCGGACCGTCGGCTCAGCGAGGCCCAGGGCGGCGCAGCGGAGGCGGCGGGGGCTCTGCGGGGGCGGCTGCAGGGCGCCGCGGCGCGCCTCGCCGACGCCTTCCGGGGGCTGCAGCTGCGCCACGACAAGGTGAGCGGAAGGAGCTGCCCACTGCGATAAGGGCTTTTTTTCCCTTTACATAAGGTGGGCTGGCAGCGGCACACTACGCTGCCACAAGTTTAACAATTGAAAAAAACAATGGAGACACAGAATAGACAGAACAAAATTGTGGGGCAAATAACAGTAGACACATAAAAACACGTAGCCGTTCACACGCGAAGACACCGAAAGAAACTGTCGGCACTGCACACGGACACTGATGAATTAGATGGTACAAGTGAACGAAGAAGCTGACGGCGAAAGACACTAAAGCACTAACACGGTGGCACACACACGATAAACTGATGGCGATGACAGCCGATGCGCGACTGTCCACTGAGCGTGTGCGAGTCTGGGGACCTGCCAAGAGGGGAGGGAGGTGGTGGGCGTGGGAGAGGGGAGAGCAGGGATGCCAATGGCAGGGGGGATGGGAGGAGAAATGAGGGGAGGAGGGGGGAGGGGAAGCCCGGGGGAGGTGGGGGGAGGAAGGGAGGATGGAGGGAAAGGAGAGAGAAGGAAGAGAGGGTGCCCTTAGGAAAAAACACAGGAAGTGGGAGGGGAGGATCAAAGTTGATAGGAGGGGTAGATGGAGGGGAGGAGTGCATCATCAGGGAGAAGGAGCTGGCGGAAGCCACCTTGGGAGATCGTAAAGAGCGTCGAGAGATGGAGAGCAGGTGGGACTTGGAAATACAGGCGCGGCAGCAGACGGGGCCGGGAGAGGATGTGAGAGACGAGCGGGTGAGGGGGATCTAGCTTATGGGAGGTGTATAGGATCGCGCTAAGGACTTGGCAGTCCCTTAAATAAGCACACTGGCGGGTAAAATGCCCACGAGTCAAAGACTGCTTTCAAAATGAAAGACGATAATATTTTGTCTCAAATTGTAACCCAGATGTTCAGGGTGATTACAATTAAACTTAAACTTTCAAATCACTGTAGGAATAACACCACTTGTGACAATGACGTCAAATTGCAAAGGAATATTATCGGAGAAGGGGGAAAATGTATGGCAGAAGAAAAATTAGTAGTTTCAAAATGTAGCAATAGATAGCGCTGTAAGCATCATAATTTAATAGTGGTCAACTACAAATGACAAATGAATCATACAATGCCTAAGGTGTATGTTTGACATTAAACAAACTATACTATTCAGTGTGCATGAATGTACAGGTGTCATACCGTTAGTTAGATAAGCCTATCCACCACAGGATGGTCATATCACATGGGATGGGAAAAACCGGTTTTTAACTGTCTCTAGGCCAAAAACCGCATAACAAGCATCAATCACACCTCTGCAGGTGTGCCCCAGGGCTCTGTCCTCTCCCCTCTCCTCTACCTCCTGACAGCAGATATCCCCCAACCCCCTCCAGTACAACTATTGCAATATGCCGATGATACCGCTTTCCTCGCCCCCGCTCCTACCCCCTCCAATGGTCCCAACACCTTCTCCAGAATCACCTTGACCTTTTTGCAGCACGGTGTAACCGGTGGCTCGTGAAAATCAATCCTTCCAAGACCCAGGCAATCATTGTAGGTCGTACCGCTCGCTCCTTCCGGCCCCCAGATTTCTCCCTTCTGTCTGTGCCCGTCATGTTCACCTCACCCCCACCCTCACCTACCTTGGCCTCACCATCGACTGTCACCTCACCTGCATCCCTCCTCTCCGCTCCATCCAATCTAAAGCCCACAACTGCCTCCGACTCCTCAAACTTCTCTCTGGCTGGACATGGGGGTTGCACCACTCTACCATCCTCCACACCTACAAATCCTTAATCCGTCCCATCCTCTGTTATGCCAGTCCCGCCTAGATATCTGCCCCCCCCCCAAATTCTATAAGTGCCTCCAGAACCTTGAGCGTCATACATTCTGCCTTGCCTTCTGTATACGCCTCCCCCACGCGGATCCTCTATGACCTCATTCCTTCCCCCCATCTGCTTTATTCCTCAAACATATCTGCATACTCTACACCTCCTGCCGCCTTTATCCCCCTCACCCCCTGGTAGCTCCACACCCGACCCCACCCCCTGCCACGCCTTCACTGTTGTGTCCACCCTACCCTCCATCTCTACACCCTTCATCTCCTTTCCCAAGTTGGTTTCCGTCAACTCCCCCTCCCGGATGAAGCCCTCTCTTCCTCCATCTATCCCTCCTATCCCTAGGCTCCCTCTTCTCCCTCTTACATCCTGTTTTCTCCCCGCCAAACCTCTCCCTTACCTCCCTTCTCCCCCCCCCCCCCCCGCCGAGTCCTTTTGTGTTCCCCTCCTCTGCCTTCCCCACCCCTGTCGCGTCTGCCCAGCACCCCCACCCCTCTTATGTGTCCTCATCCTCCATTGGCTCCTTTCCCCCCTCCTCCACTTTGCTTTTCCTCTCCTTCCCCCCTTTTTTACTTTCCCATCATCTGTCCAGTTTGCCCCCACCTGCACTCGGCTGTGGCATACCACAACTTTTCAGTGCAGCGTTCCAGTGAATGTTCAGTGTTGTTCATCTTTCTAGTGTTGCGATGAGAAACCATGCTGTCGCTGGGTGTGTATTTTAAGTCTTTTGCGAACAGAAACCACACTATCGCCGTGTGTTTTAATTGTCTGTCTATTGTTTTATCTATCTGCTTCGTATGTATTTTTATTTGCATCATCATCCCTTTGTTCTATGTTTTAAGTTCCACGATTTTTCCGCTTTGTTACTATTTAAGTCTCCGGTTTTATCGCCTGTTTTTATTATTTTTTCTCTTCATCTTTTACAAACAAAGTCTGTAGGCTGAAGAGCGGCATACTACGCTGCTGCCAGCCCACCCCCTTCGGGGTTAATCGAAACTCAATAAAGAAAAAAAAAACATCAATCACATCCTTTCCCACTTCGGCGACTCCTGTTGCCAGTGCACACCGCCTTCAGTCATGGACACCCCCACTACCACCATCATCTACACCTCCCCTTCCCCTGCACGTTCCTAATTTCATTGGTTCAAATTGTCACTGCAGTTTTTTTTCGTCATTGTTACTATAAATTATAGACGTATCATTAGACTGAATAATCTCGTTTCACTACATTCTGCACCCAGCATCAACGTATCGCGACGTCACCCTGTCGCTGTACGATAAACCTTTTCCCCTCCGTCTCTTGGCGCAGGTGGACGCTTTCCTGACGCTGCACGCAGAGGCGGTGAGCCTGGTGGAAGAGGCGTCCAGCTGGAGCGGCGGGCAGCTGGCCTTCAACGCGCAGACCCTGGAGCTCAGCGTACGCGATGAGGCGGCCGGCAGCCAGACCCCGCCAGAAGGGGCCGCGGGCTCCGTAGAGAACCTGGCCACCAGCGCCGCCTACAGGTACGGCGTGACGCAGCCGCCGACCGGCAGTGTCTGTACGGGCGAGAAGGGTTCGGAGAGCTTTATCAAAGACGCTACAACTGGGGTGTAATGAGAGAAGCATTCAAAGAGTGTGAAAGTAAAATTTTGTCGACCGGTCTGAGTAAAGACTCGAAGATACTTCGGGCTTATTTAAAATCAGTAAGCGGTTCGAAATCCTCTATCCATTCACTCAGTGACCATACTGGCACCGACACGGAAGATAACAGAGTAGGCCGGAATACTGAATTCGGTATTCCTAAATTATTTCTCCGCGGAAGATTGAAACACTGTCCCTTTTTCAGTCAACGTACGAACATTGGTTTGTTTATAAATAACTCATTTGCTACCAGTCACTATTTTCTCTGTTTTAGTTATCGCACGACGCGTTTTGGGAAATGATTCCCATTTTCAATCCATCCATGTAACCTTGATGACCGCACGACACAAAGCTTTACGTTTCGGATGGACCCGTCAACACCGACATTGGACTGTTGATGACTGTAAACGTGTTGCCTGGTGGAACGAGTCAGGTTTCAAATTCTATCGAGCGGTTGGACGTGTGTGGATATGGGGACAACCTCATGAATTCCATGGGCTCTGCATGTCAGCAGGGGACTGTTCAAGTTGGTGGAGGCTCTGTAATGGTGTGGGGCGTGTGCAGTCGGAGTGATGTGGGACCGTTGATTCGTCTAGATACGACTCTGACAGGTGACATGAACGTAAGCTTTCTGTCTGATGACCTGCATCCATCCGTGTCCATTGTGCATTCCGACGAACGTGGGCAGTTAGAGAAGGACAACGAGACACCCCACACGTCAAAAATTGCTACAGAGTGGCTCCAGGAACACACTGTAGCGATTCTGGACGTGTAGGGAGTGGCACAGTCCTGCTGGAATTGCCCACGTTCGTCGGAATGCACAATGGACACGGATGGATGCAGGTCATCAGAAAGGATGCTTACCTACGTGTCAGCTGTCAGAGTCGTATCTAGACGAATCAACGGTCCCACATCACTCCGACTGCACACGCCCCACACCATTACAGAGCCTCCACCAACTTGAAAGGTCCCCTGCTGACATGCAGAGCCCATGGAATTCATGAGGTTGTCTTGTAACCTCCAAACAAAAAAATATAATTATTATAATATATAATATATAATTTGGTGTAACCTCCCAGCAGATAAAATATATATAATTATATCATTCATTTCAAGTGTAACGTCCAAACAGTTAAAAATAATTATATATATCATTCACATTCAGCGTAATCCAGTTAACAATATCTCCCAACAGTAAAATTAATTAGTTATATCATTCACATTCAGGTTTAGTGTAACCTCGCAAGACATAAATTCCGTAACATACCAATAATAGAATGAGACTAATCTCCTAATAAAAAATGTGACTCACTTATAACCTTTCAGTAATTGACTGTGAATTTAAACTGTTGAATTTGGACGTCAGCAGTGCTGCGTCATGGCCCTGAAAAATCATACTGAATAAATTAAAAATACTTACCTCAATAAGGTCGCCGGATAACGAGTATATATCTGCTCCTGTAAGAAATTTTTCTGGCTCAGCCCAGTGCAATGCTGGCTGATAGATTTGTCATGTATAAAAAGAAATAATTGATTTTTCTTTGCAATAATCGGGATGACCATGGATTGAAGAAATTAGTAAATTCTTAAAATTGAGATGAATGATTGTCAAGAGTTAATTTTTTTTAAAGAAAGATTACTATTAAGAGATTTCTTTTTTTAAAAATTTACTTGGGACTTGGTATTACAATAATACATATGCGTGAGGCTGCTTTTCCCTTATACTACATCGCTCAGGCACCGCCATCGCTCCCCACGACCGGCCCAGCCAACTCGATACACTACTGCTCGCTACTACTTACTCCTACTGCCACACAGTTCCTACTGCATACAACACTGCTCTCTGGTCTGAGATTCTCTTATACCTCACATATCGTAGGCAGCGCATGAGCAATCCATCGAAATTACATCTAGCAACAAATTCCTTAATCATGGACCTCTTGCAGTCTCCATACCCGTCACGTCCATCCGCTCGATACAATTTGAAACGAGACTCGTCCGACCAGGCAACATGTTTCCAGTCATCATCAATTCAATGTCGGTGTTGATGTGCCCAGGTGAGGCGTAAATCTTTGTGTCTTGAAGTCAAGTGTATAGCAGTGGACCTTCGGTTCCGGAAGTCCATATCGGTGATGCTTCGTTGAATCGTTCGCACTCTTACGCTTGTTGATGGCCCAGCATTGAAAACTGCAGCAATCTGCGGAAGAATTTCTCTTATGTCACTCTGGACGTTTCTCTTCAGCCGTCGTTGGTCCCGTTCTTGTAGGATCTTTTTTCCGGCCCCAGCGATGTCGGAGGTTTGATGTTCCAACGGATTCCTTATATTCACGGTACACTAGTGAAATGGTCGTACGGGAAAATCCCCACTTCATCGCTACCTCGGAGAGGCTGTGTCCCATCGGTCGTGCGCCGACTATAATACCAAGTTTAGACTCAGTTAAATCTTGATAACCTGCCACTGTAATAGCAGTAACCGTTCTAACAATTGCGCCAGACACGACCGCCTGTTTACATATGTGTGTATTTGAGCAGGCATGTCTATACCAGTTTGTCTGTCACTTCAGTGTAGCTGTGGTGAGAGGCCAGAGAGTGCACGGCTGCGGTGTCTGCCGGCAGGAGCGCGGCGCGGCTGTGCCTGCGCAAGCACTGGCTGCGGCGGCCGGGCGCGCTCTGCTGGTGTCCCTGGGAGGCGGCTCGCCACCTGCTGTACGTGGCGGTGCGGGACGGAGAGCTGCTGGCCGTGGACACCGCCACGGGGCGCCTCGCCTCCAGGCTCGCCGTCGACGGCCTGCTCTGCCCCGCCGGCGTCGCATTCTCCGGCGACAGGTGCTACGTCACAGGTACGCGCACACTCCCACACTCACACACCTGACAAGGGAACCTCCCCATCGCACCCCCCTTAGATTTACTTATAAGTTGGCACAGTGGATAGGCCTTGAAAAACTGAACACAGGTCAACAGAGAAAACAGGAAGAAGTTGTGTGGAACTGTGAAAAAAATAAGCAAAATATACAAACCGAATAGTCCAAAAAAATGGTTCAAATGGCTCTGAGCACTATGGGACTCAACTGCTGTGGTCATTAGTCCCCTAGAACTTAGAACTACTTAAACCTAACTAACCTAAGGACATCACACACATCCATGCCCGAGGCAGGATTCGAACCTGCGACCGTAGCAGTCGCACGGTTCCGGACTGCGCGCCTAGAACCGCGAGACCACCGCGGCCGGCCCGAATAGTCCATGCGCAAGATAGGAAACATCAAGGACAGCGTGAGTTCAGGAGCGCCGTGGTCCCGTGGTTAGCGTGAGCAGCTGCGGAATCCGAGTTCCTTGGTTCAAGTCTTCCCTCGAGTGAAAAGTTTAATTTTTTTTATTTTCAGACAATTCTCAAAGTTCAAGCACTCACACGTAATCAACTTCGCTCTCCAAAATTGCAGGACATGCTCAGATTTGCTTGGACATATGCAGGATTTGACGGTCTACACACGGAAAGATTTGAAAACGTTAAAAACATATGTTTTGACATTGCACGGGGAAAACTGTGCGACTGTGAAACTGTTGCATTCATTTGTTGCATTTTATGTGACAAACTCTTATGTTTTCATCACTTTTTTGGGAGTGTTTATCACATTCACAAGAAAACCTAAATCGGGCAAGGTAGAAGAATCTTTTTACCCATTCGCCAAGTATACAAATTAGGTGGGTCCTCAACATATTCCTGTCATGTGATGCACATGCGGTCACCAGTGTCAGTATAGAACATATCAGACGTGTTTTCCTGTGGAGGAATCGGTTGACCTATGACCTTGCGATCAAATGTTGTCGGTTCCCATTGGAGAGGCACCTCCTTCCGTCTACTAATCGCACGGTTGTGCGGTGCGGTCGCAAAACACAGACACTAAATTTATTACAGTGAACAGAGACGTCAATGAACGAACGGACACATTATAACTTTGCGAAAATAAAGAAAGTAAACTTTTCACTCGAGGGGAGACTTGAACCAAGGACCTCTCGTTCGGCAGCTGCTCAGGCTGACCACGGGACCACGACGCTTCTGAGCTCATACTATCCATGATGTTGCCTATCTTGCGCATGGACTATTCAGTTTGTATATTTTGCTTATTTTTTTCATAGTTCCACACAACTTCTTCCTGTTTTCTCGAGTGATCTGTGTTCAGTTTTTCAAGGCCTATACACTGTGCCAACTTATAACTAAATCTGACAGGGGTGCCACGGGGAGGTTCCATTGTGAGGGACAGGTACAGAAAACAACCAACACACTCCGGCCACTTGTTGTACCAGTCAATTAGCTTTTACCTTCATAGCGTCATTGTATGTCGCGTTCTTGTCGGTTTTGAGACAAATTATTTTTTTAATCTCTGCTCCGTAAATCTAAGTACTTGATTTCCACAGTGACTGGAAACATTTGCGAAAACTAAAACCCGAAAAATAACGTGAAATTTGCTGATTTTTAATTTGTAGTTTAGCCGCATAAAAATGTTATAAGTCTGATTACAACAGTTTATTATTATTCGTAACTGATAATTATTCAATGTTAAAAAGACCTTTTCACATCTATCATCATCAATCTTCTATATAACGTTAAACTAACAGTTCATTTCCCACGTGACGACGAAAATATGACCAAAATTAGCACAAACAACGCGGAAACTGGCAAGAAGCCATCGAATTTGACAAAGGACAATATTGAATTTCACAAAAACGCCGAATTTTTCCAAATAAACATCGAATTTGGCAAAAAACACCAGATATGGCATGAATATGACATCCAATTTGGCGAAAAACTAATATCGAACTTAGCAAAAGAATTACGTCGAATTTGCCAAAAAAATAACTAATTTGGGAAGAAAGATACTCAACCTACCAAATAAGAAACTCGATTTGGTAGAAAAGTGACAAAGAATACGGTAAAATAACACACAATATGTATGCATGAAAGGGAAGCAGTGGCTGGGATGGGAGTGAGACCGAGTTGTAGCCTATCCCAGATCTTATTCAATCTGTATATTGAGCAAGCAGTGAAGGAAACAAAAGAAAAATTCGGAGTAGGAATTAAAATCCAGTGGGAATAAATAAAAATTCTGCGGTTCGCCGATGACATTGTAATTCTGTCGGAGACAGGAAAGGACCTGGAAGGGCAGCTGAACGGAATTAAAGTGTCTTGAAAGGAGCATACAAGGCGAACATCAGCAGAAGCAAAACCAGGACAATGGAATGTAGTCGATTCAAATCAGGTGATGCTGCGGGAATTAGATTAGGAAATGAAACGCTAAAAGTAGAAAATTATTTATGCCATTTCGGGAGCAAACTAACTGCTGATGGTCGAAGGAGAGAGGATATAAAATGTAGACTGGCAATAGCAATTAAAGCGTTTCTGAAGAAGAGAAATTTGTTAACATCGAATATAGATTTAAGTGTCAGGAAGTCGTTTCTGAAAGCATTTGTGTGGAGTGTAGCCATGTATGGAAGTGAAACGTGGACGATAAATAGTTTAGACAAGAAGAGAATAGAAACTATCGAAATGTGGTACTACAGAAGAATGCTGAATATTAGATGGGTGGATCACATAACTAATGAGGAGGTAGTGAATAGAATTGGAGAGAAGAGAAATTTGTTGCACTACTTGACTAGAAGAAGGGATCGGTTGGTAGGGCATATTCTGAGGCATCAAGGGATCACCAATTTAGTATTGGAGGGCAGCGTGGAGGGTAAAAATCGCAAAGGGAGACCAAGAGATGAATACACTAAACAGATTCAGAAGGACGTAGGTTGCAGTAGGTACTAGGAGATGAAGAACCTTGCACAGGATAGAGTAGCATGGAGAGCTGCATCAAACTAGTATCTGGACTGAAGACCACAACAACAACATGGCAAATAATCAGTAAAATTTGTCAAGAAAAATACGACTGACATAGGCCAGCAAACGCCCAAAGTGTACAGTTTTCAAAAAAAAGTTGAGTTGTTGTGTACTCCGAGTTGATGTTGTTGTGGTCTTCAGTCGTGAGACTGGTTTGATGCAGCTCTCCATGCTACTCTATCCTGTGCATGCTTCTTTATCTTCCAGTACCTACTGCAGCCTACAAACTTCTGAATCTGCTTAGTGTATTCATCTCTTGGTCTCCCTCTACGATTTTTACCCTCCACACTGCCCTCCCTCCAAGTTGATAAACTTAAATATTATACTCAAAACTACAGATATGCGTGCGCCACACAAGAATTAAAGCAGCCTTCACGAGAGCCACTAGTTCAGAGTAATCGTCTCGCCAGCTTACACTCTACGAACTAGCGACACCAGGTGGAGGTAAAAGAGCAGTACAACATTAAGCACACGCAATAAAAGACACGCGTACAAAACGCTGAGCCGCACGGGACTTTGTACACTAAACAACAGGACAACTGAGATATTGCTTGACACAGTTCGCATTAAAATACTTCACTTCTATTTCGCTCCCCCAGTCAGTCGCGGCCATTACGCAGCCCGCGATTATCTATAACAACTCTGAGAATACACGCAGCAAAATAGTCAGCGCAGCCCCATTTACCAGTACAGCTGACAGTCGTGATTCAGTGGACCAATACAAGCTTCGCACGTCTGAGCTAACCACTCCTAAACCAGTAGTTATTGTAGGCATTCAAAATAAAACTTTTGTGGACCAATCGAAGTCACCTCCTGCGGGATTGTACACTGTTTTACTTTCCAGGACGAGGTAAACTAAAAAAAAATCTGCTTAGTATTCCACTGAGGTTGGACCGCCTCCAGTGATATAGTCTGTTCTTAGCCAACCCATGCGTGCGTTTCTCCACCTCTGACATTAGATACGGCAGTTTTCGTAACACCCTTAATTAAAATACTTTTACTAGTTCCAGCGGGGACTAACGGTTACATTCTCTCGAAGCAAATCTTGCTAGAGTTCTAGGATGTACGAGGGTCGTTCACAAAGCAATGCCCTACTTTTTTTAACAAAAGCCATTAATATACATAGACAGACGTCCTTGTTGGTGCTTCACTTTTGATGTTTGTTCGGTGCGTCGGTGAAGCTTCGAACCTTTCTGGCAGATGGGAGAGCCGTAGTACAGCGCCAAGATGGCGTCTACTATAATGTTATTTCTCAAAAGAAGAAATTAATGTTTTTTAATCTGGTAATATTAAACTGGGTGTTATTGAACCCCCCTCAGAATATGTAGAAAACCGGAAAGACATCGCTAAATTGGATTGCACATCATTGCCTCATACATCCCGCAACCCAGACCCGGCACCTCCATCCCCCCGAGCCGTCCCAAACACTTTACGGGGAACCCCCTCAAGATGACGGGAGTGTCAGTCACGCAGTAAAAACATGGCTACGCCTACATGACGAGAGGTATTATCAGCAGGGAATACATGCTCCACCACAACGTTGTCGTACGGCCATAGAACGTGATGGAGACTACGTAGAAAAATACGACACGGGCAAGACATGTTGATGTATATCGTCACCAATTTCTGACTCTTAACACTAAATATGTTCTGAGAAAAAAATATGGGGTGTTACTTCTTGTACAACCCTCGCATCTTTCTTATCCAAACCGTATTTTTACTGACGGACTATTTCGCGTATCCACTCTTTAAGAACAGGGACAACTCCATTTTGCTGTTGCCAAGGAATGTCTCTTCCGTCAAACTGCGTCCTACTTTCGCCAGGAGTATCCCTACGCCAACTCTCTACCACCTCTCTTGCCGCTCTCTGAGACACGGCTTCTGGGTGTTTTTAGCGGCCTCGCTTCTCCCAATACCATTCCTCATCATGTTGCGTAACAACAAAGAAACAGCTCCCTCGCATCTCCCTGAATTCTGCTTCTCTGCTCGACTAAAATTGCAGAGCACTCAAACCAAACGCTGATTTAGATGCTCACTGAATCAATAAATTTCATAATTCCAGCTACATATTTTACAAACTATCGGACCTTGAGTTACACTTTTCCCCCCACCTTAAGGGATTACATAATACTATGTTCGGCAATACGTGTGGACTGGGAAATAGCACGTTACTGCCATTTCTCATACTGGCCGAGCTGTCAAAGTGTGTCCGGCGCCCCCAGTGTAGCTGTGGGGGCAGATCGTGACTCGTGCTCGGATATCTCAGTCGTTAGTCCATCCCATGACGGGTAAAGAAAGGTCCGAGTTTCAGGCCCCGATCCGGCACACTATTTTGAAACTTCCTTGTAGGTTAAAACGCTGTCTCTCCTGTATCGCCGGGGATTCTAGCATTACGTCATTTAACAGTCGCTTTAACTGTTAACTACGAAGTATGAAAGACATCACGGATTTTAGTACTGCGCCTGTTTGGTGTCCGAGGAGCTTAGGTGCCTTAACACACCTATTTCCTGTTTCGTTTTCTACTGTTGGGAGTTTTTTTTTTTTTTTACTTTTAAACAGTTTCATAGTTAGCCTTCATTTTTTTGTATGCGAAGCTATGTGCAAATACGTCATTGGTAAGTACTGCTGAATATCCTTTAACTGTAATTCTTATTTGCTTAGTAGTGACTGGGTATTACAGCTTTTAGCTCTCCTGTTTAGATGCATTTCAGTTAATTTTAGTTGGATACTGAACCGACTATGACAGATTACACGACCACCAAACCACCTGCTTTCTAGGAATATGGCATCTGAGGCGAAATTACGAGGGAAAGATATACTGAATGCGGGAAATATTTTTCAGTTGTTGTGGCCTCTTGCTTCTAGCGTCGCCTGGAAGTTTGCTCAACTGCGAGTCCAAATAATTACTAATTTCGTAGGCCCAATAAATAACAGGCAGTACGCAAGTGCTTGAATTGCACACGGTAGCCGAAGATCAGTCGCTGTTATTGTTGGTAAAGTTTCTCTTTCTATAATTCCGACGCTTTGTAAATTTTCTGTTCCTCTTCTGCTCCACAGACGAATTTCTTTTTGCGATTGACTAGTAGTACGTATAGCTGAAGACAATCGAAAGGAGAAACTACGTAAATTCTAACATATCACTAGTTACGTGACTAGCTCATTCTTATTAAAAATATTAATTTATTTGTTATATGACATGTGTCCGCAGCTCGTGGTCTTGCGGTAGTGTTCTCGCTTCCCATGCACGGGGTCCCGAGTTCGATTCCCGGCGGGGTCAGAGATTTTCCTGTCTCGAGATGAGTGGGTGTTGTTGTCGTCTTCATCATCATCATTCAACCCCATTGCGGTCGTAGGAAGGCAATGGCAAACCACCTCCACCAGGATCTTGCCTAGTACAGCGGTGCGGGTCTCCCGCATCGTCCCCTACGCTCCTCGGAGTATGGGACTGCATCATCATCATCATATGACATGTAAATGACGAGCATGTAGCCATGCTAACAAACAAGTCACATATACTTAGTCCATGAACTAACTAGTTTTACTATTGTAAGTAGTTAACATAGCAAGTTGTTGGTGAGCTGTTTTGGAGCTTCTTTCCAAGCAAACTATAGAGTAGACCAAATGCTAGTGTTTGGGAGGCGATTTCGAACTCCAGCATTAGACTCCGAAATAAGGGAAACCTACGGAGAACTTGACTGGAACTGCTGGGCTGGGAAAGGGGGGGGGGTTGGAATTTAAGTTTTTAGCTGATACAATACCCTTCAATACAAAAATCTGTATTCGTGGCTTTGTTTGCAAGTGTATGTGAGAGACTACAGTCGATGACTATTCGGTATCTACAACAGTGTAAACGTCGCTCTTCCTTGTGATACTTTCTCTCCAATGAAACAATACTCTGAGGTCACCTGCTGAAATGCAAAGTGGCAGCCATAAAAACGCATGACACAGGAAGTCCTCATTAGAAGGCTAACCAGTGAACGAGATCCCTTAGCTGTGATATGTGGTTCCTGACCAAAGTACCCAAACAGAACAACGTACTGCGGAAGTGACCACAAGATAACACGAAGTTCGTATTCACCGGTATAAAAGGAGGCGGGGGGGGGGGGGGGGGGGGGGGTAGAGAAACAGAAAGAGCAGAAAAGTCGGAGACCTCACTGACTTCGAATGCGAAGCAGTTATTCGACGTCAGCTCAGCAACAAATCTATCAGAGGCAGTTACTGACTGTCAGCTGACTAACAAATCCGTCAGCGACACATGATGCCTTCTAAATTTGCCTAGGTCAGCTGCGAAGTGGAATCGGGGAGGAGCAACCACAGATAAACCAAACTCTGGTAGGCCTCATATACTGATGGACAGCGAATGTCGAGCATTGCGAAGGTGTTTGTAGAAAATTGCATGAAATCAGCGGAAGGAATCATTGGTGAGATCCAAAGTGCTATAGGTAATCCAGTTTTCACAATGACTGTGGCTATGGAGTTAAAACGAATGGGACCTAGTGGTCGATCGGCTCCTCATAAGCCACAAATTTCTGCTGTTAGCGCGAAACGAAGGTAGAAGGACGCAACTGGACTGTGAAATATTGGAAACAAGTGATCTGGAGTGATGAATCACGCTGTACCGTGTGGTAGTCTGATGAAAGGGCTTAGGTTTGGACACTGCCCGGAGAACGTTACCTGCCATCATGTGTAGTGCCAACGGTGAAGTATGGAGAAGGCGCTGTTACGCCATGGGTGTGTTTTCCGTGGTTAGGGTCTCGTCCCTACAATATCACTGGCTTACGCCTATCCTGACTGCAGCCCACATTACACCAAAGTTACGCGGGCAGCCTGCTTTCTTTCGGGCAACACTCGAGGGCTACCATGTTACACATGACGTCAAGATATCGAAATGAAGCGCCAGCAGAGGTCACTGGCCCCACGGACCTCTTTCATACACCGACCACGTCACAGGAGGCAAGACCGACTGTATTCTAGCGGCGAGGGCTGTACTTAGGCCGACGTAAGCGGCACTGACCAGCCAGTTCACTCCGAGTCAGCTTCCTGGGCGAGATACTGAATACTTATGCAGAATCTTCAATCACGAAATCACTTTGGAGCCGCCACACTGTCAATGCGAAGCTTCGTATTCGGTTTCTGCGAGTGGAATTGCATTGTAAAAAAATTAAAGGTTATGAGAAATGGCTTTTGTTGTCAACAGTTGTACTAGCGAAAACACTACCGCTGTGTTTATGTGCTTGTGTAACCACAAATAAAACGTAGTGTCTCAATATTAACGCCATTTGAAAAAAACTTTCTTACTGGCTCTTCTAACCAGTTAGTTTCCTGGTATGGTATGTAGAACGTTCCTAACGAATCGTTTATTTTCTAAGTTGTCTCATCATTTTTTGCAATGATGAGGCGAGCAGCATAATTCTGTTGTATGGGAACACCTTCTTAATGTTTTGGACAAAAGAAGTTATGTACAAAAAGAGATACATTGTTTTCTGATTCCCCTCATAAATGTAGGATTTGGCACTTAGAACGTTCGACACTTTCACTCTTCGGATAAGGACTACGGAGATGCCAAGCATATTGCATCCTCCAGCAGACGGACCACTACGAATTTTTTCCTGCTGACTGAGGTGGTGAGGCGCGTGAGACTGTGGACTGGCTTTCCGTAACAAAGAGCCACAAGGAACGAAGCACAATGTCAATATGGGAAACGCTGGAGAAGTAAACTGACAGTGCAGTTCCGAGGGAAACATCCCGGTGTTTTGTTAAGAGATATAGGGAAATCGCGGAGAACCAAGTCCGGATGACTTCATTTGAATCTGAACCGAAATAGAATAACAGTCCACTGTCCAATGTCTCAGTGTCTTCCCACTGTCCCGTCCACCTCGCTCGGTGGTGTCCATTGGTTCAAAGATATTTTAAAATCCCCGTGCCACAGTACCGTCGCTAGAACAGCCGAAGAAATGGCGAAATTCGTTAGTAAACGTTTTGTTCTTTAGTTTTATTTGCGCAACACCAATCTTGACTATATATTATTCATATTGGATCCTCCTTCCGGGACTTTACCTTGAACTGAGTCTCAGTTTTCAACATTTTAACTGTCGTGTCGGTGCAGACATTTTTTCTAGCGTAGTGCTTTGTGTAATTACTAGTTAGTAGCATCTTCCAGACCTATAAAATTATGAAGAACATTTTTACTGGAAGAAAAATTAGGGTAACTCTTAATGACAAAACCAGCAGATGCGTAGCGCTCAACAACGGACTCCCACAGGGATATCCCAGAAACAGCTCCACGTAAGGTATATCCACGGACGATAAGGCAATAGATTATCAAAGCAAATATTTTGAAAAAAAGGGGAGATAGTGTAACAGACATGATACGTGAATTGCAGTGGGAATCATTGAAACAAAGGCATTTTTCGTTGCGACGGGATCTTCCCACGAAATTTCAATCACCAGTTGTCTCCTTCGATTGCGTAAAACATTCTGTTGGCACCCACCTATATAGGCAGAAATGATCATTATGACAAAATAAGAGAGATCAGGGCTCGCACAGAAAAATTTAAGTGCTCGTTTCTCCCGCGCGCCGTTTGAGAATGGAACGGTAGCGAGACAGCTTGAAGGTGGTTCATTGAACCCTCTTCCAGGCACTTTATTGTGAATAGCAGAGTAATCACGTACATGTAGGTGACCTGTTCCGTCCCTGTGAGACGCGTCACGGCAACGGGAAACGCTTGGTAAGCATTCCAAATCTTCTACATCATACAATACTTTTACCTACTTATCAACGTTTGGAACATTCTACACTTTCTTCTGATGTGTAGCCAGATTAGAATCTGGTGGACCTTTTCTTTGCGCAACTTCTCGATATCGCCACCGGATACCCGTCAAAAACCTAGCTCAGTTATCTGCAAGTTCTTGGTACGATAACGGCATTCCACGTGTTTCCTCATATCTCGATCAAATAAATAAAGCAAAGAACACGCAATGTGCCACTGCAGTCTTGGGTTTCCTGGAACCAACTGCGTATCTGTCGATTAAAACGGCATTCAAGTATTTCTCTTTCCTCGACAAACAATTCTGTTCCTATCTAAAACCCGTTAATTTCAGCGGAAAAGAATAAACAAAGATAGGACAGGCCTAAATATCTCTTCGCAGAACAGATTTTGAAACAGAGGAGTAACTTACAGTCTTGCTCAGGTTCACGTCTCCAACGAGGATTACTATATAACTACAGTGTACTGAATCTAAAACATTGTCTCAGTGCTAATGGAACTGACGCGCGGCTTCATCTACAACCGTGCTGAATATGTCTGCTCGTGAGAACTCTCCCATAACCATTAACGCTTCATGCTGTGAAGAACTCGCTACTCCTAATACACACAATTGCATTAACGACGCTCAAACGAGGATAGATTAATAAGTGGTAACATACTACGAAAAAAGTGATAAATTTGTAAAACGAATGTTGGAGGCGTGATTCATGTAATGGCTTTGTTCGAACTTTCCATCAGAGGCTGTGAGCTAAAGAAACCTCTTTAATGAATGTGGAATTTGTTTATAATTTCTTGATATACACATTACCTGACGAAATTTGAGATACCACAGGTCAGTCATTTATCATTTTTTTCTAATATTGCTCAGAAGCAAACGATATTTCAGGATATGAAGACATTATATAAAACATTAAAAAACGCAATCATTATCTGTTACATTTTCCACCTGACAACAACTTAAACATGTCTCTTACTCCATTGTCGGTGGAACTTTTCCTCGAACTTTCACTCTCAGAGACTGTAAACAGCCAACACGAGAATACAGCCACAATGACAACAAGCCGCAGGCTCCACTCAGTATTGCGTTGCACAGGCGTGTGTGTTGACGCATGCTGCAGCCAGCCATTCGCGAAGACCGCACAGCAAACATAAATATTCACGATTACGGGATAGCCCCTGCATAAAAACTCGTTCTGGCCATAAAATTTCTGTCTGGTTCGTTTCCATTCGCATGGTATATTTCAAGTTCCTCGAACATATCTAGATACCGTTGACTCGTTGGCTTTGTCGAGGTTCTCCATGTTTATATCCATATTCGAGATTTAATTGTAGTTTGGTGACATATGAGCGCCTACGGCGAACTCATTTTTGAAGAAGCTGTTCTCTTTGAAAAGCGTTTTATTATTTTTTTCGGTATTTTCATCATGGCAGCGACAACAGAAACCGTTACGAAATTTTCTCGAATGAAAAACAGCCCACAGTCGCACTAAATTATGTTAATTTTAAACCTTGACCATAGTTTCAGCTATAATATTGTAGCCTTCTTCAGAAGTCATACACACTAATAAATGAAAAATGTCTTAGCCCAGCGGCTGCATCAAGACCAATAAAATTACTTCAACAGACATAAGCTTGTTTCGAACATAAGTAAAATTACATACGGTGCCATATGCAATTTTACTTATGTCTTTAACATAAGCCCACAAAAATGAGTCGGATGTGTTCAGATCCCGAGAATATGGCAGCCAATCAAGACCCATGCTAGTGGCCTCTGGGTGCACCAAAGGCAGAATGCCGTCCCAAAATGCTCCTCCATGACATCGAACGCTTTCCTGCTCCGATGGGGTCGAGCTCCGTCTTGCATGAACGACATCTTGTCGAAATCAGGGTCACTTTGGATAATGGGGATGAAATCATCTTCCAAAACCTTCACGTACCGCTCGTTAGTTACCGTGTCATCAAAAAATATCGCAAAGACTATTTCGTGATTGGACATTGCACGCCACACAGTCACCAGTTGAAGGTGAAGAAACTTCTCGATCGTGAAATGCGGATTGTCAGTCCCCCAAATGTGCCAATTTTGCTTCTTGACGAACCCATCCACATGAAAGTGGGCTTCGTCGTTGAACTAAACCATAAAATACCCATCGTGCCCCACGGCTAACCGTGCAGTTTGAACGTCCTAACACAAACAGTTCAGAAGCTATGACGATTTTATTTCATGTAGTACAATAACTCTCACTGTGTATAACACAGGTTTGGCACTAACTACGTAGTATCTCACTCTTGTGTAGTTCCAATCTCGTCAATTTCGGAACAGTTCACAATCAATATCTCTGGAGCGACCAGGAAGTAAATCCAGTGCATGCCAACTCTTTGAAAGTATGGGTGTGGCTTCATAACATCTCTTGAGTAACCCACGGCATCCACTTTTCCAAAGAATTACTGTACCTCACGCGCTCGTGTATCGGTCTGGACCATCATGGTTGGATGTATCGTAATCCACTCTCTTTGGCGCAGACGGAACGCATTTGCTGACATCAGCGCGTAGTTAACCATTCTAATTAGCAACACCCCGTGCGTTTTCACCTGCACAAAATTTGCCCATGATTTTCCAGTTTTCTGTGTGGTTATGAGTCGTAGAATACTGGTTATGGAAATGCGCGTCAACGCTTGTTTCGGGGCACCGAACTAATTTATGAAGCCTGGGCTCTATCTGTGTTAATTTTTCAATTGGTGCCATACAACAAAACAGTAACTCTGTTCGTCGGGTTTAGTGTACGCTATAGCTCTGCTGTTAACTCCTGTTGCTGCTACCGCTGGTAAGTTAGGAGCTGCCAGAGAGGCAGCAATGTAGCACTGAGTATTGTCCACGTAGCACGTGGTGTATCGCCTCCTTCAATACTGTCACCTCAACTCGTGCGCCTTCTAGGCTAGCCGCCAGGGACTGTACCAGTCCTGCTACAGCAACTTGCGGCGGAGAAGGTTGGTCTCCCACCATCCACTAAACAGTCAGTCCACCTACCTGGACAGGTTTCAGGTTGTCTGTCCCTTCACTATGCGATGGTAGATACTGCCTTAGCCGACAAAAGGAGCGTTGACGAAAATTCTGCCAAACACCTACCACGCAAAGGCCACATAACTCCAGTCCAAGGGCAGTAACTGAAAGTTAGTTAAACTATCGACCGTTCGGGATCCTTGTATGGCTCGCTTGAAAAAAATGTCTGGAATTTCCTTTAAGTTGGTTTATCGTCTTTATTACACAGGAATGTCTATCAGTCTGTATTTAGTACTCTGACGTTAATTATGCTTTATTACTGACTGTCTGTGTTACAAGTTCACATCCGAAAGCAGCCAGAAGGCATTTTGTCCCACCCGATACTCTGAACGTCCTAAACAGTCAAAGAAGTTCTCGCTATAATGTCACGTTATCTGCACGAAACACGCCACACGTAGTTTATGGACGACATGAACTGTTTATACTCGAATATGTAATAAAATAAATCACCTACAAATCTGAAATTTTCGCAAAATACACAATACTTTAGTTTTCTTTCTCTTCAGCAACACGGTAACCGATCAAACGCACGAATTTCATTATTTTGGTACAAATCTGATCAGCGGGATGTACCGTAAGTGTTTACCAGAAGACGGCTCCCAAGCGGCTATCTCGACTCGTCGATCAGATGCACAATGCCTTACTCAAACGTGCGGTATTTCTAATATCAGCCAATCACATTACGATAAGTAATTTAGACTAGTAATCTCGTAATTCCGAAACTAAATATGTTTTCATGAAAACAAAATACGATTCATTTCCACAAAATAAATTACTAATAAATTTAATACTGAACGCCTCTTCTGGGTGCCTTTTACAAAAATGTAGCTCACTCGGACATGTGTCACAAATTATCCTATCGCACAACTGTTTTGACTGACAATTAGCAGGTTTTCCAAGCACAACTTTTGTTGATGTAAGTTCAGAAGGTTGATGACTGAACATACAAACGAAAGGTAACAATAACGAAAAAAAGTCTCCTAACTGAGGCGAACAAGAGTTCACTTCTTATTTTCCACAAAGGCCTGTGGTAACACATTCACTAGTAACAGTCCAATTCCGAGAGGAGGACTTAATCTGCAACGTTTGCAGTACACGAGGTCGGCATCCGGCGTGAACTGAACTTCGGGCCTGGTTCTAGCCCCTAAATAGCTGTATCCAGCCAGTCAGATTTCAGCATAGTGATACTTCCTGCAGGCCGTGGCTCGAGCCTCTCTCCCCCCCCCCCCCCCCTGCAGGAAGTAGTGCTCGGAATGTCTGTTCCCACTATCTTGTGTGTAAATAGCCGTTGTTTACCATGGTGCTTTTGGGTACGCCTTTGGGCACAGACAACCTCGTCCTCTGTGGTGTTAAATGGGTTGCCGACCCTCAGGGCTACCTTGGCTGCGGTATAACACCCCTCCTCCCTTGGAAAAGCTAGCGCGGCATCGGTGACCGCGGGGGAGAGAGTACCAATGTAGCCCGGAGCCGTAGCCTGGTCTGCAACTAAGTCCTCCTGCAGGAGGTGGGGGAAGCCGGTCGCTGGGGAGTAGCGTGCCGCTTTCCGCGCGAGACGACTGGAACGCCGCAGCGGTGGTGGTTGCGAGGCGACGTCGGGCTGGGCAAGCGGCCTGGGGACGTCTGCGTCGTCGTACCGAGGCTGCGCCGAAGAGGGGCCAGGAAGTGGGTCCGGGGGTAGGTCCTGGAGCTGTCCTAGGTCCGGAGTATGCGGCGGTGCGGGACTAGCAGCCGGCGTCTGGTGGCTATCTCCGGGAAGATCAGCCACCAGCTGAGGGGTGGGCACCAACATAAGCCCCAGCGAAGGGACCGGCGATAGGAGAGAGAGAGGAGCCGGCGTTTGGGGCTGCGGCTGCTCGAGGAAACGAGGACGTAGTTGGTTGCGGTGACACGAAACCATCCTGTCGTCCAGAAGTAAGTCGAAGAGTTGTCGACCACAGGACTTGATGAAGACTCCCGGGAGCCGGCTGGGCTGGGGCCCGAAGCCGCGGGCCCAAACCTTGGAGACAGATGAATATCGGGAACCGCCTGGCAGGGCGCGAGGTCCGCCCTGTGGCAGGAGGAGATTGAGTAGCGTCTGAGGCTGGCGACCGTGGAGCTCTGCTGGACTCTTGTCACCCACCGGCGTAGTCCTGTAGGTACTGAGAAATAACGTAAGAGCTTCTTCTGGGGAACGGTCCTCCATGTGCTGCTGCATCTGAGTTTTGAAAGTGCGGACAACGCGCTCTGCCTGTCAGTTGGATTGGGGATGGAAAGGAGGGGTAAAGACATGGTGCATACCATTATCGTGACAGAATTTGGCGAACTCTTGACTGCGAAATTGCGTGCCATTGTCTGAAACCAAGGTGATGGGAAGGCCTTCAATAGAAAATATTTTTGACAGGGACATGATGGTATTCTCTGTCGTGATAGAGGAGCATCGGATAATGAAAGGGAAGTGGGGGTAAGCATCCGTGATTAACCAGTAAGCTCCGAGGAAGGGTCCCACGAAATCCACATGGATTTGTTCCCATGGGAGGGAAGCGGCCAGCCAGGATTGGAAGAAGGCGTGGTGCGAGAAGGGCGTAGGTACACTTCTGACAACCCTGAACCATGCGCTCCACGTCCGCTGTCATGCCTACCCAGAAGACATGGTGACGTGCGAGGGTTTTCGTCTGGGCAATACCCCAGTGAGCATGATTTAAGACGTGGAGAATCCGGGACCGCAGGGAAGTTGGTACGATGACTCGTGGAGTGGCGTCATTTCCCGCACACAGGAGCACCTTGTTGATAGCCACCAGTTGGTGGCGGATGAAGAAGAAGAATTGGAGGTCAGCCTGGGCGCGAGGCGGAGGAAGCGTCGGCCAGCCGCGGAGAACATAGCGGCGCACTAGCTGGAAGAGTGCATTGGCGGTCGTCGCTGCGGCCACCCTCCCAGCTGTGACTAGGAACGAAACCAACGCATCCTATATGTCGTCATCGACCTGAAAAATTAGGAGGTCCGACGAATCGAATGCCGAATCCTGGCTGGGAGCTAGCCGAGAAAAGCTATCGGCGTTGGCATGCTAGGAGGTGGGCAGGAAATGGATGGTGTACCTAAAACGTGAAAGGAATCGTGCCCATCGCTGCAGACGGTGGGAAATCTTCTTGGGTAACTGGGCTGACGGAGAAAATAAGGCCACGAACGGCTTATGGTCAGTGATTAAGCGAAAAGACCTACCGTAAAAGAACGGAAAGTAGGATCGACGAGCAGCCTCCTGGACAACCTGGTGGATTTGAAGATGCTGCTGGAGCCGCTGCTCGTATGTTTCACAGTCTTCAGCATCCTCGTTGAAAGCGGGAAACGGCGGTGGCAGCGGAACCTGGCGGTTTTGCAAGAGTTCCGTAAATAGACAGATGTTCATGAGTATCCTGAGAGTTCTTGCAAAACTGTTTAAAACCTTGTAGTAAGTCATGCACACTTTGGACCAGTTGCTGAAGGACAACTTCCGCCATGAGGAAGACACACGCAGGCACCAACTCGCGCAACTTGTGACTGACAATTCGCAATTTTTCACAACACAACTTTTATTGATATAAAAATAGCTGTCTCCAGCCAATCAGGTTTGGGCGTAGTGATCCTTCCTGCAGGCGGTGGCTCGAGCTCCCCCTGCAGGAAGTAGTGCTCAGAATGTCTGTTGTCATTATCGTGTGTGTAAATAGCCGGTTTTTGTCATGGTGCTGTTGGATATGCCTACGGGCATAGACAACCTCGTCCTCTGTGGTGTTATATGGGTTGCCGGCCCTCAGGGGCTACCTTGGCTCCGGTATAACAACAACTTTCTCAAGCACACATTTAGATAGATTTAATAAAATACCATGTTCTCATTTTTCATATGTCCTCCATTCACTCTCTGTCTCTCCAAAACACTCGCACCTCCAAAACACGAGGAAATAATAATTTTCCAAAGTACTTTTATTTATGTCAGAAACCTGTGATAACGCAACTAAAGAAAATTCCATAAAATTAGGTTACGTGAACCTATCCTTTCGGTTACAGTTTCAGTTGGTACTACAGATGAATACATTACAGTATCTAACTCATTTCAAAATGACAGCATGGTTATTATGTGTTTTAGGTAAAAATGTATATCTCCGTAACTATTGAAATTACTGATTTGAAATTTCAACAGTATGGTTGTGTTGTCCATAGAATGTGGTACACTAAGTATGAAAAAGAGCGATTAATATTTAATAGTACTTCTTATGATTCGTAGAGAATATGTGTAGCGTAATGCACGCAGCAGTAGTCAAGTACACGGCTCACTGTGCCACCTTGACAACCTAAATTCTGCTCTCCACCCGGCTCCACGGCGAGCTACGCTTTCAATGAAAGATGACAACTCGTACTAATTTGCTACGCCACACACTCTTATATCTAGTGCGTTAGTTCGGGCTTATACCACGTCCAAATCTCGATTAAGGGCTCCAGTGGTTGTCTTCTTATACCCTACAAATTCAGAAGGTGATTCCCGTATCGCCCGGGTGTTATCCAATACACGTTGCTCCAGATTTGCAGTTGCCCGGTATGCCACTACACTGTTACTCCGTTGTTGTCCACTATTCCCTGCACCTGTCCCAACGTGTTGGACACTGTCGCTGTCTGATAGACGCAACAGTTTTTGCTTGCCTCTAGCCGTCCCCTCTTGAATCGTAATTGCCTACTTTGTGCTAAATCCATGACTTGGCGCAGGCTATCCCGTAAATTCTCATACGAGAACCGCGATCAGTGGCATTCACCCTGTATTTCTCTTAATATTTCTTTCCTGTCAGCTTCGAGATACAGCCCGACGAACGTCTCTACTAATCTTCGTACTCCTTTCCTACATCAATGTGCTGCCATAGTGGAAATCGGTATAAATGTAGGCTTCCTACGAAGGTAATAAACAATGTCTGAAGCGTACATGTATGAATATAGTAGATGTGTATAAGACATAAGCAATCATGACGGAATTAAATGGTTTCTTCCATAAACGAGTAACAAAATAAGGCATGTGAATTTACTAGATGGGATACGGGATAAAGGCATTCATTGACCTGTTGTGTCATTGTATTGCTAGTACTTTTTCCAACCTCTGTTCTTCCTAATTGCCTCAAAAATACTCTTCGGCCTTGATCTTGTTAGGGTTTGTTGTTCTTGCTGTGGAATTATCACCCACTTCTCTCGTACGACTCTTTCCAGCTCACATACGGCCTCAAATTACCTTCCATATGATAAACACGCCTTGCAAGTATTCCCCAAAGGTTTTCCACTGGGTTCAAATTCAGGCTACGAGCAGCCCAGGGCAAGACATCGATATTTCTGTCTTAAAATCACTTTTTTTGTTGTGCTGAAACCTACACAGACCCATTACATTGTTGAAACATTAGATTTCATCCCCTAGGTCCTCACCCATTTCAATCCGTTCTGCCTCCATCTCAGTGCACACGTTAAGAGTTCATTCTAACGTTCACCCAAGCATTGCGTAATTTAACTGGAGTGCAGAATGCTGCCCAAATCATAACACTCACACCTCCAAAATATCTGCTCATTCTTATCTGCTGCTCTGTTCTCAGAGGATGCCAATCGAATTGAATCCATCCGAACCATCGAAATCAAACACCTTCACATCACTGAAGATAACTTTATCCCATTCTCAAGTCTATAACTTATGTTTTCCAACAAACTCCAATCTGGCCTTGTAAGTCTGGGTGTTAGAGTAGATTTCTACAGTCATTTCTTGAATGCGTGACGTTTTCATTTAATAAAATTTGTCGTAGACGTCTGCCAGTTAATGGCAACTGTAAATCGGCAGCACTTTGAGAAGAATAACGGTTTGTATGCCTTGCTTTGTGCAAAAGTAATTCTGTTGCTTGCCTGCTGACTGAGTAGCTGTTATTTTGCTTTTGTATGCGTTAGGTTGGAAGGTGATACGTAGCTTTCTCAATTCTTGTTTGATATTGTGCGTATCGGCGGTTCATTGAGCTCGGGCAGTTGGCGTATCAAGAAAGATGCACTTTCGGTCCAGGTGCTGTTGAGGCCGACATCTAGGTATCAGTTGGTGATGGCTGATTTCTGGTAGACCATGTGTTCCATTTTGCCTAGGGCGTGAAGCAGATCTCCAGGTCCAAGAATAGTATTGCACAGTTACCATTTTGTTTCTGCGTAAACTGAATGTTCCTCTGTGATTACGTAGGCTTTTCCGGAATAATAAGTCTTAAAAGTCTCTTCGGACTTGCTGCCGGATCCTAAAATCAACTTGACTCGATATTTCGGCGATCCAGCTGGTCGCCATCTTCAGGTTCTCAGTTCTCAGCGGGACTCGCCAGCAGAAGCAGCATTCTCCTGAAGATGGTGACCAAGTTGATTTTAGGATCCGGCAGCAAACCCGAAGGGACTTTCCAGGTGAATGTTAACGTGCTTACGGATCTTACGCAGACCTGTTTCTCCATTTACACAAATGACTAAAGTCTGATCCACGTCTCGCAGCCAATAGCGCAATGGCATTCCTGTGAAATGTAATACAGCTTGCTGAAAATATTGCACGAAGATTTCTGCTGTTTTTGGGGAGAGAGAGAGAGAGTGAGTGAGAGAGAGAGAGAGAGAGAGAGAGAGAGACAGAGAATGGTGGAACACGATCCGATTTCTACTTCGTCCGTTTATTCCTCAAATTTATCACCCCAATTGAAATAAGTTGACGGAAGCGTAACTGTACCCGGAGCACAAATATCACGTGGTATACGAGCCTCAACGATACTAATAGTAAGTACAGAAGAGAGACTTTGTGTCACAACTGACCATTATATATCGATAGAGGTACTCAGGGTACCCTCCGCCACACACCGTCAGGTGGCTTGCGGAGTATGGATGTAGATGTAGATGTAGATGTATATATATCAGTGTGCTGGCCCTGTGTAAGTTGCACGAAGTGAGTCGAATCCTTTACATATGATTCTGTGTGTCCCACTAGGTGACGTAATTTAATAGTCATACACATCACCAGATTGTAGGTTGGAGAGTCGATCCCATCATCTATGGCCTGAGGGGGGCAGCTGTCCTTAGCCCTTAGCCGGCCGGGGTGGCGGAGCGGTTCCAGGCACTACAGTCTGGAACCGCGCGACGGCTGCGGTCGCAGGTTCGAATCCTGCCTCGGTCATGGATGTGTGTGATGTCCTTAGGTTTGATTTAAGTAGTTCTAACTTCTTGGGGACTGATGACCTCAGATGTTAAGTCCCATAGTCCTCAGAGCCATATTTGTTTTGGCAGCTGTCCTTATGGATCTCACGTATTCCACAATTTCTTGATGTCGCTAGGAGCTTGGAACTGAAACGACAGACTGTCTCAAGACGAATGCTGGAATCTTTGTTTGATTGTCTTCACTGTCAGATCACTTGTAAGTTCTCTGTAAATAGGATAATTAACAGAGCACTCATTTGCGATTCATATTGTGTAGTGTCCATTAAACATCAGTGGAGTTATTTTATTCCACGGGGAGAATGAGAATATCGTCATTCCTGCTAAGTTCTCCTGTAGTAGATCTTCCTCCCTGTGTGATGCTAGGTTTGGACGGTTTCGCCCTTTGTAGGATTCTGACTGTTTCCTGTCTCATCTTCTCGACTTCGACTTGCGAGACGAGAAGTGGGTACTGCCCGAACAGATTCGACCATTTTTCCCGTAAGGAACCTTGTAGGGGCCCTGCTTAGCGTACACCTTGGACGTCAGAGCCTCGCGGATGGTAATAGATTCAGCACGGTTCATCGTGCATCAACTCCGACCCCAGCACTGCTTCTCTTCCTTGTCAATTCCTCGATTTATTCTTCATTTAACTGTCGACCAATTATTTTACTGTGCAACGTAGCCTGTGCGTTATTCTGTTCATTTTGTTCCAATCCATCACCAACTCTTTCGACTTTAGCCGTAGATGCTCCTGGAGCAGTGCCCTGTTGTTGATGTTCAAAAATGGTTCAAATGGCTCTAAGCACTATGGGACTTAACATCTGAGGTCATCAGTCCCCTACATTTAGGACTACTTAAACCTAACTAACCTAAGGTCATCACACACATCCTTGCCGGAGGCAGGATTCGAACCTGCGACCGTAGCAGCAGCAGCGCCGTTCCAGACTGAAGCGCGTAGAACCACTCGGCCACAGCGGCCGACTTGATGTCCAGTTGGCTACAAAGCTGTTGTATCCTTACCCTCAACCATTGGCTAGTGGCAAAGGAAGATAGGCAATGGCAATTGAAGTTAAGGAGCAATTCACCAGCATCAACAGGGAGGGCGAGCGGCTTACGATCGCAGGGCAGCGGCCTCTCCGGACACTGGACACGGCCACGACCGGCTAACCCATAGCAACAGTGAGGAACTGGCGTCTTTTTCGCCGCTAACAGCTGGGAGACACTATTCCTACAGTTCCTATAAGCCTGTTGCCGACTGTAGGTGGACAGTCCATCATTAGTAAGCCGTGTATACCCAGAACAGTCTGCCACATTTCGACTCCCTCTGTTGTACCCCAAATCAGTGGTATTTTGGGGTCAATAAAAATCTTAGAATATTGGTGGTCTTATAACACACTCAGAACCACACAATTTGCAGCACCAACCCGCGCCCTGAGGAAGGCAACTGATACATGGATGAAACATGGGTTATTTTTATTTTTTGTATCTTACAAGATGACGCAGCATTACACCCAGACGGAAGTCTACGTACTTTTATGACTGGAGTTTTCTATTTTTAGACGTTCAAGACCCAGTACGATGGGCCATTAACAGTGCTGTCACGCTTCGGATCTGTGGATACTTGTTACAAATGTTTAACGATTTTATTTCAGAGAGAGGCGTATAATATGCATTTAGAGTTTGTATGGCTATCCCACTGAAAACGTTTCTTGTTACAATGGCATCTTTAGCGCTCGTCTCGAAGGTAGCTAGTTCGAATACTGACGGCGGAGGAAATTTTCACCACTATTTTGTCCTGCATTAAATTCCAAAACTCATCACACTTCAAATGAAGTGAGGGTATGTGACATAGTTCATGATCCGTCCATCGAATGGGGTCGTTAAACTCAGCAATTCACACGGTGCAATTCGAAAGGAGTACTTTGTGTTACATCACGCGGTTTCACCTTGCAGCTTCTCTCGTGTCACTGCACAACAGAAAGAGGAGACCACACTAAACACACACGTGCATTAGTGACCTACGCTTGACAGAGGCACGTGAGACGCAAATCTCGCACACCTCGACGAAAATAGCCATTGCGCGCAGCAGAAGAAGATCTCCCTTATTAGGCTGCTGAACCTACTCCTTAGGACCTCCCAGACAACAATGCCATACGCCTTATTTTCTTTTTCACTTTTCTCTTTCCAGTGGTAGACTAAAATTTATTAAATATTTCTAATATGATCACACAGGTCTGCGACATAAAAATTGTTTCAAATTTATTAAGTGTTTTCAATGCTAATTTCGGGAAAAATAGTGAAAAAATTCCATCACGTACAATTATTCCACATACTGCTTGTCTAATTTAGATTTTTTCGATATTTAAGCACTCTAGTGAGTTTGAATTTTGGTTTCTAGGATCTCCACAAACTGTTATTTAGCTGCTTTTGTACTAGATATACGTGAAATAGAGAGTAATTGTGAGAAACCAGCAGTATTTCCATGTCCGTGCCTGTCTGTCCCGCTGCCCCTTCCCCGCCATCACCAAGCTGTGAGCTTCTGCGATTGTCCTTCATTTCACAGTACCTCTTCACTCTGTGCTGTTCACGTGATGTTGTTACAAGTGCTTTAAAGTAGTCACTGTTTTCTTGTGTTGTGAAGTTGTTTTATGGACAGTGGACAATGGCTCCCAGAGGTCGTATAAATAAACTCGCCAGATTGCTTTTGCTACATTTTTGGTAACTATTCCGTTAAAAAATAACAAAGAAACATTTCCGATCTTGTTGAAAAAGTACATTTCGCCTATTTTGGTATAAAGTTAGGCGATCAAGATAAGCCTAGGGCCCCACACAAAGTTTGTGCAGTGTGTGTTGAAGAACTGAGGCAATGGTTTCAACATAAAAAGCAGTCCTTACATTTTGGAATACCAGTGGTTTGGAGGGAGCCCAAAAATCATAGCGATGACTGCTATTTTTGTTCTTGTAACGTACGAGGTTTCAGTTTGAAAAACAAAAAGTGTATTTCTTACCCTAACATTCAATCAGTCATTCGCTCTGTTCCTCATGGACGTGAAGTATCAGTACCCTCTCCCCCAGATTCTTTGGATGATATAGATGGTCACGAGCCATTGGCTCAGCAAGGTGATAGTGAAGAGGAAAGAGATTGCTACGATCCTGACACAACCGATCCCATTACATTCTCACAATCTGAGCTGAACGATTTAGTTAGAGACCTAGGCCTTTCTAAAGAATCGGCAGAGGTTTTAGGATCTAGATTGAAAGACAAACATATGTTGGCTCCGGGTGCATCCTTTTCTTGGTATCGATCGAGGGAAAGAAGGTGACTTGGTGCTTTGCAGTGATTTTCCTGGACTTATGGCACGTTTCAAAATAGAATATGTTCCTGATGAGTGGAGACTTTTTATTGATTCTTAAAAAAAGAAGCCTTAAAACAGTACTTCTACACAATGGCAATAAGTATGGTTCTATACCGGTTGGGCACTCGGCTCACTTAAAAAAAAGATACCTAAACCTTGAACTGGTTTTAAACAAAGTCTGTTATTCAGAGCACAAATGGACACTATGTGGTGATTTAAAAGTGATTTCAATGTTGCTTGGTCAACAAAGTGGCTATACAAAGTTCCCTTGCTTTCTCTGTGAATGGCACAGTAGAGACAGAAAGCAACACTGCATAAAAAAAAAGCTTGGCTCTTGAGAAAAACCTGATAGGTAGGGGTCAAAAATGTTGAGAAGAAAAGCCTTGTGGATCGCAAAAAGGTGTTACATCCAGCACTTCACATTAAGTTGGGGCTGATGAAACAATTTGTTAAGGCATTCCCAAAAGAAGGGGAGTGTTTCAGATATCTTTGTGGACAGTTTCCTGGTTCATCCGAGGCAAAGCTAAAGGAAGGAATCTTTGTCGGGCCAGACATTAGAAAACTAATAACAGATCCCAACTTTGAGAAACAAAATAGAAACAAAAAAAAGGAACAACGACATCTTTTAAATTAGTTGTTATCGGTTTCCTAGGAAAAAAAAGAAATTCAAACTACAGAACAATCGTCGCAGACATGCTCGACAACTTTAAGAAGCTGGACTGTAACATTAGCATTAAAGTTCTTTTCTCCACTCACATCTTGCGTCTCCACTCACATCTGCAAACCATGGTGATGTAAGTGAAGAGCAGGGCGAAAGATTCCACCAACATATCAAAGAAATGGAAAGAAGATATCAAGGAAGATGGAACGTCAACATGATAGCGGACTACTGCAGGATCACAAAAAGAGATTATCCTCAACCAGTCCACAGCCGGAAAAGCAATTAAAGAAGCTTCAACAGAAAGCGAAAGCTTTATTATAAGGACTTACGAGCTTAAAGAGAAATGGAAAATGTAATTTAGATCATGTTTTTTACATAAAATAAAATTTTATAACGCTGTGATAAATTGCTTAAATTTTGTTATTATACCCAAAAATACTCTATTTTTTGTGAGAAAAGCTGACGTGATAGAAAAAAATGGATTGCATTTTTGAAATCAGCGCTGGAAAGTACATAAAAGTCAGTTATCAAATTTCAAACAACTTTAAAAAAAAAATACTCTTTTGCAGACCTGTGTTATCATGGATGTCATATGCAGGTGCAGTTATATGTCACAAATACTTCATCTCTAAATGTATTTATAATAATCACCTGAACACTTTCATACAAGTGTGATTCTTCAGTTTCTACCACCGTAATTCATCACGCAATAGTTCACAGGTGAATGTCTTGTTGGCAGTGTCAAATATGCACAATATTTCGGAATGTGACCACGTTGTCATCAACCCCCCCCTCCCCCCTCCTCCCGGCTTCCCTCAGGTCAAAGGGAAGGTGGGACGATATAAAAGCCCCATGCGTGCTCTTAGGTACTCAGTTCATCAGTACACCTGATCTGATGATGGCAACGTAGTCGCGTGCCGTTAAATACCGAAATGCGGCCATCAATCCGTGAACTATTTCGTCACGTTCATACAAAATTACTGCGTTCAATGTATTGTCTAAATTGAATTTTCTAATGGAGAAATAAATTGCTGTATATTGCGGCAATTCTCAAGTCCGAACAGTAAAAGGAGTATGTGAAGCTTACCAGTGTAGCTGATGTAAACGCAGTGACGGCTGTGCTTCAGACTAGGCCGCCGTTTGGGTTCTGCTTGAAACATATCTGCTTGTGTTCACAACGACCTTGGCTTCTCGTAACGGCCTTCATTTGACTCGCGATTTTCACGAATTGTTTTCTCGTCTACGATGACGCAGCGGTCTTGTAACCTCCCTCTTACAAATCGGCCTATCCTGCTTGCGATATAAAATATGACCGTGGATCGCGTATATGCCTAAAGGATTTTTTCTAGTTGTATAAGGCTATCTTTCCCGAAGATGTGATGCCGATAAGTAGGAGGAAAATGTACAACCGACTTCTAAAATTAAAAGTAATTAAACCGAACAGAGCTATAATTTGGAATATGAAAGTTATTTTGTGCATTTACTCACGAACAACACAGGAAGAAAGGGGTACCACAGACCACGAGTCCAAAAGTTACAGTAATGGACAAAAAGGAAGTAATTAACGGTCGCCAGCCCACTAGGACGTTTTTTAGACTAATTTTAAATGAAGTATGTAATGATAAAGAAAACTGAGAAGTCACTCTTCCGTTATGTTTGGCATTAAATTTTGAAAAAGACCATCCAGTAATGATTTGAAAATATGCAATTAAACTGTATGTTAGTACTGAACTTCGTTACGTGAACAATGCCTTAACAATTTTGTGTGACTTTCAGTGACAGCATAACGTCATCAAAGAAATGTAGGGAAAAAAACAAGCACTTTTTACTTTGCCGTTACTTATTTTGCAAATTGGATTTCATATTATTGTCTGAACAACTGAGCCTTTTTTACTGACTTGAACAGAATTAAATACTAGAATACGTACCAAACCAAACATCCACCTGCTCCAAGCTATATGTAAAAATAAATAAAACTTCCGCACTCTTAATTTGTGCGTTTCTTTAGATTTGGATTTTTTTCCAGTGATTGATTCTCAAATTTGAGAAGTGAAATTGCTTTACTTAGTCATATACTGAAGCCTCTGTTGTACAACAGTTAATTGAAAGCAGACTGTGCCTACAATTCTTAAAAGAGAAATTATTCATTAATAAACTGGCTGTAACTATTCAATTTGTTTCTTATGACGCTCAGTTAGCATATTAGGAGAAAAAAGGAACAAGGATCCTGCCTGGTAACAATGTCTGGTGGCAATGAGGACACAATCGCCCTGAGTTTAGCTGATTATTATTTAAATAAATCTTATCAATCAAATCACATTCAGTTGTGCTGCTGGGTTCGCCGATAATACTTTTTACCAATGAACAGTCTTACTTCAGTGCTGTGCATCCGACGAAACTCGGAGCCGACGACGAAACTGTGTTGCTGGAGCTGCTGCTGTTGTTGAAGAGGGTAGCGTATTGTGGAGCCACAGCTAATCATAGGAACGGGCAATGTAATTAATACAGCCTCTTCCGTCCGTACTCCTGCTCTAGACATCTGGCCGCCGAAATGGTACTCTCTACTGCGAGAGCGTTAACACCACACTACCGCACACTACAAGCGCTGGAACCAGTCTCTTGCTCCCTCCGAGCGCTCTACGTGACAACTCCCTACCCAAAGATTTTACAACGCATAAGCACTGCCTATTATCGTTGCTAGTCGGTAAAAATAACAATTCCTTTGACTGTTTCCCAGAGCCTATAATTTTTAGAGTAAAACACAGATAAATTCAATGAAACGTCAACAGACTTCTACCTAAATGTACACATACAGTGAAACAATGTCCTTACTTATTAAAAGAAAGCATTTAAATTACAAATATTTACATACTGTGTGTGTGTGTGTGTGTGTGTGTGTGTGTGTGTATACGGATTGAGTGCCAAATAGGAGGAACAGAGAACAGGTGGACGGTTTCAAGTACTTAGGATGCATATTCTCACAGGATGGCAACATAGTGAAAGAACTGGAAGCGAGGTGTAGCAAAGCTAATGGAGTGAGCGCTCAGCTACGATCTACTCTCTTCTGCAAGAAGGAAGTCAGTACCAAGACTAAGTTATCTGTGTACCGTTCAATCTTTCGACCAAGTTTGTTGTATGGGAGTGAACGCTGGGTGGATTCAGGTTACCTTATAAACAAGGTTGAGGTTACGGATATGAAAGTAGATAGGATGATTGCAGGTACTAGTAGATGGAGACAATGGCAGGAGGGTGTCCACAACGAGGAAATCAAAGAAAAACTGGGAATGAACTCTATAGATGTAGCAGTCAGGGCGAACAGGCTTAGATGGTGGGGTCATGTTAGACGCATGGGTTCAGCAGTATAGGGTAGGAGGAGTCGGGGCACACCAAGGAGAAGGTACCTGGATTCGGTTAAGAATGATTTTGAAGTAACAGGCTTAACATCAGAAGAGGCACCAATGTTAGCACTGAATAGGGGACCGCGGAGGACTTTTATAAGGGGGCTATGCTCCTGACTGAACGCTGAAAGGCATAAGCAGTCTTAAATGATGATATATATGGTGGTGGTGGTTAGTGTTTAACGTCCCGTCGACAACGAGGTCATTAGAGACGGAGCGCAAGCTCGGGTTAGGGAAGGATTGGGAAGGAAATCGGCCGTGCCCTTTCAAAGGAACCATCCCGACATTTGCCTGAAACGATTTAGGAAAATCACGGAAAACCTAAATCAGGATGGCCGGAGACGGGATTGAACCGTCGTCCTCCCGAACGCGAGTCCAGTGTGCTAACCACTGCGCCACCTCGCTCGGTGATATATCGGTGGCATGCATCCTGCACTTTTGGTGTTAACAGTCTCCAGAGTTTGTATTTGTCATAACCCCGTTGTGGCAATCGTGCACATTTCTATCGTGCAAATAATTTAGTGTAATCCCTGACATTAAAACTGACAGGCATAAAAAAATTTCTCATTGCCGTGCTTTAATACCCAAAATCGACTTGTTTGTAGAAACGTCTGTTCTGATTTTTTAGCTTGTAATACTTCGCAGAAAGAGACCTGCGGTGGAGTTTTTGTTGTTTTTTTATGTGTAATACCTGGGAGAAGCCGGCCGCGGTGGTCTCGCGGTTCTAGGCGCGCAGTCCGGAACCGTGCGACTGGTACGGTCGCAGGTTCGAATCCTGCCTTGGGCATGGATGTGTGTGATGTCCTTGGGTTAGTTAGGTGTAAGTAGTTCTAAGTTCTAGGGGACTGATGACCACAGCAGTTGCGTCCCATAGTGCTCAGAGCCATTTGAACCATTTTTGAACCTGGGAGAAAGTGTCGCGCAGTGGAGTGAGCTGCGCTCTGACGCTGTTCCAGACAAGTACGCGCACTGCGTGCACGAAGTGGACGCGGAGGGCCGCGTGGTGGCGTCGCTGGGCAGGAAGGGCGGCGCGCCGGGCCAGTTCCGCAGCCCAGAGGGCCTCGCCGCCTCCGCCGACGAGGCGGGCACCCTGCTCTACGTCTGCGACACCGGCAACGACCGCCTGCAGGTAGGTGAGCCGCCGCGGCGTGGGCTCGTGGCCGGTACACTCTTCTGCAACACAAACAGCACGCGTGGGGTAACAGGGTTCTTTACTCATAAGAAGAAGAAGTTACATAACCTAAGATAGACCACGTTAGTCTCATTGCTGGTGAAGTACACTAGTGGCCATTAAAATTGCTACACCACGGAGATGTGCTACAGACGCGAAATTTAACCGACACGAAGAAGATGCTGTTATATTCAAATGATTAGCTTTTCAGAGCATTCACACGAAGTTGGCGCCGGGGGCGAATCCTACAACGTGCTGACACGAGGAAAGTTTCCAACCGACTTCTCACACACAAACAGCAGTCGACCGGCGCTGCCTGGTGAAACCTCGTTGTGAAGCCTCGTATAAGGAGCAGAAATGCGTACCATCACGTTTCCGACTTTGATAAAGGTCGGATTGTAGGGTATCGCCATTGCAGTTTATCGTATCGCAACATTGGTGCTCGCGTTGCTCGAGATCCAATGACTGTTAGCAGAATATGGAATCGGTGGGTTCAGGAGGGCAATACGGAACGCCGTGCTGGATCCCAACGGCCTCGTATCGCTACCAGTCGGGAAGACAGGGATCTTATCCGCATGGCTGTAACGGATCGTGCAGCCACATCTCGATCCCTGTGTCAACAGATGGGAACGTTTGCAAGACAACAACCATCTGCACCGACAGTTCGACGACGTTTGCAGGAGCACGGACTGTCAGCTCGGAGACCGTGGCTCCCGTGATCCTTGATGCTGCATCACAGACAAGAGCGCCTGCGATGGTGTACTCGACGACGAACCTGGGTGCATGAACGGCAAAAAGTCATTTTTTTTCGGTTGAATCCAGGTTCTGTTTACAGCATCACGATGGTCGCATCCGTGTCTGGTGACTTCGCGGTGAACGCACATTGGGAACGTGCATTCGTCATCGCCATACTGGCGTATAACCCAGCGTGATGGTATGGGGAGCCATTGGTTACAAGTCTCGGTCACCTCTTGTTCGCATTGACGCCACTTTGAACAGTGGACGTTACATTTCAGATGTGTTAAGACCCGTGGCTCTACCCTTCATTCGACCCCTGCGGAACCCTACATTTCAGCAGGATAATGCACGATCGCATGTTGCAGGTCCTGTACGGCCCTTTCTGGATACAGAAAATGTTCGACTGCTGCCCTGACCAGCACATCCTCCAGATCTCTTACCAACTGAAAACGTCTGGTCAATGATGGCCGAGCAACTGGCTCATCACAATGCGCCAGTCACTACTCTTGATGAACTGTGGTATCGTGTTGAATCTGCATGGGCAGCTGTACCTGTCCACGCCATCCAAGCTCTGATTAACTCAATGCCCAGGCGCATCAAGGCCGGTATTACAGCCAGAGGTGGTTGTTCTGGGTACTGATTTCTCAGGATCTACGCACCCAAACTGCGTGAAAATGTAATCACATGTCAGTTCTAGTATCATATATTTGTCCAATGAATACCCGTTTATCATCTGCATTTCTTGTTGGTGTTGCATTTTTAATGGCCAGTACCGTATTTTTTAGCACAGTCTCCGTTAAATAGTGAGCTAACTCCCACTGGAGTGCGACTGATGACTCGATTCGTTGATCGCCGGGTGACTGACTGGGTCCTCCGGTGAGCTGCGGCGATCTAAACACCGGCGGTCGAGAGGGCGTTGGCGGCACGTTGCCTGCGGGTCTGCCGTTCGCCTCTCTCCTTGTAGGCTCGTTGCTGGCACCTACTATCGACCTTCCCGCATCCACTTTGCCGCCTGGTGTGCTCGCGACAGCTTACGCCAGCACCCTGATGAGCTGGAGCACTATGACCGGCTGCATAGACAGTGTGTTGGTCCAGCTTTGGATCTCAATAAAGCAGCAGATTTCCGGAAATATGTGGAACCAGACGGCTACGCGCAGCTCATACAACTCCCGTAAACAGACCACTTGAAATAAAAAAGTCTCTAAGCGCCAGAATTATGAATTTGAGTAAAATGAGTTTTAAGTATACTGGGCAATTAATGGTCGTAATTACCCTATTAATGTCATTTATTTGAAAGGTAAGCATAGTATGGATCTAGTTTCTACAGGAAAATACAAGCATCACATTGCAGTTTATGAAAACTTACTGAAAGAGGAAATACAATGAAAATCTCTAAGTACTACATTACAAAAAGGTAATGAACTCCAGTCTGCTTTTGTAAAAGTGCATGTGGTCATAATTTATCAGCTGTTGCATCATTTCAATCAGGTGTTTCTCCTTTTCTTCACAGATGTGGGTTGTAACATCCAGGGCAGGTGTGTACCATTACCTTGACGTCCTTTACTCACACACCTTTTCTCAAAGTAAGCATACTCGTACTTTCCCAGGACTCAGTTTCATTTAAGCTTCTGCTGATTTTAACTCCTTGAAGGTTATGATTGTTTAACCATAGCCTGTGTACATTCGGTATGGTTATATCTGCCATATTTATATTAAAATCTACTGGTTTCTTGCACCTAAGAAGACAGATGCATTGTTGTTACCTACTATAAATCGCTTTATTTTCTGTATCATGCCGTTCTGCTGGGAAAATACATTTGGCAACTCAAGAATAAACATTCTGTCTAGGTATTGCGTAGGTTGGCAACCAGTAATAACACTTCCAGAAGGAGATTTTCACTCTGCAGCGGAGTGTGCGCTGATATGAAACTTCCCGGCAGATTAAAACTGTGTGCCGGACCGAGAACACTTGCACGCGAAAGGCAAAGGTCCCGAGTTCGAGTCTCGGTAAGGGCACACAGTTTTGATCTGCCAGGAAGTTTCATACCAGTGCACACTACGCTGCGGAGTGAAAATCTCATTTTGGAAACATCCCCCAGGCCGTGGCTAAGCCATGTCTCAGCAATATCCTTTCTTTCAGGAGTGCTAGTTCTGCAAGGTTCGCAGGAGACCTTCTGTAAAGTTTGGAAGGAAGGAGACGAGGTACTAGCCGAAATAAAGCTGTGAGGACGGGGGGTGAGTCGTGCTTGGGTAGGTCCGTTGGTAGAGCACTTGCCCGGGAAAGGCAAAGGTCGCGAGTTCGAATCTCGGTCCGGCACACAATTTTAATCTACCAGGAAGTTTCAGTAATAACATTTACTTCCTGAGCTGGACTAACTTCTGCTGCAACACGTTTATTGCTTGAACTTATGTATTCATTCCCTGAAATTTTTCATCATTTTTCCTCTTTGCTGCCACAATACATTCTCCTTTAATTCGTCGTTTATGTTACAAACATTTGCTGTCTCCGCCATTTTATTTAAGAATGAAGAGTAAGCGCGCGGAACATACAGTTAAACAGCAATGGCTTTTAAACCGTATGCCATCTCTTGACTGCAATTTTCATTCGTGGTAGTATTACTGGGCGTGGCGTGTAGATCCCACTTCACACAAAACTACAAAATTCTGTATTATGGCACTTAGAGGTTTTTTTTGTTTCAATTATGAGCCGGTGATTTCTGGGCTTAGTAGCGTCGCAGATGTTTATCATCGAGTTCAGATCAGGCGAATTTGGTGGCTAAACTTGATTTTGCTACAAGACAGCTCAGACCACTACAGCACGATTCTGAACATGCGACATAGAGAGATATCCTGCTGGAAGGTACCATAGCTGTTGGTGAAGAGATGAACCACTAAGCAATGCTGGCAGTCTGCAGCTATGTGCCTGTACTTTGCAGCTGTCTATGACTACCACAGGTCCGATGCACTCCCAGGTCAATGTCCACCATAGCGTAAGGGTGCACTTACGCTGCCACCTCACAGTTCGCTGCTAGCCGGCAGGATCCAACGATAATGAAATGGGCCCGCTGAGAGTTATCGAGCCGACTGAGTCTTACTGTCCATTTAACCAGCACCATTCCTGCTCGGTGGACTTGTTTCTTCACCGCTGGAATATGCTGGCAAGCAGCAAGCAGCGAGGTTGCAGCATTATCGCACCGTCATACTTCCCCAACCAGCCGATGTCCGTGGTGTGGCGCACGTTTAGAGCAGCATTCACTTCACTCATGATGTATCCAGACATAACCATCCATCTGATGGAAGAAGAAAGGTGGTTCATTCCACAAGGCGCCATGTTTCTACTGATCCACGGTCCAGTCCTGATGATCCCTTGCCCACTGCAATCGTAACTGACAACGCAACGTCGTCGGATCGACATGGGAGCAAGTAGGGCTCTTCTTCTGCAGGGAAGAACGTGCACCGCACTGTGTGCTCTGAAACACTTCTGGCTGCACTAGCATTGCACTCTGTCCTCAGATGTGCCACAGATCGTGGCCTAACCTACTTTCCACAGCACAGAAGTCTCCACCTCCACTCTCTCTGATGAGGCATAACATTGTGTCCTACTTCTGGTTTAACCATCCTTCAGCCAAGACGCTCACGACAGTAGCGCACGAACAGCAAACCAGTTTCGCCCATTCACCAGCACCAGGCCGCAACAAATGCCCTTGTCCATATTTGTTTATGCCAGTGGATTTCCCTGCTGTGGTCAGTATCGTCGGCAGAATGATTCCCCATTGGTCTCTGCTCTTTGAATATACATTCCTTTCGACGTTACGTGCCCGGAACCTCGCAAGGCGAAATTCAATCTTGCAGTAGGTAGTGCTCATAATTTTTGGTTAATGCATGAACACCACAAAGCTGCTAAAATTGTTTTATTTGTGCAGCTATTCCCGGCAATATGTAATCGTCCGTGAGAGCTGTGATCTAGGCTAAATGGTGTTGTCCCACACTGCAAGGTCGCCAACTTTCTCAGGGCTAAATAATAAGCTAACGATTCTAAAATTGTAGGCATGTGTCGTACATAATTAAAAGCTGCATACTTTCGAAAACAGTTACAACACAATACAAATTTAGAGAGATGTATATTAAAATGTCTTTTGTAAAAGTTTTTATAAAATATTAAAGAAGGTTTTATGGACGGTGGTTAGTGTCAAGGGCTATCCACGCAGAGGAACCTCTCAAACTAGCCTGTAGCGTATCGTGTGATGTGATGACTTGTTATGGCGTTTATTGAGCTCCAGAAAGTCAGCTGACGTGCCACCTCAACTTATTAGTTGTGTTAGCTGAATGGAGAAAATCTCTCAAATGATGTCAAGCCAAAACTTCTGAACAGTCTTCAAGAGTATATGGTCTTTTTCTTTCAATTTAAATCTTTCTTTCAGTAGCACTATTGATAATTGCCGTCCGTTATTACGACGCTCACTGTACACAACATTCCAACGTTGAAACTCACCCTCGGAGCTGCCGCAGCGTCGCAGTGAGTCTTGTGGGCAGTCGCCCCCGAAATCTACTCGGACGCGGTCTAGTGCCACGTGTGAGGCAAATTATGCGAGGTATTTGATCACCGATTAGCCAGGAAACACTTATCGACACCCTTGGATCAATTCCCAGGTCAGTCACGCTTATAAAACACGCTTAATAAGGATCTACAGCCTCATTTTGACTACGACAGAGGTTTGAATAGTCATCATTGCAACATCAGTGATAAGCTGTAGTGATGTAACACTGGAGAAATGGATCAGAGAATAGAACACTGTACTGAAAAACGCACGCCGGTTATATTCAGTTTCCATTTGGTTCCTTACTACTTCCGTAGAAACTCGACACAGGCGAGTCAAAGCTGTGTAGGTACACCGTAGAGTCACACTAAAATCGAAATAGTTCAACTTTGCACGGAAAAAAATCAAGATTATTAGCTTTAATGAATCCTAGCTAAGTCCGTCTCTTCCACCACGCACCATACCCACCTCAAGTAACAGTTATGTTGAATTATCGGTATTATATCTCTTTAAAAAAATGTAACTATTTATTTGGAGCAAAACACTCTCCTACTAAATTTGTTTGTCCTTTGATTTATCGTGATACGTTACTGATTTTTAGTGAAGTTAGTTTATACGTTTAGCTTTCAAAAAAATACAAAAGAGATATAATAAGCAAAATAATTAATTTCGTATGTTGCCAATTACGTATTATATCTGTTTTTATCGAGCGCCTGCTCCCTACAAATTACTGTAAATGCAATAGCGCAGTATTACTTAGCTCTAAAAAATGGCTCTGAGCACTATGGGACTTAACATCTGTGGTCACCAGTCCCCTAGAACGTAGAACTATTTAAACCTAACTAACCTAAAGACATCACACACATCCATGCACGAGGCAGGATTCGAACCAGTCGCGCGGTTCCGGACTGAGCGTCTAGAACCGCTAGACCACCGCGGCCGGCTTACTTAGCTCCAATTCACTATCACAGAAAATAGACAAGTTTTAATAAAATTATTTCTCTGGATTCCTTCAATTAATCTCACTGAATGTTTTTACATAATTTCTTCCGCTCCGACTATCAGACATTGTGCAGTGAAAAAATATTTTTCAATGTATCGCGTAATGGCAGCTAATTGTTAACAGTCAGAGATCACCGTTACTCGCTCCGCAGCAGCTGGAAACATGCTAAATAATTTTCATTAAATATTCTTTTTATAAGATAAATGTGACGTAGGTTCTTGAAATAACACACGGAGATCACTTTATACAGGACACAGTTTACAGCATTAAATATTTGCAATTACGTTACGACAGAAACAAATGCTAGCGCAGCACAATAACTTGCGCACCTTATTCCAGCTAACACCAGAACGAACAAAACAGAACAGACTAGACAGAAGAATGAGCATTGCATTGTATTTTATACTGTTACAAAGATAATATTTCTTTTAATTACTTACACATTATAACCTCATACAATAAAAATAATGTCTTTTCTGCATCTATCGATCTATATGGTATATTTTTACAGTTAGTGTTTTTACTTAGTGTTATTACCTTTCGCAGATAAATCGATGTTTGCAATTCATTTTGAGTCACATACAGTCATTTTTATTTATGTTTCACCTCGATAATGATGAATATTGCAAAAGGGACACTACATCACCTGAGATTGTACAACATCTCACTAAAGTTCAGAATATACATTATAAAATAAAGCAAACCACACTGAAAATTTAACCGTATACTTATGTCGGCAGTTTGGTACCCCTGCGACACTTGGTGCTGTCTTTAGTGTGACTCCCGCTGCCAGGTGCCCCGTGTGTATTGTGCAGGTGCTGCGGTCTGACGGGACGGTGTTGCGCGTGCTGGGTGTCAGACCTCTGGAGGAGCAGCCCGGCGTGCTGCAGACGGAGTTCGACCAGCCGACCGGCGTCGCCGTGTCGCGGGACAGGATCGCCGTCGCAGACAGCGGCAACAACAGGGTAAAGGTGCGTAGCGGCTGCCCGCCACAGCCCACTGGGGTGTGCGGACATTTGCCACGCCGGATATTCGCCACGGTTTTACCTGCTCCGAGGGGTTGGGTCTCTTGTCTCCCCCTCCTCCTCCTCATCGCTGTCGCGCAGTAAAGGTACTTACTGAGACTTTCCGCTGGATTACTTAACATAGGACCAGAATCTCTTTGGATTTTCCGCCACATTTCTAGAGAGACCTTCGTTGTGCAAACTACGAGTGCTATCCACAAACTACATTACGTTTTGGAATTAAAAATAAATAAAGTATTTTGAATTTTTTTATTATATATAGATGAAAGCCACACTTAAATACTACTTTTCTACATAGTTGCCATTTAAATTAAGGCACTTATCGTAGCGATGGACGAGCTTGGAAATTCCTTCGTCGTAAAATTCGGCCGCCTGCGCCTTCAACCACGTAATGACTGTCTTTTGGGACAGAAAAGGTGTGATTTTTGTGGATTTCCTAGAAAGAGGCACTACAATAAACTCTCAAAGGTACTGCCAAACTCTGCACAACCACAGAAGAGCAATACAAAACAAGCGCAGGGGAAAGTTGGGCTCAAAGATTTTGCTGATCCACGACAACGCCCGGGCTCACACGGCAAATGCCACTCGTGAAGTTCTCGGATCTTTTAAGTGGGAGTTGTTTCCTCATCCGCCGTACAGTCCCGACCTGGCACCGAGCGACTTCCACTTATTCCCAGCAATAAAGAAGTGGTTGGCTATGCAGCGTTTTGATGACGACGCACAGCTTCAAGAAGAGGTAACCACGTGGTTGAAGGCGCAGGCGGCCGAATTTTACGAGGAAGGAATTTCCAAGCTCGTCCATCGCTACGATAAGTGCCTTAATTTAAATGGCAGCTATGTAGAATAGTATTTAAGTGTAGCTTTCATCTGTATATAATATAAAAATTTTCAATACTTTATTTATTTTTAATTCCAAAACGTAATGTACTTTCTGTATAGCACTCGTATTAAATGCATCTCGCATTGAAATCCGAACCAAATTTCCAGCCTCAGTAAAACTTCGCAAATCTTGGAGATTTTGCGTTCGTCTAAATTATACGTGCCTTTTTCGGTGCTCCTGCAGCAGCTTTCTGTCATGTTTTGTGTACCATTGCGGATCAGTTCCGTCTCTTCTTAATTTATTTGGTATGAATCTCTCGAGTGCTGTTGATACTATTTCTTTGAACTGAAGCCACATATGGTCTTCACTTACATAGTTTAGAAGTATTGCAGACTGTCTCTTGGAAAGACGTCAAGTGAATTTTTAGCTCCTTTTATAAATAGATATATTTCGCGTTTAGTTTTGGTGAATTTCTTTGTTACGGAAGTGAGCCTCGCTCGACTATGTGTTCACTAATTCCTGTATCCGTCGTGATGCTTAGGATTATTTGTGGCTAAGAGGTCAAGTGTTATTTCGTAACCATTTACAATTTGAATGGCCACGTGAACTAATTGTTCAAAATAATTTAAAAAAAGCATTTAAAACAATTACGGAAGTTGTTTTCTATCTACAATATGGTCTGAAAATGTATTTTTGTAAATAAACGGAAGGTAGATTGAAGTCACTGCCAACTATAATTGTGTGAGTAGCGTACCTATTTGTGATGAGACTCAAGTTTTCTTTGAACTGTTCAGCAACTGTTTCATCTGAGACCAGGGGTCGGTAAGAGGAGCCATTTATTAATTTATTCCGGTTGTCGAATATAACCTCTGCCCATACTAAGTCACAGGAACTATCTGCCTCAATGTTACTTGAGAGCTAAAACACACATTACATTATTTTTCCTTAACTTGTGCTTCTTGTTTCTGTTGTAGTGGAGATCATTACAATTACGGCTTTTCCCTCCAAAACCTAGGATGCTTTCTCTGTGCCCCTCTAATTACCAGAGCTAAACAATGTAGAATAACAACGTACGTTACAAGCATAGCATTCTGTATTACTTCATTTCCTTATTTCTAACATTTTAAAATTGTGCGTCGACTTTAGATGGCATGTCAATCATAGGTATTCTTATCTCTATTTAGTGAACGTATTTTCAGTCACGTTTTGAACATTGTCCCGCTACACTTTATTAACTAATGTTTCGCCGCAAGGGATATCGGATTTTAGAGAGTAAATTAATATGGAGTATGTCGTTCTTCTTTTCAAACATTAACATTCCCACTTCTTCTTTCCTTATTGTCTTTTGGGCATGCAGTTGTAGTAATTAAAGTAGGCACAAATGCAGTGATCAAAAAGAAATGATTAGCGCACATTCACATTCTCTTTACAATGTTCCTTCTTGTTGCTCCCCTGCCGATGGACTGTTTCTATCGCGAGTAAGCGTGAAAGGATGCTACCGTACACAGAGAGGGATCTATATTTATACTTGGCAGAACTAATTACATACTGACATAATCGTCGGTATTGCTTTAGTTTCCCAAAAGTTATAAATATTTCGATTTCGGAAAAGAAGCTCTGTATTTCGCCAAGATGTCGAAGAAGAAGGTCCCTTACGTACTGGTTGTGTCAGGTAAGATGTGGAGACGGCGGTTTGAAAGCGGACAGAAAAAGCACGAGGAAGGGCGCCCCTTACCTGAGGGATCGCTACTCAAGCTACCTGGCGAAGAGGTAAGTGTGGAAAATGTCCGGCGTGGCAAATGTCCGGCGTGGCAAATGTCCGGCATTCCCCACTGGCGCTGCCGGCTGCAGCCCGGCTGGCAAAGTCAGCTGTCTCAAGCACACAGCACGACCCCCTGCTAGTGTCTCCGGTATTCGCCGTTTATTTTCCACACAGCAACTGCACGTTCTGGAAGCAAAGAACACAGTTGCTGACAGATGCCTGCAACCGTGCGAAGCCACGGTTCCAGGTGCGTTTCCATCCGCGAAGGGAGAGAGCAGAAGGACTCATACATAAAGATTGAATGAGCCTACAGGTATTTACCTGGGTTAATATCCAGCGAACCTGCAGATCTGAGAAGTACTTTGATGCCTTGATTGCTCTGTCCCAGAAGATGTGCACCAAACTACATGCATTTGCTCGTCCTCCTCTAGAAACCTATTCGCTCTTCCCTCTAGTATTTTACGTCAATTTGATTTATTACCTTATTTGTCTCAAAGAAAATAAAACAAATCAGTACGCTGCTAGAGGAAATAAAGACGGTCCACGCTCTAACCAACAACGTACCGTATGTATTTACCTCTTTGGTTATTCTTTCTCGAATTCCATACGAGCCTTCCACACTTGTCAGGCTTACCTGATTTACAAATGATAGAGCACAGCAATCAGTCGTCCTTTTTTGCAGGTTTTATTCGCCAAATCTAGATTTCTAGTGCCTAGCGATTATCAACGCAGTATCTCATAGTATGAACGCATGTCAGTTCCCTATTGTCAGCATGTCTGTTGCAGTTCTTTCAAGACTACTACTTACCTCATCTCACCAAGAGGATAGTTAATGGGACGCTACCAACCAGCGTATGAATGTGATCGAATGAGAACAAATGTGCTACGAAAATAACACCGATAAATGAAGGGCTTATTTCAATTGTGGTACAACACCATTACCTCCACTTTTCTGCCTATAATGCTTCTGAAATTAATGATTCAAATAAACGAAAAGAAACGTTCATCTCTAGCAAGAAGCCATATGCTTGAATATTTCTGGTATCTCAACAGCAGATTTTTAAGCGCTCATTTAACTTTAGGACTCTGTATCTCAATATGAACAAAAATGGACTTGTACCACTCACTATTGAAATAAGCCCTTCATTTCAAGTAGTTGTGGTGCGCAGGTCTTCTTTCTGCTTCAGACAGTTAGGTAAGACATCCACTACATTTTGGTTTAAACGTGCTTCAGACTAAGCTTTTGCGAACATTAAACATGAAAAAAATCACTCACTGCTGATAGATGCTGTTTAAGAACTTTTTAATGCTCGCCGGCCGGGATGGCCGAGCGGTTCTAGGCGCTACAGCCCGGAACCGCGCGACCGCTACGGTCGCAGGTTCGAATCCTGCCTCGGGCATGGATGTTTGTGATGTCCTTAGGTTAGTTTGGTTTAAGTAGTTCTAAGTTCTAGGGGACTGATGACCTTAAAGTCAAGTCCCATAGTGCTCAGAGCCACTTGAACAATTTTTTTTAATGGTCAACAACGTAGCATGCACCACTCCACTTCGCACCTTAATTCTTAATATCAGTTTTTGTAGATTACACACGCTTCACATATTTCATCATCAGTTTTAGTGTATTTCTGTTCTGAAGTTATGGTGACTTTCATAGCTAGTTTTATTTCTTTTCATAAAATAAAGTCTGTCTTTCGTATTGCAAACTTTTAATATCTTCCAGCGAAATATTCACTTAGTTACCCGTATAAAATGCTAGGCAGTTTAACATCACTATTACGAACAGTCTGGCGTTACTTTTGACGGTGTAGTCCTTCGTCTGTTTCCTTCTTCTTCCTCTTTTTGCCTTTTTATTTTTGAATTCAGTGTATGAAAACTGACAAGCCATTTCTTACTAAAAGATGCACAAACACTATTAAAAAGTTTTTAGAGAACAGTCCGAGCTTTTTTTTTCCTTAATCATAGTACTGGTTTCCCTCCAGCTCCTGTTTCAAACACGAAACCTACCGCAACTGAATGCTTGTTTTTTGTAGGTTTACAACATGGAGGGTGAGAAGATACTGGAGCTGTCCGGTGAGAACGGCCCGTTCAACTGCCCCGAGTGCGTGGCCATCGACCGTAGCGGCAGGATCATTGTGGGTGACAGCGGCAACCAGCGCGTGCAGGTGGGTGAGCCGGCGGTCGGTTGGTGGCCGGCTCTGCCGCCACGGGCTCCCACACCGCGACGCCTGCGCTACCTACCGATCTATGAGAACTACGGCCGGCCAGTTCCAAGGAGCCAACTAAGAGATCTATGGCGATATCGATGCAGGGCCGTGAACTTCGTATACAGGAAGACGACCAATGTGTAGCACATGCAAAGGGCGACAGAACGGTGCTACAACAACCTCACAGAAAATGATAAAAACTGGAAAAGATATTAGGGTTTCTCTGTTCTGTTGACTACCAGATCATTAGGTATGGGACACAATCTCGCTTGTAAAGGGACTGACAAGGAAACCTGGCGTGTTCTTCTCGAATGAGCCACACTAGTTTTCGTCTTCGCCGATTTAAGGAAACCTAATTTAAGTTATTGCTCCTTACCTTCCGGAAGGCGTCCGATACGATTCCGCACTTCGCATAAGCGTAAAATACGATTGTACCGGATGTTGGATCGGTAGTGTGATTGCATTCAAGAGTTCCTAGGAAACACAACGCGACATGTCTTCTTTAATGGAGAGAAATCGTCAGACATAAACGTAACTTTGGGTGCACCCGAAGGGAGTGTATCTTCATCCACATCTGTACTCTGCAAGCCGCCGTGAGGTGCATGGCAGAGGGTACGTCCCATTGTACCAATTATTACAGTTTCTCCCTGTTCCATTCACGTATCGAGCGCGGGAAGAATGTCTCTGTGCGTGCAGTAATTATTCTAGTCCTGTCCTTACGATCCTTGTGTTACCGATACGGCGGGGTTTGTAGTAAATTCCTAGAGTAATCATTTAAGGCCAGTTCTTGAAACTTTGTTAATAGACTTTCTCGGGACAGTTTATTTCTGTCTTCAAGAGTTTGGCAGTTCACTTCCTTCAGTATCTCTTTGGCACTCTCCAACAGATTAAACAAGCCTGTGACCATTCGTGTTGCTCTTCTCTGTATACATCTGTATCCTATCTGGTACGGGTCCCACACACTTGGGCAATATTCTAGAACCAGCCACACGACTGATTTGTAAGCACTGTGCTCTGCAGACTGACCGATGTGCCGCAGTATTCTACAAACAACCTTAAGTCTACCACACGCTATACACACTACAGGTATTCGGATTTAGGTTATGGCATGATGGATGTGCCTGCCATCATTGGCCATGGTGTGGCGCAGACGAATAGCGAAATTCTAAATGAGCGGCTAACGTGTCGGAACATCGATGCTGTCGATGACAAAAGAGTGGCTGTTTTCAGTTCAGCAATGGTTTTAAGGTTATTGCTGTGCATCTTGTCTTTAATACAGCCCCACAAAAAGGAGTCGCATTTGTTCAGATCCGGTGATTATGGCGGCCAATCGAAGCCAATGGCAGTGGCTTCTGGGTGCCCCAGAACCAAGATCCGCCGCCCCCCCCTCCCAAAGTGCTCCTCCAGGACATCAAACACTCTCTTGCTTCGATGGGGTCGAACTCCGTCTCCCATGAACCATATCTTGTAGAAATCAGGGTCGCTTTTGATCATAGGATGAAATCATCTTTCAAAACCATCACGTACCGTTCGATAGTCACAATACCGTCAAGGAATAACGCACCGATTATTCCGTAATTGGACATTGCAGACGACACATTCACCCGTTGAGGGTGAAGACACTTCTCGATCTCGAAATGCGGATTCTTAGTCCCCCAAATGGGCCAATTTTGCTTATTTAGGAACCCATCCAAATGAAAGTGGGTTTCGTCGCTAAATCAAACCATCCGAGCGAGTACTAACTCCCACCATGCCCCGCGGGTCAACCGTACAGTTTTAACGTCCTGAAGCAAACCATTCACATGTTATGACGATTTTATTTCATATAGATCAATAGTTGTAACCTTGTACATGTGCAAACAATAAGTTTGGCTTTGAGAAAGTATGTCCTCATTAGTACAAACGTATTCGAAATGTAAAGGTTTCGATTAAGTCGCCGTCTGATTTATGTAGAATTTCACCCATGATCCACAAAATTGAGAAATGTGGTACAAGCGTGGCAGCACACCGGAACATTGTGGTGCTAGTGTAAGATGACAGGTAGCGCGCCAATATGGCCCAAGGAGAACAGGTGGAGCAGAGCGTCCCAGGTCACAGACGGCATCTAGAGGGTCAGTACAATCCTAGGCGGATAGATCGAGCATGACGTGCAAGATCAGCTGACCATGACCGTCTGCACGACGTTATCTCAGACGTGAAGTGTGCAGCAACACTCCTAGTTGCGGTTGAACAACTGGGGCAGCTAACTGTACAGTAAACTTTACGACATGATATGGGGTTGTTAGAAAGAATTCGTAACTCGCAGCAGAAGAGTGTGGAGAATTGCATCCAAATGAGAGGACCTCATCTGGAGCACCTTCTTTAACAGATCCGAATTTCGTATATAACGTGCATATGTAGTATTTTATTCGTTATCAGGAAGGCCAAAGGGGAAATTTAATCCCCATTACATAGGAATTTTGTCGTAATGATCACATTTCAAATACTCTGGTACTAACTAGTACAGTATGTCACACTGAAGACGATGTCGGCTCGTAACCACGCATTGGCAATTATCTCGCAGACTGTTCATTTGCGGACTCATGCCTACTTGGAAGTTCTTGCTCCTGTTTTCGTATAGGAAATATTTTGGGTTGGTGACGTTGGACAGCTTTTAGGCGTCTTAGGAAATGCATCATACGGAACTGAGCTGTAAGTTATCTTATTACTCAGTATCGAGTTCTGCAGATTTCAGATCATCCACAGATGATCTTTATCAGATCAGATCAAACTAGGCATAAAGTGTTTGCAATGGCTACATCTAGCGCCTCATAAAATATTACTCATAAAACCGTTACACACGTATTACGCACAATGTCACTTAATTATATAGAAATAAACTTGCACAAAATATTGAGCTGTGTATTCCTCAAACGCTGTGCTTATAAATCTAAAACGTTCTACAGCAATATAACACGTGCAATATCCAACAAGACCTCTTTCTTAGGATGTAAACATGGAAGTGTCAGGAACTGCTCAAAGTCCCTAGTCTATTGCTGCTATTCACCAAATATCTTAATTTAGAGCACAAACACATTGGTAAAAGTTCAGCTTCAAAACTCATTGTGTCTAATTACAATACAGAACCAAATGCAATTACAAGAATACCGGTAAAAATTAAAAATAAGTGTAGAATCAGTCTGTGTATTTAAAATACGTTCGTCTTAAATGCTAGTGAAGACGTGTTACTGTATTTTTTTACACATGTAGCCTAACTATGTTGAAAGTACAAACATATTCCGATTATAAAAAGCAAACGGTTTTACAGAGTTAGTCAATTCTCATTAAAAATATGATCATACTCCAGTTATAAAATGTAATTGTTTCACAATCATAGTCCAGTGGTCTAATCCTACAAATCATGTTCTACTTGGATTCATCAGACCAAACTACAGGCTTGTAGTACATGAACTTCAGCAGCTGTGAATATTTTTAGTGTTCACTAGACAGAGCCTCTGACCACTAATCTCTCTGGACACAGTCACACAGTTGCCAAATCCTGGTCCCGCACCAATTTTCAACTTTCCCCACTGATTTCAACCAGTGCCTCCTCGCGGCCAAGATCTGTAATTTCTTTGTGTCTTGATTCACACTAGCTGCTGGATAAAAAAAAAAACAGTCCGTTCTTTCAAAAATGTCCAAAAGAATGGACACCACATATATTTGTTTATGCTTTACATTGTGCACAAAACCTCAATAATGAATTGTCATTCCAATCTTTAATTTTTGGTAGTGTTGTCGTCATTACGTTTATAGTCATGCATTGTATTTAGGCAGTGAGTTAATTTTGGAAGTTAACTGTTTAAAATATGATTGTGCCATAACTCGATTTTGGACAATGGCAGCAGTAGCCGCAGTGCAGCGTACGGCTAGTGCCTGGTGAGGCGGCCACACGCCACACAACGCTGTCCTGCGGGTTGCCGCCCTGACAAACGCCTACAGCCGATGCCTTTCATCCCCACTGCGACATTCGCTACAGTGACGACGGCGCTACGATACGATCACCGGACACGGCCGGCGCTAGCCCGCCGCCGCCGCCGCAGGTCACGTGACTCGGCCAACTTCCTTGTATTCATACGCGGGGAAGCCTTTATAGGATCACCACCTGCTTGTCCGAAAGAACAGGCACCACGCACTCACATAATCGATTCGCCTAGATGGTCAGTGGATCCACGCCAGTCAGCGCGCCTACACAAGTACGTCCGACCTCCTGCGGGAATCTCAGAGTAGCGAGCACGCAGAACATGGACGGAGACTGCGGATAGGTGGATGGTGCATTGGTCAACGCATCTGCCATGTACGCAGGAGATCCCAGCTTCGAATCCCGGTCCGGTACACATCTCCCATCGTCACCAATGCATATGAGATCGGTAATCCCTGCAGATCATGACGATTATTTACGTTCTTTCTTTCGTTGCTATGTGGACACCATGTTGCTTGTTGCATGCACCATCCCGCAATGGGATAGATTACTAGGTACTAAGAGATGTTCCTGCCACTTCAGTGTTTAGAATGTCAGACAAATCTAATACTGGGGATGACACATGTTACACCGCAGTAAAAATTTTCAGAGAGGTTTAGCATTGCAGTTCAGCAATACGCAGTTCTATGAGCATATTTTTATATAATTACGTCTCTCTCAGTGCATAATACACAAATAGTGTATGTGAGAATAGTGTTTTATGAGGCATAATCTGCTGTCGTTGTATACACTTTATGTACAGTTTATTCTCTGTTTTGATACTGATGACCTATATGACTGGAACAGCAGAGTAGGATGAAATGTTTTTGTAGAAAGCTGAAACAGAAAATCGGTTACAAAACTGAAAGGTTAAAACCCCTTCGCCGTGGTTTCAACGTTTATAAAGATCGTTTCACATGCTGTGGTGTTTATAAAATTACACATGGTGATCGCCGGTATTACACAGGACAGACAGGGATACCGTCCAAAGTAAGATGCGAATACATAGAAAGATAGGTCCCTTATCATTTAGCTACAAAATAGCAGCTCAGCAACTGGAAGCAGTTAATTCCATAAATTATCTGGGAGTACCCATTAGGAATGATTTAAAATGGAATGATCATATAAAGTTGATCGCCGGTAAAGCAGATGCCAGATTGAGATTCATTGGAAGAATCCTCAGGAAATGCAATCCGACAACAAAGGAAGTAGGTTACAGTACGCTTGTTCGCCCACTGCTTGAATACTGCTCAGCAGTGTGGGATCCGCACCAAATAGGGTTGATAGAAGAGATAGAGAAGATCTAACGGAGAGCAGCGCGCTTCGTTACAGGATCATTTAGTAATCGCGAAAGCGTTACGGAGATGATAGATAAACTCCAGTGGAAGACTCTGCAGGAGAGACGCTCAGTAGCTCGGTACGGGCTTTTGTTAAAGTTTCGAGAACATACCTTCACCGAAGAGTCAATCAGTATATTGCACCCTCCTACGTATATCTCGCGAAAAGACCATGCGGATAAAATCAGAGAGATTAGAGCCCACACAGAAGCATACCGACAATCCTTCTTTCCACGTACAATAGGAGACTGGAATATAAGGGAGAACCGATAGAGGTACTCAGGGTACCCTCCTCCACACACCGTCAGGTGGCTTGCGGAGTATGGATGTAGATGTAGAAGATGTAAACAGCAGCTCCTAAGTGAAGCTGGGGGAAATGTGTACAATTCTACTGCGCTAACGGAGACTAGAAGACTTTGAACTTTTGTATAAAGAAAGGAAAGGCTACAGGCTTGACCTGCGGGAAGTGTCAGAGAGTTTTCAACATTTCACTCACCGAGATGGATCAGTTTTAAACGAACAGATGCAACTCAAAGATAGAAATTTCTTAGATAGGTTCAGACCCCTACTTTCTTAACGTAAGTAGGAGTCCGTATGACTATAAGATATGTCACTTCCCTCGCCTGTTAATGCTAATGGTACTTGTACTTCGTCTTTGTCATGATGAAAATATACAGGGTGTGTCACAAAGAATCATCCTATTTTTTAAAAAAAGACCTTAACTATTATGTTATTTGAGATATTTGCGTGGACACCTTAATGTTGGAAACAGGAAACCCTCGACTTCGGATGACAGTTTGGTTCATCACGGCGCACCCTCCTTGAGCATAATTCTAGCTCTCTACGTTGCCACAAGCTTTCCTTAGGCCAAGCGTTCCTATGTGACGCTGGTGCAACCCGCTGGTACAATGGTTGTACACTCGTAAGGAAGTACCAGATGACTACAACCGTCTTGTGCATGTGTTAATTATTATGGAGGTGAAACTTTTTGAATGACGCCTTTAGACTATATTTTTACGTACCTCTACCACAACATGTAATCCAGTAAGTCTGAATAATTTTTTGGATTCGTAACGAGATATATTACTGTATCTGTGAGTGTGTGTGTGTGTGTGTGTGTGTGTGTGTGTGTGTGTGTGTGTGTGTGTGTGTGTTTGTGTTTACTGTTAACTTGTTTAGGCTGTCAATATTTTCTCCTGAAGAAGACGTTTAAACTTTCCATTTTGCAACTGACTGGCTGTTTACCGTTTCCACAAGAAGATCTTAATATAGAGGGTGACAATTATTGAACTATATGAAAAAAAGAACGTAAATTAGATACAAACCACGGCGTGCACACACTTTATTCAACAGGTGAACGTCACTACAGATATTCTGATTTAGGTTATGTCATGTTGGATATGTCTGCAGTCATTGACGATGATGTCGCGCAGACGAATAGCGAAATTCCGCATGACCCGCTGAAGTGTCGGTGCATCGATGCTGTCGATGTCCTCCCGAATGGCTATTTTCAGATCAGCAGTGGTTTTCGGGTTATTGCTGTACACCTTGTCTTTAATACAGCTCCACAAAAAGGAGTCGCATGTGTTCAGAGCCGGAGAATATGGCGGCCAATCGAGGCTATTACCCCAGACCCAGAATGCGGTCCCCAAAGTGCTCCTCCAGGACATCAAACACTCTCCTGCTTCTAGGGGTAGCTCCGTCTTGCATGAACCACGTCTTGTCGAAATTAGGGTCACTTCGGATAATGGGGATGAAATCATCTTCCAAAACCATCACGTACCGTTCGGTAATCACCGTGCCACCAGGGAATATCGCACCGATTATTCCGTGACTGGGCATTGCACAGCACACAGTCACCCGTCGAGGCTGGAGAGACTTCTCGATGGCGAAATACGGGTTCTCAGTCCCCCAAAGGCGCCAATTTTGCTTATTGACGAACCCATCCAAATGAAAGTGAGCTTCGTTGGTAAACCGAACCATATTAAATCCCATCACGACCCGCGGCCAAAGGTGCAGTTTGAAAGTCCTAACGCAGACAGATGAGAAGTCGCAATTTTATTTGATATACAGTACTGGCTTTTAAATTGCTACGCCAATAAGAAATGCAGATGATAAACGGTTATCCATTAGACAAATATATTATACTAGAACTGGCATGTGATTACATTTCCACGCAATTTGGGTGCATAGGTCCTGAGAAATAACGGCCTTGATACGCCTGAGCATTGAGTCAAACGGAGCTTGGATGGCGTGTAGAGGTACAGCTGCCCATGCAGCTTAAACACGATAACACAGATCATCAAGAGTAGTGAAGGGTAGGGCCACGGGTCATGAAATATCTGAAATGTAACGTCCATTGTTCAAAGTGCCGTCATTGCGAACAAGAGGTGACCGAGACGTGTAACTAATGGCACGCCATACCATCACGCCGGGTGATACGCCAGTATGGCGATGACGAATACACGCTTCCAATGTGCGTTCACAGCGATGTCTCCAAACACGGATGTGACCATCATGATGCTGTAAACAGAACCTGGTTTCATCCGAAAAAATGACGTTTTGCCATTCGTGCACCCAGGTTCGTCGTTGAGTACACCATCGCAGGCGCTCCTGTCTGTGATGCAGCGTCGAGGGTAACGGCAGCCACGGTCTCGGAGCTGATAGGCCATGCTGCTCCAAACGTCGGAGAACTGTTCGTGCAGATGGTTGTTGTCTTGCAAACGTCCCCATCTGTTGACTCAGGGATCGAGACGTGGCTGCACGATCAGTTACAGCCATGCGGATAAGATACCTGTCATCTCGACTGCTAGTGATACGAGGCCGTTGGGATCCAGCACGGCGCTCCGTATTACCCTCCTGAACCCACCGATTCCATATTCTGCTAACAGTCACTGGATCTCGACCAACGCGAGCAGCAGTGTCTCGATACGATAAACAGAAATCGCGATAGGCTACAATCCGACCTTTATCAAAGCTGGAAACGTGATGGTACGCATTTCTCCTCCTTATACGAGTCATCACAACAACGTTTCAGCAGGCAACGCCGGTCAACTGCTGTTTGTGTATGAGAAATTGGTTGGCAACTTTCCTCATGTGAGCACGTTCTAGGTGTCGCCACCGGCGCCAACCTTGTGTGAATGCCCTGAAAAGCTAATCATTTGCATATCACAGCATCTTCTTCCTGTCGGTTAAATTTTGCGTCTGTAGCACATGTCTGTGGTGTTGCAATTTTAATGGCCAGTAGTGTAGATCAGTAATTGTCACCCTGAATGATAGGTTACTTTCAGCCGTCTCAGTGTCCTCCGTTAGTTGTGACACTATTTGTGTATTAATTAATTGTATGCACAGAAGAGGCAGAATGAGCCACGGAGTTGACGTGGCAGTGACTGTAAACAGTGAGTAACGGGGGCGGCGCCGTGTGCCGGCAGGTGTTCAGCGAGGACGGGCGGCTGGTGTGTTCGCTTGGGGGCCGCAGCTCGGGCATCGGCTGGGTGTCCGGCGTGGCCGCCAGCGGCGCCGGGGAGCTGGCCCTCACCGACGGCTCGGCGCACGCCCTCTACGTCTTCTGACCGCCGGCTCCGCGCCTCCAGCTCCAGCGACCGGCCAGCGCCAGCGTCCAGCGCCGCCATCTCGCCTCCAGTCGTCCTCCCTGCTCACACTACCTACTTCCGTCCTCCCCCTGTGACAGCCAGGAACGTTCCACTACCTTTCAGGCGTGCATACCGGGCAGCAGTACTTGCCCTTCCACTGTTTCGGCCGTTCACCTCGGAGTCGTCTTCGAGGCGAGTCGCTGAACGAGCGGTTTAAGCATTTCGGAGTACGAGACGTCACGCTTAGGCTTCCAAAACTCAGTCACCGACTGTCCATCAAAGGCGGGTGTGGGTCTCGTCCTGTACACTGAAAGGTTGGCCGAATGAAGGAAGCGAGTAGGAGAAGGCTAAAGTAATACACGTCGGTACTGCAGTATGCATTTAAATCACCTTTACTCTAGCAAGAAGAATGCATAACTTTGCAATGAGGTGCGAAGGGTCCCGGCTGTCTGCTCTTGATCAAGTGGGCTGAGTCTACAGTGGCGCTCGTAGAGCTAAACAGTACCTGCTAGAGGGCGCTGGCGTCGTTGTCTGTCGTAGTGCCAACTTAACTGGCAGCTACGCCGTGGCATCCTAGCTATCGATACCACAGTATTGCTGTCACGAATTCACACCAGAAAAATGATACAGTATTGCTCCACGCGGTAAAACTTCAATAATCACTCCGCTAGAAACGTCTTTTCTGTATTGCGTGATTTATTATACACGATGAGCACAAAGTCTTCCCCTGATTATAACAATTTATTACAGAATAATCGTTTGACATAATAATTTACATTTGGTGTCATTACATAGGTTAGCTTACAATTTTTTTAAGACCACTTACGTTAGTAAACCTCAACGTGTGCTCCCTTGGTAGCTCGGAGAATGTCGAGCCGGTATTCCAGTTCCCGCCAGGTGTTCCTTAACACGTGTTTTGTCACAGTACCCATAGCAGCTTGTACCCTAGCCTTCAGTTCGTCGACGTCAGCAACTGGTGTGACGAAGACTCTGTCCTTGACATAGCCCCAGAAAAAAACAAGTCAAGGGCCGTAATGCCTGGAGAGCGGGATGGCCAGGGTGTTGGACCGTTCCTTCCAATCCTCCGATCCAGAAATGTATCATCCAGGAAATCACGCACTATCAAAGCCCAGTGGGGGAGGGGAGGTGGGGGGTTCTCCACCATGCTGGAAAATTATCCATGGTTGATATTCTTCCGACTGTGGGGCAATGAACCTTTGCAAAACGTCTAAGTAAATATGAGCGGTAATGGATTTTTCCGCAAAGAAAAACGGTCTCAAGACCTTGTTATGCATGAGGCCGCATCAAACATTCACTTTTTCGCTATCCTGCCTGAACTGTACATTAGCATGTGGAGACTCTGAACCCCATATACGGATATTATGCCTATTTACCATTCTACTGACATGAAAGCTCGGTTCATCGGTAAAGCGAATTGGGATTTAAGTAATCGTTAGCGCCATCAATCCTGTTGAAAATCTCAGTTGTAAAGTCAGCACGCGTCAGCAAATCATTCGGTTGCAAGGCCTGCACGATTTTCACTTCGTAAGCATGCAACCTAAGCCTTTCATGAAGACTCTTCACCACACTTGCTTGCGGTGTTTGAAGTTCACGTGACGCTTGAGTTGATTTAGACGGACTCCGCTGAAACGATTGTCGAAAACGATCAGCAGTTTCATCACTCACACGAGGCCAGCCACTTCGAGGACGATCTCCAACGCTGCCTGTTTCGTTGAACTTTGCATACCATCGCTTTACTGATTCAACATCAGGAGGGCACCACCCATAAGAAGCCCGAAAATTACGCCGAACACTGATGGGCGATTTGGTTTCGTGAAACCAAAGCACACGTTGCGCTTTCTCCTGCTCCGACGCCTAACGTGACCTAACAGACCGCGTCGGTGTTGTGGAGCACTAGCGCCACCTATTGGTCTCAACAACTATAGCACTAACCTATGTAACGGCATCAAATGTAACTTATTAAGTCAAACGGTTATTCTGTTATCAATTTTTATAATCAGGGCAAGACTTTGTGCTCACGAGAACCATGTAGTTTTCCAAGAAATCTGTGATTTTTAGTTCCATATTTCCAAAGAGTCTACTAATGGAACAGTAATATGTATGAGTTTCAGTATAAAGCAGACAGAGTTAAACAGTACTGTCATTATGGTAAATCATGAACGTGCTTAAATACGTTGAAGGCTTACCGCATCTAGTAAATTTGCAACTGGATGTCAGAGCAAAATTATGAACTTACCTTGTCTTGAAATTTACGCCAAAATTATTGAACAAGGTTCCCTGGAAACGCAATCTGATTTCAATAAAGATACTTTCGATGCGGCAGAAGTTCCGCAAGCGAAACAAGGGGCTAATCTGAAAGATTTAGGTTTTAACACTGACTACAAACACTGCATAATTAACTGTAATGGTGCATTAGGGTGTATTAAGCTGTGCCTTACAGACTCAGCTTGTCCAGGGCAAGTGTATTTGCCACTGGTAACCTTCGGTGCATGAAAAATTTGATAATCGGAGAGCTAAAGTGATGGAGAGACCGAATTCCGGCGACGCTGTTTCTGCGTCTGCGGAGAAGCATTACCAGTAAAACTGTGAACATTGCGAAAGCGCTGCATGAGTAAATAATAAAATGTAGCGAAATGAGGTCCATTTCCATAAAGAAATTCTGATGCAGATGTGATCAGGTGAGGAACACGAAATCACAAGGTCGGAAACATACGCAAAAGTATATAAACTCATGAATTCACTGACACCAAATGTGTTGAATCAGCTTCATAATTATCCAAATCGTTAAAAAGTTGCTACGTCCTCGAGGACGAATACATCTGACTCACGGTATTCATCAACGTAAATTTACATAGTCACACAAGAGATCTTCAGAATAGTATAAAAAAGTTGTTAATGAGATTTCACGACACACACAAACATACACATACACACACAGAGAGGGAAAGAAAGAGAGGGAGAGAGAGACTGTAATTCCTTGTATCCATGGATTGTAGAAAGTCCAGAGACTGGCTCACACGTACACAGGTGAAATCGAAAAGTTTACAAAGGCGCTAACTCCCCTCAACAAATCGAAAGAAAAACACAAGAAGGTATCTCATCGAATCCTTTCAAACAACATGTTGAATGACCATCTTCGAATACCCATTCGATAAAGAAGTAGCAGCCAGCATCCGGAGCACAGGTTGGAACAAGCAAGGGTAGCGGGTTTGTCCCACTGCACGAGCACCCAGTAACCTGATTGGCTGTCCACAGGTCAAAGCTTCACGAGCGACTGAGAGATGCCATGCAAAGACGCATCACCAATGCAGACGAATTCGCCAGCGACCGAAACTCTGAGGAAACAAGTGACTTGTGTTAAGCATGTGGGCGCATAGAAGAACATCGCCATCACCTCTGACGTGGCAACCCGGCAGGCCCTTCCTCATTTCATTAATCTTTACCTACTCTAAATTGTTATGATTTCCAATGTTAGTAGCTGTTTATCCTTTGGAACTATTGCTAATATCTATTTTTACATTTTCCTTCTGTATCTGTTCTACTTCCAAGGCAACATAATTGATCCACCTCTTCTTGAAGAGTCTCTTCCGCAAACTTAACATTTATTCCTCATGCCCATTTGTTGCGCCACCACCACTACCTCAGTTATTATTTTTGTTAATGTGTTTATCGTAGTACACATTCGATTTTGTAAGGGTTCGTCGCAGTTACTCATTATTTTCGACGACCACTACTGCGTCATCAGCGAACTGTAACATGCGGTTTTGTCTGCCTTGTGGCAGACAGCGCACTCCCATAACGAGAGACTTCTCCCTTTGCCCCTTCAACATACAAAATTCAAATGTTAGCGCTGAAAATGCGCTTCGCTGCCGTCCTCAAATGTTTACCGACTTCGGCCCCTTGTATTTTGCAGTCAGTCATGACGATTTCAGTCTATTGTATGTATGAACAATTGTAGATTGAAACTTGAAGTGGCTCGCAAATACTAAAGTCACCATTTCTTGCGCATATAACACGCCAGATTTAACAGTTACCGCTCTCAGCTTTTGTACAGGCTAGATTAAGACGTCAGTGTCGGTGAAGATACCAAGCACAGGTTAAAATAGTTTGTCAATCATATTTTTCCTCTTCAGCGTAACTTATGCCTTATCCGCCTAGATGACACCACCTTACTGCATTTACCTCTTACCAAACACAGCAAGTTGACATTCTGACTCAATAAAGCAGCTATGCTTCCTTCAAGGCATCATGTGAAGGTCCACACAATACATTATTTTTTTTACTCGTACTTACGTTTATCAGGTCTAGTGCCTCCACGTTTCAGTTGACGGTGAGTGAACTTGTCAGGCTGTTCGGAGGAATATCAGGATATTTCCGCCTGCTTATGAGCCGCAGCATAATGTTGAAAAAGCTTAGAAAACGCTATCGTCACTCGGACGCCGAGTGTAGAACTAAGGCAGCATCGTCTTTCATTATCTTTCCCACAAGTTCTTTCTCCGTTATCCTCTCATCATCTCATTATGCTTTCTAAACCCTCATCCAATGCAGTTTGCGCTCTCTGTATCTCAATGTAATTTTTCTACTCTACTCGTTCCTTCGCTGCCACATTAGCTAATCACTTGAGCTTAAGCTGTTTATTCCATTCTGCTGCTGCCCCTACCTCACATTTGGAGAATGCTGTGGTCTGCATACGCTGCTTCAGAACATACTTTCTAAAATCTGCATTAATGTTTGAGGCTATCAGTTTTCCATGGTTGCTTTTAATTGTTCCTTACGTACCTAAAGGCAATAATGACTCCGGATATTTCATTTTATAGTTTTTCTATTTACACCCTTGAATTTCTGTTAGTTGTTATGCTTGCTTTAATTTAAAAAATGAAATACACGCCACTGACGTTTCATAATAATATTTGTCTTATCGTTCGTTGTGGAACGGCTTTCGGCTTTTCAGGCAATTCTCAGACAACTCAGGACTCCTTTTGATCGTTTTTAAGTATTCGTGTGTTTATTCTTAAGCCAAATTCACTGATGTTTATTATGACTTTTCTACTCATTATCTGAGTTCTCTCAGCAGTACAATGTTCTCCGTGAACTGCAACAACGCTGTCCATTTCTCTACTATGTTTTCTTCTTTTCATACAATTCCTTTAAATGCTTCTTTAACAAGGAAGTAAAAGAATGTGGTAATGAACCAACGTCTTGTATCTTCTGTATCATACGCTTGTCTGTTGTGTTAGTACATTGGGCTGTTTTATTGCTATTCGTTTATCTGTGTACTACCTTCCTTTTTTGTTTTTCAAAAGAAGCAGACACATATGTCAACTGAAATTGTCGAAAGGTTTTCTTAGATTCGCAAATGTGATTTAGATATTTCATAGTAAAATAGTTGGTCGGAATACTAAGCGTAATTTCTGTCTCTCCACTTGTATACAATTCTAGCTAAACACGTAAGATGTACTGCATGATATGTACCCTTTATTTCTATCGACCTGTCTCTCTTCCTCCACCCTTCTCTCTTCTCATCTTTCGCACAGCTCCTCATTTCCTCCTGTTCTCTTTTTCTTTTGTTCTCTTCCTCCTCTTCTCCAGTCTCTCCAGTAGCGAAAGCACTAAGCTCCTGCACGGATCACCTTGGAGACTCGTGGGAACCAACGGCTTCAATAACTAATCAGAACCATTGCCTGTATCATTGCACCACAGTGTAAGGAATAATGCCTCAGACACTATGCAGTGTACTGCCCTAGTTGAAATACAATTAGTATGTGGTAGAAGAGACAAAAGGAATGTGACTTCATGAGCTCACGTTCTCTCTAAGTTCTACATACCTTTTCGTCTTCCCGACTGGCAGATTTCAACGCTGGCTGTCGTTTCAAGTTCCGTCAGTCGCACCGAAATCTTTGACTGATTACAAATACAAACGTGCCATACTTTAAAAAAATACTATGGGTAGTGGGATCGGATAAAAAATGCTGTCATTGAAATGTTGGAATGGCGACCATGGAGCATGAAAAACGGGCTTGGAACTTACCTTCTCCTTAAAATTTGTTGTCGGCTGTTGATGGACGTGGTTAATACGTTGTACGTCTTGTTAGTACCACTCTGTACGGTATACTGATGTATTACTATGTTATTATCAATACTGGAAACTGTAATATAGTTAAATAAAGCAGCAAAAACCATAAGCGACTGTCTTTAATTTCTTCCAATGGCTGAAGTTCTAATAATTAATGCAACTGATGTCACCAGGGCACAATGAGAGAATTTTATCTTTTGAAATAAAACATGTTTCGTGAGCGCAGTTACCTCTAAGGAACGGTCACCGGCTGCTTGGGAACAGCATCTTAGTTACCTTAATTTTGTAAGGGAGGAGTTTGTTCGCGTCAGTACGGTAGCTTTGTGGCCGCCAGTATTTTATCTTGCCAGAAGCTCGCCTTGATGCAGCTTCATACACGTGAAGTGGATGGAGGTACAAGCAGCAGATGGTACAGCGTGTACCAGTCCCGTGGGAGAGTCCGCCAACTGAACTGAACTTGCTTCTGATTGGTCGGCACATTCGGGTGCTAGGCGCCAAAACGCCAAACTTCTCTTATTAATTACTTATAAACTTTTCGTTGTATTTAACCCAGTTTTCAGTTGACAATCTCTCAAGGTTACCCTAAGAGCCTACCGTTTCTGTTTATCAGATTTCACTAGTTTTGAGAAACATAAGAGTATTGATATTACAACCGAAGTGCTTCGGACACCTTCGGGTCACTTTGGCGCGCCTGGAAGACGAAGTACTTCGGCTGCGCTAGTCGCTCTGTTTCAGCCGTTCTTCAGAGCCGGGCGTGTATCTCTGTTCCGGACGGACATGTCGTACTCTGTATCGGAAGTTGTGAGAAAAGTTACCGTACTATTAAAAAAGCTACGTCGAGTGTAGTAGAAGACAGTGCAAAAAGTGATATTTTAAGATATAAACAAACAGGATACACTAGTGAGATGTGTCGCCTGCCATCATTGTCAGAACTACAGATCTTGCCCTCTGTAGATACGGAGACTAGCCTGGGTAAGTGGCATCCCACAAAAAAGCACAAACACAGGTTCAAGTTCGAGATGACACCACGGGAGCCTCCGCCGTAGAAGATCCCACGACCGACGAGCTGTCTTCTGCGCTGGGAACACAACTTTAGAAGACGACAGGTTGGTGGAAAGGACAGTTAGGGACTCTTATTCAATCTCTACAGATCTCTCTAGCTTCCAGGTCTGACTTCGTATAATTTCATAGGTTGCAGATGAGTCGAGTTCTGAATCTAACAGTGTGCATGTTAATACGAGTAGCTAAGCGCGTGTTATTTTCATTCTCCTCCCCCCTAAGACCTCAGATTGCACAGTTCACCCATCCTCAGGTCTTTCCAGGGAAATCCCCCGTAAAGTAATCATTTACGACTATAAGCCCCTCACCCTGAAGTACTAAATTTAGGATTCCTGTCGTTGCTGTGAAATTTAAGTTGTTTACGCCAATAAAAAGTGATTATTCATTTCCGCGTGCACTTACCTCGAAGCATGCATGTTACGATTCTCTACCACCCGTAAAAATTTAGCCTCAAAGTTACAATCTCAGGCCGGCGGTGCTGACTTTAAAGAGGTTTCGAGCATTAGACCGGGCCAGTGTGGAACTGCAAGCCAGCAGCTCCGGCAGTGTCGGGCTGAGCGGCACACAGCAAGCGACCGCCCCGCGCCGCTGACTTGTTCCGGTGACGCCCTGCTACCCTGCTACCCTGCTATCCTGCTACCCTGCTACCCTGCTACCCTGCTACCCTGCTACCCTGCTACCCTGCTGCCCTGCTGCCCTGCTACCCTGCTACCCTGCTACCCTGCTACCCTGCTACCCTGCTACCCTGCTCGCCGTCTTTGCTCGCCAGTCACCTCTGCCAGCACAGTGCCTGCCGCGCCACCACCGCTCAACACGCATCTCGACTCTGAACTGCCTACTGACGCTTTAGAATGTGACTTCGGTTGTTACAAAAACCGACATACGTCACAATATCGAGAAGAGCATCTTCAGAACCTCGGCCTGAAGAGTACCGTTGCTAAGGCGTTCGAAACGTCGGTTTTGTTATTGCTTGTAGTGTTTCAAAATGACGCGGCCTGTTGCACAAAAGGAATTTATTCTAGTGGACCGCCGCCATGGAGGATTACGCTCTTGTTGTTTTTGTATGTTTTCAGCCCTTCTATCCTCACGCCAACTCGATTCACTGACCATGCTACCGATGTGATCTGCATGCTCACAAATCAGCCCTGTGTTGCAGTGGAGATAACTGGCCCTCAGCTTAATTAAAAACCATGTAATTTTCGAGGTTCGAAACTTAAATAGTGGCAACTATTTATTCAGAACCGATACAAAAGAGTTACGTGTTTGCACCTGTTACTGTCCTTCAAAACAGTCACCAGCGTTGTGTAGAACACGTTGCCAGAGATGTGGAAGGCGTAGTATACCGTTAGCAGAGCCTGTTCTATTGATGGTGGAATGGACCGGTCTACCGCCTGTCGAATCTCTGGAACAGTTCTGAAGCGAATGCCATGAAGTGGTTCCATCATCTTCGGAATCAAATCAAAGACACAAGGACTTAAATCCGGGGAGTATGGTGGATGGTACAGTACTTCCCAGTCACATCGACCGAACAGAGCAGCCACAGCTTGCGCTGTATGCGCCCGTCCAAACTGATGGGTAGGTTGCGCAGAAAGAGTGGCCGCTTCTTTCGCAAAGCTGGTCGCAGGTGATGATCCAAAAACGAACAGTAATACTGTGCATTGTCGGTCTGCCTTGGAGGAACGTAATGCGTTGCGATAAAACCATCACAGTCGTACACGAGAATCACCATAACTTTCACCATACTGGGGCTCTGGAGTAACAGGTGCAAACACGTAACTCTTTTGTATCGGTTGTGAATAAATAGTTCCAAACCTCCAGATGTCAGACACTCAGGTCGGTACCAAACGTTGTGTGTCGATAGAGTATCAACCAAAGCTCCGGTTTCGTTCGTGCTGTGTGCTGTCGTCCAGCAGAACAGGAATAAACGTTAACTAAAAATAACACCAGAACTACGGAGCGCAGGAAAAGCATAACTGAGAGTAACGTATACATACAGGTCCTGTGGGGAAGTTGGTAGAGCGATAGATCCTCATCCTGGAAACATATTCCAATGATGACAAATTTTTTTTACTGTATTATGCGTGAAACTGTTATATGGTACTATTAATACTTCCTCACGTACGATGCAATTGTTTCTTTATACTACTGTTACGATTGTTTATGTTTACTCTGTGAAACTGCAAAAGTACCAGCTGCTTCATCACGATTCGTGTCAGTTGTGCCGCACATGTCCGACAGAACACCACACCTACCTCTAAAAATGGACTCTATAGGTTTGTTATTTCCAACTAACGAAACGGAAGCAGACTGCCAAAAGAACGTAAAACTCCGAAAAGTCCTTTTACATGCCAGTAAACTGGCCTCCCACATAACAGTTTCACGCGTAAACAGTTGAAGCTAATTGTCATCAGAGATGTTTGAACGCGGGATCTTTGGTACGGCGACCTCGACCTCACGCTCTACACTGAAGCGCCTGAGAAACTGGTATAGGCATGCGTATTCAGAGATATGTGAACAGGCAGAGTACGGCGCTGCGCTCAGGAACGCCTATATAAGACAACAAGAGACTGGCGCAGTTGTTACATTGGTTACTGTTGCTGCAATGGAAGGCTTATCAAGATTTAAGTGAGTTGGAACGTGCTGTAATAGTTGGCGCATGAGCGATGGGACATAGCATCTCCGAGGTAGTGATGAAGTGCGGATTTTCTCGTACGATCATTTCACGAGTGTACCGTGAATCGGAGCCGAAGGCCCACCCACGAAACAAAGCTTTACCCCTCTCCTGGTCCCGTCAACACCTTCATTGGACTGTTGATGACTGGAAACATGTAGCCTGGTCGGACGAGTCTCGTTTCTGATTGGACCGAGCGGATGGACGTGTACGGGTATGGAGACAACCTCATGAATCGATGGACCCTGTACGTCAGTCGGGGACGGTTCAAGCTGCTGGAGCCTTTGTAATGGTGTGGGGCGTGTGCAGTTGGAGTGATATAGGACCCCTGATACGTCTAGAGAAGACTCTGACAGGTGACACATACGTAATCATCCTGCTTGTTCCCCTGCATCCATTTATGTCCATTGCGCATACCGACGGACTTGGGCAGTTCCTGTACGCCAATGCGACACTCCACACGTCCAGAATTACTACAGAGTCCCCCCAGTAACTCTTTTTTGAGTTTAAACACTTCCGTTCACCACCAAACCCCCCAGACATGAACATTATTGAGCATATCTGGGATGCATTGCAACGCGCTGTTCAGAAGAGATCTCGACTCTCTCGTACTCTTTCGGATTTGTGGATAATCCTGCAGGAATCGTGGTGCAGTTTCCTCCAGCACTACTTCATACGTTAGTCGACTCCATGCCACGTCGTGTTGCGGCATTCCTCCGTGTTCGCGTGTGCCCTACACGATATTACGCAGGTGTACCAGTTTCTTTGGCTCTTCAGTGTAATTCGGTATTTTGGTTGATATTCTATCTACATACATTGTTCGACATCGATCTAAGTGTCTGACATACGGAGGTTTAGGTGTGAGATAAAAGACGTGTAATTATTATGATGTAGAGCTCAGTTGATGCTGAAATAACGTATTTTCAGTCTGTGGATAGCTGTTTTTCTTTTTTTTTTTAATCTATGGTTTGCTAGTTTCAGGCGCAGTAGCCCATTTCCAGATGATATTGGTAGTTATATATTACAGAAACGATATCGATGTCGCTGCCATACGTACGATCAACACATTCTCGCCACAAACACAAGAATTTGTATACGTCCCGTTGATGTTGATGAATAACATATGAACAACTCTTAAAAGTAGAGGGCACTTTTTACTGTTACCAATCAGGTTTCTCTAAAACTGCGATATAAGGTTTTAACATGTTAAAATTTACTTTAGTTATGACAGAGAACCGATAGTTCTGTAGTGGCAAGTTACTCTGTAACTGCAATATATGGTTATGTTGGCATTTAATACGTTCCAAAATTTCTTTTTGTAAACTAATATATTTCTATCACTAACTGTATCTCTCTGTTTAATTATGTTTTTAACTTTGTCTAATAGATCTGAAGATGGGCAGCTAGCCTGAAACCGGTCATTGAAAACGAAAAATAGCGATCAAAAGACTGAAATGCCAATTTTTATATTTATATTTTTACATTGTCTAAGAGTCGATATTTCTGGCAGAGCATAGTATTTTGTTTCATTACTGACTACACCATCTTGACTCAAGCAGTAGACTCTGCCAGAAATATCGACTCTTAGACAATGTGTCTAATAGTGTGTTTTAATACGACAGTATGACTTCTAGGGCAGTTTATAACAAAACACTTGATAATGGCATTTTGAAGCCGAAATCATGATTGCGTAAGTGTAAATGTAACACTGTAAATCAACAACAGTCTAATGGCGGTACTGACTTTAAAGAGATATATATTATGACTGTGGCCCCGCATTATGAAAAAAATTATTAATGCTGAAAAGGTTGCTTTTATAGTTTACCAACAAAGAAGCGGAGCAGTGCTCCTTTTTTTTTATTTAAATCTCATTTTGTTCGCTTTTGTTCGTTGTCCCTGCTCGGTGCGGACGTCGTAAGACATCCGTTTAAGTTCGTTGTTGATCGATTAACTCAGTTTTTTGTACTACAGAAGGCAGCTATCCCTCTGACCGAACACGCTGAGCTACCGTGCCGGCGATGCTGCTGAATCACGCTTGGTGTGATTAGCACATGGAAACCACCTCGTACGAAACATCTCATATCAGTGCGGGAAAAAGAATCGCCGTGCAATCAGTGCCGCTAGGCACCATTTCTGCAGAAGGAAACGAAACGTTGCGCCACACGATGGCATCTGGTAGACCAAATGTAGCTGAAACGGTGAGTGTGAAAAAACATCGATAATCTGTGGTAGTCTTATATTGTAGTTGGAGCTATCGGCGATGTCACAACGGAAGCACTTTTAATACATCGAAGTTCAGGTTAAACAAATAGCTTTCAGTCGGCAGATATTAGTCAGATGTCAAGACAGTATGGCTTCAGTCTATGTCTCACTGTTAATGAAAGTGGATTCGACAGAATTACGTCTCAGTGCCCATCCACGCATTGCGCCTTTCTACACGCTGTCATTTGTTAAGGCTCAGTCAGAATCATAACGTCTCGAAGTAGCGTAGTTTTGTATTAACAACTACACTAAAGCGCCAGAGAAACTGGTATAGGCATCCATGTTCAAATACAGAGATATGTAAACAGGCAGAATACGGCTCTGCGGTCGGCCACGCCTACATAAGACAAGTGTCTGGCGCAGTTGTTAGATCGGTTATTGCTCCTACAGCAGCAGGTTATTAAGATTTAAGTGAGACTGAACGTCGTGTTATAGTCGGCGAACGAGTAATGGGACACTGCGTCTCGGAGGTAGCGATGAAGTGGGGATTTTCCCGCACGACCACTACACGAGTGTACCGTGAATATCAGGAATCCGGTAAAACGTTGAATCGATGCGGACGGACAAAGATCCTGCAAGAACGGGACCAACGACGGCTGAAGAGAATCGTTCAGTGTGACAGAAGTGCAACCATTACGCATATTGCTGCAGATTTCAATTCTAGTAGCCAAAGTAGGGATTACTTTGAACGGGACAAAGTTGATTGGTTCAAATGCCTCTGAGCACTATGCGACTTAACTTCTGAGATCATCAGTCGCCTAGAACTTAGAACTACTTAAACCTAACTAACCTAAGGACATCACACACATCCATGCCCGAGGCAGGATTCGAACCAGCGCCCGTGGCGGTCGCTCGGTTCCAGACTGTAGTGCCTAGAACCGCGTGGCAACTCCGGCTGGAGGACAAAGTTGATGTTGATGAATAAATAAAGAAACTTTAAGAAAAGCAAAAATTCCCGTTCCTTTTTTATCACATCTCGCATATATAACAGCAGAAATATAACTCTACTTACATATGTAAATGTACAGCAATGACAAGCGAGTCATTTAACAAGGCAGGATATGAAACTTTTTCTGTCAATTAGCACACAGGTTGTCGTGTATGTTACTGCATTCAAATCTTAGTCAGTGACAATTCTTCATCACGTCCGACATACTTATCGTGTAGTGTAAACATGGCGCTGACAGGTCAAAGAGTCTTCATGAGCTATCTTTAGTTATTTCTGACATCATATTCCCTGAGACAAAAATAAGGGCACTTCATGAAGAAATTATCCGAATGGGACGGAAATCGGTAGATATATACGTGTACAGACAAGCAAATTATTACAATTTCAGAAAAATTAATGAATTATTAAGGGAAAAAAAGCTTCACAAACTGAGCAATTGAGTAATGCGTTGGTCCACCTCTGGCCCTTATTCAAGCAGTTATTCGGCTTGGCGTTGATTGAGGGATATCGTACCAAATTCTGTCCAATCGGCGGGTTAGACCGTCGAAAGTTGGGGACGGATCCGGCGATCTTGGTCGGCGAAGGTAGCGTTTGTCCAGCACGAAGACAAGCAGCAGAAACTCTCATCGTCTGCAGGTGGCTGAAATGTAAGCCCAGGGTGGCTTTTTTATGAATGGCAACAAAACGGGGCGTTGATTATCGCCGACGTACGGCTGTGCTGCGAGGGTGCCACCGATGACAAACGAATGGTTTCTGCTATGAAAAGAAATTGCTCTCATGGCCATCATACTATTTGTCTGGCCATATGGAAGGCGACAGACAGTTCGGTATCCCACCGCTGTCTGCAGCGTCTCCAGAGATGACTTAAGCCTGGGATATCATCGGATGGAGTAGAATTGTCTTCAGCGATGAGTCCGACTTCGAGCTGAGCGCTGATGACCAGCAATATTCTACACCCCGTTTTGTTGCTCTTCATGACAAGGCATCCTGGTCTTACAATTCAACAAGATAACGCTCGCCCTCACACCGCTTGTCTTCGTGCTTGCCAAACCCTACCTTGGCCAATACGGTCCCTGAATCTCTTTCCAATTGAGAACGTTTGGTGCATTGTCGACAGATCCCTCCAACCAGCTCCGGATTTGGATGATCCAAAGGACCAGTTGGATAGAATTTGCCACGATGTCCCTCAGGAGGGGGTCCAGCAACTCTGTCAATCAATGTCAAGCGGAATGACTACTTGTACAAGGGACAGAATTGGACCAACACGTTATTGACTTGCTCAGTTTCTGAACCTCTTTGTTCTGAATAAATTATTCCGTTTTTCTGAAGTTGTAATCATTTCGCTGTCTGTGCTTGTACATCACATATACTAATTTCCGTCCAGTTTGTACAATTCCTTCGTGGTGTGTCATGTGTATGTTTGTGTGTGTGGGGAGGGTGGGACCGGGGAGGGGTTGGGGTTGGGGGGGTTTATAGAGTTCATTGGGAAAAAAAATGACCGTGTGGCACTGTAGACCGGGAGGCCCCATCCGGGGAAGTTCGGCCGCCGAGTGCGAGTCTTATTTCAGTCGACGCGTCTTATACCACTCGACGCCACACTGGGCGAATCGCGTGCCGGTGATGAGGATGAAATGATGGTGAGGACAACACAACACCCAGTCCACGAGCGGAGAAAATCTCCAACCCCACCGGGAATCGCTTCATGGGGGCAAGCACGTTACCACCTACCTAAGCAGGCGGACATAGAGTTTACTTATATTCATCATGAGACACGAGAGTTCCGCTCTTGGTGTGCAGAAGACATCCTTTCATACATAAAAAGAAAGCGCTCCGCCTTCAGGCCACGAGTGGCCTAAGGGGACCATCCGACCGCCGTGTCATCCTCAGTGGAGGATGCGGATAGGAGGGGCGTGGTGTTTGCACCCAGGTCTCCCGGTCGTTATGATGGTATTATTGACTGAAGCCGCTACTAATCGGTCGAGTAGCTCCTCAATTGGCATCACGAGGCTGAGTGCACCCCGAAAAATGGCAACAGCGCATGGCGGCCCGGATGATCACCCATCCAAGTGCCGACCACGACCGACAGCACTTAACTTCGGTGATCTCACGGGAACCGGTGTATCCACTGCGGCAAGGCCGTTGCCACATCCTTTAATACATAACAATCTTAATTACGTGCTTGTATTTTCTTGGGTGGGTGGAAGGAGGGGAAAGAGGAATGGTGGTATATGACGTGCTTTTCTGTTGTTCTCTGCCGGCCGCGGTGGTCTCGCGGTTCTAGGCGCGCAGTCCGGAACCGTGCGACTGCTACGGTCGCAGGTTCGAATCCTGCCTCGGGCATGGATGTGTGTGATGTCCTTAGGTTAGTTAGGTTTAAGTAGTTCTAAGTTCTAGGGGACTGATGACCACAGCTGTTAAGTCCCATAGTGCTCAGAGCCATTTGAATCATTTGTTGTTCTCTAGTGTGCTGAATGTATTTTACATACTGTATGTATGTGCGTGTTTGTAGGGGGGGGGGGTGAGGAAAGGGAGAGAGGGAGAAGATGTGGGCTCACTTGTGCACGTTTCAAGTGATTCTCCTGGAGCAAACATGTGTAACGTACTCCGCGAACTCTTACTGACATAGCACACCGAAATATTCTCGGTTACCCCATGAGTGTGTGCCGGCATTATGTGGGCCGCCTGTGTCGCTCCGTGCAGGAACAGAAGTGATGGCAGCACTTGTGATGTGACAAACTCTCCGGTAAGCGACAGGGGGTGCCATTCAGTGTAGGGGGCGTGGCTCGGCGTCCTGAAGAAGCTGTCAGCGCAGCGCCGGAGCGGCATCACAGGCGAGAGGAGACAGGAGGCCGTGCGCTGACGTCATCTTTGGCCGTCCACAACAGCCGCCGTCTTGGTCATCTGCTCATCTGACCATATCACAGAAGCGAAGTACTTATCTGTTCAGTCACATGTTGATAAGATTTCAAAGTGAGGCAAAGATGGCAATGAAATTCTTAGAAATGTAAAATTGTGCACTTCTCGAAACGAAAAACATAGAATCCTCTGACGGCAGTATCAATGACTCCCACTTGCGACCGCGCAACTCATACAAACACTTGGGCTAAGAACTTGTTGGGATATGAAATAGAAGGATCACGTAGTCTCAGTCGCAGGTAAAACAGTTCGCAGAGAGCCGTTCACTGGTAGAATACTAGGGAAATGCAATCAGTTTACAAAGCAGATTGCATACAAAACAGTCGTGGGTAATGCACTCGTGCGACTCATCTTTGAATGTTGCTGAAGTACGTCGGATCCGAACCAAGTACAGGGAAACAGGGGATATTGACCGAATATGAAGAGCGGCAGTGCGAATGATCGCAAATATGTTTGGCCCATGGGAGAGTGTCACGTAGATGCTGAAAGAACTGAACTGGCAGAAGGTTCAAAACAGACGCAAACTATTCCGTGAATGCCTAATTTTTATAGAACTAACATTCAGTTGCAGGCACAACGAAAAAAAAAAACATGCCAAATTTAAACAGACGCAAAATCTCCAAGACTCGCAATCTTCTACAGAAGCTCGAAATTTTGCGCTGACTTCAGTGCGAGACGCTTATAATAGTTTTCACGACGAAACTTTGTCTCGAAACCTTGCAGAAAATTCAAAGAGATTCTGGTTGTACGTGAAGTATGCTAGCAGCAAGACACAATCAATGCCTTCTCAGTGCGATAGCAGTGAAGATACTGTCGAAGACAGTACTGCCAAAGCGGAGTTACTGAACAGAGCCTTCCGAAAATCCTTCACCAAAGAAGACGAAGTAAATACCACAGAATCTGAATCAAGAACATCTGTCAAAATGAGTAGTGAATCAGCTTAAATCACTTAATAAAGGATGGTCTTCCGGTCCAGACTGCATACCAATTAAGTTCCTTTCAGACTATGCTGATGCAATAGCTCCATACTTAATCATGTACAACCGCTCGCTCGACGAAAGATCCGTAGCCAAAGACTATAATGTTGCACAGGTCATATCAACATACAACAAAAGGTAGTAGGAGTAATCCACTAAATTACAGGACCATATCATTAACGTCGATATCCTGCAGAATTTTGGAATATATATTGTGTTTTGTGTTGGAACACTATGAATTATCTCGAAGAGAACGGTCTATTGACATACAGTCAAAACGGATTTAGAAAACATAATTCTTGTGAAACATAACTATCTCTTTTCTCACATGAAATGTTGACTGCTATTGACAAGAAATTTCAAATTGGTTCCATATTTCCAGATTTTCAAAAGGCTTATGACACTGTACCACACAAGCAGAGTTTGTGTGCTTATGGAATATCTTCTCAATTACCTGACTGGATTCGTGCTTTCCTGTCAGAGAGGTTACAGTTCATAGTAAGTGACGGAAAGTCATCGAGTAAAACAGAATTTATTTCCGGTGTTCCCCAAGGTAGTGTTATAGGCCTTCTTCTGTTCCTTATCTATATAAACGATTTGGGAGACAATCTGAGCAGCTGTTTTAGGTTGTTTGCAGATGACGCTGTCGTTTATCGACTAGTAGATTCATCACAAGATCAAAACAAATTGCAAAACGATTTAGAAAATATATATGTATGAAGCAAGAATTGGGTATTGACACTAAATAATAAGAAGTGTCAGGTCATCGAATTGAGTGCTAAAAGGAATCCGTTAAACTTCGGTTCCTCGATAAACCAGTCAAATCTAAAGGCCGTGTGTTTAACTAAATACCTAGGAATTCATTTACGAACAACTTAAATTGGAAGGAAAATGTTGTGGGGCTTACTAACCAAAGACTGCATTTTAATGGCAGAACACTTAGAAAATGTAACAGATTTACTAAAGAGACGGCCTACACTACACTTGGCCGTCCTCTTTTATTCTCACCCGATAGGATTGACCGAGTACATCGAGGAAGTTCAAGGAAGGGCAGCACGTTTTGTATTATCGTGAAATAGGGGAGTGTCACTGAAATGATACATGATCTGAAGTGAACATCATTAAAACAACGGCGTTTTTCGTTGCGTCGGAATCTTTTCACGAAATTTCAATCACTAACATTCTCCTCCGAATGCGAAAATGACGCCCATCTACATAGGGAGAAAAGATCATTACAAATAAATGAGGGAAATCAGAGCGCCTATGGAAAGATACGTGTTCATTGTTTCCGTGCGCTGTTCGAGATTGAAGTAATAGAGAATTATTGTGAAGATGGTTCGATGAACCCTCTGCCAGGTATTTAAATATGATTTGCAGAGTATCCATATAGAGGTAGATGTAGATGTCGATGAAGTGATGTGCCGCTCCCACAGGAATCGCGTAGACAAGAATAGACTAATTGCAGAGCGCAGAGAGGCGTACAAACAGTGATTCCTGTCGCACTCCATTCGTGAACAGAACGGGAAAAAGTCCTAATAACGGCTACAATGGGCCGTGCGCTCTACCACGCACTTCACAGTTGTTTGCAGAGCGCGTCTGTAGATGTTGGAGCAAGTATATGAGGCAGACAGAAGCACAACACATCCTTTTCAATACCAAGACGCGATGGGCATTTTAGTCTCACTTTTGTATCGGCTTAATTTCAAATTAATTCATATCCACTAGTGTAAAGAAAACGACAACAGACGAAACTTGCCAATTATTAACTAGTTAACGAGAGGAGCTGGGAAAATTTAGTTGTTGGGCTGTAAAATAAAATACGATGGCTCTCGTTATCTTCACTGGCGATGATAAATTCAGCTTGCCTTTCCCGTGCGCATTAGTGACTGAAATAATGAAATAAAATTGTCCGTGGTGCTATTAACCAATAAGCCTTCAGCAGACATTATCCAGGTACGCACTACGTGAAATGGTGACCCGCGACTACTACGTTTCAATTTTCACTAATAAAGTTTATTGCCTTTAAAATATTCATACAAACTCAAAGACTGGTAACACCAACCATTTCAGCAAGAGCGACTAGAGCTGCCAATACAGTGGCAGGCAAGTTAGCTACATAAAATGTAACAAGCTTAAAACTGCTGGAAAACATTAACTATGTTCAATCCCAATTATGAACCCTCCGTCGCTCGCGCAGGTGCCGCTCGTCGTCCACTGACTTTCCCGCACAATTCTGCCCGACACGGCAGGTTTCAGATCGCGCCATTTACAGTACCTTTCTGTTAACTCTCCAGCAGTTATCTCCAGTCATTGTTGGCTTTCAGTTACGAAAGATACATTGTTCATGAAACGTTATTATAGTCTGGAGGACACCAGTCATCCGCGAGAGCTCTGCTGCCACAATCTGAAACAAAGTAAGTCCGTATTACTTTATTGCTTTCCTAGGTTCAATCGATTTTTCATGTGCGTACATTTGGACTTATTGAAACTGACTGCAGTTATCTTCCGTGTTACCTAAAAAAAATGGTTCAAATGGCTCTGAGCACTATGGGACTTAACATCTATGGTCATCAGTCCCCTAGAACGTAGAACTACTTAAACCTAACTAACCTAAGGACATCACACACATCCATGCCCGAGGCAGGATTCGAACCTGCGACCGTAGCAGTCACGCGGTTCCCGACTGAGTGCCTTAACCGTGTTACCTAATATTCTCTTTATTTTTAGATTGTGGAAAAAAAATGTCATGAAAGCGTTTTGGAACAGAACAAGAAGTGCCAGAGAATGATGAATATGAATCACAGGAAGAAGTAACTCAAGAGGATGCATTTCTTTTAGGAAAAGATAGAATAACTAAACGGAGGAAAAATAAATATCCTATCAGTGTTAAAGGCAGATCTTGTAATATTATTACGCATTTACCTGGGCTAAAAAATCAACCTCGTATAAAAAAGACAGAAATAAAAATTCTGAATTTGTTCTTTGGATGAAAACATAATAAACATTATCGCAACACGCACTAATGTACCCATCAGTGAAGTTCATGGTAATTTTTCTAAGGAAAGGGATGCGATACAGATCAGAGCTTTCATTGGTTTGTTATATCTGTGTGGATCTTTGAGATTTTCTAGGAAGAGTATATCGAAATTGTGGAATAAGTCAAAGGGAAACGGACTTGAATCATGTTATTTATGCATAAGTGAATACCGATTCAGGTTTTTGTTGACATGTCTTAGGTTTGATAATATCCGTCATAGAGGTGTTAGCAGGGAGACTGACAAGTTGTCTCCTATCAGAGAGGTACTTGAACCTTTCACGAATAACTGCGAAAAACATTTTTCACCTACTGAATATCTTACTGTTGAAGAACAGCTTTTGGCATTTAGAGGAAACTGCCCATTCCATTCAGGCAACGTATCCCTGGCAAACCAACAAAGTATGGGTTAAAAGTGTTTGCTTTTGTTGATGTAAAAACAGCTTACACTTTTAATTTAGAACCGTAAGTCGGTAAGCAACCAGAGGGATCATATAGTGCCAGTAATTCAGCTGAAGATATTGTTCTTCGAACGGTCAAACTGTTTCAAACGTTAGAATATATTATACTGTGTTCGAATATTAAATGTATTATATTTAGATTTAATAAAAAAATCATAAAACCAGGCATAAAGACCGTTCAAAGTGTGCAAATAGACTGCATGCTTTGTGCATGACACCTGTCATTCGCGCGAGTGACCATGTCACGAATTTTCGCGCGAGTAACGGAGGGTTACACGAGAATAAACAATAGACTTCCTCGCATCTAGTTAGACTCAAACCAACACACGACGCTAATTCTAAGTGCCGACTTGTGCTAAAAATCATCAGAATCCCTCGCTGCGTAAAACTGACACAGAGTCCAACTTTAGTGAGTCTGAAAGCCAGATCACACGAGAATCACAAGTCCAGACTGAGACGCCCACTAAACCCGCTGGCCAGAACAGGTAACAGGATTGTGGAAAGGGCCAAGGGTTGAGGTCAGTTTCTGTTTCTAATTGTCATTTATTGTAATTTAGCAACTGTTTCACGGCTGAAGGCCTCCAACAAGAAATCTTAACAAGATAAAAAATCCAATTAAGATAGTACTAAAATAATTTAAAGAAACAACATACGCAAGGTGTAGTACCAATGGGTGAGGGCCACAATCAAACTTCTGAATTTCAAAATATATTACCATAATCTCTAAAGACAGAAGGCCGCAGTGTTTAAGCTTGAAAGATAAATTTAAGAATTAATTTTGCAAAATTTTAAGAAACAAACAATATCAATAAGCCTAAAATTTAAAATAGCTGACAACAGATAACTAAACACCGGTGGCACTCAGAAGCCTCCAGGGAGGTCGGTTTGCCCTCGTTCACTTAGGTGAGACAGGTGGTGAACCCAACCACACTTAATCCGTCAGAACCGAACTAGGGGGCAGCCACGGACCGACCGACAACAACAACTTGCTTCCCGTAAATCAGAACATGAGAACCCCAAACTGCAATGTTGCAACGAAATAAACCACAATGGAGTACATATTAGCTGTCAAAAATACACACCACGTTGGACGGCGACAACAGGTGAAGACAGGACGCTGCCCGAAACTACGTTAGTGGCCAGGGCAGGTAACCGGAACACTAACGGCCACTAGGCAGCAAATCCCGCTGCTACACTTGAATGTGAAACACGGTAATAGTTAACTCGCTCAAAAGAACACTGCCTGAGTTTACGTCAGTCCCTGGTCCGCACCAACCGGCCGACTTCTCTCAGAATGCCGACAACATCTAAAATCGGCGTCAGTGTAAATAACGCCAAGTACACACACAACCTGACAAACACTTGCACAAAGACCTGAATAATACCCAACAGTAAGTAAGCACACGCGAAGACAAATCGGGAGTCAATATATATAGGGTGAGTCAGCTAATGTTACTGCTGGATATATTTCGTAAACCACATCAAATACTGACGAACCGATTCCACAGACGGAACGTGAGGAGAGGGGCTAGTGTAATTGTTTGTTAGCACATCTGAACATATAAACAAATACGTAATCAGTGCCGTTTGTTGCATTGTAAAATGTTAATTACATCCGGAGATATTGTAACCTTAAGTTGACGCTTGAAACCTCCGACGTTCAGTTGCGTGTTGTAACAAACACGGGCCACGGTCGGCGAGCAGCATCTGCAGGGACATGTTTACGATAACGACCGTGTTTACGAGTGTGGCTACAGTGCACTGTTGTGGTTTGGTCTAGCTGTCGCAGTATCCGCATGTAGCGCATGTAGCTATTGTTATTCTGCATTCGTCTCCGCACGCAGAGCAACTGTAGTACACCGTGTTACCAGACGTCTGTGATAGTGTACTGTTGTAGGAACTGTGACCATGGTGTATTCGAACTCTGAAAACGCGGAGATGATATTCATCTATGGCGAGTGTCGACGAAATGCAGCTGAAGCCTGCAGGGTGTAAGCAGAACTGTACCCGGACTGAGAGCATCCAAAGTGCCGCACATTGCAAAATATCTACCGCCAACTGTATGCAACAGGTATGGTCGTAGCACGCAAACGGGTCCGTAACAGGCCCGTCACAGGAGAAGCGGGTGCAGTTGGTGTGTTAGCTGCTGTTGCCATGAACCCACACACATGAGTACACGGGACATTGCGAGAGCCGGTGGACTGAGTCAAAGTAGTGTCATGCGCATACTGCATCGTCACCGCTTTCATCCGTTTCATGTGTCGCAACATCAGCAATCACATGGTGATGACTTTAATCATCGAGTGCAATTCTGTCAATGGGCATTAACAGAGAATGCGTTGCAGTTCTACATGTTTACCGAGGAAGAGGGTTTCACAAACCACGGGGCAGTGAATCTACGGACAGGCATTACTGGTCCGTGGACAATCCTCGCTGGCTCAGACAGGTAGTGCGACAGCGACCGTGGACTGTAAATGTATGGTGCGGAATCATTGGCGAACACCTCATTGGTCCTCACTTCATTGCATGGGCCCAAACAGCTGCAACATACATCCCGTTTATACAGAATGATCTGCCAACGTTGCTCGAAAATGTCCCACTGGAAACGCGTCGGCGTATGTGGTATCAGCATGATGGTGCACATGCACATTCCCCAATTAACACTAGGCTGACCCTTGACAGGATGTTCGACGGGCGTTTCATAGGACGTGGAGGACGCATAAATTGGCCAGCCCGTTCTCCTGATCTTACACCTCTGGACTTCTTTCTGTGGGGTACGTTAAAGGAGAATGTGTACCGTGATGTGCCTACAACCCCAGAGGATATGAAACAATGTATTGTGGCAGCCTGTGGCGACATTACACCAGATGTACTGCGGCGTGTACGACATTCATTACGCCAGAGATTGCAATTGTGTGCAGCAAATGATGGCCACCACATTGAACATCTATTGGCCTGACATGTCGGGACACACTATATTCCTCTCCGTAATTGAAAACGGAAACCACGTGTGTACGTGTACCTCACCCCTCATGGTAATGTACATGTACGTCAGTGAAAAAGACCAATAAAAAGGTGTTAGCATGTGGACGTAATGTGCTATTCCAGTTTCTTCTGTACCTAAGGTCCATCACCGTTCCCTTTGGATCCCTACGTAATTCGGTGCTCTCCGATACACACGACCGAACAGCGGAGGATTGGTACTCAAGCGTCAACTTTAGGTTACAATATCTCCGGATGTAATTAACATTTTACAATGCAACAAACGGCACTGATTACGTATTTGTTTATATGTTCAGATGTGCTAACAAAACTAACGGGGTTCCATTTAAAAAAAACGTAGCTTTGTGTTAAAATCATCCATGCATTTTTGTATGGTCTGTATTAAACAATTACACTAGCCCCTCTCCTCACGTTCGGTCTGTGGAATCGGTTCGTCAGTATTTGATGTGGTTTACGAAATATATCCAGCGGTAATGTTAGGTGACTCACCCTATATATATATATATATATATATATATATATATAGGTGGGGTGAGCCATGTCGACGCAGACCTCACTGCTGCTCCAACGCGACTGCTCCAGTGCCGCATTGCAACTCCCCGACTGGCAGGTCCGGACTGCTCTCCAGACGCGTTCCAACTGACTGGCAGACCCGAACTGGCAACCCGAACGCGACGTGAACTCACTGTCTGAACTGCCTAACGACAGACAACGGCCAGAAAGTAATAGCAGCCGAGCAAAGATACTACGAGAGGGGATTATCTATACACGCTGCTAACGGCGCTCACGGTCAGGCAAAGCAGCAGCTCAGTGGCTCTTCCTAAAGTGTGCGCAGCTGAATCACTGGCCAGCCTGACCCAGATGTTGCTTCAACTAGCTCTCACACAACACTCTCTGACCATCTCGACTCCTGCCCCAAATCGGATCGTACCAAACTATCCACACATAATGATGGCTGTCGCCCTTATATGGCTTCGGTCTACTCACTCAGCAAAATTCCCGTTTACGTGACTTATTGAGATTCGCAATTTCACCAGCCTCAAATATTTTGATAGAGAGTACTTATGAATAATTTGTCAGCGTCATTGCCTGCTCTTTTCGTTGTATTACTCAGAATTTACATATATTTAATGGTTTCTTAGTTATGGATGAAACTAGATAATAATATAAATAAACGAAAGAAACATACAATAAAAGTTACAAATCTTAAAATCTGATGAGTAAATTTCGTGTTTCGACCTCTACCAATGCAATACTGCCTTTCTATATGGGTACTTGTTTTAAGGTAGATACTGTATCAGTTTTCAGTTAACTCCAATTAAAATGTATCTCACAGTTGAATTAATTTATGCCATAAATCGTGTGTATGTACCAGTCGAAGCGGCTTGCCGAGAGTTACAAGCTGACTGGCCGATCTTCATTGTACATTAATCAGAAAAGAAATTATTATACTTTTGCTGACACGCACACGCATACGCACACACACATACACACGCACACACACACACACACACATACACACACGAGCCCAGCATGCACCGTGACCAGCCTCTACAAGGTCTGAGTGGCGTTCAAACGGCGCTCGCAACCAAACACACTCTTCACACACAAACACAGCCCTTCGTGTCACACGCTGATGCACCTATTTCTGTCAGCAAAATCTTACGGCACTGAAAAATACATTTCATACAATTTTAATCAAAAGGTATTAAGTAAATCGAAGAATACAGCTAAACGTAATAGCAAAGCGTCTTTCGCTAGTATATTATCTTACACACTATATTTGTATAACGTATCTTTCACGTGATTTATTAAGTTGTTTTCAGCAAAGTCAAATGTTTAGCAATTAAAATCGCCCTAACTCAAATTATACTGAACTTACGAGAAAACTGACAGGACTTTGCAGATGGGGCATGTAATTTCCCATTAAAATAATGGGTTACTTCTTCTGCACAATTTCGCTATATTATTATCAGTGCCTACCTAACGTCAGGTAATTTCTGAAAGACCTGACCGAGGTTGTTTAAGGGCCATGTTGCCTCTGGTGTATGAACTCACCATGAGCTGGAGTTGGTTCACGCTGACAGGCGAATCAGCTTCCCATCCCAATGTGAATTCAAAACTATCTGTTTGCATGTGTGCTCTCAGAACGTGAGAAAATTTCGCTGTTAAAGTCGCCGTTTCGACCGACTTTATTTGATGGCAACGCGGACTTCGCCAATTTCTCGAGCGCATACCTGAAAACTGGTATTATTTTCAGTTGGGGATGCTGGTCGAGTGTTTGAATTTTCACAAGTTCGCCACAGTGGGAGCTTCTATCTACTTTAGGCTAGTGGTCAGTCGGTTATTCAGATAATCGATCGCGGTATTGAGAAACAGCTACAATCGCTTAATAGTGGAAAGGCGTCAGGACCAGACGAGATACTTATAAGATTCTATAAAGGTGGTGCGAAAGAACTTGCTCCCCTTCGACCAGTAATTTATCGTAGATCCCCTGAGCAACGAAAGGTACCTAACGACTGGAAAAAAGCGCAGGTCATTCCCTTTTATAACAAAGGCCGTAACGCAGATCCACACAATTATAGATCTACACCGTTGACGTCAATCTGTTGCAGAATTATGGAACATGTTTTTTCCTGATGAATTATGACATTTCTGGTTCAAATGGTTCAAATCGCTCTGAGCACTATGGGACTTACATCTGAGGCCATCAGTCCCCTAGAATTGGGGACCACTTAAACGTAACTAACCGTGGTCTAGAGATAGCGTCTTTGATTCATAATCAAAACGTCTTCGCTCCCGGGTTCGATTCCCGCCACTGCCTAAATTTTGATAAATAATCAGAATTGGCGACCGAAGACTTCCGGCATAAGAAGTTAACCTCGTTCTGCCAAAGGCGGACCGAGGAGCGAATAGAGGATCAGGGCACTCTCTTGTCCTAGGGGTGGGAAACTGCCCCCAAAGACGGAAGAATCAGCAATGATCTACATCTACATGACTACTCTGCAATTCACATTTAAGTGCTTGGCAGAGGGTTCATCGAACCACAATCATACTATCTCTCTACTATTCCATTCCCGAACAGCGAGCGGGAAAAACGAACACCTAAACCTTTCTGTTCGAGCTCTGATTTCTCTTATTTTATTTTGATGATCATTCCTACCTATGTAGGTTGGGCTCAACAAAATATTTTCGCATTCGGAAGAGAAAGTTGGTGACTGAAATTTCGTAAAAAGGTCTCGCCGCGACGAAAAACGTCTATGCTGTAATGACTTTCATCCCAACTCGTGTATCATATCTGCCACACTCTCTCCCCTATAACGTGATAATACAAAACGAGCTGCCCTTTTTTGCACCCTTTCGATGTCCTCCGTCAATCCCACCTGGTAAGCATCCCACACCGCGCAGCAATATTCTAACAGAGGACGAACGAGTGTAGTGTAAGCTGTCTCTTTAGTGGACTTGTTGCATCTTCTAAGTGTCCTGCCAATGAAACGCAACCTTTGGCTCGCCTTCCCGACAATATTATCTATGTGGTCCTTCCAACTGAAGTTGTTCGTAATTTTAACACCCAGGTACTTAGTTGAATTGACAGCCTTGAGAATTGTACTATTTATCGAGTAATCGAATTCCAACGGATTTCTTTTGGAACTCATGTGGATCATCTCACACTTTTCGTTATTTAGCGTCAACTGCCACCTGACACACCATACAGCAATCTTTTCTAAATCGCTTTGCAGCTGATACTGGTCTTCGGATGACCTTACTAGACGGTAAATTACAGCATCATCTGCGAACAGTCTAAGAGAATTGCTCAGATTGTCACCCAGGTCATTTATATAGATCAGGAACAGTAGAGGTCCCAGGACGCTTCCCTGGGGAACACCTGATATCACTTCAGTTTTACTCGATGATTTGCCATCTATTACTACGAACTGCGACCTTCCTGACAGGAAATCACGAATCTAGTCGCACAACTGAGACGATACCCCATAGCTCCGCAGCTTGATTAGAAGTCACTTGTGAGGAACGGTGTCAAACGCTTTCCGGAAATCTAGAAACACGGAATCAACTTGAGATCCCCTGTCGATAGCGGCCATTACTTCGTGCGAATAAAGAGCTAGCTGCGTTGCACAAGAACGATGTTTTCTGAAGCCATGCTGATTACGTGTCAATAGATCGTTCCCTTCGAGGTAATTCATAATGTTTGAATACAGTATATGCTCCAAAATCCTACTGCAAACCGACGTCAATGATATAGGTCTGTAGTTAAATGGATTACTCCTACTACCCTTCTTAAACACTGGTGCGACCTGCGCAATTTTCCAATCTGTAGGTACAGATCTATCGGTGAGCGAGCGGTTGTATATGAGTGCTAAGTAGGGAGCTATAGTATCAGCGTAATCTGAAAGGAACCTAATCGGTATCCAATCTGGACCTGAAGACTTGCCCGTATCAAGCGATTTGAGTTGCTTCGCAACCCCTAAGGTATCTACTTCTAAGAAACTCATGCTAGCAGATGTTCGTGTTTCAAATTCTGGAATATTCCATTCGTCTTCCCTGGTGAAGGAATTTCGGAAAACTGCGTTCAATAACTCCGCTTTAGCGGCACAGTCGTCGATAACAGTACCAGCTGCACCTCGCAGCGAAGGTATTGACTGCGTCTTGCCGCTTGTGTACTTTACATACGACCAGAATTTCTTCGGATTTTCTACCAAATTTCGAGACAAAGTTTCGTTGTGGAACCTATTAAAGGCATCTCGCATCGAAGTACGTGCCAAATTTCGCGCGTCTGTAAATTTTAGCCCATCTTCAGGATTTCGCGTTCTTCTGAACTTCGCATGCTTTTTCCGTTGCCTCTGCAACAGCGTTCGGACCTTTTTTGTGTACCACGGGGGATCCGTTCCATCTCTTACCAATTTATGAGGTATGAATATCTCAATTGCTGTTGCTACTATATCTTTGAATTTGAGCCACATCTCATCTACATTCGCATAGTCAGTTCGGAAGGAATGGAAATTGTCTTTTAGGAAAGCTTCTAGTGGCACTTTATCCGCTTTTTTAAATAAAATTATTTTTCGTTTGTTTCTGATGGATTTGGAAGAAATGGTATTGAGCCTAGCTACAATGACCTTGTGATCACTAATCCCTGTATCAGTCATGATGCTCTCTATCAGCTCTGGATTGTTTGTGGCCAAGAGGTCAAGTGTGTTTTCGCAACCATTTACAATTCGCGTGGGTTCGTGGACTAACTGCTCGAAATAATTTTCGGAGAATGCATTTAGGACAATCTCGGAAGACGTTTTCCGCCTACCACCGGTTTTGAACAAGTATTTTTGCCAACATACCGAGGGTAGGTTGAAGTCCCCACCAACTATAACCGTATGAGTGGGGTATTTATTTGTTACGAGACTCAAACTTTCTCTGAACTGTTCCGCAACTGTATCATCGGAGTCTGGGGGTCGGTAGAAGGAGCCAATTATTAACTTAATTCGGCTGTTAAGTATAACCTCCACCCACACCAATACGCAAGGAGTATCTACTTCGACTTCACTACAAGATAAACCACTACTGACAGACACAAACACTCCACCACCAATTCTGCTAATCTATCTTTCCTGAACACCGTCTGAGACTTCGTAAAAATTTCTGCAGAACTTATTTCAGGCTTTAGCCAGCTTTCTGTACCTATAACGATATCAGCTTCTGTGCTTTCTATTAGCGCTTGAAGCTCAGGGACTTTTCCAGCGCAACTACAACAGTTTACAACTAAAATTCCGACTGTTCCTTGATCCAAGCACGTCCTGTAATTGCCAAGCACCCTTTGATATTGCAGCCCATCCCGCACTTTCCCGAGGCCTTCTAACCTAAAAAACCGCCCAGTCCACGCCACACAGCCTCCGCTACCCGTGTAGCCGCCAGCTGAGTGTAGTGAACTCCTGATCAACGACATGAGAATGCAGAAGGCAATGGAAACCACTGCATTAAAGACACGTAACGTGTATCCACAGGACATGTGGCCTGTAGTTGAAAAAGTGTCATGATGATCTCTCCATTGGCAAAAGATTCCAGAATAGTCCCCCATTCGGATCTCCGGGAGGGGACTGCCAAGGGGGAGGTTGCCATGAGAAAAAGATTGAATAATCAACGAAAGGATAACGTTCTACGAGTCGGAGCGTGGAATGTCAGAAGCTTGAACGTGGTAGGGAAACTAGAAAATCTGAAAAGGGAAATGCAAAGGCTCAATCTAGATATAGTAGGGGTCAGTGAAGTGAAGTGGAAGGAAGACAAGAATTTCTGGTCAGATGAGTGTTGGGTAATATCAACAGCAGCAGAAAATGGTATAACAGGTGTAGGATTCGTTATGAATAGGAAGGCAGGGCAGAGGGTGTGTTACTGTGAACAGTTCAGTGACCGGGTTGTTCTAATCAAAATCCACAGCAGACCAACACCGACAACGATGGTTCAGGTATACATGCCGACGTCGCAAGCTGAAGATGAACAGATAGAGAAAGTGTATGAGGATATTGAAAGGGTAATGCAGTATGTAAAGGGGGACAAAAATCTAATAGTCATGGGCGACTGGAATGCAGTTGTAGGGGAAGCAGTAGAAGAGAAGGTTACAGGAGAATATGGGCTTGGGACAAGGAATGAAAGAGGAGAAAGACTAATTGAGTTCTGTAACAAGTTTCAGCTAGTAATAGCGAATACCCTGTTCAAGAATCACAAGAGGAGGAGGTATACTTGGAAAAGGCCGGGAGATACGGGAAGATTTCAATCAGATTACATCATGGTCAGACAGAGATTCCGAAATCAGATACTGGATTGTAAAGCGTGCCCAGGAGCAGATATAGACTCAGATCACAATATAGTAGTGATGAAGAGTAAGCTGAAGTTCAAGACATTAGTCAGGAAGAATCAATACGCAAAGAAGTGGGATACGGAAGTTCTAAGGAATGACGAGATACGTTTGAAGTTCTCTAAATTTATAGATACAACAATAAGGAATAGCGCAGTAGGCAGTACAGTTGAAGAGGAATGGACGTCTCTAAAAAGGGCTATCACAGAAGTTGGGAAGGAAAACATAGGTACAAAGAAGGTAGCTGCGAAGAAAGCATGGGTAACAGAAGAAATATTTCAGCTGATTGATGAAAGGAGGAAGTACAAATATGTTCCGGGAAAATCAGGAATACAGAAATACAAATCGCTGAGGAAGTGCAGGGAAGCTAAGATGAAATGGCTGCAGGAAAAATGTGAAGACATTGAAAAAGATATGATTGTCGGAAGGACAGACTCAGCATACAGGAAAGTCAAAACAACCTCTGGTGACATTAAAAGCAACGGTGGTAACATTAAGAGTACAACGGGAATTCCACTGTTAAATGCAGAGGAGAGAGCAGATAGGTGGAAAGAATACATTGAAAGCCTCTATGAGGGTGAAGATTTCTCTGATGTGATAGAAGAAGAAACAGGAGTCGATTTAGAAGAGATAGGGGATCCAGTATTCGAAACGGAATTTAAAAGAGCTTTGGAGGACTTACGGTCAAATAAGGCAGAAGGGATAGATAACATTCCATCAGAATTTCTAAAATCATTAGGGGAAGTGGCAACAAAACGACTATTCACGTTGGTGTGTAGAATATATGAGTCTGGCGACATACCATCTGACTTTCGGAAAAGCATCATACACACAATTCCGAAGACGGTAAGAGCTGACAAGTGCGAGAATTATCGCACAATCAGCTTAACAGCTCATGCATCGAAGCTGCTTACAAGAATAATATACAGAAGAATGGAAAATAAAATTGAGAATGCGCTAGGTGACGATCAGTTTGGCTTTAGGAAAAGTAAAGGCACGAGAGAGGCAGTTCTGATGTTACGGCTAATAATGGAAGCAAGGCTAAAGAAAAATCAAGACACATTCATTGGATTTGTCGACCTGGAAAAAGCGTTCGACAATATAAAATGGTGCAAGCTGTTCGAGATACTGAAAAAAGTAGGGGTAAGCTATAGGGAGAGACGGGTGATATACAATATGTACAACAACCACGAGGGAATAATAAGAGTGGACGATCAAGAACGAAGTGCTCGTATTAAGAAGGGTGTAAGACTAGGCTGTAGCCTTTCGCCCCTACTCTCCAATCTGTACATCGAGGAAGCAATGATGGAAATAAAAGAAAGGTTCAGGAGTGGAATTAAAATACAAGGTGAAAGGATATCAATGATACGATTCGCTGATGACATTGCTATCCTGAGTGAAAGTGAAGAAGAATTAAATGATCTGCTGAACGGAATGAACAGTCTAATGAGTACACAGTATGGTTTGAGAATAAATCGGAGAAAGACGAAGGTAATGAGAATGAGTAGAAATGAGAACAGCGAGAAATTTAACATCAGGATTGATGGTCACGAAGTCAATGAAGTTAAGGAATTCTGCCACCTAGGCAGTAAAATAACCAATGACGGACAGAGCAAAGGAAGACATCAAAAGCAGATTCGCTATGGCAAAAAAGGCATCTCTGGCGAAGAGAAGTCTACTAATATCAAATACCGGCCTTAATTTGAGGAAGAAATTTCTGAGGAAGTACGTCTGGAGTACAGCATTGTATGGTAGTGAAACATGGACTGTGGGAAAACCGGAACAGAAGAGAATCGAAGCATTTGAGATGTGGTGCTATAGACGAATGTTGAAAATTAGGTGGACTGATAAGGTAAGGAATGAGGAGGTTCTACGCAGAATCGGAGAGGAAAGGAATATGTGGAAAACAGTGATGAGGAGAAGGGACAGGATGATAGGACATCTGCTAAGACATGAGGGATTGACTTCCATGGTACTAGAGGGAACTGTAGAGGGCAAAAACACAAGAGGAAGACAGAGATTGGAATACGTCAAGCAAATAATTGAGGACGTAGGTTGCAAGTGCTACTCTGAGATGAAGAGGTTGGCACAGGAAAGGAATTAGTGGCGGGCCGCATCAAACCAGTCAGTAGACTGATGACCAAAAAAAAAAAACCTAAGGACATCATACACATCCATGCCCGAGGCACGATTCGAACTTGCGACCTTAGCGGTCGTGCGGTTCCACACTGAAGCGCCTAGAGCTGCTCGGGCATCCCGGCCGGCTGACGTTTTTGGAAAATGAACGTCCTCTATAAAAATGAACGTGGCTTTCGCAAACAGAGATCCTGCGAAACTCATCTCGTTCTGTTCCTCCACGAGATCCAGAGCGCAGTGGACAACGGCGCTCAGGTTGATGCCGTGTTCCTTGATTTCAGTAAGGCATTTGACGCCGTCCCGCATTGCTGTTTCGTGAAAAAAAAATACGAGCTTACGGAGTATCGGAGCAGACCTGCGATTGGATTCAAGACTCTCTTGCAAACAGAACTCAACACTCCGCTCTTAACGGAACTAAATCGACAGATGCAAAGCCAATATCCGGAGTACCACAGGGAAGTGTGATAGGACCGTTAAAGAGCATCCGACGCTTTCTGCTAGATCATTTATATATATTGTAAGCAGCTATTCGCAGATGATGCAGTTGTCCATACCAACGCAGCAACGCCAGAAGATAGTAAGAATTTGCAGAACGACCTGCAGAGAAATGCAGAATGGTGCAGACTCTGGCAGCTGATCCTGAATGTTAATAAATTTAAAATATTGCGCATACATAGGAAAAGAAATCCAATACTGTATAGTTGCACCATTGATGACAAACAGCTGGAGACACCGTCTGCCGTAAAATATCTAGGCGTAACTATCCAGAACGACCATAAGTGGAATAACCACATATAACAGATACTGGCAAAAGCAGACACCACGTCAGAAGTGGCTTATAAGGCGCTTGTTCGCACAATTCTTGAGTATTGTTCATCTATCTGGAATCTCTGTCACGTAGGAATAATAGAGGAGATGGAGAAGATCCAATGAAGAGCGGGGCCTTTTGTCACGGGATCGTTTACCTGACGAGAGATCGTTACGGAGACGCTAAACAAACTCCACTGGCAGAGGCGTTGTGCATAACGGTGAGAGTTACTATTGAAACTTCGGGACAGCCCTTTTCAGGAAGCGTCGGACAAGATATTACTTGCCCCCACATGTTATAAATTTCGCGTATTGACCACGAGGAGAAAATTCGAGAAATTAGAACCAATACAGAGGCTTACCGACAATCGTTCTTCCCACTCACTATCCGCGAGTGGAACAGGGTTGGAGTGATCAGATAGCGGTACCGAAAGTACCATCCGCCACACACCATCAGGTGGCTTGCGGAGTATGATGTAGATGTATATGCACTTGTGTTAGCTACTGCTGGGACTTACATTTATTTTTGTCATGCAGTGGGGAGTTCGGACTTGCATTTATTCTTCGATTGCGAGATAGTGATTTACTTGGTTGGTTGATTGGTTGATTTGGGAGAGGGGGCCAAACAGTGAGATCATCGGTCCCATCGTGTTAAGGAAGGATGGGGAAGGAAGTCGGCCGTGCCCCTTTCAAAGCAACCATCCCATCATTGGCTGAAGCAATTGAGGGAAACGCGGAAAACATAAATCAGGATGCCCGGACGCGGGTTTGAACCGTCGTCCTACCGAATGCGATTCCAGTGTAGTGATTTATTTGGAACATCAGTGCTCAGAACTAAGAGATTTTGTGAGTCAGCCCACAGACGTCAATATTTTGTTTTAAGCACACTTGGTACAGGACTTTGCTGTTAACATCATTTCAGTCCCGCAATAAACACCATGAACAGGTTTTTATGGAATTTCCTTAACCTTACACTTATATTGCAAGGAATTAGTAACGGTTACTGTAATTTATAGTAAGCTGCGACTTCACTCTTATTGATTTGTGCACTTACAGGAAATTGGGTGCAGCTGTGTTGTTAAAGTGAACTGAAAGCGGTGTGCACAACCAGCCCTCTAGACAACAAAGTCCTAGAAAGTGCTTTCCAGTTCAGCCACATTCATGTGGGCAGTACAATTTGGTGATTTCGACGTGGATGGCTGCACCGCACATTAGCCACAAAAACTCCTTACGTCAAATGTTAGTAGGCTCTTGTATGTCATGAGTCTGCACAAAAAGAAAAATAGCCACTGGATTCCTAAGATTGCTACTGATTAACTCCCAGTTGCATAAGGTCATAAAGTACGATAGAAACGTTGTTGAATGAATATGTGGCGATTACGGTAACAACTAGCAGTAAAGCAATCATAGGTACAAAATTTGAACGTGTTACTTTTCTATACGACAGAAAGCGTTTATTTATGCTATCAAAGCGCAAAAACTGAAAACCCGAAAAGAAAAGACATAAAATGCGTTCAATTGTGCTCTTAAAAAAGTTGCTGGAGAATGGAGATAAAGCATCTGCACCAGTACACAGACTGAGACCAAGACGTAAGGGCACAGAAGTAGACAGTTTGGCATTCGCTGATAGATGGCACTGATCGCACAAGACATTACCGATGCACCGAAACAGCTAGAATTATTACAACAGCAGGCAGAAAAAAAAGGATTACAAATTTCATTTGAAAAACAAAATTTATGACTGACATCAATGATGCACCTTCTGATCTCAAAATTGGTAATAACTACATCTCTCGAGTAAAAGAATTTAAATATTTAGGTGAATGGATTACAAAAAATTGTAATGAAAAGAAATATGTCAGATCAAGAGTCCAGAAAATGGAGACGGCGTTTCAGTTGACAAAAAACGTTTACAACCAAAAGAGTCTCTCGTGGAACTGCAAAATACGACACTACACAACAGTAATTAAACCCTAAGCTCTCTACGCATCTGAGACACTAATCCTTCAACACGGAACACTAAAAGGGGAATTATAGGTGAAAGAACGTAAAATAATGAGGAAAATCCTAGGACGAACAACTAAAGATGGTGTGCATTATCCAAAACCCAGTGTAGAAATACATAAAAAATACCGCCAAAATAACAGACACAGTGAGCATGAGAAGAATCCAATTCATGGGGCATCTAGAAAGAGTGGAACCAAACAGGTTAACGCACAAAGCCCATACATTTTTAAAGAACAAAACTGCAAGACCGAACTGGTACAAACAGACGGAAAAAGACCTCAGAGAATTAGGGTCTCCAAATCTACATGACAGAAATGAAATCAGAAAAATCACAAACACACGGGGTTTTGAGGAAGAAGAGAGAATTGATTACGCGTGGTCCTAAGTGATCCATCCGCAAAGAAGAAGAAAATGTGTTGTGATGACATTGTGATATATCGCTGAATGTCGGCAACTTTATGATGTCGACAGGAACAGCTACAAACGCAGAATTTTTATTTCATTTCCTCTCAAAACTGTTGAACATAGAAACACAAGTTCAATATCAGCACTGGAAACAGAACGTGGTGACCATACTTGTATTTATACGAGTCTCAATTGGTCGCCGGCAATACAGTGTACAGAACGCGCCCTAGGTCGCAGACGCTATTATTTCTGTAAACAGTAACGTCGGCAGTATTTAGTGTGTGTGTGTGTGTGTGTGTGTGTGTGTGTGTGTGCCGACCGCTCCGCCTGTCATGTGAAGAGCCTCTTGGTGACCGGTGGCTGTTTACCGCCAGGGGGATCGGCTGCAGCATCAGTTCACATGTACGCTATACCCTAGTACGTCTCCCCGTTCACCGAATCAGAAAGGGGTACCGTGACAGCAGCTGTAGCCACAACAACTGTGACAACAACAACAACAAAAACAACAATACAGGCGTTATTCTGCCCACACCAAAAGTAATACTAAGAGGCAATACGCAACAGGATGAACATGTAAAAGGCCGGGGTGGCCGTGCGGTTCTAGGCGCTACAGTCTGGAACCGCGTGACCGCTACGGTCGCAGGTTCGAATCCTGCCTCGGGCATGATTGTGTGTGATGTCCTTAGGTTAGTTAGGCTTAAGTAGCTCTAAGTCTAGCGGACTGTTGACCTCAGATGTTAAGTCTCATAGTGCTCAGAGCCATTTGAAACATTTAAATAAATTTGACGATTGTTTCTGCAGAATTTTTGTTGTCACCTTAATATATTTTGTCACATTTCAGTATATCATTCAGTCTTTTGATTTTTCACATTAAGAAAGCCGTAATTACGTATTTCGCACAAAATACGAAATAGGTCTGTTCACATCACAGGCATGCTTACTACCGTCTCATTCAGAGGAAATAACAGTATTCCAAAGGGTTTACAATTTTCCTTGAAAAATGAATTTCTGTTAGTTCCGATTATTATTTCACAAATTAATCCAGAAATAAACACAGTAAACACTACTAGATTGCGTAATTAATAATAGAAATTTGAAGTATGCCAGATAAATCATAAATTTCAAATGTTTCTAAACAAATTTTTTTAACTGTCCATTCGAAACCAGTACTTACCGATTATGACATTCAAAATGAAGTAATTCCTTTTCATAAATCGTAGCTTGAAGTATAACATAGAGTGTATAAAATTATATGAAAGTTTCAGAAAAACAGCTGAGATAATATTGACCTGCCCAAAATTCGAAAAATAATACTGGTATCGACAACTACTGTTGAGTAAAGGTAATGCTAGAGGAGGATGTCCCGTTACAATCTGTAAAGAAAATTGTGTCGAGTCTCTAGAGCTATCGATTTCCGAGTAATGTTCCAATGTTAAACGTCCTTCTCGAACAGGCCACACGCAAAACATCTGACGAATCAGATCGTTACAGTTAGTATGAAAGTATAACACAGTTGAAAGAAACGCAACATTTGTGCTCGAGAAAACCCCTTGGGTGGATTTAGAGAATTTGTATACGAAGAGGATTCCGCGGTCGTCCTGCTGCAATGGGATCATGAGAATAACATAAGAGAGATTATAACGTGTACACAGGCATACAAACAATCACTTTCCTCTCGCTGAACACACGAGCTAGACGTGACTGGAAATGTAAAGTCGCACGTATCACAGGGGGAATGAGAGAAAGTTACGCTGTATCAGAAAGAAAATTCCCACGGTAAAGAGGCATTCAGTAACAAAAAACAGCTTCTGATAAGCAGTCACATAGGTATTAAAACTAGAAAAGCATTTATCAAATCATTTGTTTTCAGTTTTTTGTTATATTTTCGTGGAACATGTGTCGTAATGAAACAGGATATACAACGTTTGCAAGCACTGGAAATATGGATGTGAGAAAAGTGCTGGAAATGAGCTAGGGAGAGCAAAAGTCGAACGAGTGGATCCTCAAGGAGACAGATGAAACAGAGGAATTGATCACTAGCATACAAAAGAGAAAAACAAAATTCACTCACGAAACGACATTTCTTGACCACTATATCGCAACGCAAGCTTTTCGGAGAGAGGGGAAGAAGAATAACACGAGAGAACCCCCGGATTCTGCTATGCATGGATTTAAAATCAAAGGGCACACTGACTTGAACCGCTGAGCAGAGGAGAGACAAAGCTGGTTGCAGCGACAACACCTAGACTTTAGAAGATGATGATGGTGATGAATACACGAATTGAATAACACGGAAAACCGATAGTTTTGCTACACCTCGCAGTGAACAGTGGATTACGAAGAGTGTAATGGTTCAAATGGCTCTGAGCACTATGTGAATTAACTACTGAGGTCATCAGTCCCCTAGAACTTAGAACTACTTAAACCTAACTAACCTAAGGACATCACACACATCCATGCCCGAGGCAGGATTCGAAGGTGCGATCTTAGCGGTCTCGCGGTTCCAGACTATCGCACCTAGAACCGCTCGGCCACTCCGGCCGGCTAACTATACAGCATACTACGTACAATTTCTTTCACCAAAAGTACTAAATCTTATGTGTGTTCCAGACTGTAGCGCCTAGAACCGCTCGGCCACCCCGGCCGGCAAAAAGTGTAATGTGCAACTGCAAAGTCAACATATTCCGTTTCGCAAGAGTACTATGACTGAATTCAGAGAACTACCTAGTGTAATGACTGTCACACCAAAAGTACTAAATCTTATGTGTGTTCCAGACTGTAGCGCCTAGAACCGCTCGGCCACCCCGGCCGGCAAAAAGTGTAATGTGCAACTGCAAAGTCAACATATTCCGTTTCGCAAGAGTACTATGACTGAATTCAGAGAACTACCTAGTGTAATGACTGTCATAATGTTCCGATGGTACATACACTTCCGTTACTGCCAGATCTGTTATATTGGCACAAAACACTAGCGTCCCGAAAGCTTCAGACCACTACCAACTTACACAGGTTTACATGTGAGCGGTCAGACAAGCCTGACTTGTCAGAAGTGTTTACGGACGCCCCTGGTGACAGCCACTTACTGTATGACTGGTGACAGCCACTTACTGCCACTGTATGCCGAACTTTTCTTGGCAGTTTGCTGATGGGGAACCTTGGGAGCACAATGTCTGCTGCAAGGAGAGCAGCGGTGCGGAGGCAACAATCTTCGCTTACTCAGGTAGTGTTGGTTCTACGTGCATGTTGTGTGTTCCGGACCGAGGATCAGTACCGTAGCAGAAGTGATGCGCGGAGGTCACGAGCTTGTGACTATTTCGTGAAAGTGCCTATTCATATGTTTGTTTTCGATAATGGCACATACAAACATAAAATCCTGCAGTGCCATAGATTCTACATTTACATCAATACTCCGGGAGCCATCTGACAGCGTATGGCGTAGGCTACTTCTGATACAAGTAATCGATCATCCCTTTTCTCTTCCCTTCGTGAACGCCGTGTGGGAAGAAAATTTTCAAATGTGTGGGAATTCCTAAGGGACCAAACTGCTTAGGTCATCGTTCCCTAGACTTACATACTGCTTAAACTAACTTAAGCTAACTTATGCAAAGAACAACACACACACACCCATTCCTGAGGGAGGACTCTAAACCTCCGACGGGAGGGGCCGCGTAATCCGTGAAATGACGCCTCAAACCGCGCGCCCACTCAACGCTGCTCGTGTGGGAACAGTGGTTGTCGGTAGCATTCTGCATCAGCTCTAATTTCTCGAGTTTCTTCGTTGTTGTGATTTCGCGAGTCGTCTGTGAGAGGAAGTAATATATTTTCCGACTCTTCTCGCAAAGTACTCTCCCGAAATATCAAATAGTAAACGTCTCCGTGATGCGCAACGTCTCTCTTGTAGCTTCTGCCACTGGAGTTTTTTGAGCATGTCCGTAACGCTCTCGCGCCGACTAAACGATCCCGGACGAAACGCACCGCTCTTTGTTGGATCTTCTCTCTCTCTCTCTCTCTCTCTCTCTCTCTCTCTCTGTCTCTATGTCTCTCTGTCTCTCTGTCTCTCTGTCTCTCTCTCTCTCTCTCTCTCTCTCTCTCTCTCTCTCTCTCTCTCTTCGGTCACTCCTACCAGTCCTACTAGACCATTTTGTGCAACGTGCTTCATCTCTGTGTAACTACAGCAACCTACATCTACATCTAGATGGTTACTCTGCAATTAAACTGGCTGGCAGAGGGTTCATCGACCCATTTTCATACTACTTCTCTGCCATTCCATTCTCGAATGGCGTGTGGGAAAAAAGTAACACCTAAATCTTTCCGTTCGAGCTCTGATTTCTCTCATTTATTATGATGGCCATTTCTCCCTACGTAGGTGGATGTCAACAAAATATTTTGGTTATTTAAATTTTGTAAATAGATCTTGCCGCAAAGAAAACGGCCTTTGTTTCAGTTACTTCCGCCCCAACTCCCGTATCATGTCAGAGACACTCTCACCCTTATTGAGCTATAACACGAAACGAGCTGCCCTTCTTTGTACTTTTTCGATGTCCTCCGTCAATCCTACCTGGTAAGGATCCCATACCGCGCAGCAGTATTCTAGCACAGGACGGACAAGTGTAATGTGGGCTCTCTCTTTAGTGGCTTTGCCGCATCTTTTAAGTGTTCTGCCAACAAATCGCAGACTTTGTTTAGCCTTCCGCACAATATTATCTATGTGGTCTTCCCAGTTTGAGTTGCTCGTAATTGTAATTCCTAGGTATTTAGTCGAATTGACAGGCCTTATATTTGTGCGATTTATCGTATACCCAAAATTTATCGGATTTCTTTTAGTACCCATGTGCATGACATCGCACTTTTCTTTGTTTAGTGCCAATTGCCACTTTTCGCACCATACAGAAATTCTCTCTACATCATTTTGTAATTTGAATTGACCATCTGATGACTTTACTAGATGGTAAATTACAATGTCATCTGCAATCAATCCAAGAGGGCCGCTCAGATTATCACCTAGATCATTTTTGTAAATCAGGAACAGCAGAGGGCCTATGACACTACCTTGCGAAGCGCCAGATATCACTTCTGTTCTGCTCGATGATTTACTGTTTATCAGTACGAACTGTGACTTCTCTGAGAGGAAATCACGAATCCAGTCACACAACTGAGACGGTACTCCATATGCACCCAATTTGATTAATAGTCGCTTGTGATGCACGGTATCAAAAGCCTTCTGGAAATCTAGGAATATGCAATCGATCTCAGATCCCTTGTAGACAGTACTCATTACCTCGTTTGTATAAAGAGCTAGCTGTGTTGCACAAGAAAGTTATTTTCTGAATCCGTGTTGCTTATGTATCAATAAGTCATTTTCTTCAAGGTGATTCATAATGTTCGAGTACAGTATATGCTCCAAAATACTACTGCAAATTGAGGTCAGTGATATGGGTCTGTAATTCAATGGGTTACTCCTACTTGCTTTCATGAATATTGGTGTGACGTGTGCTACTTTTCAGTCTTTGGGAACAGACCTTTCGTCAAGTCAGCGGTTGAATATGATTCCTAAGAAAGGCGCTATTATGTCCGCATACTCTGAGAGGAACCTGATTGGTATACCATCTGGAACGGAAGACTTGCCTTTCTTAAGTGATTTGAGTTGGTTCGCAACACTTAAGATATCTACTTTTATGTCACTCATTCCAACAGCTGTTCTGGTTTCGAATTCTGGAATATTTACTTCGTCTTCTTTAGTGAAGGAACTACGGAGAACTGTATTTAGTAACTCCGCTTTAGTGGCACCATCATCGGTAACATTTCCATCGCTATCGCGCAGTGACGGTATTGACTGTTTTTTGCGACTAGTGTACTTTATTTACATAAGACCAGAATCTCTTTGGGTTTTCTACCGTATTTTGTGACAATATTGCATTCTGAAAACTATTAAAAGCATCTCGCATTGACGTCCGCACTAAATTACGAGCTTCCGTGAAACTTAGCCAGTCTTGGGGATTTTGCGTTCTTCTGAACTTGGCATGCTTTTTTCGTTGCTTCTGCAACAGTGTTCTGACGTGTTTTGTGTACCATGGTGGACCAGTCCCGTCTCTTATTAGCTTGTGCGGTATGAATCTATCTATTGCTGTCGATACTGTATCTTTGAATTTGAGCCATATCTGGTCTACATTTACATAATTAGCTTGGTAGGAATGGAGACTCTCTCTTAGGAAGGCATCAAGCGAATTTTTATCTGCTGTTTTAAATAGATATATTTTGCGTTTATTTTCAGTGGCTTTGGTTAATATGGCTTTGAGCCTCGCTACAATGACCTTGTGTTCACTAATCCCTGTATCCGTCATGGCGCTCTCTATTAGATCAGGATTATTTGTGGCTAACAGATCACTGTATCTGCTTGCTGGATTCATGCCTAGGTCTATAATTTTTACCCCCTCCCCACTCCTCCCTCTATTACCTCCATTACGAAACTGCCGATATCTGAAGACATCTCCTATCAACCGATCGCTTCTTTTAGTCAAACTCTTCCATAAATTTCTATTCTCCCCCAGTCTGTTCAATACCACTCAATTACTTATTCGACCTACCCATCTACTGCAAATCATTCTTCTGTAGGACTACATTTCGAAAGCTTCCGCTCTCTTCTTGTCTGAACAGACTCTCGTTCACGTTTCGCTTCCGTACAAGTCTACACTCCAGGCAAATTTTTATTCGATGTTACGAAATTCCTCTTTTTCGGGAGTGCTTTCCTTTATGTACGCAATCTGCATTTAATACCAGCCCTAGTTCGGCCCTCAGTAGTTGGTTTGCTGCACAAATACCAAAACTCATTACTACTTTTAATGGCACATTTCGTAATCTAATTCCATCAGCGTCACCCGATTGAATTCGACTGCATTCCATTATCTTAGTTTTGCTTTTGTTGATATTCATGTTATATCTTCCTTTCAAGACACTGCTCTTCCAAGACCATTGCTGTCTGTGACAGAATTACAATTGTTGTGGCTTGGTGGCGTCCATTTTGATGAAAATCTCGCTGCCTCTGAACTAGATTAACAAAGGTAGCCCGGTGGGACGGATGCGTTGTTTCTAGTTCAGCACACACAAAAGGAAAGTAGCACAGATAGTGAATAGTAAAATACATTACTCACCTTTGGTAACGCTGGTTGCAGCATCTGTAGAATGCATGTTTAGCCTATCTGACTTGCGTTGACTACAGTTCCACGAATACAAACTAAATAGTGGTCTCTGAACTAAAGCCGGAAGAAAACTAATCTTCTGTCTTGATGTACTGTTCTAAGAACGGTTCCAAACTAACAGTACTCGATTTAAATATCTGCATAGGCGCTCTCCGTCCATTCACGATAATTCCAATCACTGTTCTGTTTCTACTGAACCGCTGTATGTACCGGCCGCTGTTTCTGTCTCACGCGACGATTTTAAGACTTGGAGGCACGACGAATCTTCCGCAGGATTTGCCTAGCAAGACTAGGACTAACTTACAACTTCTGCTCGTGCATGGCTACTTAATGGCGCCTCTCTCTTCCTGGCCGTGATTTTTTCGGGCAGCGTGATTGGTTTACGCGCAGCGGTGTTCCTGCTGCGGACGGAAATCCACGGTACTTCTGTTACCAACAGTAGCAAGTCCCATAGTGCTCAGAGCCATTTGAACCAATTTTTTGAACCCGTGGACTCCAGTGGCTCGTTACAGACTAATGGCACATCGTTTGATTTCTTACTACCTACCTCTGTACCTGTACTGCATTCAAAATATCTGCACAACAGTGCAAATATCGACGTATGTGTTCTTTGGAAACAAAATTATTTTATTCACTCGCGGTGCCTGCTTTTGACAAGAGTACTGTCCACTTTACTCTTCGGGATGCAGGTGGATGGCATACTGAAACAGCCGAGTATCACGATTCGCCCCCTTGGGTGCTACATCCGCCCTTTCGTTCCCGGTAATACCCTTGTGCCCTAGCACCCACCAGAAAGACTGTTCTTTCCTCAGCCGCTGAAGTTGGAGGAGGGCATCCTGGATGTTCTGAACTACTTTATCTCCTGGGTACAAGCGTTGTAGAGAGTGAAGGGCGCTCAGAGAATCGGAACAGACGAGGAATTTAGCACTTTTAGCACATGTCATCTGCTCTGCTCCCAGCAAGATTGCATATACGCTCTAAGAGTCAAAGAAACTGGTGGACCCGCCTAATATCGTGCACGCAGAAGTGCAGCAACACGACGTAACATGGACTCAACTAATGTCTGAAGTAGTGCTGGAGCGAACTGACACCATGAATCCTGCAGGGCTGTCCATACATCCGTTACAGCACGAGGGGCTGGAGATCTCTTCTGAACAGCATGTTGCGACACACCCCAGATATGCTCAGTTATGTTCATGTCTGGGGAGTTCGGTGGTCAGAGGTAGAGTTTAAACTCAGAAGAGGGATCCTGGAGACACTTTTTAGCATTCTGGAGACATTATGTAGCAATTCTGGACGTGTGGGGTGTCGCATTGTCCTGCTGGAATTGCCCAAGTCCGCCAGAATGCACAGTGGACATGAATGGATGCAGGTGATCAGACAGGTTGTTCTCCTACGTGTCACTTGTCAGAGTCGTGTCTAGACGTATCAAGGGTACCATATCACACCGACTGCACTCGCCCCACACTATCACAGAGCCTCCACCAGCTTGAACAGTTCCCTGCTGACGTGCAGGATCCACAGATTCATGAGGTTGTATCCATACCCGTACACGTCCATCTACAACACCCTCAGTGGCATTGTAGTGAGAAGGAAGTACTTCTCTGAGCGGTATCATTAACCTGGTGTCTTGCTGCTTCGGTAAGTCCCTCGTCGCACAGCAGTAGCGTTCAGTCGCCAGGTTCCATGTAGGTGGTTATCCTGCTGAATTAAAGTGTTTAGGGATGCCAGTTGTTCATTGTCAACAACGTTTGTATTATACTTGTTTTAATAAACAAATGGCTCTGTCACACACGTCACAGAATCAGCATTTGCAATATGGCGGCTCTGGACTACGCCATTGTATTCGACCCTTTACACACATTAACACCGTTTTCTGACTTTACGCAATGATAGACACTGTCTATGACACGTGGCGTTATTATAACTAATAACTTCACTTTATACCTTGTTTAACATCTGAAATATGCACTCGCGACTGTTCTTTTAGAGCCGCCCCGGTTACTCGACCGTGCGTTTTGCGTGGCTCCTCGTGACTAACTCGCCATGTCTTCCCGAAGGACAAGAGAAACCCTTTCTCCCTCAGCCAATAAGGACACTTCTCTCGTTTCCTACATACATATGTATCCAAACTTTCAGCCAATGGGCGTTCAGATCGCTGTTGCTAGGCGGGTCTGACGTCACGTTTGCTGACATTGTAACGGCTGCATGTAAGCCGCTACATGGCTCGACCCCACAACTAAAGACACCTGAGTGCCCTTCCGACACTCAGGGAAGAGCCTGATGATAATTAGTAAGATAGGGTTAGTTCAATATAGACGATCATTTTAATATTAGATATGGTAATTGCCTGCAAAGTGTGAATGCGAACGTATGATGAGGTATGCGTGAGATGTCGGCGGTGGGTGTGCTATAGGCATAGTGGAAGTGTAGCCAACCTCGAATCTAGTAGAGCGCGACTGCACTGGACCAGAGAGGCATAAGCTCCACGCGCGTTATTAACGCTCGTTAGGTTGGCAAATAACCGTGTGCGGTATCTCTGAGTCCTTGAGGCCACGATGTGTGGACCCGGACGAGGGAGACGGTATCGGGGTTGTTGCTGGGAAGACCTGGGTGAGTAAGCACGCTCTGCTCTATCGCTCCGATAGTTAGCGAAGATTTAGAATTCCATGTTCACTTTGAACTTGGAAGCAGCTTCCCTGCTGAGGAAAGCCACTATGGTATATCCTAGAATCATCTCGGTTAGGAGAGATAGGGAGATGATTTCTTTTGCCAAGTAATTTCATGACAATTTGTGTTCACTGAACTTGGGAGTGAACAGGAGCTCATTGCCGAGTAATACTCAGAATTCCTCAATTTGCATTACAGTGTGAGTGTGAAGTATATATGCAAAGTGTATTTTATTTAAATGTGTTTATTGAATACTGTTTGTGGAGAGATTGGTAACACGTGGTCCGCAGACCCGCGCATTTCTTGGTGAGAAGCTTCAGCTCGACGTAATCATATTTCGTGATCGAGGTGGATCTTCTACGTAAATTCACGCGTGTGATTTAATTGTTTCTTCATAATATCCCGTAAAACTCGCGGAGTTAGTTAAACGTGAAGACGGGACTTGCCCGAATTAAAGTTACAGTTGGAACCATGTGCTCTCCCCCAATGTTGTCCCACTTGGTGTATGGGAACCTTCCTCTTTTATCTGTTAGATAAAATGAATAGAGTGAATGTTAGTGTGTGTGTGTGTGTGTGTGTGTGTGTGTGTGTGGCTAAATGATGATAGAAATGTGCAGGCGGTAGTCATTGTCGATTCACGGCACATGTTAGCCGGATGTTTAACTAAGTTTACTTAGATATTATACTATTTGTATCACGCCAGCATTCCGTGATAAGTGAGAGGGAATATTTGAGATGGTAATGTTTATTGAATAAATGTAATTGTGTTATTATATAAATATGTCACAGTGACTTCTCCCAGCCACACCATATTCCCTTATCATTTCACAGAATATTTGGCATGCGTATTTCAGTTAATCACCTGTCTATGTCCCACTCATGGGCATATTTCATTTAATAAACTCTGTGAGGTGGTATTAAAACTTCATTATAATAATATTCTAATTCCAACTTGATCAAAACCACCGAATAAAACTTTAGTTTGAGTATTGATGCTTGTTGCTGCAAATGGCCGCCGGCGTCTTCTATAGTACAGGTGCCATTTATAAAATTGAGGATGCCTGCCGAGGGTGCGGAAAGCAAGTATCATGCACCATTGTGACGGAAGTTTGTCTCAGAACACTGTCTCAGATTGTAAGATCCCTACTAATGCTCATTGCTGACGCTTAACTGTGAAATGTACATGTAGCCTGGCTTCTACTGGGCATTCCCCACGGCATAAATGTGCGTCATACGTGGCTTAAACACGTGAGGGGAATCCATGTATGCATTACACATCCGCTCGGTACAATCTGAAACGAGTCTCGTCCGACCAGGCAGCATGTTTCCAGTCACCAACAGTCCACTGTCCGTGTTGACGGGCCCAGGAGAGACGTAAAGCCAAGTTTCGTCTCTTGCAGTCATCAATGGTAGACGAGTGTACCTTCGGCTCCGAAAACCCATATCGATGATGTTTCATTGAATGGTTCGCACGCTAACACTTGCTGATAGCCCAGCATTGAAATCTGCAGAAATTTGTTGAGGGGTTGCACTTCTGTCACGTTGAACCATTCTCTTCAGTCGTCGTTGGTCCCGTTCTTGCAGGATTTTTCGGAGACTTGATGTTTTGCCGAATTCCTGATATTCACGCTACACTCGAGAAATGGTCGTACGGGAAAACCCCAATTCATCGCTACCTCGGAGATGTTCTCTCCCACCACTCATGCGCCGACTATAACGCCATCTTCAAACTCAATTAATTCTTGATCACCTGCCATTGTAGCAACAGCATCGCGGTGTAGCTTCGTTCAAATGGTTCAAATGGCTCTGAGCACTATGGGACTCAACTGCTGTGGTCATTAGTCCCCTAGAACTTAGAACTACTTAAACCTAACTAACCTAAGGACATCACACACATCCATGCCCGAGGCAGGATTCGAACCTGCGACCGTAGCAGTCGCACGGTGCGGTGTAGCTTGCTGTCCAGGTTTCGAGAGGGTGCGTTTCTGGATGAGGTATCGAATATATTGCTTCCCCCTACTTATACCTCCCGAAGAGACCACGAATGTAAAATTAGAGAGATTCGAGCGCGCACGGAGGCTTTCCGGCAGTCGTTCTTCCCGTGAACCATACGCGATTGGAACAGGGAAGGGAGGTAATGACAGTGGCACGTTAAGTGCCCTCCGCCACACACCGTTGGGTGGCTTGCGGAGTATAAATGTAGATCTTAATGTAGATGTAGTAACCGATCTAACAACTGAGCCAGTCGCTTTTTGTCTTACACACATCAAATAAAGTTTTGCATCACCCTGGCTCCCAGAACTCCTGAAGATACACGTTGACTGTAGATATTGTATCACAGACACAGTCCCTTTGACTGTTCAGAGATGTCACTAAACCCGCCCAAGGGACTCACCAGAAGGCAAGTGTCCAAGCGTCTCGGAGTGAACAAAAGCTATGTTTTTCGGACATGGAGGAGATACAGCGAGACAGGAACAGTCGATGACATGCCTCGCTCAGGCCACCCAAGGGCTACTAATGCAGTGGATGACCGCTACCTACGAATTATGGCTCGGAGGAAACTTGACAGCAACACCACTATGTTGAATAATGCTTTTCATGGAGCCACAGGACGTCTTGTTACAACTCAAACTGTGCGCCATAGGCTGCATGATGCGCAACTTCACTCCCGACGTCCATGGCGGCGTCCATGTTTGGAACCACGACACCATGCAAGACGGTACTGATGGGCCCAACAAAAAGCCAAGTGGACCGCTCAGGATTGGCATCACGTTCTCTTCACCGATGAGTGTCGGATATGCCTTCAACCAGACAATCGTCGGAGACGTGTTTCGAAGCAACCCAGTCAGGCTGAACGCCTTAGACACACTGTCCAGCGAGTGCAGCAAGGTGGAGTTTCCCTGCTGTTTTGGGGTGGTATTATATGGGGCCGACGTACGCCGCTGGTAGTCATGGAAGGCGCCATAATGGCTGTACGATACGTGAATGCCATCCTCCGACCGATAGTGCAACCATATCGGCAGCACATTGGCCAGGCATTCGTCTTCATAACGACAATTCGCGCCCCCATCATGCACATTTTGTGAATGACTTCCACCAGCATAGCGACATCACTCGTCTAGAGTGTCTAGAATGTTCTCCAGACACGAACCCTATCGAACATACCTGGGATAGGTTGAAAAGGGCTGTTTATGGACGACGTGACCCACCAACCACTCTGAGGGATCCACGCCGAATCGCCATTGAGGATTGGGACAATCTGGATCAACAGTGCCTTGATGAACTTGTGGATAGTATGGCACGACGAATACAGGCATGCGTCAATGCAAGAGGACGTGCTACTGGGTATTAGAGGTACCGGTGAGTACAGCAGTCCGGACCGTCCCATCTGAAGGTCTCGCTGTACGCTGGTGCAATATGAAATGTGTGGTTTTCATGAGCAATAAAAAGTGTGTAAATCATGTTTATGTTGATCTCTATTCCAGTTTTATGTACAGGTTCCGGAACTCTCGGAACCGAGGTGATGCAAAACTTTTTTCTGGTGTGTGTGCATATAGGCGTTGCCGACCGCAGTGCCCCATTCTGCCTGTTTACATATCTGAGTATTTGAGTACGCATGACTATACCAGTTTCTTTAGCGCTTCAGTGTAATTGTGACATTAAAGTAAGACAGTGTAAGTGACATTAAAGTCGAAAGGCAGTCGGACCTTGAGGACACGGAAAGCAACAGAGCAGCGAACTAAGTCCCTCTGTTTCGTCCCATCCGTAAACATAGCCGTAAAGCTGTAGTGCTCAGTTAAAATGGCATAAAATACTGTCTTAAATACATATGCAGGAGCGAAATCTCTACTGTACTGAACCAAATCTAAAATTACTCTGAGCCTGTGCAATAACCATGGTTGCAGGTGGTTAAAACCCTGGATTTGGGGTTGTGTGTGCTCCACAGCAAGTGACTCCAACACTTGCTGCACACGGAACCCAAACAGCGTTTTGCCTGTGGTCAGTTAGAGAAACTGCGTTCCAGAGGTGGACAAGCAACAGTGCGGTATGCAGGTGAAGTCAGAGTTGCGAGGAACTTTCATGCCTGACGCTCCATGAGGAGCTGCCACCGGATGGGGAGAGGCAGTTCACCAGTCTCAGCACAGAGTTTGGGTATAGGGTTCGTGGCCATCTTAATGCCCTCATGGTGGATAGCGTCAATAATCTTCACCGCGCTGACTCGTACACTGTGTACCCATCCTCTAGCCGCGAACGCACCGCCGGCCGCGGTGGTCTAGCGGTCCTAGGCACTCAGTCCGGATCCGCGCGGCTGCTACGGTCGCAGGTTCGAATCCTTAGGTTAGTTAGGTTTAAGTAGTTCTAAGTTCTAGGGGACTGATGACCACAGATGTTAAGTCCCATAGTGCTCAGAGCCATTTGAACCATATGAACTTTGAAGCGAACGCACGAATGCCCTATAGAACTGGAGCAGCTGCGCTCTGTGTGCTGCTAACGACCTATGGCTAAAGCACTTTAAGACATTCAGTGTCTTCTGTGTTCTGGCTTTCCGGTCTCTTAGGTGTGGTAACCAGGAGAGTTTGGAGTCAAAAATAAGCCATATAATCTTCACTGATTGCAAATCAAATGGTTTTTGACTGTTGTGAATGTATCTGCACGGAAAAAAGGATACTGTGGTAACAAATCGAATAAATCGTGATTTCAGCATTACTCTATACGACCCATCGGTACCACACGTTCTTCAAACCAAGTTCCCAACGTAGGGGTAACTACTCGATGAGAGGTACAAATGGTTCAAATGTCTTTGAGCACTATGGGACTTAACATCTGAGGTCATCAGTCCCCTAGAACTTAGAACTACTTAAACCTAACTAACCTAAGGACATCACACACATCAATGCCCGAGGTAGGATTCGAACCTGCGACCGTACCGGTCGCGCGGTTCCAGACTGTAGCGCCTACAACCGCTCGGCCATGTCGGCCGGCGGTGGAAGTTACAGGTTGTAAAACAAATACCTCAACGTCTTTCCCACACAGTCCACCCACTACGCACATACTTGATACTTTGTAGATAAATAAGGCTTTTTGCAGCCAAGATCGCGTTTTGAAACATTGTTGTTTCCTCGATCTCCTGTTAGACAGATCTGCCTGTCATCTTCGTATTACCATATACCAGCAGACGAACATTACTATGACAACTTTAATGACTATATACCAGTATACAAGTTGAAACAGCCAAATAATAACCACTTCACAATATTTTACACTACCTTCCTTGAAATAATATCATTACTGTGCATGAATCGTACAACCATAACGAAAGCATACTCCATTTATAAAACAGAGGCGTCACATTGGCTTGTCAAATACACAAAACAGCGTAGTTAAGAAGTACGTAGCACCAACCGTTTGCCCCGGTGCGATGGCGAGCTCATTCGCGGAGCCGTTGTAGCTACGGCCCGTCAGGAAAGACTGGGCGGACATGCAACGGAAACACCGATGGTCAGTCATGCTCTTGCTCAGTAAGTGGCGTAAGTGAGCCATTACATAGAGTAGTACACATTCTTTGAAATACAGCGTTGTACAGTATTTCCAGAAGGTGTGTAAAATATTGTTCAGTGGTGTTATTATTACAGTGGTCAGACACTAAGAATTCTGAGTATGAAGTCTTCAAAATTCTGTCATGTCAGATGTAAGGAGTCCAGAAATGAAGTGATTTACGAACAGGACGTATAGGTCACGAAAAGCATTCATCCATAAGTCGGCATCCTGCCGTCCAGGATAGACAACATTCTCTGCAGGTGGAGAGAAGGTGACTGAGGTCGGCGACCACAGAATGAAATAGTGCAAAATGAAATGGTGACCCAAGAATCCACATTGCGTTGGTGCAAGTGATCATGGAAATGTGGACTTTAAGGTGTAACAGTGATGGGTGGAACAACTCGCTACAGTGGAAACGCTGCTGAAGTGCTGACCAACGTCCAAGGCATTCAGCAGAAAATCACTGCTGACTGGGGAGGTATGAGGGCGGATCCAGAGGCGGAAACTGCCATCTACAAGTTAAATGCACCGAAATAAATGGACAAACAGAATAGATTCTGTAGGGCTTATAGTAGTATTAGTGGTTGGGTAAATGGTTAAGGGTTTCTTGTAGTTTTGTAACAATAGAAGCATATGTACTATTATAAAAACAAATATCAGAAATATGTAGTTTTTTCAGGTAATAGGCTGCAATTATGAAGAACAAATAAATGAAGTACGTACAATGGACACATCTCAATTAATTTTAAAGGGAGTGTAGCTTGTATGTGAAGCAAGAATCACTAGGGAGAGGACCAGTGCATAGGGCGCAGGTTTTGAGAAAAGAAATGAGAAAATGTTGTAGGTAGTACCCACAATGCACTGAGAATTTCTTCATCATTCTATAAAAAACAGGTTGTAAGAAATAAGCACTACCAATTGTCTCACTGACTCATTATTTCACGCTTTAATAAAACGCCTACAAAAACTAAATATTATTTATCGTCCGTAATTTTAAATCTGAAAGGGTGCAAAGACAATTTTTTTTCATTCAAAATTTTATTTAGGTGCTAGCGTTGATGATGGTGGGTGGAGGGGCCGAGCGTTTGCTTGCTATAATGTGATTATACTCAACAATAGTGGTCTGTGATTGGTTGCGAATCACTGCTTTAATCCTTTCGACTACCAACGTAATGTGTTTGACCCACGATAGATTCTCAGGCAACCGATTGCAGTTTGTTGTATGTTTACTGCTATGTGTCAATGTCCCCTGGTAAAGGGAAGCCTGTTAATGCTATTAATGGTTAGCAGGTCATTACAGACTGCAGCTGTAGGTTGTGCTGTCATCAAGTTTCTTTGTTAACTGCCGTGTCCGTATCGTCACATCGAATTACTTCGCACCTGCAGATAGGCAACCCAATTAGCAGATTCGCAAAGTGGGATGCCTTCGCGGCGTCTTGGACCCATCATGTCCACGACTTGCGCCCACGAACTGACGTCTGCCACATCACAAACGAAGTCCATACTGGGCACCTGAGCTCCTGTTGTGCGAGTTACAAAAGTGGAGAGATGCTCTGTCCACTGATGTGTGTCTGTTTTCAGTGTGTCTCGTAGGTTCTGCGCAGTCGTCTTGTGAAAACCTGGAGGTACTTATGAATAATCCTGCATGTCCCATCCCCCACACCCGCCCAACCCCCTTGAAAACGAAACGGCGGGAAATATTATTTTAATATTGTTACTTCTGACTAAGATATTAATTAAAACAAACATATATTTATGTTTTTGAAATAAATTCGTTGTCAAAGGGTTAACCCAAAATATTCGAAATATTCCTGATGAACCTCCGAAGTTTTGTCGGTGTAATTCACATTCACCCTGTGCAGATCCGGAGCTGCTGTCAGATCTACAGACGTGTGAATTCTGGCTGACGGACTTATCAGTCCTTACAGCTCGTCACTTCCTGACGTCCCCCACCACAAGGTATGTCCTTAAAGGAACGGGCCTTTGGCTGCGTAATACTCCCTGTCTCCCAGACCCACAATTTTGATGAATAGCTAACGCAGCTTTTGAGTGGAGCGGGGCACCAGACTGTGATAACATGGATTGGCGCAGTGCATCAAGCATAAGGTAATGGAGCTTCCTAAGGCCTGCACAAAGGAGGCTACAACTTGGCCACAGCAGAGGACAATATATTATCCTGGCATCTTGGGGCTATGCGGATCACAGGTCTTGCAGTTATTGAAGGTAAAAAACAAACGCCACTCGAACAGCCCTTGAAGGCCCAACGATACCGACCGGCCGCCATGTCAACATCAACCCTTTGGCGTCACCGGTTGCAGATACGGAGAGGCAAGTCATCAGTACACCGCTCTCGGAGCCGTTTTCTGTTTTGGTAACAGGTACCGCCACTTCTCAGTCAAGTAGCTCCTCAATTGGCTTCACAGGGGCTGAGTGCATCCCGCTTGCCAACAGCACTCGGCAGACCCGGATAGTGACCCATCCAAGTGCTAGCCAAGCCCAACAGCGCTTAACTTCAGTGGTCCTACGGGAACCGGTCGTATCACTGAGACAAAGAGTTGGCTATCGAAAGATAGTCAACTTTATTTATCAGCATCACTACTTTTCTCATCTGTCGGCAACATATATTATCATCAAAAAACTCCAACAGAGAGAGGCGTCATTTCTAAAAAGTTTCAGTGGTGATCGAGGAAATATTTATAATAATAAAAGTTGCGGTTCAGGTCTTCAACAGTGATGTCAGCGTGAACTTCAAAGAGCAGAATGACTTCCTACAGTGCACCATCCAAGACTTCATAATGAATAGTGACAAAATATTACATATGGATAAATCGACAGCCTTATTGTTGGGACGAAATCAGTAGTTCCGGCCGCTGTGGACGAGCGGTTCTAGGCGCTTCAGTCCGGAACCGCCCTGCTGCTGCGGTCACAGGTTCGAATCCTGCCTCGGGCATGGATGTGATGTCCTTAGGTTAGTTAGGTTTAAGTAGTTCTAAGTTATAGGGGACAGATGACCTCAGATATTAAGTCCCATAGAGCTCAGAGCCATTTGATCCATTTTGAAATCAGTAGGCCTTCAATGCGACATGGTTACAGCGGGTTACTCTGAGGAAACAGCCAACCATTTGACTGAACCTTGTTCCGAAAGAAATGCGGACATGTGATTGGTACTATAAGGCTTACGCCATTAAAACTGTGCTTCGACAGCTAGACCTTTGCACGTAGACTAGGTTGCAGGCGGCCCGATATATCAAGAAATACTTTCTCGCAAAGACGCAACATTTAGCTGCCGTTTAGCCAGTACTGGAACAGCCTGTGCGTATGATAGGGGCAGCGAAGACTTGGTGGTACATTTGACCCTTCAACATTCTTCCGCAATTGCTTGGCCAAAGGAGGCATCCGTTTCTTTAATCTATTAATCCACTGCACAACACTGCTTATAAATCACACGTACAAGATACTATCGAATTCGGAACAGTCTATGACAAAAGAGCTCTTTCAGCTTTTTCAAAAAAAATCCTGGACTCTACGTTCAACCTGGCACATAAAATCTCCGTGCTTTCAACTTTTGTCAAGACTACATAGAAGTCATGAAATGTATTCGCAGTTGCGAATATGGACAACGATCAGGCGTATGATGGAAGGACGACAGTGGAAGTGTGTGCCGGACCGGGGCTCGAATCCTGATTTCCCGTTTTACGTGAGCGATCGCCTTCACGACTTCGGCTATCCGTGCACGGACTACGGTCAGACCCAAACTCCCATATAGCGTCGTCCATGCGTCACAACCTGTTCTCGTACGTTACGCACATTTCCGTCCAGGGGAGAGTCGAGGGCCTGGTATTAGCGAATAAAGACGAAATAGAACTGCCTGTGTTATTAGGAAGTTCGATGCATGCCCGTGCATTGGAACATTGTATCGTTATTCTTAATTACAAGGGCAGTGCTGTTTCGCACACATGGAAGTCAGTTTCTGGAGAAGATGCGTCGTGACAGTCGGCATCTCGTTAATGTAGTAGGATTATGGAACAGCATTGTCAGTAGTTTGTACTTTTTAGACATCCAAAAACTAACTCAAAGAAAATTTTGGCATAATATTCATATTCAATTCCGTCTTCAAACAAGCGTGTGGCTTGGTGCAAAAAATAACGCTTACAGTCCAATCCCAACAAAAATACGATCAAATGCAAACATACGTTATATGATGCCATATGAAGTGGTGGAAGTGCCAAAGTTTTATAAAGAGAAAAAAAAAGTCCAGCTTCTTTCACCGAGTACGAAACGTAATCTGTGACAAGGGAGTCCCTTTAAGAGCTAAACAGAAAATGTATAAAACCGGTCTGTTGCCAATCATGGCGTTTAGTTGGAGAACTTTGCCATAAGCAAGAGAAAACAGAGTCAGATTGAAGCAAGTGAAATGAAATTCCTAAGGTCAGGATTTTTAAAAAAAAAAAAAATAAAAAAAGAGAGACAGTGACAGGAATGAACATGTAAGGAGAGATATGTAAGTGACCTTGACCATGGAGGAAAGAACGTGTGCTGCGAGACTGCAGAGGTTGGGATCATGTGAAGCGAATACATCTGACCCGAACTCCACGTCGGTTTTTGAAGACAGAGGTACCTGGAAAATGGCGACTGGACGGCCTAGAGAGAGAGGGTAGACCAGGTTAACGAAGACCTCAAGAGAAGAAGAGTAACGGGGGATACACTGGAGAGAGACAAGCTGTGCCAGGACAGAATTCAATGGAGGCATATTTTTCACGAAGTTCCTACCCAGCTCGCTGGGAGATGACAATGACAGAATCCAGGAGATGATGGTAGCAATAACCAATTGACCAATCTATGGAAAATGCAATTTAGTTGCAACAGTAGCTCAGCATTCAAACTGTGTCTGATGACTTGTAAAAGTCTGGTCTTTCCTAACTCGACCGGCGTCGCACAATACCAGATGTCGGGGGCTCAATCCTCTGTCGCTTGTCGCTTCGTTCACCTCTCGCCATGATATGCAAATTTGAGAAATGTCATACTACCTTGTGGTTCTAAGACCAAATTACGTTGTAAATGGCCCTTGACCAGCTGCATAAATTAGTTCAAAGATCGAAGGAAACCAAGACCTTACTCCTGTAAAGAAGATCATGCCAAGTAAAGGACTAAAGTGTTCAGATAAACATCCGGATTGACGAAACTTCACTTAGAGTTCAAAGAGATTAATCAGGATCATAGATAGTTAATAATGGCTCTGAGCACTATGGGACTTAACTTCTAAGGTCATCAGTCCCCTAGAACTTAGAACTGCTTATACCTAACTAACCTAAAGACATCACAAACATCCATGCCCGGGGCAGGATTCGAACCTGCGACCGTAGCGGCCCCGCGGTTCCAGACTGTAGCGCCTAGAACCGCTCGGCCACCTCGGTAATGCGAAGCACTTCCAAACATTCTTGTCCGGCGTTTAAAAAGATGTCAATTTCCCAAAACGAGCAATGCTGTAATATATATACTGCACAAAAAATGAGACAGAGAAGACGTACCTGTCAGCCTCCTCCCCATTATGTACGAAATATTCTCTAAAACCAAAGTCCACATGGCAAAAACCATTAGTTTTTAATCACGCAAAAGAAAAAGCCGGCTGGAGGTCACAGCACACAAGCTGAGAAAAAAAAATTATTTTCACCGAGCAACGAGTACGAATTATCGCTTTGGCTGGGATTCATACATTCTGTGGAAGCTTTTGTCTTAGTTTCAACAAAATCTACATTAACACCCCTTGACAATAATAACGCACTTATTCAATTTATGTTGCTACACTGAAGAACACCTAGCAAATAGTACACCTTCCATCAAACTTCATCAGAATTATGGGTTCCATATTCTACGCCGCTTAGGTAGAACACAGTTCACGATTACTCGTGTTGGCGATGTAACTGGAGAGCGGTGGAATAAGCAAACGTTTCCTGTGGTCGATGACGGCACAGTTCACAGTAGTTTATACTCTGGATCGGCTTCTGAGGTAGTGCCGCTGTGCCGTGGCACAACTTGTATAAAAAAGAAAGAGAAATCTATGCGAACTGCGCATAAAACATTGTTTCGAAGTATGTATTTTCTGATTTGATGAGGAGCGTTTCACCGCGCGCGCTCTAGCGGTAGTTTTCTGAAGCTTGGAGCCAACTGCAGATTGGCACCCTCTGTCCTCATAAGCGCTGTGTGAAACGCCGTTGGTTTCTACACACTTCTTATCGCATGGGTGGAGCCACAGCTAGTGTGACTCAGACCTTTACGTTCCTTCCGTCAGAGAGCAGTAAAATGCAGGACCTATAAAGCACGAGAAATTCAGCTGACTGTGAAAATAGCAAACATGAGCAAAGTAACTGAGTTATTAAAAACGCCATTTCGCCACAGCACTCTCAGATAAAAAATACTAGGTAGGCCTCTTCCGACTCTGAATCTGTAGCAGCAAACAAAAAATCGATACCGTAAGTTCAATTCAGAAATTTACCAAAAGGAGAAATGGATTTGTGGCTGTGAAGAAAGTAACGCTGTTTTTTGTTTTGCTTGTGGGTAATTTGGGGGAGATGTTCATTGGTGTAAGACCGGAATAACTAATATTGGGCATATATGGTCTAAAATGAAAGTACATGAAATGTCAAAGCGACACATGACTAATGTGCTTAGTCTTTCATTTCTAAATAAAACCAACATTCGGCAGAAATTAGGTTCGCAATATAAACAACTGACAGCCTCAACAAACGTGTAGCAAGGAATACATATATATTGAATTTAATTTAAACTGTATTCGGATCTGTGGTGCTTTGGAACTGGCTCGCAGGGACCACGATGAATATTATGCCACCCAAAATAATGGGTTTTTTCGCAAGCTAATACAGTTCAGCGCGGAACTGGATAAAGATCTTCAAGTTCATCTCATTCAAGCATCAGTATTCAAAGGCATTTCTAACACTGCTCAGGACGAACTACTGGAATGCACGTTGTAACTGTATCTTGATGAAGTTTGTAAAGAAATATAGGCTGCCGATTATGTTGCAGTAATCGGAGATGAAAGCACAGATGTTGGTTGCTAATTTCAATTGGTTATTGTTTTGCGTTATGTTGTCGAGGGAAAATGTATTGAAAGGTTTTGGACCTTTGTTAGCCTAGAAAGTCAGAATGCTCATACTATAGCTGATATTATTCTGACGGAAATTGAACCAAAATTAATAGCTCAGTGTTACGATGGTGCAAACGTTATGAGTGGCAAGTCGAACGGGGTTCAGAAATTAATTAAAGACAAATATCCAAATGCAAACTACATCCATTGTTATGCGCACCAGTGCAATCATATGTCTACTGCAGCCTCTGTTAATCGCAAAGTCCGCATCTTTTTTGCCAACCTTTCAGGTAATTCTTCTTACTTTTCTAACTCGCCACAGAGATCAAAAGTCTTGCATAGCATTATTAAAAAAAACTTTCCCCGTGTGTGTTGTAAGTAGGCTGTTTAGGTTTTTTATATTGCTAACGCCACGTAGCGCTCTGTATGAAAATCACTGGCTGTGCTGTGTGCAGTCTGTGGCTGGTTTGCATTGTTGTCTGCCGTTGTAGTGTTGGGCAGCGGCAGCTGGATGTGAACAGCGCGTAGCGTTGCGCAGTTGGAGGTGAGCCGCCAGCAGTGGTGGATGTGTGGAGAGAGATGGCGGAGTTTTGAAATTTGTAAGACTGGATGTCATGAACTGCTATATACACTCCTGGAAATTGAAATAAGAACACCGTGAATTCATTGTCCCAGGAAGGGGAAACTTTATTGACACATTCCTGGGGTCAGATACATCACATGATCACACTGACAGAACCACAGGCACATAGACACAGGCAACAGAGCATGCACAATGTCGGCACTAGTACAGTGTACATCCACCTTTCGCAGCAATGCAGGCTGCTAGTCTCCCATGGAGACGATCGTAGAGATGCTGGATGTAGTCCTGTGGAACGGCTTTCCATGCCATTTCCACCTGGCGCCTCAGTTGGACCAGCGTTCGTGCTGGACGTGCAGACCGCGTGAGACGACGCTTCATCCAGTCCCAAACATGCTCAATGAGGGACAGATCCGGAGATCTTGCTGGCCAGGGTAGTTGACTTACACCTTCTAGAGCACGTTGGGTGGCACGGGATACACGCGGACGTGCATTGTCCTGTTGGAACAGCAAGTTCCCTTGCCGGTCTAGGAATGGTAGAACGATGGGTTCGATGACGGTTTGGATGTACCGTGCACTATTCAGTGTCCCCTCGACGATCACCAGAGGTGTACGGCCAGTGTAGGAGATCGCTCCCCACACCATGATGCCGGGTGTTGGCCCTGTGTGCCTCGGTCGTATGCAGTCCTGACTGTGGCGCTCACCTGCACGGCGCCAAACACGCATACGACCATCATTGGCACCAAGGCAGAAGCGACTCTCATCGCTGAAGACGACACGTCTGCATTCGTCCCTCCATTCACGCCTGTCGCGACACCACTGGAGGCGGGCTGCACGATGTTGGGGCGTGAGCGGAAGACGGCCTAACGTTGTGCGGGACCGTAGCCCAGCTTCATGGAGACGGTTGCGAATGGTCCTCGCCGATACCCCAGGAGCAACAGTGTCCCTAATTTGCTGGGAAGTGGCGGTGCGGTCCCCTACGGCACTGCGTAGGATCCTACGGTCTTGGCGTGCATCCGTGCGTCGCTGCGGTCCGGTCCCAGGTCGACGGGCACGTGCACCTTCCGCCGACCACTGGCGACAACATCGATGTACTGTGGAGACCTCACGCCCCACGTGTTGAGCAATTCGGCGGTACGTCCACCCGGCCTCCCGCATGCCCACTATACGCCCTCGCTCAAAGTCCGTCAACTGCACATACGGTTCACGTCCACGCTGTCGCGGCATGCTACCAGTGTTAAAGACTGCGATGGCCGTATGCCACGGCAAACTGGCTGACACTGACGGCGGCGGTGCACAAATGCTGCGCAGCTAGCGCCATTCGACGGCCAATACCGCGGTTCCTGGTGTGTCCGCTGTGCCGTGCGTGTGATCATTGCTTGTACAGCCCTCTCGCAGTGTCCGGAGCAAGTATGGTGGGTCTGACACACCGGTGTCAATGTGTTCTTTTTTCCATTTCCAGGAGTGTATATTAGGACTATTAAGGTAAATACATTGTTTGTTCTCTATTAAAATCTTTCATTTGCTAACCATCCCTATCAGTAGTTAGTGCCTTCCGTAGTTTGAATCTTTTATTTAGCTGGCAGTAGTGGCGCTCGCTGTATTGCTGTAGTTCGAGTAGCGAAGATTTTTTGTGAGGTAAGTGATTTGTGAAAGGTATAGGTTAATGTTAATCACTGCCATTCTTTTGTAGGGATTTTTGAAAGTCAGATTGCGTTGCGCTAAAAAAATATTGTGTGTCTGTTTAAGCACCATCTTGTATAATTTTCATAGTGTGATCAGATGGAATTACTATTCGCGAGTAGTAAAAGATGTTTTCGAAAATAGGGACAAATTTTATTATTGTTACGGAAGTTGCTGAAACAAGTGAGAGCATAGAACTATATTCTAGTGTTGAAAAAGCTGGTTCATGCTGGTTATACTGTAGCTGGTATAAATTCCATTATTTAAAACATTGCAAGGGTGCTGAAACAGTCCGGGGAGCAACCCGAATTGAAAAACGTAAAGGCAAGGTCAGTCAGTCTGCTATCAGTGGTGTGTATCGAAAGCTGCGGGTAGCATTCATGGCACGCTAGGTGAGGAGAGCCCTACGTCATAGTGACGTAGGCACGCGCCATCACGAGTTGTCCTATCGACTGTTGAGTGCGTCTTGAATGTGCGTTGTTATTTGCTTATGTGCCTTCATTGTCCTCTTGATTGTCCGGTGTTGCTAGCGTGTACGTCGTTCTGAACATGGGCTCTAACTGAGATGGGAGAACTTTCGAGCAGATCCATGAACATGGTCTGAAAGATTTCATTATCTTTCTTAGTTGATTTGCAACACGAAGGCAAAATTAAATGGAACTTGATGGTTTAATGTTTCTAGCAGCATTCGGAATTATCTCCAGAACCACTCCAATTTCTTAGTTTAACGTTTCTGCCCACATGAATTATGTACAATTCATTGGCTTTTATAAAAATACTAAACACTTTAATTTCTTCACACTTCACGTTTTTACTCACATGATTTGTTGAATATTAGTCGGATTGAAAACATGACTAGACACTTTTTTAACTTACGTTATGGTTGTAATTCCTTCATTCAGATATTCGTTACGTTCACGAAACACACAATAACATTCCACATTCTTTGGATTGCAGCTTAATAATTAATTACTTCACTTTTCTGTCCACACGATTTATCCATGATTCGTCGGATTTAAAAAGAATGACAAGCTTTTTTTTTTTATTTCGTTATGGCTCCTTCGCTCGGACATTAATTATGTTCATGAAATACACTATAACATCGCAAATTATTGGGATTACATTTAACAATTCATTCAGCTGGGATGAGCATATCACTACTCCTGCCACTTCGTTTGTACACATGTATTTACATTTAGCTTTGACGTTATTGGTACATCTGGAAAGATCGATATACGTACTCATTTAGTAGATTTAGGTTATTCACGTCACGATGACGTAGCGTTACGTCATTATGACGTAGGGTTCTCCTCACCTAGCGTGAAATGAATGCTACCCGAAAGCTGCAGAGGGGGCGAGAAGTGCCGGCCGATTGCCGGGCCACGGTATTGACGTAGTCTCGCGTCACTGGTCGGGGTCACGTGACATACACGGGGCTGCAGCGCCATCTCCACGGCAGCGAGCTGCGGCCGCGGTGTGAAGTCCGAGAATGTCTCAGCTTTCCTTCTCATCGATGCTCGGAGTGGACAGGGAATCCGAATCACTGATGGATACTAAAGTGAAAAATTAAGAATTGCAAGATACATAACTACTTTCATCAAGACTATGTGGGAACTTTGCTCTTCAAACTGGGAAGTGTGCCAGAAAGAAATACGTGTAACATGTATGAATCATCACAATTTTGCAGGTATTGTACCGTTTGCCTATAGTGCGATGAACTTCGATAATGTACAAAAGAGCTTTAGAAGGCAAGTTCGAAAGCAGGCATCAAAACCAGTTATAACTAAAAACCTGTAATCAACATATCAAAAGGTAGCAGACTTAATTTAACATGAAGTCTCTAAAGGAGTTAGTGAGCTTTTGTATTTAGGGCAGGCAAAGATATGTACTGGATGGACAGAAAATGAAACAGAGGAACAGAAACAGCCTGCAGTACTTTTGATAAACGGAACACGGTTTTTTAAATTTAACTTTCGTGGTTGCACAATCTCTCTTCGTAAATAAGATCAAAGTAATCGAGAACTGAGAGGAAATTCTTTATATCGTGCTCAGGACTGCTGATTAATTTCTCACGTATGTTAGTTGCTAGTCATGTTTTTCAAGATTTTTAGGACATCTACGTGTGTTATTGGGTTTGTCCAGTAACGTGTTTTATTTCGATACTTCTTGAAGTATCTTCTGAACCCTCCATGCTTGCAGTTGAATGGCGCCGTGTTAAACACTTCTCTCACATCTCTCTAGTACTGTGATGGACCAGAACTTGTCTAAAAATTCCCTTTCAAACTGTTCATAGGTGTGACATTTTTCCGCCATGTCAGTTGCCCACAACAAGACATGACCGTGTGTCTAACCTACCTTCTGCGCTTCGGTCCATTTCCTTGGTAAACCGTTCCGGAAGGCTCTCATGAACACAACGGGGTTTGTTTGCTTACCTTCGGAAGAAAAAATCGGGAACTGCCTGTGTCATACTAAGCCTTCACCCGCGAGCAAAGTACGCTGATGCTCATAAATTAAGGATAATTGCAGAATGTGGTGCCACACAACGTAGTACTACACAAAACTGGTGCTAATAGCATAGGCACATAGGAAACATACACGACACAAATCTGTAAGTCCACGGTATTGGTGGTAAGTTGAGAAAACTGTCCCAAAACACATGTGCTAGAAAACGCCACTGTTTCCTGCGCATGTACCCCGACATCAATATGGGATATGATCACCATGCACACGTATACAGGCCACACAACGGGTTGGTCGAGCAGCTGCTGGGTATAGCCTCCCATCCTTGCACCAGTGCCGCTCGGACCACCTGAAGTGTCCTGTTAAGACTTGCAGAGATACGTCGAACGAGAGCATCCCAGATGTGCTCGATGGGGTTTAGGTCTGGAGAACAGGCAGGCCACTCCATTCGCCCGATATCTTCTGTTACAAAACATCTCCTCCACGATGGCAGCTCGGTGCGGCCGTGCTTTATCATCCATCAGAGGAAGGTGGCACCCACTGCACCCCCGAAAAGGCGGACATACTGGTGGAAAGTGACGTCCCGATACACCTGACCTGTTACAGTTCCTCTGTCAAAGACGTGCAGGAGTGTACGTGCACCAATCATAATCCCACACCACACCATCAAACCACGACGTCCATATAGGTCCGTTTCAAGGAGATTAAGGGGTTCGTATCTGGTTCCTGGTTCACGCCAGATGAAAACCCGGCGAGAATCACTTTTCAGACTATACCTGGATTCGTCCATGAACATAACCTGGACCACTGTTCCAATGACTACGTACTATGTTCTTGACACCAGGCGTTACGGGCTCTCCTGTGACCAGGGGTGAGTGGAATGTACCTTGCAAGTATCAGGGCGAATAAACCATGTCTGTTCAGTCGTCTGTAGACTGTGTGTCTGGAGACAACTGTTCTAGTGGCTGAGGTAAGGTCCCGAGCAAGGCTACCTGCAGTACTCCGTGGCCGTCTGCGGACACTGATGGTGAGATATCGGTCTTCTTGTGGTGTTGTACACTGTGGATGTCCCATACTGTAGCACCTGGACACGTTTCCTGTCTGCTGAAATCGTTGCCATAATCTTGAGATTACACTTTGTGGCAAAAGGAGGGCCCGTGCTACGACCTGCTGTGTTTAACCAGCCTCCAGTCGCCCTACTATTCTACCCCTCATGACGTTATGAAATGTATTCTTTGAACCATTTTCAACACACAGTCACCATTAGCACGTCTGAAAACATGTGCACACTTACTCGCTGCACCGTACTCTTACATGCACCAACACACCTCTGCGTAATTGGACTGCTGCCGGCGCTACCGTACGACAACCGCAGGTCAAATGCACCGCATTGTAATACCCCGAGATGATTTAAACCCGCAAACCGCCCACCAGAGCGTTGTTTCACCATGTATCAGCATTATCCTTAATTTATGAGCATGAGTGTAGAAAGGCATGCAGCACTGTCCGCTGCCGGCGTGGCATTGTTTGGACGTATCGAATCGTACTGCGAATACCTCTGCTAGACAGGGACAGAAGTCTGCAGCACGTGTTGCATGTTACAGTTGCGATCTGTCCCACCTGGTTAGTTAGGGATCAAGAGCTGATAGATGTTTGGTGTATCTATACTGTCAATTCATTCTTGATAGCTTGAAGTTGAATGTTCCCTTTCGTTTTCAGTGTTATAACGCTGTTAGTAAGCGTTTTGTCCAGTGCTTTTACCTCTGATTTATTTCAGCCTTCTGTACCTTCATTGCTTCCTCGATTACATCTACATAGTGCTTATGTTCCTGGACTACCTTCTGCACCAGGGTAGTGCCTTGGTCTAGGATATCAGCCTCGGCTCTATCGTTCATTACGTAAATGTCTTAATCTATCCTTCCTTGCTCTGTTCTCATGAGATGAGTATTTAAACTTATGCTACTTAGTTCCAGTGACAGGTCTTGCACCTGTTCAGGTAGACATGTACGCTGCTTGCCACCCGTCGTCAATGGTACCTGCGAGTGTGTGTGTATTCTGACAACTCTGAGTGCTCCTGCTGCATCTTTGACTCTCAGATACTTCCTTCACCTTTTTAGCGAACTGTTCTTGTGTCTTGCCTATTGACAAATTTTCTTTAGATCTTTCCACATACTTACAAGTTTATACAATATTTCATTTGTAAGATCGGCAGGCAAATCTTTTGCTAACTCATTGAACTGTTGTGTTACGTCGGTTTTGAAAGCATCAAGAGTTTGATTTTGCTGTTCAATTAAGTCCCTTTGTATATCTGCCTGTTGTTTTGAAAACTGATTGAAGCTTTGTTTAAATAACTGTTGTAACATTTGTATCGTGACCGGGGATTCCGGTGAGCGCAATGCATCCTGTCCAATCACGTTTGCTTTACGTGTAAGTGTGGCAGGTAAAGACTGATTCAATAAGTCTGTGCTGTCGCGCGTTACAGTTTCACAACGGAAAAAATACCCCCTAGAGAAAATTGTGACTGTCTCACCTGCTGTCATTGCACCATTTCGAATGATTATGTTACTATCATCTGTATCCACGTTAATTGAAGAATTTAATTGGTTGTCGTCACTGCGACCGACATTTTTTATTTCGATTTCATTTGCTGCCGGGTCCGTTTCGGTGACATCTTGTGCCTGGCTAACATGCAATGGACTGGCAAAAGTTGGCCTATTGTTCAAAAATGTTTCAAATGGCTCTGAGCACAATGGGACTTAACATTTGAGGTCATCAGTTCCCTTGAACTTAGATCTACTTAAACCTAACTAAGCTAAGGACATCACACACATCCATGCCCGAGGCAGGATTCGAACCTGCGACCGTAGTGGGCGCGCTGTTCCAGACTGAAGCGCCTAGAACCGCTCGGCCACAACGGCGGGCCTATGGTCTGTATTCATTTTTTTTATGCTTTTACAAAATGAGAAGATAAATGAATATTTTTGAAAATGAAATATTGTGTTTGTAACGAACCATGGACCTTGCCGTTGGTGGGGAGGCTTGCGAGCCTCAGCGATACAGGTGTCCGTACCGTAGGTACAACCACCACGGAAGGGTATCAGCTGAGAAGCAAGCCAAACGTGTGGTTCCTGAAGAGGGGCAGCAGCCTTTTCAGTAGTTGCAGGGGCAACAGTCTTTATGATTGACTGATCTGGCCTTGTAACATTAACCAAAACGGCCTTGCTGTGCTGGTACTGCGAACGGCTGAAAGCAAGGGGAAACTACAGACGTAATTTTTCCAGAGAGCACGCGGCTTTACTGTATGATTAAATGATGATGGCGTCCTCTTGGGTAAAATATTCCGGAGGTAAAATAGTCCCCCATTCGGATCTCCGGGCGGGGACTACTCTAGAGGACGTCATTATCAGGAGAAAGAAAACTGGCGTTCTACGGATCGGAGCGTGGAATGTCAGATCCCTTAATCGGGCAGGTAGGTTAGAAAATTTAAAAAGGGAAATGGATAGGTTAAAGTTAGATATAGTGGGAATTAGTGAAGTTCGGTGGCAGGAGGAACACGACTTTTGGTCAGGTGACTACAGGGTTATAATACAGGTATGGAAAGGGGAAGCTGGCAAAGCTTATAGGTGACAGCATAGGTGGGGGTGGTGGGATCACTCATGGAAAAATTCCGGTAGTTGTTGGTGTTAGAGCTGTACCTTTTTTTAGATTGAAGTCAGCTGATAGGTATTCCTACTTAAGTGAAGTCTCTCTAACAAAGAAACCACTTTCGACAAAGCTTAGGTATCAGATTAATGAGGGAATTAGTATATTTCATCAAAATATACAGGGTATGAGAGATAAAGTCAGTGAACTGCTTATAGATGTTGACTCTGAAAATATTGGTATATCTGAACATTTCTTAAATAAGGAGATAATTCAGAGGCTTCCTTTACCAGGATACAGGTTGGCTGGCAGCTTTTCTAGGAGCTCTTTGCGGTGTGGGGGAGTAGCTATTTATGTGAAAAACGGTATCCCATTTGAGTCAATTGATGTTTCAATGTCCTCCACTGAAAAGGTGTTTGAATGTTGTGCCGGTGTGGTTAAATTTAGTGGAGCTAAACTTCTTACTGTTGTTATTTATAGATCCCTAGACTCCGAGTTCACAACATTTTTGCTAAAGCTAGAGGAGGTTCTTGGTTCATACAAAAAGTTAGTTATATGTGGTGACTTCAATATTAATTGTATAAGTGATTGTGCAAGGAAATGGATGCTGGTAGAACTCCTTAATTCATATAATCTTATGCAAACCGTATTCTTTCCAACGAGAGAGCAAGGGAACAGTAGACAATATTTTTGTTCATTTCTCATTACTGGAAGGGCATTCTGTTAGCAAAAATGTGAATGGCCTTTCAGATCATGATGCACAAATTTTAATTCTAAAAGATTTTTGTGCTGCATCACGTGTGAAATATAGTCATCAGCTGTTTAGGAAAGCAGATTCAGTTGCTGTAGAGATATTTGTAAACCACATCAAGGAACAAGAGTGGCAAGATGTTTATAGCGCTGATACAGTAGACGATAAATATAATGCTCTTCTCAAGACTTTTCTAATGCTCTTTGAAAGTTGCTTTCCGTTAGAACGTTCAAAACAGGGTACTAGCACAAACAGGCAGCCTGGGTCGCTGACTACAGGGATAAGAATATCTTGTCGAACAAAGTGGCAATTATATCAAAACGATGGAAACAGTCACAATCTAAATGCAGCAGCCCATTACAAACAGTATTGTAAGGTGCTTCAAAAAGTTATTAGGAAGGCAAAAAGTATGTGGTATGCAAATAGAATAGCTAACTCTCAGGATAAAATTAAAACCATATGGTCAGTCGTAAAGGAAGTGGCTGGTCTGCAGAGACAGGTAAAGGATATAGAATCAGTGCGTAGTGGGAATGTCCGTGTTACTGATAAGTCGCATATATGTACAGTATTTAATAATCACTTTCTAAATATAGCAGGTGAACTAAATAGAAACCTAGTCCCAACAGGGAATCATATAGCGCTCTTAGAAAAAAGTGTTCCGAGACTGTTACCTGAAAGGCTCCTCCATGATACTGACAAGAGGGAGCTTGAGTTAATAATTAAATCACTAAATGCCAAGAACTCTCATGGATATGACGGGGTATCTAGCAGAATACGGAAGTATTGTTCTATGTATGTTAGCCCAGTACTTAGCCATAACTGTAACTTTTCCTTTAGGAGTGGTCGGTTTCCTGACCGATTAAAGTACTCGGTAGTGAAGCCACTTTATAAAAAGGGAAACAGGGATAATATTGACAATTATAGACCTATTTCTATGCCATCGGTGTTTGCTAAAATTATCGAGAAGGTTGTATATACAAGGTTACTGGAGCATTTAAATTCACATAATTTGCTGTCAAATGTACAGTTTGGTCTTAGAAATGGCTTAACAACTGAAAATACTATATTCTCTTTTCTCTGTGAGGTTTTGGACGGATTAAATAAAAGGTTGCGAACGTTAGGTGTTTTCTTTGATTTAACGAAGGCTTTTGACTGTGTTGACCACAAAATATTACTGCAGAAGTTGGACCATTATGGAGTATGGGGAGTAGCTTACAATTGGTTCGCCTCTTACTTTAAGAACAGAAAGCAGAAGGTAATTCTCCGCAATATTGAGAGTGGTAGTGATGTTCAGTCCCAATGGGGCACTGTTAAGTGGGGCGTTCCCCAAGGGTCGGTGCTGGGGCCACTGCTGTTTCTTATTTATATAAATGATATGCCTTCCAGTATTAAAGGTGATTCAAAAATATTTCTGTTTGCTGATGACACCAGCTTGGTAGTGAAGGATCTTGTGTGTAATATTGAAACATTATCAAATAATGTAGTTCATGAAGTAAGTTCATGGCTTGTGGAAAATAATTTGATGCTAAATCACAGTAAGACTCACTTTTTACAGTTTCTAACTCACAATTCAACAAGAGCTGATATTTTAATCAGACAGAATGGGCATATTATAAGCGAGACGGAACAGTTCAAGTTCCTAGGCGTTCGGATAGATAGTAAGCTGTTGTGGAAAACCCATGTTCAAGTTCTTGTTCAGAAACTAAATGCCGCTTTATTTACCATTAGAACAGTATCTGAAATAAGTGACATTTCAACACGAAAAGTAGTCTACTTAGCATATTCTGCTGCATCCATTTTCAATAAGCTACCACAAGAATTAAAAAACCTTAGCAGTAGCCCAAACACTTTCAAGTCTAAACTAAAGAGTTTCCTCATGGCTCACTCCTTCTATTCTGACGAGGAGCTCCGGGAAGAGCTAAAAGATAAAGCAAATTCCAGTGTTACATTTTTTATTTTCTTTATTTAAATTAACGCCTTGTCGCCTGAATACGTTACTTATATTTCATTTTATCTGTTTGTACAATCCACAACAGAATATGTTTCTTATATTTCATTTTATCTGTTTCTACAATCGTGTTACACAATTTCAAGTACTGACTCGTTCCATGACCATGGAGACTTCTCCTTAATGTGGTCCCACCGAACAATAAATAAATAAATAAATAAATAATCAAATAGCGGTAATGCAGCAGTAGGTTTAATAATGAATAAAAAATAGGAGTGCGGGTAAGCCACTACAAACAGCATAGTGAACGCATTATTGTGGCAAAGATAGACACGAAGCCCACGCCTACTACAGTAGTACAAGTTTATATGCCAACTAGCTCTGCAGATGATGAAGAAATTGATGAAATGTATGATGAGATAAAAGAAATTATTCAGGTAGCGGAGGGAGACGAAAATTTAATAATCATGGATGACTGGAATTCGAGAGTATGGAAAGGGAACAAAAGAAACATAAGAGGTGAATATGGATTGGGGCTAAGAAATGAAAGAGGAAGCCACCTGGTAGAGTATTGCACAGAGCATAACTTAATCGTAGCCAACACTTGGTTCAAGAATCATAAAAGAAGGTTGTATGCATGGAAGAATCCTTGAGATACTAGAAGGTATCAGATAGATTATATAATGCTAAGACAAAGATTTAGGAACCAGGTTTTAAATTGTAATTCATTTCCAGGGGCAGATGTGGATTCTGACCACAACTATTGGTTATGAACTGTAGATTAAAACTGAAGAAACTGCAAAAAGGTGGGGATTTAAGGAGATGGGACCTGGATAAACTGACTAAACCAGAGTTTGTACAGACTTTCAGGCAGAGCATAAGGGAAAAATTGACAGGAATGGGGGAAATAAGTACAGCAGTAAAAGAATGGGTAGCTCTGAGGGATGAAGTAGTGAAGGCAGCAGAGGATCAAGTAGGTAAAAAGACGAGGGCCAGTAGAAATCTTTGGGTAACACAAGAAATATTGAATTTAATTAATGAAAAGAGAAAATATAAAAATACAGTAAACGAGCCAGGCGAAATGGAATACAAACGTCTCAAAAATGAGATCGACAGGAAGTGCAAAATGGCTAAGCAGGAATGGCTAGAGGACAAATGTAAGGATGTAGAAAGGCTTATCTCACTAGGGGTAAGATGGATACTGCCTACAGGAAAATTAAAGAGACCTTTGGAGAGAAGAGAACCTCGTGTATGAATATCAAGAGCTCAGATGGCAACACAGTTCTAAGCAAAGAAGGGAAAGCAGAAAGGTGGTAGGAGTACATAGAAGGTTTATACAAGGGCGATGTACTTGAGGACAATATTATGGAAATGGAAGAGGATGTAGATGAAGATGAAATGGGAGTTACGATACTGCGTGAAGAGTTTGACAGAGCACTGAAAGACCTGATTCGAAACAAGGCCCCGAGTGTAGACAACATTCCATTAGAACTACTGACATCCTTGGGAGAGCCAGTCCTGACAAAACTCTACCATCTGGTGAGCAAGATGTATGAGACAAGCGAAATACCCTCACACTTCAAGATGAATATAATAATTCCAATCCCAAAGAAAGCTGGTGTTGACAGATGTGAAAATTAACGAACTATCAGTTTAATAAGTCACAGCTGCAAAATACTAACGCGAATTCTTTACAGACGAATGGTGAAACTGGTAGAAGCCGACCTCGGGGAAGATCAGTTTGGATTCCGTAGAAATGTTGGAACTCGCGAGGCAATACTGACCTTACGACTTATCTTAGAAGAAAGATTAAGGAAAGGCAATTCTACATTTCTAGCATTTGTAGACTTAGAGAACGCTTTTGACAATGTTGACTGGAATACTCTCTTTCAAATTCTGAAGGTGGCAGGGGTAAAATACAGGGAGCGAAAGGGTATTTACAATTTGTATAGAAAGCAGATGGCAGTTATAATAGTCGAGGGACATGAAAGGGAAGCAGTGGTTGGGAAGGGGTGAGACAGGTTTGTAGCCTCTCCCCGATTTTATTCAATCTGTATATTGAGCAAGCAGTAAAGGAAACAAAAGAAAAGTTCGGAGTAGGTATTAAAATCCATGGAGAAGAAATAAAAATTTTGAGGTTCGCCGATGACATTGTAATTCAGTCAGAGGCAGCAAAGGACTTGGAAGAGCAGTTGAACGGAGTGGACAGTGCCTTGAAAGGAGGATATAAGATGAACATCAACAAAAGCAAAACGAGAATCATGGAATGTAGTCGAGTTAAGGCCGGTGATGCTGAGGGAAATGGATTAGGAAATGAGACACTTAAAGTAGTAAAGGAGTTTTGTTATTTGGGGAGCAAAATAACTGATGATGGTCGAAGTAGAGAGGATATAAAATGCAGACTGGTAATGGCAAGGAAAGCTTTTCTGAAGAAGAAACATTTTGTAACATCGAGTATAGATTTAGTTGTCAGGAAGTCGTTTCTGAAAGTATTTGTATGGAGTGTAGCCATGTATGGAAGTGAAACATGGACGATAAATAGTTTGGACAAGAAGAGAATAGATGCTTTCAAAATGTGGTGCTACTGAAGAATGCTGAAGATTAGATGGGTAGATCATGTAACTAATGAGGAGGTATTGAATAGAATTTGGGAGAAGAGGAGTTTGTGGCACAACTTGACAAGAAGAAGGGACTGGTTGGTGGGACATGTTCTGAGGCATTAGGGGGATCACAAATTTAGCACTGGAGTGCAGCGTGGAGGGTAAAAATCGTAGAGGGAGACCAAGAGATGAATACACTAAGCAGATTCAGAAGGATGTAGGTTGCAGTAAGTACTGGGATATGAAGAAGCTTGCACAGGATAGAGTAGCATGGAGACCTGCATCAAACCAGTCTCAGGACTGAAGATCACAACAACAACAACATGTTTTAAGGCGACCGACCATTTTATGAACTTTTACTATTTTTCATTCTTTTGATGGTGGCAGACTTTGATTTTGATACATTTTCTGCTGGGTTGGTCCGAGTACGAAATGGTGCATATAATTATAGAGCTGGATCGTTGGTATCAATGTGTTGTAGAATTATGGAAGATCTTTTGTGCTGAAGAATTGACGAACGAAAATGTCCTCTGTAAAAATAACATGGATTCTGCAAAGAGAGATCTTCCGAAACTCATCTCGGTCTGTTCCTCCATGAGAGCCTTAGCGCTGTAGACAACTGCGCTCAGGTTGATGCCATATTCTTTGACTTCAGGAAGGCATTCGACGCCGTCCCGCGCTACCCTTTAGTACAAAAAATAAATAAAGATAATAAAAGAAAACAAGGTTGTCGAGTATCGGACTAGATTTGCGACTGGACTAAAGAACTCATCACATTGCTCTTTAACGGCACAAAATGGATACATGTAAAGGTAATTTCCGGAGAGCCCCAAGAGGGAGAGGAAGGGCGGTTACTGTGAACGGCGTACATGACAGACAAAGAAGAAAGCATAGGAAGTTCCTAAGACTGTTCGCAGATGATGGGGTTTTCGATAAGAAAACAGCAACGCCAGAAGGTAGCACTGGTTTGCAGATTGACCTGCAGAAGACTGATGAATGGTGTAGGCTCTAGCCGGTGACACTAAACGTAAGTAAATGTAACACATAGCGCATACGTAGGGAAAGAAATCCGCTACTGTACAACTACAGTCTTGTGGGAAACTGTTCGAAACACTGTCTACAGTGAAATATCTAGGAGTAAATATTCACAGTGATCTTATGTGGAATGACCATATGAGACAAACAGTAGGAAAAGTAGATGCCAGACTGAGGTCCATAGGAAAAATCTTAAGGAAATACAATTCATCCATGGAGGAAGAGGCTTACGAGGCACTTGTTCGACCGGTTCTTGAGTATTGTTCATCAGTATGACATCCTTCCTAATAGGACTCATGGAAAAGGTATAGGAGATCCAGCGAAGAGCGGTGCTTTTCGTCACTAGGTCGTTTAGTCAGCGCGAGAGCGTTACAGAGATGGTCAACAAACTACAGTGGCAGACGTTACAAGAGAGGCATTGTGCATCACGGAGGAGTTTACTGTTCGTATTTCGAGAGAGCACTCTCCGGGACGAGACGAACAACATATTACTTCCTGCAAAACCCATCTCGCGAAATCACCACTGCGGCAAAATTCGAGAAATTGGAGCCAATACAGAGCCTCTCCGACAATCATTCTTCACGTGGGCCATTCGCGAGAGGAACAAGCCAGGAGGGATTCGTTAGTAGCACCAGAAGTATCCTCCGCCACACACCGTTAGGTGGCTTGCAATATATGATGTAGATGTAGGTGCAATCTGTAGAATAATGGAAATGGAAATCAGCGTTTGGCGTCATCGGCCGGGAGGCCCCTTACGGGGCAGGTCCGACTGCCTTGGTGCAGGCCTTATTACATTCGACGCCACACTGGGCGACCTGCGCGCCGGATGGGGATGAAATGATGATGAAGACAACACAACACCCAGTCCCTGAGCGGAGGAAATCCCCCACCCAGTCGGGAATCGAGCCCGGGTCCGTAGGACGGCAATCCGTCACGCTGACCACTCAGCTACCGGGGTGGACTGTAGAAAAATATAGGGTCTACTTGAACAGAAACTGTGGATAGCACTACAGGTCTTGTGTGAGCGTGGATGTTCTGATTAGGAACAGTGTTTTGCGGTTTCTTTCTAGCCAGTGGTCTTAAGATAGGTAGCATACATCGCACGCCAATGAGGAGTTGAAGATGAACTGAGAGTATAAAGATTCATTATATATAACTGGCGGATGCTTGACAATGGCTTTTGTAAATGCAATGTTATTCGTAGTTGACCGTGAAATAAGACTCAAATAATCGGACTTCATATTTAAATCGTTTCCAAAGACTGCTGCGGTAGATGCAGACTCAAAATCTAAATCTCAATATTAGAATAATTTGCCAGCCATGTCAATACGTCGTACAGAGGTGACTGTCTGCTAAACATAAAAAAGGTTACACAGTTAGTTAAATCAGATATATTCAACGAATAAGCCTACAGTTAAATAATTCTACTTACTTTCATAAATTCTTTACAGAATCGAGTGCCTAGTAAGACTGCAACTCGCAGTGTTCTTATGTAACATCAAATATGGCGGTGTGCCAGTTAATAAAATATACGTGCTTCCCGCACCAGCTATTCTACACGACCTACTTCTTCTTAATGAAACATAAGAGTGTCATAACTGTATTTTGGTTTATCAGCGGCATAGCGCTGCAGTTCTGTGCCATAGGCTTTATTTATTTGTCAGAGATTAATTATTTAATTAAGATTTCGCGTTTCCGAGGAAACTCACGCACGGCATACAAATGTGCCTTTATAACTGGTAACCTGAAAGTTAGACGCAACAGAGGCTTGATCGTCAGTTGTTAATTGTTCAGGTGTTTTACGTCTTGACAACATCTCTGGTATTTGGTCTTGCGTTTCTGTAACTTCAGATGTGTGAGCTTGATGAATTCCATGGTGGCCGAGCGGTTCTAGGCGCCTCAGTCCGGAACCGCGCAACTGCTAAGGTCGCAGGTACGAATCCTGCCTCGGTCATGGATGTGTGTGATGTCCTTAGGTTAGTTAGGTATAAGTAGTTCTAAGTTCTAGGGGGCTTATGACCCCAGCTGTTGAGTTCGATAGTGCTCAGAACCACTTGAACTTTTTTTTTTAATGTCCTGTAGTTGAACAGGGAAGGTAATCTCTTTCTTGAAACACATTTCTGTTTACAGGCCAAATGCCTGTTTTCCGAAACCTGTTCACTGCTGTGGACATTGTAGCTGAATGAATGAAGGCTTTGCCAAATAAACTTGCGATCTGATAAAGCGTAACAACTTTTCTAGGATGGGTGCGAAGCCACGATCTTACTTCATCTTCGTAAAATTTACTTATAGGTTTCATAAATGCCACGTCCAATGGTTGAAGACGGTGTGAGCAGTGTGGTGACAAACACCGCAAGACAACCCCATTTCCGCGGGCCACATCTATCAGTTCTAAATTCTTGGCTTGCGTTTTGTGGCCGTCCGATATGAGATGTATTGGACTTTCCTTTGGCGCTCCAGTAAATGCAATAAACTTCTTAAACAAAGTCAAAAATAGTTCTTTTGTCGTCCAACCAGTTTCTGGGACTTCTGCCGTGGCACCAAGGGTCAGGCTAGTGTCAAACGCTTGTTGCATTCGTTTTCGAGGATAAATTAACATAGGTGGTACGTAGCACCCCGACGCTGAAACACAGATTTCTGCAGTCACAGTCCGGCCTCTTTCTGCTGAAGTAACTGCTCCCACATGTCTGTGCCCTTTCAAAGGATCCATCTTTGTGTGATCTTGTGGAATGACTGTTAAACCAGTCCCATCGCAATTGAAAATTCTGTCTCCCGTAAACTTGAATGTGTCTAATTGACTTTCTAACAGATCGAAAAACCGATCTACAGCAATTCGATTAAACCCCATTGCTCGTGCGATTGATGTGGCCTCTGGTTTTCGTATTGTTAAGGTAGGATTTCGTGCAAGAAACCCATTTAACCAATCTCTTCCAGCAGATTTGGCTGCAATATTAAATGCATGTTTGATGTTGTTTTGTTCAGCTAGCTGAAAAGCAAGCCCACAAAGTTCTTTAAGTGTTAGGCCAAAATACTGTCCTTCCATCTGTGTTAAGTAGGCTGTAAGTTCTGCCTCTTGTTCTGGGGTAAGCACACTAGTGACTGGTCTTAAACTTTTCACAACTGTATAGCCAGGATTAGCACGTTTCTTTGCCACATGTCGTTCAATCGTTGTCTGTGGCACGTTGAACTGTCGAGCAGCCCTGAAAGAACCCATATGACCTTCCATAACAGCATTTACAGCGCCTTCCATTGACTCCAATGACCAATCTTGCCTAGACGTTTGTCGCCGATATTTGAGAACCATCTGAAATAAAACACGTGGAACGTACTATTGAGTCAGGTCATTCCTGGTAATCTATATTATATAGTAAATACCATATTTCCAATAGTCAGTCGTTAAAGCATAGCGAGAATACTGACTTTTCACGTTTTGTGTATTTTTATTCACCATATAGCCTAAGGCATACTTTGTAATCAAATAGGAAACGTTGGAATAACGAATACCATTATATTTACAATTGTATTCAATGTATAATGTACGTGTTCAAAAGCCGCAGCGAGATAAACACATGAGACGATAAGAACGTAATGGTTGGACAAATAGTAGGGGCAGGACGTGGAAGCTCCCCATCTTGCCCCACCCCATCTTGCCTCCTACCATGCTGTCAGGTTACGTTACGCCTACATGAACACTATTTAATGAACATTGACTACTGACACGGCAGTTTACTGTTAATAAGACGTACTACTCAGTGCTATATATACAGTCTGGAGAAATGTTCAGGAAACACATGATTTAGGACCTCGAAAAGTGTAAAACATTGCAAATCAGTATAAGAATTGTACGTACCTTGCAAAGCTCACAGAAACCGCCGCGAAACTAAGGTTCAGCAATGTCAACACACTGGGACCTGTGTATTGATGATGTTGACGTAGCTATCCACAGATGGCAGCACTCTAACTGTAGCTTATAGCCCTTCTCCGTCTTACCCCGCCTTCCCCTACAGTGTCGTTCAGTGATATATGTGCATACTGTCTACGAAATGTACCGCGAGTAGAGTTACTAATAAAGAAGTAATAAATTATAACGTCATGGTTCATGCGGTACTTGTACTGCATGGAGAGCGGAAAAGTATTAAGCGATAAAGTCCTTCCTTTCATCATCTTGTAGCGGCTGTCATCGCTGAGTACTCTCATTCTCAAATACTGGATTAATAAATTCTGGGAATTCACGCGTCACGGGCTACTCGTCTTTTTCACCCCCACCTCCACTCCTTTGATAGGTAGGCGGTCCTTACAGTCACAGCGGTTGTTGTCCATCAGTACGATATATGCGCACCAAGTATGGTTGAAGTCGGTCGAGTAGTTTAGGAGGAGATGTGCAAGATATACACGCACACAGACACACACACACACACACACACACACACACACACACACACATACACACACACATGCATCTGTTTCATAATATGTACTGATTATTGTAGTAACAATTTTGCCTCAGCGAAGGGGCACCAGTTGGGTTTAACATACTTGAAGAAACTTACTGACGGTCTTCTTCCCCGAACGGAGGTCTTTGTAGGGGGTAGTGGCGATGTTACAGTGTACTTGCGTCGTGCCTCCCGGGAGTGACTACTTTTTTTTTGTCCACGTGTTTATCTCGGTTGTTTTGTGTCGATAACTATACGCTGGTTCGTACTACAGAACTTCGAGAGGGAAGCGTGTGGTCCAAATGAGTCGAAGCGGCTCGCAGGCCGGTTTTTCAGACAGTGGGTTACGCACGCCTTTGAGCGCACCCGAGCGACCACAGCCGAGACCGCAAGGACGCTGCGTACACAGTGGGTTCCAGCGGCCCCTGCTCCACTGCCCCGCCCAGCCACGCGCGTCGCTGGAGGGCCTCGCGGCTCAGCTCAGCTCATTACCACCACAATGGCAGGGGGGGGGGGGAGGGGGGCGGCCACTCGCCGCTGCTCCGGAGCGCGTGCCCCGTCGATTAACATCAGGTCAGGGGGCGCACCAAAACCCCGGAACGCCGCCACACGGCGGCCAGTGTAAACAGCTCGCCAATCGCTTAGCCCCTCGATCTGTCCGCGCGTGTTCTGTCACAAACCGAATCGGTCGGCTCTTCTCAACTCTGTCTGTCTCTCTCTCTCTCTCGAAAACTGACAGAAACGATGAGCGTGCGCTGTGCTAACCGAGGTCGCCAGCAGTCCTAGCAGACAAAGGGCAGCAGACAACAGAGGTGCTCCCTCTGTGTGTGTACCTACGTGCCCGCCCTAAGAACTTCACTTCAGGCGTGTCAAATGGGGCACAGAACATAACAGTTGGAATAATTACTCTACTGGCCATTAAAATTGCTACACCAAGAAGAAATGCAGATGACAAATGGGTATTCAATGGACAAATATATTATACTAGAACTGACATGTGATTACATTTTCACGCAATTTGGGGGCATAGATCCTGAGAAATCAGTACCCAGAACAACGGCCTTGATACACCTGGACATTGAGTCAAACACACCTCGGACGGCGTGTACAGGTACAGCTGCCCATGCAGCTTCAACACGATACCACATTTCATCAAGAGTAGTGACTGGCGTATTGTGACGAGCCCGTTGCTCGGCCACCATTGACCAGACGTTTTCAACTGGTGAGAGATCTGGAGAATGTGCTGGCCAGGGAAGCAGTCGAGCATTTTCTGTATCCAGAAAGGCCCGTACAGGACTTGCAACATGCGGTCGTGCATTATCCTGCTGGAATGTAGGGTTTCGCACGGATCGAACGAAGGGTAGAGCCACGGGTCGTATCACATCTGAAATGTAACGTCCACTGTTCAAAGTGCCGTCAATAATAACAAGAGGTAACCGAGACGTGTAATCAATGGCACCCCATATTACCACGCCGTGTGATACGCCAGTATGGCGATGAAGAATACACGCTTCCAATGTGCGTTCACCACGATGTCGCCAAACACGGATGCGACCGTCATGATGCTGTAAACAGAACCTGGATTCATCCGAAAAAATTACGTTTTGCTATTCGTGCACCCAGGTTCATCGTTGGGTACACCATCCTGTCTGTGATGCAGCGTCACGGGTAGCCGCAGCCACGGTCTCCGAGCTGATAGTCCCTGCTGCTGCAAACGTCGTCGAACTGTTAGTGCAGATGGTTGTTGTCTTGCAAACGTCCGCATCTTTTGAGTCAGGGATCGAGACGTGACTGCACGATCCGTTACAGCCGTGCGGATAAGATGCCTGTCATCTTGACTGCTAGTGATACGAGGCCGTTGGGATCCAGCACGGCGTTCTGTATTACCCTCCTGAACCGTATTGTGCTAACAGTCACTGGATCTCGACCAACACGAGCAGCAATGTCGCGATACGATAAACCGCTATCATGATAGGCTAAAATTCGACCTTTATCAAAGTCGGAAACATGATGGTACGTATTTCTCCTCCTTACACGAGGCATCCTAACAACAACGTTTCACCAGGCAACGCCGGTCAACTGCTGTTTGTGTATGAGAAATTGGTTGGAATCGTTTCTCATGTCAGCACGTTGTAGGTGTCGCCACCGGCGCCAACCTTGTGTGAATGCTCTGAAAAGCTAATCATTTCCATATCAAAGCATCTTCTTCCTGTCGGTTAAATTTCGCGTCTGTAGCACGTCATCTTGTTGGTGTAGTAATTTTAATGGCCAGTAGTGTACATATGAATAATTTAATAGCTTATCCAAGAAACAATTTTTTTTTGTAAACAAGATACCATAACTACAAATTCTCCTTTGCAGTAACAAAACAGTTGAGAGGGGCTGAACTTATCCCTAGTTGCCACTGGTGCTTGATAGCGACTTGGGATGGTCTCCATGACGTCATATCAAATCTAGTGCAAGTCGATCTCTTTCGTGCATAAAGCTTGTTGGTGACTGCAGCTCCTTCTTACACTGTAGGTTAGACACGTCCTTCATCACTGGCTTGTCCATGTGGTCCATATCTTCTCCTGCGAGAAACGTATGCACCAGAGCAGGTCGATGCGGATGGCAGTCATGTAAATAAAGAGCACAATCACATCTCCGTACCTTTGGTCGTTCGCAATTAATGTAATATTAGAAAATAATCCGGTCCCAAACAAGATGACACATAGGTGTCGAAACATGTCCAGGTAAATAGAAACAAGAGAAAATGCGGTGTTGAAAACCCGAGATTTATTGGTCGCCACTACGGGATCGGAGCCAGATAGGATTGATAGGCAAAATAGATATGATCCATAGAAGAGCATTGCGTCTCGTTACTAGTTTATTTTATAAGGTCAGGCAGGCGCGTTAAGAGAGATGTGCTTTACTGTTAAAATTCCGACAGCCTACATTCCTAGAAGAGTCAGCCCATATATTACTTTCTCCTACTGGAAGTAGGTTGTTTAGGTTTTTATGTTGGTAACGACACGTTGTGCTCTGTATGAAAATCGTTGACCGCGCTGTGTGCAGTCTGTGGCTGGTTGGACTGATTGTTGAAATATTCGCTAGTGTAGTGTTGGGCAGTTGGATGTGAACAGCGCGTAGCGTTATGCCGTTGGAGGTGAGCCGCCATCAGTGGTGGATGTGTAGAGAGAGATGCCAGAGTTTTGAGAGGTTACTATAAGCGGACGATCTGGATGTGTGTCCGCCAAAAAAAGGAAATTTGTAAAGATGAATGTCATGAATTGATATATAAGGTAAGTACATTGTTTGTTCTCTATCAAAATCTTTCATTTGCTAACTATGTCTATCAGCAGTTAGTGCCTTCAGTAGTTAGAATCTTTTATTTATCTGGCAGTACTGCCGCTCGATGTATTGCAGTAGTTCGAGTAACGAAGATTTTTGTGAGGTAAGTGATTCATGACCGGTATAGGTTATTGTTAGTCAGGGCCCTTCTTTTTTAGGGATTTTTGAAAGTCAGATTGCCTTGCGCTAAAAATATTGTGTGTAGGTTTAGTGATGATCAGAGTGAGTAAAGAGAAAACTGTCTGAGTATGTTGAGTTTTGCTCAGCTGTTTGAAAATCAAATAACATAGCAGTTTACTAGCACCGTCATTCATAATTTTTTTTAAGCGGACGTTTCACTACGAACGAGTCACGAAAATACCGTGAAGGTAAAAATGCAGACATTCAACGACTCGCAATCTTTCTCGCCGAGCACCGCTCGCAGGTGGGATATTAAGGGCAGAAAGTGACAGCGGTACACGAACAGATGTAGAAGTAGACATATACCAGTTGGCTGCTACGTCCCGTTCCCGACGAAGTCAGTGACGGGGCTCAAGTTCGATTAGCGAAGGACACAGCCCAAGTCTGTTTCATACAAACAGTCCCAGCATTTGTCGTTAACCGAATTTGCAAAACCACGGAAACCTAAAACAGTATGGCTGGACAGGGATTTTGAACTGTCACCGTCCCGACTGCAGCATCCAGCTCTGTGGCAACTGTTGGTTGGTTGATTTGGGGGAGTAGACTAAAAAGCGAGATCATCGGATTAGGGAAGGAAATCGGTCGTGCGCTTTCAAAGGAAACATCCCAGCATCTACCTCAAGCTATTTTGGGTAGTCACGGAAAACCCAAATCAGGATGGCCTGACGCAGCTTTAGAACCGTCGTCCTCCAGAATGCGAGTCCAGTTTTCGTTCGGTTTTGGTTTTGCTTTAGGGCGCAAAAAAGCTACTATGGTCATACGCAGCCAAGTCAAAACTATAGAACGCGAAGACAGAGAAAAGCTAAAAACGACTATACGTCAGTACCAACTGACATAATAGAAGACAGCTAGAAACAGGCACGTGGAAAAAGGGCTACAAAAGACACCAACGACACCATACAGAAGCGGAGATCCAAAACTAAAAATTAAATGGCGTTCGTCATATTGCGTTGGTGGTAAAAAGTAAAACGCGGTCGACAGTCCACGCGTCCTTTGCTAAAACGGCCGATAACTCAAACGGCAAACCCGAGCGGAAACGCAAACTGTTAGGAAATGGGCATTCCGTCAGGAATATTCGGACAGTTAGAACTAGGGTGCAATGTGTACAAAGTTGTGGGGTAGCACCATTTATCAAATGACGATGGCTAAAAAGGCGGTGTCCAATACACACCTAGTTAAAATGACCTCCTCCCGGCAGGAGGGCAGAGAGGAGGTCGTCCAAGGCGCTGGGAGAGGCTTAATAAGCCAGAGCTTATTCCCGTGAAGGGAGGACCATTGGCGAGGCCAAAGTGACAGCACGTTCTGACAGACGGCAACAAAGAGATCATCGGAGGGAATGTGGGAACTCGAGGGCTGAGGAACGAGGACTGCAGCCTTGGCAGCAGGGTCAGCAGCCTCCTTTCCTGTCAGACCGACATGACCAGGAACATCACACTGGCTCCACCAAGAGTGAGCAAATGACAGTTTTCCTGGACCCACTGCGCTAAGGGACGGGCAGTGTGCAGCCCACATAGACTTTGAACGGCACTGAATGCGTCTGAGCTGAGGACACAGTTGAAAAGGCTGTGTCACCGCATGTTGGTTGGTTGGTTTTGGGGTTTGATGGGGGCTAAACATTGAGGTCATCAGTTCCCTGTTCCAAACAGACATACCTGTAAAAGGCCTATACAGTAAAAGCGTAACCTCCGCACCCAGAGGGAGGGAACACCAAGAGGTATAGAGCTAAAACGAACACCGCAGTAACACAAAATCGAGGACACCTAAAAGGAGGAGAGCAAATAGTTAACTAGAGTAAACCAGACTACAGTTGTTGATGGCTCAGGTAAGAGGTTAACCACTCAACTACAAACGAAGAAACTCCAGCTGGAAAACGTTGATAGAGGTACCAACATAACTTGTTCACATAAAAGACACTATTTTGGTATCCGCGTCACAATTAAAAGTCGCTGGAGTGGGTGTAGCCTGAGAATCATGCGAGAGCGCCCACACTAGAGCAAGTGATAAAACCCAGCTGCACAGATAAAACGTAAAACTGAGTCAGCTATAGAGGCTAGAATTAAAGGAAGTGCAGCTGGTAAATTAAAGGACAGCCGCAAGGGGTCTAAAAGGGGGTAGTCCATCAGAAAATGGACCACTGACAGCCCTGCGTCACAGAGACACTTGGGCGGGTTCTCACGGCTGTGGGTCAACCGCGTATATCCAATTCGGAGACGGCAGAGAACAACTGAGCCCCTAGCGTGCCCCTCAAGGATGAGTTACACGACCATGCGGAGCTTATTTGGCGTGTTCAAGACAGACAATTCAGAGCCGCCGGATGTTCTCCGTAGCCTGATACAGGCATAGGATGGGTGGCCACGCATGCTAAACAAACGGCATTCATACCTGCTGAGGAGAAAGTCACCGCAGTAGGACAGCGATAGTTCAACGAGTTCAGTATGCTAGTCACTGCACCAAATCGCTGGATATGACACCTGTAAAACAGCCATTGGGGAACTAGGTATTTCCCTAACATCTCGTGCACGAATATAAATTGGTGTATGTAGGACGTAGAGAGGAGAGCTTGTAGTGACGTGGCAGGACGTCCATCCGCACCCAGCGACGACGAGGACGCAGCCGGCGGGCCGACGCCTGTGCAACCGGGCGTGTGCCACAGCCGCCGCGGCGTCAAATCGGCAAATAAATGTGGCGCGCCAGTCGCCGGCAATATTCATTGTGGTCGCGCGCCACGCGCCACTCGCCAGTATTTGCGGCGCCACAAAGGAAGGAGGCCGCCGGCGTGTGGGAAACGAGGCCTATGTTTGCCGTCGCCGCTGGACCGGAAAACTCGCCCACCGGCGCTTGTAGGGGGGGGGGGGGGGGGGGGACACGATTAGCACCCCTCCCTGCCTGCCGTACTGCTCCCATTCCTTCCCGGAGCCGCCTGCACCCTTACATCACTACCGTTATCGGCATGCTGCACTACTGGTAATTCCGCTTTCCTTTGTAAATCTAAAAGAAAGAAAGACAGAAAGCTAGAATCGACATCGAGGCTACCGGAAACGTGGTGCTAGCCCACCTGAACCAATATGAGGAAAGTAATCTATTGTTGCGTTGACAGTTGCCGGCCTATGTGGCCGAGCGGTTCTAGGCGTTACAGTCTGGAACCGCGTGACCGCTACGGTCGCAGGTTCGAATCCTGCCTCGGGCACGGATGTCTGTGATGCCCTTAGGTTAGTTACGTTTAAGTAGCTCTAAGTTCTAGGGGACTGATGACTACAGATGTTGAGTCCCATAGTGCTCAGAGCCATTTGAACCATTTTTTTGCGTTGAAAGTTTCCTTCTTTTTTATGTTCCGATGTAAGTTTCTTTCTTGTGTTTCAACCTCGACAGAGTTCCTCGAAGAAACGTCAACCATGGCCGCGCAAGAGGGAAATATAAACGTTTTTATGCTTGCACTTTATTTGTTGTATAGCCATAATAGAAGCTTCAGAAACTCGAAATAACTAAAAGCAGAAATATTCGATGTGATTTGCTAGTTCAGTAGAAAAATACCTAACCACGGCTAACGTAAAGAGGATGCAGAATGCGGACTGATATTAGCGAGAAATGCGTTTCTGAAAAAAAAAAAAACTGTTGTTAATAGTCAAGGGAGACGAAAATTTAATGGTCTGGGTGGGAAGAGAGAGACTGGAATTCGGCAGCAGGAAGAGGTTCAAATGGCTCTGAGCACTATGGGACTTAACTACTGAGGTCATCAGTTCCCTAGAACTTAGAACTATTTAAACATAACTAACCTAAGGACATTACACACTTCCGTGCCCGAGGTAGGATTCGAACCTGCGACCGTAGCGGTGGCGCGGTTCCAGACTGTAGCGCCTAGAACCGCTCGGCCACCCATGCCTGCAGCAGGAAGAGGAAGAGAAAGGAAAGTAGTAGGAGAATATGGGTTCCTGGTCGAATTTACCCAGAGCATAATTTAATCATAGCCAACAGTTGGTTTAAGAATCATGAAAGACGTTTGTACATATGGAAGAGGCCTTGAGACACTGGCAGTTTTCAAATACACTCATGCTCATAAATTAATGATAATGCTGATACATGGTGAAACAACGCTCTGGTGGGGAGTTTGCGGGTTTAAATCATCTTGGGGTATGACCATTCGGTGCACTTGATCTGCAGTCGTCGCACAGTGGCGCTGGCAGCAGTTCACATACGCAGAGGTGTGTTTGTGCATGTCAGAGTACGATTTAGCGAGTAAGTGTGCAGACGTTTTCAGACATGCTAATGGTGACTGTGTTTTGGAAATGGCTCAAAGAGCACATATTGATGACGGTATGAGGAATAGAATACTAGGGCGAGTGGATGTTGGTCAAACACAGCAGATCGTAGCACGGGCTCTCCGTGTGCCACAAAGTGTCATCTCACCATTATGGCAAAGATTCGATCAGACAGGAAACGTGTCCAGGCGCTACATTACGAGACGTCCACAGCGTACAACACCACAATAAGACCGTTATCCCACCATCAGTGCCCGCAGACGGCCACGGAGTACTGCAGGTAGCCTTGCTCGGGACCTTACCGCAGCCACTGGAACAGTTGTCTCCAGACACACAGTCTACAGACGACTGAACAGACATGGTTTATTCGCCTGGAAACCTTTAAGGTGCATTCCACTGGCCCCTGGTCACAGGAGAGCCCGTAACGCCTGGTGTCAAGAACGCAGTACATGGTCATTGGAACAGAGGTACCAGGTTATGTTCACGGACGAGTCCAGGTATAGTCTGAAAAGTAATTCTCGCCGGGTTTTCATCTGGCGTGAACCAGGAACCAGATACGAACTCCTTAATCTCATTGAAACGGACCTATATGGACGTCGTGGTTTGATGGTGTGGTGTGGGATTATGATTGGTGCACGTACACTCCTGCATGTGTTTGACAGAGGAACTGTAACAGGTCAGGTGTATCGGGACGTCACTTTCCACCAGTATGTCCGCCTTTTCGGGGGTGCAGTGGGTGCCACCTTCCTCTGATGGATGATAAAGCACGGCCGCACCGAGCTGCCATCGTGGAGGAGATTTTTTGAAACACAAGATATCGGGCGAATGGAGTAGCTTGCCTGTTCTCCAGACCGAAACTCCATCGAGCACATCTCGGATGCTCTCCGTCGACGTATCGCTGCACGTCTGCTATACGCCAGCAGCTGCTCGACCACCTGATCCAGACTATGCCAACCCGTTGTGCGGCCTGTGTACGTGTGAATGGTGATCATATCCCCTGTTGATGTCGGGGTACATGCGCAGGAAACAGTGGCGTTTTGTAGCACATGTGTTTCGGGACGTTTTTCTCAACTTACCACCAATACCGTGGACTTACAGATCTGTGTCGTGTGTGTTCCCTATGTGCCTATGCTATTAGCGCCAGTTTTGTGTAGTGCCACGTTGTGTGGCACCACATTCTGCAATTATCCTTAACTTATGAGTAGATTTAGGAAGCAGGTTTTAAATTGTAAGACATTTGCAGGGGCAAATGTGGTCTCTGACCACAATGTGTCGGTTATGAACTGTAGATTAAAACTGAATAAACTGCAAAAAGGTGAGAATTTAAGGAGATCGTACCAGGATAAACTGAAAGAAGCAGAGGTTGTAGAGGGTTTCACAGAGAGCATTAGGGAACCATTTATATGATCAGGGGAAAGAGATACAGTCGAAGAAGAATGGGTAGGTTTCAGAGACGAAATAGTGAAGGCAGCAGTGGATAAAGTAGGTAAAAAGACGAGGACTAGTAGAAATCCTTGGGGAACAGAAGAGATACTGAATTTCACTGATGAAATGAGAAAATATAAAAATGCAGTAAATGAAGCAGGCAAAAAGGAATACAAATGTCTCAAAAATGAGATCGACAGGAAGTGCAAAATGGCTAAGCAGAGATGGCTATAGGACAAATGTAAGAAAGTACAGACATACACTCCTGGAAATTGAAATAAGAACACCGTGAATTCATTGTCCCAGGAAGGGGAAACTTTATTGACACATTCCTGGGGTCAGATACATCACATGATCACACTGACAGAACCACAGGCACATAGACACAGGCAACAGATCATGCACAATGTCGGCACTAGTACAGTGTATATCCACCTTCCGCAGCAATGCAGGCTGCTATTCTCCCATGGAGACGATCGTAGAGATGCTGGATGTAGTCCTGTGGAACGGCTTGGCATGCCATTTCCACCTGGCGCCTCAGTTGGACCAGTGTTCGTGCTGGACGTGCAGACCGCGTGAGACGACGCTTCATCCAGTCCCAAACATGCTCAATGGGGGACAGATCCGGAGATCTTGCTGGCCAGGGTAGTTGACTTACACCTTCTAGAGCACGTTGGGTGGCACGGGATACATGCGGAAGTGCATTGTCCTGTTGGAACAGCAAGTTCCCTTGCCGGTCTAGGAATGGTAGAACGATGAGTTCGATGACGGTTTGGATGTACCGTGCATTATTCAGTGTCCCCTCGACGATCACCAGAAGTGTACGGCCAGTGTAGGAGATCGCTCCCCACACCATGATGCCGGGTGTTGGCCCTGTGTGCCTCGGTCGTATGCAGTCCTGATTGTGGCGCTCATCTGCACGGCGCCAAACACGCATACGACCATCATTGGCACCAAGGCAGAAGCGACTCTCATCGCTGAAGACGACACGTCTCCATTCGTCCCTCCATTCACGCGTATCGCGACACCACTGGAGGCGGGCTGCACGATGTTGGGGCGTGAGCGGAAGACGGCCTAACGGTGTGCGGGACCGTAGCCCAGCTTCATGGAGACGGTTGCGAATGGTCCTCGCCGATACCCCAGGAGCAACAGTGTCCCTAATTTGCTGGGAAGTGGCGGAGCGGTCCCCTACGGCACTGCGTAGGATCCTACGGTCTTGGCGTGCATCCGTGTGTGGCTGCGGTCCGGTCCCAGGTCGACGGGCACGTGCACCTTCCGCCGACCACTGGCGACAACATCGATGTAGTGTGGAGACCTCACGCCCCACGTGTTGAGCAATTCGGCGGTACGTCCACCCGGCCTCCCGCATGCCCACTATACGCCCTCGCTCAAAGTCCGTCAACTGCACATACGGTTCACGTCCACGCTGTCGCGGCATGCTACCAGTGTTAAAGACTGCGATGGAGCTCCGTATGCCACGGCAAACTGGCTGACACTGACGGCGGCGGTGCACAAATGCTGCGCAGCTAGCGCCATTCGACGGCCAACACCGCGGTTCCTGGTGTGTCCGCTGTGCCGTGCGTGTGATCATTGCTTGTACAGCCCTCTCGCAGTGTTCGGAGCAAGTATGGTGGGTCTGACACACCGGAGTCAATGTGTTCTTTTTTTCCATTTCCAGGAGTGTACATTAAGAGACAAGAGATTTTAAGCGAACAGACATTTTCGTGTGCTGTGTTGAGTCTAAGTCCGCCCGGATGTACAGTAACCAACAAAATATTGGGGAACACTGCAGTGAGTAACCACATGTGAAGACAGATATCGCTGCTGAAGTCAGTTCGTGTTACCTTCGCGGCCTGTCACCACTTCGGCGGTTCTCTGGTGCGCCATCTGGTTCTTTGTAGTTTTCTCGTTTGATGCTTATTTCGTGAGATATTTGGACCTGTCACTATCAATGGACCACCCTGTATACATAAATGATTTGGGGAACAGGATGGGCAGCAGTCTGCTGTTGTTTGCTGATAATGCCGTGTGTCGAAGTTGAGTGACTGTAAGAAGATAGAAGACGGCTTAGACAAAATTTCCAGTTAGTGTGATGAATGGCAGATAGCTCTAAATGTGGAAAAATTTGTGTTAATGAGGATGAGTAGAATGAACAAACCTGTGATGTTCGGATTCAGTATTAATAGTATCCAGCGTGAGACAGTCAAATCGTTTAAATATCTGGGCGTGACGTTGCAAAGCGATATGAGGTGGAACGAGCATGTGGTGGGGAAGGCAAATGGTCGACTTCGGTTTATTGGCAGAATTTTAGGAAATAGTGGTGCACCTGTAAAAGTGACCGCATATAGGACGCTGGTGCGACTTATTCTTGAGCACCGCTCGAGTGTTTGCGATAAATACCAGGTCGGATAGAAGGGAGACATCGAAGCAATTCAGAGGCGCGCTGCTACATTTGTTACCGGTGTGTTCGAACAACATGTAAATGTTACGGAGATGCTTCGGGAACTGAAATGGGAATACCTGGGGGGAAGGCCGTGTTCTTTTCGTGAAACAATATTGAGAAAATTTAGAGAACTGGCATCTGAAGCTGACTGCCGGACGATTCTGCTCCCGCCAACACATCGCGCTTAAGGATTACGAAGATAAGACACGAGAAATTATGGCTCATGCGGTGCCGTACAGACAGTCGTCTTTCCCTCGCTCTATTTGCGAGTGGAACGGGAGGGGAAAAAGACAGGTAGTGGTACATGGTACCCACCGCCACGCACCTTAGCAGAATATCTATGTGGGCGTAGATGTAGATCAGCGTACCCCAAGATTTTCAGAAGTCGGCGCCTATGCTTGTTTGTACACATCTCTCCTTTAACAGGTCAAATCAAGTTAATTAGACATGCGCGGTCACGGTCATACTATCGCATTAATCGATTAGCGTCCAATGAATCTGTTCCAAACAGGCGAAACGCCTTATTTGGCGTAAAAGCTATGACGACGATTTATTGGTATGCGAATGTCGCCACGCTCAGTGATTTCTTAGAAAGAATACTACAGTGAGATATTGGACCACTTTGACAAGAATCTGAGGGAAACAGATTCTTATTTGGCGAGGAAGGAAGCGACATTTCAGCATGATAACTCGCCAGCACAGTCACTTGGAGCCGTCACTACAAAACAACATGAATTGCGCTAGGAATTACTGGTGGACTAGAGGTATTGACCCTATCTAGTTTACTGTTACTTCTTCTTGTTTCCAGAAACTATAAAATGACTCTAAGGTAAAAAAGACACTCCAAGTAAGAAGCTCATACTCAAGAGAAAGGCATCTTTTAGAGAATTTGGCAGTTCCTAATTCTGCAGAGGTTAAATGTGGTCAGGACTTTGAGTCAAGTGTGCGTTGCTAAAAAAGAACTACGTTGGAAAATAATTAATTTGCTCCCCAAGAAAAGAACTGTATATGTTCTCGTTACTAAACACAACTTTGTGCCTCCTGTTTCGTTTATTGCTTCACAAAATAGGCAAGTGTTTCATGAGCGTTTTGTAGCCACTATGTTTCTTGTAAAATCATGGACAAATATTGTCATTGGAAATAAAACAGGGTACAATATCTGCAAGGCGGACTTTCCTTTCATTGTGAGCCCGGCGCATTTTACCACAATCTTGAGACGCTCCAACATAATTTGGCAATCATTAGTTTTAAGCAAAGAGCAACTATTGGGCGGCAAGACTTATTACACAAATATTTCAACAATTTATACTCATGCTCAGAAATTAAGGATAATTTTAGAATTTGGTGCCACACAACGTGGCACTACACAAAACTATAGCATAGGTACATAGGAAACATACACGACGCAGATCTGTTTAGTCCACGGTATTGGTGATAAGTTGAGAGAATCGTCCCGAAACATACGTACTACAAAACGCCACTGTTTCCTGCGCATGTACCCCGACATCAATATGGGATCTTATCACCATGCATACGTACTCAGGCCGCACAACGGGTTGGCATACTCTGGATCGGGTGGTCGTGCAGCTGCTAGGGTATAGCCTCCCATTCTTGCACCAGTGCCTGTCGGAGCTCCTGAAGTATCGTACGGGTTTGAAGACGTGCAGCGATACGTCGACCGAGAGCATCCGAGATGTGCACGATGGGGTTTAGGTGGAGAACAGGCAGGCCACTCCATTCGCCTGATATCTTCTGTTTCAAGGTACTCCTCCACGATGGCAACTCGGTGGGACCGTTCGTTATCATTCATCAGGAGGAAGGTGGGACCCACTGCACCCCTGAAAAGGCGGACATACTGGTGCAAAATGACGTCCCGATACACCTGACCTGTTACAGTTCCTCTGTCAAAGACATGCAGGAGTGTACGCGCACCAATCACAATCCGACCCCACACCATCAAACCACGACCTCCATACTGGTCCCTTTAAAGGACATTAAGGGGTTTGTATCTGGTTCCTGGTTCACGCCAGATGAAAACCCGGCGAGAATCACTGTTCAGTCTATACCTGGACTCGTCCATGAACATAACCTGGGACCACTGTTCCAATGACCATGTACTGTGTTCTTGACACTAGGCTTTACGGGCTCTCCTGTGACCAGGAGTCAGTGGAATGCACCTTGCAGGTCTCCGGGCGAATAAACCATGTCTGTTCAGTCTTCTGTAGACTGCGTGTCTGAAGACAACTGCTCCAGTGGCAGCGGTAAGGTCCCGAGCAAGGCTACCTGCAGTACTCCGTGGCCGTCTGCGGGCACTGATGGTGAGATATCGGTCTTCTTGTGGTGTTGTACACTGTGGTTGTCCTATACTGTAGCACCTGGACACGTTTCCTGTCTGGTGGAATCGTTGCCATAATCTTGAGATCACACTTTGTGGCAAAAGGAGGGTCCGTGCTACGACCTGCTGTGTTTGACCAGCCTCCAGTCGCCCTAGTACTCTACCCCTCATAACGTCATCAATGTGTGTCCTTTGAGTCATTTTCAACACGCAGTCACCATTAGCACGTCTCAAAACATTTTCACACTTACTCGCTGCACCGTACTCTGACATGCACCAACGCACCTCTGCATATGTAGACTGCGGCCAGCGCCACCGTGCGACGACCGCAGGTCAAATGCACCGCATGGTCATACCCGGAGGTGATTGAAACCCGAAAACCGCTCATCAGAGCGTTGTTTCACCATGTCTCAGCATTATCCTTTTCCGTTGTTTCGATTAAGGCGAATGCCAGGATGACTCCCTTGGAAACATGGCTGCCTCCTTACTCATCGTTGAGGGTTCTTCTGCAGACCTGAACTCTCAACTTAAACGGGGCTGGACAGGGACTAATGGGCTTACACGCAAAGTGGGCGGCACTATTCGTCAACAGAACTGAGCTTGTAATAGAAAAGGGACTACACTCGCCAAGTGCTGTAGTGTTTCGCAGATATCATCATCTAGCACCACCATTAGCCCCGTTTGTTATTGTCAGTATCCCTCACTCATTTGTCTGAAATTATAATCTTAGTCATAGTTACACATCAACAGACGCTTTAAAGAAGGAGAAGTTCGCAAAATGGCCATGGCTCTCAAAGGAATTCCAGTTCGAAATAAATGGGAACTGCAATGACCACAGCACAATTTGAAAATCATATGGCAAAATTTAGCGATGAAAATACTACGAGAAGGTACCAGATCGACTTGGTACTAAGTGGTAAACCACCACCAACTGCAAGCTTTACTCCATCCAGTTAATACCGTCGGCTACACGTAGAAATTGTAAATCGGAGGGCACAGTCGAATATTGTTTTGATTGCATAAAATTTGTTCGTGATCTGGGACCCAGCAAGAGACACGATTCGACTGATCTATAGAATGGATATAGCAGTATACAGGCTACTCAATCCATGGTACCCGAATGGAAACCGTTTGCAAAAGCACGGTGACGTGAAACAACGTGGATCATAGCGCAGGCAATTTGTGGTATCGTCCGAAGAGCGGCTCCCGGGCTAAAAACAGTCGCTTTAAGTCGCAGCCACGAACGAGAGACGTCGGCGAAGAGACGTGTTCAAGAGGTTCCATACGCCGCCGCTGCCGGAAGACAGCTTACGTCAGAGCGTAGCGCGCCTCACCCCACCCTGCGATCGACGATTAAAACTACAGTGTCAACATAGTTCAGATCCGTCAGAACAGTCAGAACTGGATACCAAAGTTTAAATGTAATGGTACATTCAAATATTTTTTTCCCAGTACTACTACAATTGCTGACCGTGATGTGTGGGTGTTTATTCCATTGCTGTGCCTTCCGCGCTAGTCTCCCTCGTAGATGATGTTAGTGTACCGCTATGTCTATTTTTCTTAATACCGATAAAAGTTTTTTGGAATGACTGTTAAAGACTTGTTCCATTGCAACAAAGAAAGCAACTCTGAAGACTTCCACGGGAAACATACTGAAATGTAGACATTTATGCTATTAGTCATTATTATAGTGCAAAAAAGTATATCTGTATTAGTTTCAAGTTCTTATTATTGCTATTACTATTACTATTATTATTATTATTATTATTATTATTATTATTACCTTCTTTCCTTTCTCAGACTTTAGGTCTGGTTAAAAATGGAAAGTGACGCGGATCTTCATCAAGCGTGACTTCCTTTTAACTGTACGGTATAGGTTACATTGCATTTAGGTACTTTCGGGTAATTGAACAAGGTATCAGATAGATTATATAATGGTAAGACAGAGATTTAGGAACCAGGTTTTAAGTTGTAAGACATTTCCAGGGGCAGATGTGGACTCTGACCACAATCTATTGGTTATGACCTGTAGATTAAAACTGAAGAAACTGCAAAAATGTGGGAAATTAAGGAGATGGGACCTGGATAAACTGAAAGAACCAGAGGTTGTACAGAGTTTCAGGGAGAGCATAAGGGAACAATTGACAGGAATAGGGGAAAGAAATACAGTAGAAGAAGAATGGGTAGCTCTGAGGGATGAAGTAGTGAAGGCAGCAGAGGATAAAGTAGGTAAAAAGACGAGGGCTGCTAGAAATCCTTGGGTAACAGAAGAAATATTGAATTTAATTGATGAAAGGAGAAAATATAAAAATGCAGTAAATGAAGCAGGCAAAAAGGAATACAAACGTCTCAAAAATGAGATCGAGAGGAAGTGCAAAATGGCTAAACAGGGATGGCTAGAGGATAAATGTAAGGATGTAGAGGCTTACCTCACTAGGGGTAAGATAGATACTGCCTACAGGAAAATTAAAGAGACCTTTGGAGAGAAGAGAACCACGTGTATGAATATCAAGAGCTCAGATGGCAACCCAGTTCTAAGCAAAGAAGGGAAGGCAGAAAGGTGGAAGGAGTATATAGAAGGTTTATACAAGGGTGATGTACTTGAGGACAATATTATGGAAATGGAAGAGGATGTAGATGAAGACGAAATGGGTGATACGATATTGCGTGAAGAGTTTGACAGAGCACTGAAAGACCTGAGTCGGAACAAGGCCCCCGGAGTAGACAACATTCCATTAGAACTACTGACGGCCTTGGGAGAGCCAGTCATGACAAAACTCTACCAGCTGGTGAGTAAGATGTATGAGACAGGCCAAATACCCTCAGACTTCAAGAAGAATATAATAATTCCAATCCCAAAGAAAGCAGGTGCTGACAGATGTGAAAATTACCGAACTATCAGTTTAATAAGTCACAGCTGCAAAATACTAACGCGAATTCTTTACAGACGAATGGAAAAACTGGTAGATGCGGACCTCGGGGAGGATCAGTTTGGATTCCGTCGAAATGTTGGAACACGTGAGGCAATACTGACCTTACGACTTATCTTAGAAGAAAGATTAAGAAAAGGTAAACCTACGTTTCTAGCATTTGTAGACTTAGAGAAAGCTTTTGACAATGTTGACTGGAATACTCTTTTTCAAATTCTAAAGGTGGCAGGGGTAAAATACAGGGAGCGAAAGGCTATTTACAATTTGTACAGAAACCAGATGGCAGTCATAAGAGTCGAGGGGCATGAAAGGGAAGCAGTGGTTGGGAAAGGAGTGAGACAGGGTTGTAGCCTCTCCCCGATGTTATTCAATCTGTATATTGAGCAAGCAGTAAAGGAAACAAAAGAAAAATTTGGTGTAGGTATTAAAATTCATGGAGACGAAGTAAAAACTTTGAGGTTCGCCGATGACATTGTAATTCTGTCAGAGACGGCAAAGGACTTGGAAGAGCAGTTGAACGGAATGGACAGTGTCTTGAAAGGAGGATATAAGATGAACATCAACAAAAGCAAAACGAGGATAATGGAATGTAGTCCAATTAAATCGGGTGATGCTGAGGGAATTAGATTAGGAAATGAGATACTTAAAGTAGTAAAGGAGTTTTGCTATTTAGGAAGTAAAGTAACTGATGATGGTCGAAGTAGAGAGGATATAAAATGTAGACTGGCAATGGCAAGGAAAGCATTTCTGAAGAAGAGAAATTTGTTAACATCGAATATAGATTTAAGTGTCAGGAAGTCATTTCTGAAAGTATTTGTTTGGATTGTAGCCATGTATGGAAGTGAAACATGGACGATAACTAGTTTGGACAAGAAGAGAATAGAAGCTTTCGAAATGTGGTGCTACAGAAGAATACTGAAGATAAGGTGGATAGATCACGTAACTAATGAGGAGGTATTGAATAGGATTGGGGAGAAGAGAAGTTTGTGGCACAACTTGACTAGAAGAAGGGATCGTTTGGTAGGACATGTTTTGAGGCATCAAGGGATCACAAATTTAGCATTGGAGGGCAGTGTGGAGGGTAAAAATCGTAGAGGGAGACCGAGAGATGAGTACACTAAGCAGATTCAGAAGGATGTAGGTTGCAGTAGGTACTGGGAGATGAAGAAGCTTGCACAGGATAGAGTAGCATGGAGAGCTGCATCAAACCAGTCTCAGGACTGAAGACCACAACAACAACAACAACAACAATCAATAATTACAGCTTTTTGTAGTTGTATATATACGTTTGGATTTAGCTGTATTGCGTTGATGTACTGGTGGATATTGTATGGTATGACTCCTGTAGTTGATAGTATAATTGGTATTATGTCAACTTTATCCTGATGCCACATGTCCTTGACTTCCTCAACCAGTTGGATGTATTTTTGAATTTTTTTCTCCTGTATCTTCTGTATATTTGTTGTATTGGGTATGGATATTCCGATTAGTTGTGTTAATTTCTTCTTTTTACTGTCGTGTATGATGCCAGGTTTGTTATGTGGTGTTGTTTTATCTGTTATAATGGTTCTGTTGCAGTATAATTTGTATTCATCATTCTCCAGTACATTTTGTGGTGCATACTTGTATGTGGGAACGTGTTGTTTTATTTGTTTATGTTATATGGCAAGTTGTTGATGTATTATTTTTGCTACATTGTCATGTCTTCTGGGGTATTCTGTATTTGCTAGTATTGTACATCCGCTTGTGATGTGATCTACTGTTTCTACTTGTTGTTTGCAAAATCTGCATTTATCTGTTGTGGTATTGGGATCTTTAATAATGTGCTTGCTGTAATATCTGGTGTTTATTGTTTGATCCTGTATTGCAATCATGAATCCTTCCGTCTCACTGTATATACTGCCTTTTCTTAGCCATGTGTTGGATGCGTCTTGATCTATGTGTGGCTATGTTAGATGATACAGGTGTTTGCCATGTAGTGTTTTCTTTTTCCAATTTACTTTCTTCGTATCTGTTGATGTTATGTGCTCTAATGGGTTGTAGAGGTGGTTATGAAATTGTAGTGGTGTAGCCGATGTATTTATATGAGTGATTACTTTGTGTATTTTGCTAGTTTGTGCTTGTTCTATAAAGAATTTTCTTAAATTGTCTACCTGTCCATAATGTAGGTTCTTTATGTCGATAAATCCCCTTCCTCCTTCCTTTCTGCTTAATGTGAATCTTTCTGTTGCGGAATGTATGTGATGTATTCTATATTTGTGGCATTGTGATCGTGTAAGTGTATTGAGTGCTTCTAGGTCTGTGTTACTCCATTTCACTACTCCAAATGAGTTATCAATATTGGTATAGTATAAGTATTTATAGCTTTTATCTTGTTTCTTGTTGTCAATTCTGTTTTCAGTATTTTTGTTAGTCTTTGTCTATATTTTTCTTTTAGTTCTTCTTTAATATTTGTATTATCTATTCCTATTTTTTGTCTGTATCCTAGATATTTATAGGAATCTGTTTTTTCCATCGCTTCTATGCAGTCGCTGTGGTTATCCAGTATGTAATCTTCTTGTTTAGTGTTTTTTCCCTTGACTATGCTTTTTTTCTTACATTTGTCTGTTCCAAAAGCCATATTTATATCATTGCAGAATACTTCTGTTATCTTTAATAATTGGTTGAGTTGATGATTTGTTACTGCCAGTAGTTTTAGATCATCCATGTATAGCGAATGTATGATTTTGTCTTGGTATATTCCAGTAATATTATATCCATAATTTTTATTATTATCATGTTGGATAGTGGGTTCAGAGCAAGGCAGAACCAGAAAGGACTTAATGAGTCTCCTTGGTATATTCCACACTTTATCTGTGTTGGCTGTGATGTGATAGTATTTCAATTTGTTTGGATATTAAGTGTGGTTTTCCAATTTTTCATTACTATGTTTAGGAACTGTATCAATTTAGGATCTACTTTGAATATTTCCAATATTTGTAGTAACCATGAGTGGGGTAGACTATCAAAAGCTTTTTGATAATCAATGTATGCGTAGTGTAGCGACCTTTTTTTAGTTTTAGCTTGGTATGTCACCTCTGCATCCATTATCAGTTTCTCTTTACATCCCCGTGCTCCTTTGCAACAGTCTTTTTGTTCTTCATTTATAATTTTGTTCTGTGTTGTATGTGTCATTAATTTCTGTGTAATGACTGAAGTTAATATTTTGTATATTATTGGTAGGCATGTTACGGGGCGATATTTAGCTGGGTTTTCTGTGTCTGCTTGATCTTTAGGTTTCAGATAAGTTTTCCATGTGTAAGTGTATCTGGGAATGTGTATGGGTCTGCAATGTAACTGTTAAATAATTTAGTTAGATGTGAATGTATTGAGGTGAACTTCTTTAGCCAGAAATTTGCTACTTTATCTTTTCCAGGGGCTTTCCAATTGTGAGTAGAATTAATTGCTCGGGTGACTTCATGTTGCAAAATTATCACTTCAGGCATTTGTGGTATCATCTTGTGTGTGTCTGTTTCTGCTTGTATCCACCGTGCATGCCTGTTATGTTGTACCGGGTTGACCATATGTTGCTCCAGAAGTGTTCCATGTCTGTTATGTTTGGGGGATTGTCTATTTTAATGTGTGTATTATCTATTGTCTGGTAAAATTTCTTTTGGTTTGTGTCGAATGTTTGGTTTTGTTTCCTTCTATTTTCACTTTTTTTGTATCTTCTATGTCGTTTGGACAACGCTTGTAATTTTTGCTTCTTTTCATCTAATTACTCTATCGCTTCTTGTTGTGAGATTGTACCTAACCTTTTCGTTTTTTGTCTGATATCTCATTTCTTATAAATTGTGTTAGCTGTCCGATGTATTTTCTCAGTTTTTCTATTCTGATCTGTAGTCTGTTTTGCCATGCTGGTTTTGTGGGTTTCTTCTGTGTGTTGGTTGGTTCTGATCTCCGCCTAGTGTGTATATTTAGTGTAGTGAGTGCTCCTGTATAAATCAGTAGTTGTAACTCTTCCATAGTTGTATTTTCATTTATTTTGTAGTGTATGATTGTGTTGATAGTTGTTATTGTTGTTTCGACTTGTGGGTTATTTGGTGGTCTATGCAAGAATGGTCTAATGTCTGTATTTGTGTCTTTGTATTCCATATATGTCAGCTGAAATTTTTCTTCTATATCTAACATGTGTGTTACTTCGTGTTATATTTGTGCTTGTTCTTAAGATTTCGTTTCCGTTTTCCTCTGATTGATTAATTGATGCGTGTTGTTCATTGTTTGCTTGCTCTGGGATGTTTGAGTCCGTTACTGTATTTTCTTCTTCTTCTGATTGCACATTATTTTGTTCCAATATTTGTTGTTTGATGTTTTCTAATTCTGACTGGGGTATCCTGTTATTTTTGATTATTACACGGATCTGATCAGCTAGTCGTTATTCTGTTAAAAATTTTAATTCTGGGTATTGGTAATAAATGTTGTGTATACTTGTGATCTGTATCCAGTTGTGTTGGTTCCTAGGTTTGTTGCTTGGTAATAACAGAACATGAGGTATCGATTAACTTCATCTGACCATCTCATCCTCTATCTTTGTTTTCCTTCTAGAGTGGTTGCAGGAAGCATACCCTGCAAAACACCTCTATTTGGATTTAAATCATTTTCCAGTTGGCTAGCAGTGTCGTTACCATTGTTGGCGGGCATAGGGTTCAAGCGTCGTCCCCGACCATGACGGCGCTTGTCCGAGGCTTCTGTAGTTCTGTCCTGAACCAACTAATCACACTAAAAGGGGGGTTAGCCCTATTAGTGGTTTGTTCCTTTCGTCGCCTTTTACGACTGGCAGAACATACCGGAGGCCTATTCTTTTCCCGGGCCCCCACTATTATTATTACTATTATTATTATTGTTTCGTTCCCCATTAATCTGTGGAGACATCGTCCAAACACAAGGTCATCAAACACAGTATAGATCAGAAAAAGGAAGGCAATTTGCTACAGCCGGCCTGAGTGGCCGAGCGGTTCTAGGCGCTACAGTCTGGAACCGGGCGACCGCTACGGTCGCAGGTTCGAATCCTGCCTCGGGCATGGATTGGGCCCGCTCCTGTTCCTTATTTATATAAATGCTATGAACTCTAGTATTATGGGTAACTCTAAAATATTTCTGTTTGCTGATGACACTAGTTTGGTAGTAAAGGATGTTGTGTGCAACATTGACTCGGTTTTAATTAGTGCAGTACATGACCTCATTTCATGGCTTGTAGAAAATAAACTAACGTCAAATCACAGTAAGACTCAGTTTTACAGTTCCTATCACACAATTCAACAAAACCTGACGTTTTAATGTCACAGAACGGGCATATGATTAGTGACACTGAACAGTTCAAATTCCTAGGTGTTCAGATAGATGGTAAGCTGTCGTGGAAAGCCCACGTTCAGGATGTTGTTCAAAGACTTAATACTGCCATTTTCACTATTCGAACGGTATCGAAAGTGAGTGATACTTCGACACGTAAATTAGTCTACTTTGGTTATTTTCATTCACTTATGTCGTATGGTATTATGTTTTGGGGTAATTCTTCCCATTCTAGAAGGATATTTTTGGCTCAGAAACTGGCGGTTCGGGCAATAAGTGGTGTGAGTTCACGAACCTCTTGTCGACCTCTGTTCACGAGTCCGGGTATTTTAACATTGGCCTCTCAATATGTATATTCCTTATTGTCGTTTCTTGTTACCAGTATTAGTTTATTTCCACCAATAAGCAGCTTTCACTAGGTTAATACTCGGCAGAAATCAAACCTCCATTTGGATCGGACTTCCTTAACTCTTGTGCAAAAAGGTGTGCAGTATACTGCTGCATCCATTTTCAATAAGCTGCCACTCGAATTCAAAAATCGAAACTGAAGAGTTACCTCATGGGTCACTCCTTCTATTCTGTCGAGGAGTTCCTTGAAAAATTAAGCTGATTCTCCTTGTATTGCTGATAGCGTTTGCTTAAACTTATGGACTGATTTTCATTCAGGTTCATGAACATTTATTTTTATCTGTTGTTACTTTTATGTTGTAAGTTCATGTACTGACACGTTCCATGACCTTGGAGATTTGCTCCTCAATTTGGTCCTACGGAACTTGACATGTAAATAAATAAAAATAAATAGTTCTAAGTTCTAGGGGACTGATGACCTCAGATTTTGAGTCCCATAGTGCTCAGAGCCATTTGAACCATCATCATCATCATCATCATTTAAGACTGATTATGCCTTTCAGCGTTCAGTCTGGAGCATAGTCCACCTTATAAAATTCCTCCATGATCCCCTATTCAGTGCTAACATTGGTGCCTCTTCTGATGTTAAGCCTGTTACTTCAAAATAATTCTTAACCGAATCCAGGTACCTTCTCCTTGGTCTAGCCCGACTCCTCCTACCCTCTACTGCTGAACCCATGAGTCTCTTGGGTAACCTTGCTTCTCCCATGCGTGTAACATGACCCCACCATATAAGCCTGTTCGCTCTGACTGCTACATCTACAGTGTTCATTTGAACCAATTTCTGTTACACTCGCTGATGACAGACTTGTTATTGCGTACGCGAAGGAAGATGGTAACATTTCCTACCTCTTCAACAGTCTGGATTTACTACAGCCGGAGAAGGGGTTATTACTTGGAGTACTGTGCTTCAAATCTTCATGGTGGTGGTACGCAAGGGAGGCCTCAGGACGCGTATGTTTCGATTTCCGCTCCTCTCTGGAGTGAGGGTTTGCAGAAGCGACCTAAGCAGACGAACGTTTCGGTACCAAAAGGCTGATGCTTTTTCCAAATCCTGGACGCATTCGACAAACAGAGACAGTACCTAAATAGAACTGAATCGTTTCCACACGTCTCACAGTTGTTTAATGCTACATTTATTTTGTAGGTAGGAGCAGATGGAAATGTATCGTTCCGCGGACATAGAAGTACACTGCACAAAACCTGCGGAATTGTGGTCAAGATAAATAAAGCACTACGACTGCTCTATACTTCGTTTACTAATCCTTTGGCGCTGTATCTCAGCTCTGTATCCTCTGTATAAATTTAGTGTTCGTCCGATCTCTGCCATGTTATTCTACTTACCAAAGCTTATCTGAATACCTCTGCAACTGAAAAGCTAGTCAATTAGAATAACACACACGTGAAACTGTGTGTAGATATATGAACAAAAATACAGAAAAAATGGCTACAAACAAGAAAGTTTATAGCTAAGTAGTTAAGGAAGCGACTGCCTTTTAATGTACATAACCAAAAGTCTCATTTAAACAAAACCGCTAGAAAAAAATGAGCGCCAAACCTGTCATCTTACAGTCACAGCTGCCACCAGGTCTTAACAGACTTCTACCAGTGTGAGGATGCGAAGAATCTCTTAAATATTGTCACTACAGTAAGGGGGTTTTCTTTGTTTTATTCAGCTGTGTCTGATAAGGTGGAAGCTGTTTTCCACGTCATTTCTACACTCCAGTATCGGCCTCTTAACGGCCTTGCCGCCGCAGTAACACCGGTTCCCGTCAGATCACCGAAGTTAAGCGCTGTCGGGCTAGGCTAGCTCTAGGATGGGTGACCATCCGGTCTGCCGAGCGCTGTTGGCCAGCGGGGTGCACTCGGCCCTTGTGAGGCAAAGCGAGGAGCTACTTGATTGAGAAGTAGCGGCTGCGATCTCGGAAACTGACGTACGGCCGGGAGAGCGGTCTGCTGACCACGTGCAGCCTGGAACCGCGCGACCGCTACGGTCGCAGGTTCGCATCCTGCCTCGGGCATGAATGTGTGTGATGTCCTTAGGTTAGTTACGTTTAAGTAGCTCTAAGTTCTAGGGGACTCATGACCTCAGAAGTTAAGTCCCCTAGTGCTCAGAGCCCTTTGAACCATTTTTGCTGACCACATCCCCCTCCATATCCGCATCCAGTGACGCCTATGGGCTGAGGATGACACGGATGCCGGCCAGTACCGTTGGGCCCTCATCGCCTGTTCGGGAGGAGTTTTTCTGTTTCGTACGTTGCAGTCATACAAGTATTTGCAAGCTTGCTGACATCACAAAGGTAAAAACAATCACGTGACAGCCTAATAAGCTTATATTCCCGACTGATGTATGATATCCGTTTACTCAGTCTATGCATAGTATGTGTGTGCGTATGTAATAATTTTGGTGATAGTGCTTTCTTACACTTCATCAGACAACGAAATTACGCACAGACAACAGTACAAAATGTCGAGGAAATGACTGTCATTAATTACAACGCTTTTAGAGAAGACTTGTTTGACAATCGAACAGGGAAATGCAGATAGTTTATAGCTATGTCGAAAATAGGATGCGGAAAATACTAGACTTACGACATATTTTAGTGTTTACATAAGCGCCAGACGAAAAGCGACTAATAGTACACACAAGCTGGGACTGAAAATATTTACATTTGATTGAGGACTACGTATGGTCTTGTTAAACAAATGTAATAGATGCACTGCACGGGGTACCCAAGAAGCAAAAACCATCGTGCTCTGTGGAAACCACTGATCGGAGGTACACATAGGCGCACAAGCTACGATAGGGCGGGGTCAAAACATATTTTATGTTGATAAGTAGTTGCTAATGTCCAAGAGTGGAAAAATGTAGCCTAAAATGAGTCTGAAATCCCTAAAAAAAAACTCGCAAAACGAACTACAATCGGTGCAAATCAACACAAAGTACGTGTCAAGAGTGTGGATTTATTCGTAAACATGTCCTTTTGAACTTAAGCACACCGGGCCACAATTCATTTCTCGTTTTAACGGCTATTCGATGATATGAATACGACTCGGGTGCCGTGAACAGTATATACGCATTGCACTCAGATTATACGTTGGTATTACCAGGATCCGGGATATTAGTTCAGTCGCTTGCATAATCATATTGTAATAATCACCACCCCGTTAAGCGACTGAAAATTAGGTACCAACACCATTAAAAACTACAATTTTTCAGTTAATATGATGGCATTCTGTTGTTACTACAGGCTAGCCGCTTGGAGCGCTAGCTTAGCTACAGCTGTTAAAAGGTTGCATTCCCTTGTCCTAAATAGTTTCGCGTCTGTTTGTCGTAGACTGTTTTAGCATCCTAACAACAGGCAAAGGTAGTTCTACTTAGCAGGAGCATAATGCGCTGTATTACTCACATGTTCGCTGTGGAAAGCTGCAGCAGCGAGAGGAGTCGTGTAAACGCCAGGAATGCTACCAGCTTTGTGGTTTCCGCGGAAACAGCCTCGACAGAACAACAATTGCCAGCGCTCTGTCATACGTATAGGCACCATTTTGTGATCCATATAGATTGCTAGACGATAGATTTTCGTCACCCCAATCGCGACTCGCGAGTGATAGAATATGTAATTCCCCACAGTGGATACAACAATGAAGCTGTTCGCAGTTTAATTAATTGTAAGTAGTCGCCTGTAGTGTCTGCTTGTTTGCTACGTATTTTGAAGCTGCAGGCTCCTTCTCAAGGACTGAATTTGTACAATGTTAGCGACCTATCCGTTTCACTTTTTAGTTTTCCGTGAAACTTTGCCATTTAATAGTTGCCGATTCCATTGGCGGAAAACCTCCATATCAGCACTAATATTACTTGTATCTTTGTAATTGTGTTGTTAAGCATCATGTGCGAGAACGAATGCTGATATGTTCCGGCGACGGTTGTAAGAAAGTAAAAGAAGTAAAACACAAGTACTGCTAAAAACTGTAATGCGGGAGTTTTATCTCCGAAACGTCTGAAACTCAAGTTACGTATAATCACGTAGTGACCGAAGTTGATTTGTGTTTTTTGTATGATTTATGTGAAATAACGCCTCCCGTCACACAGTAGAAATAATTAATTATTCATGTCAAAGGAAAAATATATTTTGCGTTAACTGCAGCGATCACGTAACGCTGATTGTCTGAGTGTTAATGCCAAGCTTACTGTGATCGGCGCGGCATTAACATCTCTGTTTCTACTATAAATTACGATGTGTGACCGATTTTGCACTCTCTGTTGTTCTAGCGCTTTTCTGTTAGCCTCTGCCGCGCGGGATTAGCCGAGCGGTCTTAGGCGCTGCAGTCATGGATTGTGCGGCTGATCCAGGCGGAGGTTCGAATCCTCCCTCGGGCATGGGTGTGTGTGTTTGTCCTTAGGATAATTTAGGTTAAGTAGTGTGTAAGCTTAGGGACTGATGACCTTAGCAGTTAAGTCCCATAAGATTTCACACACATTTGAACAGTTTTGTTAGCCTCTCTAACTATCAAATTCTACCTTGTCAGACATTTTAGCTCTAGTGAGCTCTATTTCTTAATATTGTAATTATTATTTTCGTCTTATGACGTATTATTGATTGCAATTACCGCAATATTTCCGACAGTGATTTGCTCTGCGGATGAGGCTTCTAATTTCTAAACAGGAAATATTAAAATTTATTAACGATAACTATTTTTCGACGTAAGTTGGCAAATTCAATTGTGTTTCATTTGCAGAAGATGTCTGTCATGTAACTTGTCAATGTACGAAACAATTTTTCTAAATAATAACCTGAATTGTAAAAAAAAACGGGGTTTCACAAAATTATTTAGTATTTAGACTTCCAGAGTTTCACATATTCTATATTTCATCATTAGTTGATCCCACTGCTGGACACTAATAAGAAAAAAATACTTTTCTTTGCAAAGTTTTACTCTGCTCTTTAAAAGCTAGCCATCATTCAAACCAAAAACGATATATTTACCGCTGAATGACTTCTTCCAGAACTGTGGTACAGAAACTATTAAAAAGGTAAATCTCACGTTGCTAACTTAACTTATAAAAGTTACTATTTACTGTCAATAGAAGTAATCTCAGTTATAAAATAATAACAAGACTTAACATTCTTTCAAGTAATGTAAGTAGAAAGTTATATTTTATTTAACCAAAATCTCACGTCACGACAAGTCTCCACAGAAAATAGTAAATAACATTTTAACACTGCGTTTTGCTATAGTTCTATTGTGTCAGCTAACGACAATGCTTACAAAATATGTCACTATAGGATGTTTCATTACTAATAAATTTTCTAAAGTTTAGAGGAAGGAAAGTGTACGATCCGCTTTTGGTCCGGTGCTCAAATTTCCGAACATGACAAGATTTGTCATGCTAGTAGAATCACGATTGTGGGTGGCCATATATAATAGGTGAAGTGAAAGAATATACAAACCGTATTTAACTAGCGGAATCCTTAGGGACTGCATATGGTGACAACAACACTCAAACTGTTCGCAAAAGAAGAAGAGAGTAACACCTATTCCGCATGACTCTAGACTCAATATGTGGCGTTATTTTATTCGTGATTACCTAACTGATCCGTTTATGATACCCAGGCGACTTAAAAGATCAGCTTACGTGACAGTATCAACGGCCATGCCACCTGTATTAAATTTCACCGTCTGATGTGGCCTGAAGTACAGTGCACTGGTGTACCTCGCTCTCCTATCGCAGTACCTGAGTAACGTCGCTTAATGCTGCTCAAGTTAAAGACAATAGCGGCCTGGGGCAGTAGGTCCACAGCGACCGTTTAACTGCTCCGCAAGTTTCCGATGTTACAGAGCAGCTTCGACAATCCGTGGAGGTCTCTTTGAGCATCTCCTGTTACTTGGTCAGTCACCGCCATGTAAGGCTGTGTAGCATCCACCTCAGCACAGAGCTCTGTGCGACGTTTCTTTATAGGAAATTTTATCTTGTTTTGATCCTAGGAATCATCTCTAGATGTTTTTTACAAACACGAAGACCTCCCTCAAAGTAGGTTGTATATCACAATGTTATACATACTCAATAAGTAAAAATAACTGTTATTTTCCTTTGGAACTATGTATTTACACGTTTTATTATGTATAATCAAACGGTACAGTATGTATTATAGAAGAGCAAATATATTTAGCATCTTTTACAATATTGTGTTTTGAAAGTTACTTAATTTTTATGTAGCTTTCCGTGTAAATGGACGTTCATATCACCTTTTTGGCTTTCGTTGACCTTAAAAGACCTTACTGTTACACATCAAGGATTCGTCTCGATAGCCGCTATCAGAAAATAAGTAACAAACTATAGCATCCCATTAAAAAAAAACACAATGTTGACCTTCATATCTCTGACACGACACCACCTATCAACAAAAAATCAACGTCATATTACGGCCCCCGTCGTCCCATGCACGTTTAGTCCTACAAACTTTACAGCTCCTATCATACTTTCGGAGTTATTCCTGTTGGCAATAGTTAGTCACTCACCCTGTATTATCTGACATACTGAAATAACACAATGTGTTTATTTTATCATCTTGGTTCTATATAGGATATGAAATAATAACAAAGAAGTTAAACGTAGGAAAAAATTGATTTGTTCACTCATAAGGTAAGATCATATACAGTTCCCTGATGATGATGTTTGGTTTGTGGGGTGCTCAACTGCGCGGTCATCAGCGCCCGTAGAAAGCGCCAATATTACACCGTCCAATGTAGTCACTATCACGAATGATGATGATGATGACGACACAAACACCCAGTTCCCGGGCAGAGAAAATCCCCAAACCGGTTGGGAATCGAACCCGGGACCTCGTGACCCAGAGGCAGCAACGCTAGCGATTAGACCACGAGCTGCGGCCATACAGTTGCCTCTATTGTATGTCGAGGTATTTACACGTATCCAAAAAGTCTATCATTTTCGCTGGCGATAGCAATGTAGTACTGACGGAGGACCTCGAAAAGATTCGAAGAAGGGCAGGTCGTTTTGTATTGTGTAGTTGTGCATTATACAGGAGAGAGAGTGTTACGGGTATGACACGCGGCTGTAGTGGCGGTCACTGAAACAAAGATGTTTCGTTGCGGCGAGATCTTTTCACAAAAATTCAATCTCTAACGTTCTAATCCGAGTGTAAAAACATTCTGTTGACGATCAACTACATAGGAATAAATGATCATTGCAATAAAATAAGAGAAATCAGACTTCGCACGAAAAGACTTAAGTCTTAGGTCTTCCAGCGCGCTGTTAGACAACGGGACAGTAGAAAATAGTGTGAACGTGGCTCAATTAATCCTCTACATGGCAGTAAGATGTAAATTTCAGAGTAATCATACAGGTGTAAAAGTGGAAAATTTCACAACAGGCAGACGGATGTTAACTTGTTTTTAGAAGAGAGAGAATGGGGCGAATGACAGTATGAATAAGACGCTAATACACTGAATGTTCATCATTTGTATCAATATTTAAATAATAACTAGTAATTTTTGAATTTGGTTTGAACCTCTTAATTCCTTCAAGAAGTTTAACAACAACAGTCATCTTGTCTCATTTCCTTTATAATGAAAGATGTACTTGAACAAGCTTCATTCTAGCATTCGTAGGTAATCATGAGATCCATTACTCTTTTTTCCGGTTAATGCAAAACTGCGGTCCCTGGCGAAAAACTATGGTCGGAAACAATAAACGTTTGCTACACTGTTGTAAAATACCCTTCCAAAACAAGGTAGTTGTACAAAAGTGTTATTGTCCCGTTGTTGTATGGCTCAACATAATGAGGTATCTTGAATAGAATGACCTCCTCAGTGCCAATCAGTATGGATTCCGAAAACATCGATCATGTGAAACCCATCTCACACTTTTCTCACATGACATACTGAAAGCTTTGGATCAAGGCAACCTGTTAAGATGCAGTATTTCTTGATTTCCCTAAAACATTTGGCTCAGTAGCAAACCTATGCTTATTGTCAAAAGTACAATCATATGGGATATCAAGAGAAATTTGTGACTTGTTTGAGGACTTTGTGGTAGGGAGGCCACAGCGTGTTATCTTGTATGGAGAGTCATCGTCAGATATAGAAGTAACTTTGGGTGTGCCCAGGGAATGGTGTTGGGACCCTTGCTGTTCATATTGTATTTTAATGACCCTGCAGAGAATATTAATAGTAAAATTGGGCTGTTTGTTAATGAAGGAGATACCTATAATGAAGTAATATCTGAGAGAAGCTGCACGAATATTCAGTTAAATCAAGATAAAATCTGAAAGTGGTGCAGAGACTGACAACTTGCTCTAAATGTTCAGAACTGTAAAATTGTGCACTTCACGAAACGAAAAAAAGTTCTATCCTATGATAATAATACCAGTGAATCGCTGTTGGAATCGGCCAACTCATACAAATACCTGGGTGTGAGACTTTGTAGGGATATGAAATGGAATGATCCCATATTTTTAGTCGTGGGTAAAGTAGGTGATAGACTTCGGTTTATTTTTAGAGTACTTGGGAAGTGCAGTCAGCCTGCAAAGGAGATTGCTTACAAATCACTCGTGCGACCCATTCTAGAATATTGCTCATGTGTGTGGGACCGGTACCAAATAGGACTGCCAGGGAATATTGAACGCATAGTCGTACAGGGAAGGACAGGACGAATGAATGATCACAGGTTTGTTTAATCCTTGGGAGAGCGTTACAGAGACACTAAAGGAACTGAACTGTAAGATTCTTGAAGGTAGACGTAAACTAATAAAACAATAAACTGGTAGCCAAGATCGCAGGAATTATCTTTATTCCATGATAACCGGTTTCGGCGAAACTAAAGTCGCCATCATCGGATCTTAGGACACATACAGGTTACAACACCAAGGCAAACAATGGTGATATGAATACTTAGGTTAACAGTATAATAATAGTAAGGCCTGCGTGGTACAGGCACCTATTAAAATCACCATTGTTAGCCTTGATGTAACCTGTATGTGTCCTAAGATCCGATGATGGCGACTTTAGTTTCGCCGAAACCGGTAATCATGGGAAAAAAAAGAATTCCTGCGACCTTGGCTACCAGTTTATTGTTTTGCAAGCATCTAGATCGCTCCGATTTGAACACAATGTGCCCCCTACTAGACAGACGTAAACTATCACGAGAAAGTATATTAATAAAGTTTCAAGAACTGACTTTAAACGATTACTCTAAGAATATACTACAACCCCCTACGTATCGCTCACATAGGGATCATGAGGGTAAGATTAGAATTACTACTGCACGCCGAGGGGCATTCAAACAATCATCCTTCCTGCGTTCCGTACATGAATGGCACAGGTCGACACCCTAGTAACTGTTACAATGGGATTTACCCTCTGCCATGCGCCTCACGGTGGTTAGCAGATATAGATCTAGATGTAGATATAGAACTTTCCGGTTGCGGCGGCGTAAGGAGACTAACGAGGGCGCATCCTCGCCGATGTCTCCGATTCGTCGCTGCGTCTGCCGTTGTGAGGTACCAACAACAGCATGAGACCTCGTTCTGCAAACTACACCTTAGTTACATTTTCATTTCCGAGGACTGCTTATCCGTAATTGTACCTTATTGTTGCATCGTTACAGTGCATACCAGGAGATGGAATTATATTATTCAGAAACCGGTTGTAAATAATAAAATATTGTTGGCCTCATAATTGTTGCAGTTTCCTACATTTTGTGAAGATACTTAATAATACGCATAATACAAAAGAGGCAGACGCAGACAGAAGATAGAACGGCGTGGCAGACGGCGTAAGGCTACCGCCTCCCGAACAGGGGCGCCGACTTATGAAAAATATTGGGGGGGGGGGGGGCATACTGCGGATCTTTCCCCGGGAAATTTTCTAAATTTTAGATGAAAAATAGTGAGTTTTAAAGTTTTTTAAGCACTTTAGAGTCATATGATCAACATTAGAACACCGGAAACTGGACTCTCGATAACTCGACACTCCGGAAACTCGACAAGCCTGACACATTTTTGGTCTTGAAAAAAGAAACAAAACATAAACACGCACGGTATTTTCGAAAAAAGCTCATTTAATTTACAGTAATAATCATGCTTATAGACTATTATAGAGCAGTGAATATATAGCTCTGAAAAGATTGAAACTATATTTAAAAAATTCTAAACTATCATTAAAAGAATAAAAATATGGAATATTGCTGTCGCACAGTAATAGCACTTCGATTAGTAAGTGAAATAGCTAATTTAAACTTACTCTGAATAAGGCTCAGGGTTAATTAAATAAAAACAGTGTCTCAAAGTTAATGCTTTAATGCAGTTAATAAAGTTATTACAGCATGCCTAATACTTTCAGTCAAAAAGTATGTAAATAATGGTTCTTAATTGGGTCTTACACTCTAAAAATATTTAAGTATTTGAAAATAACTAATACAGTACTATAGTAATATGGTAATACAGTACTGAACTAGTACCAATATTTCGAAACTGAAATTTTAACAGTATGTATATATTTAATTCTCTGTTTTATAAAGATTTTTAATATTGCTCTAAATGCCATTATTAGGGCTAGAGTGTCTTTAGAAATGTGCAAATGTCGACCGTCTTACTAGATTACTGAATATGAAGTTGTTGATGACTGGTCGTATATCCAATTCATCAAAAACATCTCGGTGGGCATGAAGAACAACCAAGTTGTTCAATTGCTTCTGTCCCATTGCTGATCGGAGATATGACTTCAGAGGCCTTAGGGCGCTGAATGATCGTTCTGCTGTTGCTGTCGTGATTTGTACTATTTGGAGAAGCTTAATGCACTTCACTAATTCACATAACATTTCTCTAACTGCAAGCTCTTGTGAAATGTACTTTCTTACATCACCCAAGTTTTTTATTAGAGATATCGGCTAACATATTCAAGTGTAAGCACAGTCTCTCAATATCTAAGTCATTTTTGAAAACTCAATTGATTTTTCCAAATTTGTTTCACATCTGTTCACTGAAATCAAGCACTCTTGTTCAACTGCAATGACCTGTGTGAGTCAAGTTGAAGTAAACCTTTCAGTAATGCAAGATTGCACCGTTTCACAAGCTTCAATGTAAATAGCTTTGTAGTATTCCTTTGGGGTTTTGAAAGTGTACGGTGAGCTGGCTTCGTTGTTTTCATACTTCTTTGGTATACTTCGATTCCGAGGAAGCGAAGGATCATCAACTTGTGAAGGTGTATCTTTTAAACACAATTCCCACAAGTGTTCAAAACTCTCACGCCTTCCATTCAATATACGAATCAAGCCCTCATATATTTTTTACAGATCAGCAACGCTTAGATGAGGGAATGAATTTTTTAATTGACATCATTTACTGGGTTCATTTAATGGAATAAAGACGTAAAAAGAAATAAGTATTGAATTGTAACATTGACTGAAGGTAACTTGCACATTTGTAACCTGCCTCTGTTTTGTCCTCTGCAGAAAATGTTTCAAGAAACTCTAGAAGTTCTTCAAAGTTTTTCAATATCCTCAAGATAATAGTAGCTCACATAGTCCGTCGAGTAGGGCAAAGGGGTCTTAGACCAGATTGGTCGTTGGCGGTCTCACAGCGTATGCTTCTGAAAAGTCCCTTCCTTTTGTTGGATTCCCTTTCGGTGTTTATTAAGTCCTTGGCTAAAGCCATAATATCCCTCACAGACGTAAGATGGCGGAGACTGTCTACAACTGCCAAGTCTAAATAGTGAGCAGTGCAGTGCACATAACGTGCTTTTGGTTGTATATCCAAAACTAACATTTTTAGTCCTTTGGACTTAACTCTCACATTCGAGGCACCATCATAGCACTGTCCTTAGGTTAGTTAGGTTTAAGTAGTTCTCAGTTCTAGGGGACTGATGACCTCAGATATTAAGTCCCATAGTGCTCAGAGCCATTTGAATCATTTGAAAAACGTCTTTTAAAATGCTAAACAGAGTTTGTGATTCAGTGTTGGGGGTCTCGTATAAGCCAATACAGGCTTCGTTTATGATTACGGAATCATCGACGGTACGAATACAAAATGACACTTGTTCGTGAATCGAAGAATCACTTGTTTCGTCAGCCATAATGGAAAAATGTTCAGTCTTCTTGATTGAAGTCAATACCTTTCTCAACACAGACTTTCCTAGTAGATCAATGATGTCATTTTGAATATCGTGGGACGTCCACTTATACCCCGAAAGCCCTAACCAATCTTTAAACTCAGGTATGTCATTCTATCTGAGTTCCAACAATTGGAAAAAAAATTAGTTTACATCTTCGTGCCCTCTAATTGCTAGTCCTTGTCGGAATAGAAATTGCACGGTAATAAAAATTGTCTCAAGAGCTAAACAGCCGATCCTCATATCCCTATCTAACTGTTCATTCAATTGGGAAGCCAAACTTTGGTTAGTGATAGAATTTAGTTTCAGAACACCTTCTTTATAAGTATATTTTCATGAAGACGGAATTTTCCGAAAGCCTTTTTCCAGTTAGCAAAACCTGCGGAAGTAAATGAATCTTCTTTTTTTTGAAGAAAATTGTAATAAAACTTCCTGGCAGATTAAAACTGTGTGCCCGACCGAGACTCGAACTCGGGACCTTTGCCTTTCGCGGACAAGTGCTCTAAGCCATATCTCCACAATATCCTTTCTTTCAGGAGTGCTAGTTCTGCAAGGTTCGCAGGAGAGCTTCTGTAAAGTTTGGAAGGTAGGAGACGGATACTGGCAGAAGTAAAGCTGTGAGTACCGGGCGTAAGTCGTGCTTCGGTAGCTCAGATGGTAGAGCACTTGCCCGCGAAAGGCAAAGGTCCCGAGTTCGAGTCTCGGTCGGGCACACAGTTTTAATCTGCCAGGAAGTTTCATATCAGCGCTCACTCCACTGCAGAGTGAAAATCTCGTTCTGGAAAATTGTAATAGATTTTTAGCATCTGCCTCTTTGCAGGTTTTGCAAAAAACTTTTCGGTAGACGCTTCATATTCCAGCTACGTATATTTGATCAGCCAATACTTCTGAAATGATCTTCCCTTACCGAATTGTCCAGATTCCGGTTGCAAACGATTCTCGCTGAGAACGACGAAGCAATTGACGACACAATCATTGTTGGAGGTTGACTTGCAGTATCATCAACTTCTAAGCGCGACTTTTTAGTAACAAATTTATCCATTGCAAACTTAATTCACAATACACAAAGAGACTAAAGTAAACGAATAAAATATAGTCATATAAAATAGTCCACTAGACACTAAAGTCGGAACAATAAACACGTCTGCAGCGTTCCAGGCGCTTCTGCTCCAGTCCTTTTGATGTCGGCGCGGCCGCAGCGCTGGCCCGCAGGCGCCAGTCTTTACCCGAAGGTTCGCGCACAGGGACAGATTCTACATCTACATCTACATCTACATCTACATCTACACCCATACTTCGCAAGCCACCTGACAGTGTGTGGCGGAGGGTACCCTGAGAACCTCTATCGGTTCTTCCTTCTATTCCAATCACGTATTGTACGTGGAAAGAAGGATTGTCGGTATGCTTCTCTGTGGGCTCTAATCTCTCTGATTTTATCCTCATGGTCTCTTCGCGAGATATACGTAGGAGGGAGCAATATACTGCTTGACTCTTCGGTGAAGGTATGTTCTCGAAACTTTGACAAAAGCCCGTAACGAGCTACTGAGCGTCTCTCCTGCAGAGTCTTCCACTGGAGTTTATCTATCATCTCCGTAACGCTTTCGCGATTTCTAAATGATCCTGTAACGAAGCGCGCTGCTCTCCGTTGGATCTTCTCTATCTCTTCTATCAACTCTATCTGGTACGGATCCACACTGCTGAGCAGTATTCAAGCAGTGGGCGAACAAGCGTACTGTAACATACTTCCTTTGTTTTCGGATTGCATTTCCTTAGGATTCTTCCAATGAATGTCAGTCTGGCATCTGCTTTACCGACGATCAACTTTATATGATCATTCCATTTTAAATCACTCCTAATGCGTACTCCCAGATAATTTATGGAATTAACTGCTTCCAGTTGACGACCTGCTATTTTGTAGCTAAATGATAAGGGATCTATCTTTCTATGTACTCGCAGCACATTACACTTGTCTACATTGAGATTCAATTGCCATTCCCTGCACCATGCGTCAATTCGCTGCAGATCCTCCTGCATTTCAGTACAATTTTCCATTGTTACAACCTCTCGATACACCACAGCATCATCTGCAAAAAGCCTCAGTGAACTTCTGATGTCATCCACCAGGTCATTTATGTATATTGTGAATAGCAACGGTCCTATGATACTCCCCTACGGTACACCTGAAATCACTCTTACTTCACTACCTGGGAATCCGTGTCTATGGTCCTCTGAGTCTCGTGGACGAATAGCGCAAGCTGGGTTTCACACTTTTGTCATTTTCGAAACCCATGCTGATTCCTACAGAGTAGGTTTCTAGTCTCCAGAAAAGTCATTATACTCGAACAAAATACGTGTTCCAAAATTCTACAACTTCAACAAATTCGACAAATTCTAAGTGTGTAAGCAGCACCGTAACTCTAACATGATTCACACGACTCGTTATCAGTTAACCTGCTCAGAACCGTAACAATTATTGTTTTAACTCATTACTAAATGTATTTTAAAAGGTAACTGTCGTGGAACAAGGAAGATAAAAAATTCCAACATAATTTTGTGATTTTACAAAGCATAACTAATAATTTTCTTAAATTATTGCGGGGGCTCTGCCCCCCAAACGAATTTCTGAGGGGGCTCGGGCCCCCTCAGGCCCCATGGAGTCGGCGCCTGTGCTCCTGACTGATTATTAAAAGAATGCTGGGCTGTGCTGTGCCTTAGTGCGAACTATCTATCTTGCCATTGGACTCCGTTGATTCAGCACACATATGGCGCTACCTGTAGCTGGACACTAAATGTAAAAACTTAACGAGAGAGACAATAAATTATTAATTTCTTTGGATCCAAGTTGCGACTGACAACTGGGATTCTACAGTTATTTCGTAATCTAATTTCCTCAGCGTCACTCGATTTAGTACGACTAGATTCCATTTCACATGCTTTACTTTTGCTTAAGTTTATCCTTAACCCCTTTTTAAGACTCTATCTATTCAGTTCAACTGATCTTCCAAGTCCTTTCCACCCTCCGACAGAATTATAGCGTCAACGCCAACGCTCAAACTTGTATTTCTTCACCCTGAACTTCAATTCACTTTCTAAATTTCTCCTAGGTTTCCCTTAGAGATTAAATGACATCGGGGCTATGCTACAATCCTCTCTCACTCCTTTCTAAACTACTGCTTCTCTTTGATGTCCGACTCTTATAGCTGCACTGTAGTGTCTCTACAAGTTATGGATAACCTTTCGCTCCTTGTATTTTACCTCTACTAACTTCAGAAGTTCAAAGGGTGCATTCTAAGCAACGTTGTCAAAATCATTCTCTAAACCTATAAACGCTCTAAACATACTGTTACGTCACGATAAGTGTACTCCTTTTACAGGTGCCGTCAGCAACTTTGAAAGTTTGCAAATATTTGAGTCTGAGCAGTGCCAGTATTTCGTCGTGTATCACCTCTGGTTTCGCACAAGCACAAGACACTGGTAACGGTGCCAGCACAGCGGCAAGATCGGCGCTGAGCAAAGTCAAGTGTGTCCTGCCGATCCAATATGTCCATCACTTGTTGAAGGGAGGGATTGACTAGTTTCAAAATCTGTTCCCTTATACGAACATCAGAAACGTTCTGTGCAATTTCATCACGTACCATAGTATCTGAACAAGGTAGTCCACATTGACACTCAAAAGCACAATCCCTAGTAAGGCCTTGCAAGGTTGCAACCCACTCCCGATTAGTCAGACCTGCCGTACGTTTTGTACGAAAGAAGGTATACCTTTTCGCCACTACATTGACTGATTCTTTGAAATAGGCATCTAATGCAGACAAAATTTCGTCCTAGGACAGAGTCGCTACGTCGCGTCGGGGAAATAATTTGACTATCACACGGTACGTATATTCACGCCCACGGATGAAAGGAGAAAACGGCTGCCGCTCCTTACCTTGAATTCTGTAGGCGGCAAGATGGAATCCAAATTGGCGTGGCCACCATCCAGCTTTCCAGTGCAGCATCAAAAGGTCGAAAAGTGGGTGCAACAGCGTGTTGTAGCTGCGTTAGCGGTGGAGCGGCAGCTGCCGCATCGTTTTGCATTGCACGTTGACCCTGGACGAGGTGTCCAAGGGCATCCAGTAAGGCCTGCGTCTGCTGATTCTGTAAGCGATAAAATTCGGCCAGTACATCTGGAGATTGTGGCGAAGCCATTACACAAGTAAATCAGGGCAATATCGATAAGAACGCGGTTTTGCCTCGTCGCCAATGTTGTGGTTGGCAGGAGAGCCAACACCGTGTTACTAGAGGGGGCCCAAAGGCACACGATTTAGCTCACGCAGGCTGGCGTGAGGCCTGGAAAAGGACAAGGAAATTAGAATTTAGAAAAACGGACGTAGCTGGTGGACTACTTAACTTTAATCCATTAATGATGAACGTCGCTCTTGACGGTACATGATTGACAATATCAATAGTAAATGATAATGGCGCCTTGCTAGGTCGGAGCAAATAACGTAGCTGAAGGCTATGCTAACTATCGTCTCGGCAAAAGAGAGCGTACTTTGTCAGTGAACCATCGCTAGCAAAGTCGGCTGTACCACTGGGGCGAGTGCTAGGGAGTCTCTCTAGACTATACCTGCCGTGTGGCGGCGCTCGGTTTGCAATCACTGATAATGGTGACACGCGGGTCCGACGTATAGTACCGGACCGCGGCCGATTTAAAGGCTACCACCTAGCAGGTGTGGTGTCTGGCGGTGACAGCACGTAAAATTTCATTAGGCTTACGCGATAACGGTCAGTTGCATTGCAATCCAGGCGGCCAGTTAGAAGGGGAGAGGTTACAACCTATCGCATTATTTGCGAGTTTCAACAATAAGAGGCATGCAGGAGAATGGTCCCAAAATATATACAGGATCAATAAGTAAAACAATATTGAATCCGTTGAAACAGTAGTGCCTGTACTAAAATGGTATGAAGAGGCCAAACATGAAATGCAGACATCGTGCCAGAACTGGAGCTAATCAGCTAATGACATGCTTATCTTGAGGGTGAAAGTACAATAAAGTAATAAAACAAAACCGTGCACACCTATAGTTGTCAAAGGCATCAACAAAAATGTAAGTGGACCTAAGAGGCGTAAGTAATAAGTAATATAAAAACTTGATGATGGATACAATATGTTAATGTCAACGACAAGCGTTGATAGGAAATTTGGGAACTGATGCCTAAACAGCTGTAGTGAGTTCAGTAGCATGCTAGCAAGGAACATGCCAACAAAAACAAAGTGCAAAGCGCATCATGGCGCTGGAACATGTGACTGGAGCAAGAGGAGAGAGAATTTTCAGCCATTAGCTAATATTAAGTGGCGGTTGTATGTTCCTATGGGACCAAACTGCTGAGGTCATCGGTCACTATGCTTACACTCTACTTAACCAGACTTAAACTAACTTACGCTGAGGACAACGCACACACCCATCCCCGATGGAGGACTCGGACCTCCGGCAGGGAAAGCCACACGAACCGCGTCAAGGCGCCTCTGACCGTGCGGCTAATATCAAGTGTCGGAAAGAAACTATAGAGGAAACGAATTGGGGGCACAATGATACTATAGCGAAATAACTAGTACTGGAAACTTCGCTAGCAGTGTGTCAGGTTAACCGGCCCGCCTGGCGAGCGGCACGGAGCAGTAAACAGCCCTCGCGCCCGGCACGCAATTGCAGTGATCAAATCATGCCCGCGGTGTGCTACTAAACATTCGCGTGAGAATTGCCCGTCACGCCTAGCTATTTGCTTTTATTGTAATTTATTGTAATAAAAAAAGGCATGTTAAGAGTGTTTGCCAGAAAAAGCTCAGATCGGAAGCTCAAAACCGTTCCAGGCCCTTTGCTTCGCGCCGGAATTGGAATCGAACAACGGATACACGGGCTCGCGAAACTTCACCCATGGAAATTCATGTAGTTCATTCCATTCCACCCAGTGTAACTCTCTCTAACAGTGACTGTGTTCGTCCCAAAAATAGTGTGCGTCGACATCGCCGGAATTCCCGTCACGTCGCAAGTGATTATGTACCAGTGTCAGTTCACGTTGCACGAGACAGTCGCTCTTGTCGTCAGCAGGGCAATAAACTTTTTGTAGACTTGGACATTAACGGCAAAGTGATACCATTCCAGCTCGATACAGGAGCTGTAGTTTCACTGATCAATCAAGACACTTACAAACTGCTGGGCACACCTCCGTTGCGTGACGCAAATGTTAAGTTAACTAGCTATTCAGGTCAAGAAATCCCTGTGTTAGGACAGTGCAGCCTTCTTGCAACATACAAAGGACATACAAAACTTGTGTCATTTTACGTCCTTCGTTCTTCTTCTGCAGTGAATGTGTTTGGTTTCGATTTATTTCAGTTGTTTAACTTGTCTATAGTAAATCAGGTCCTATCAGTGAACCAGACGGTGCCTTCAGACAGTGTTTCTCGTCTACGTGAAGAATTTGAGGACATTTTTGCACCGGGCGTCGGTTGCGCGAAGAACTATAAAGCACATTTGGAACTGAAAGTAAACGCGCAACCGAAATTTTCAGAGCGCGCAACGTTCCCCACGCATTGCGTGATGAGGTCGCAAAAACATTACACGATTTGGAATCACAAGGTGTAATTGAACGTGTGCAGGCTTCTCTCTGGGCATCACCCTCAGTAATTTTGCCAAAACCTTCCGGAAAGTTGAGACTTTGTGTGGACTTCAAGGTAACAGTGAATCCACAACTAGTGATTGTAACTTTTCCTTTACCCCGCCCGGAAGATCTTTTTGACAAACTGTGCCCGGGTCAATATTTTTCGAAGTTGGACCTAGCAGATGCGTACTTGCAAATACCGGTGGACGAAGACTCCCAGCGCGTTTCGGTGGTTAACACGCATCTTGGGTTGTATCAATTCAAACGACTGCCATTCGGGTGTGCATCCGCTCCTGCATTGTTTCAGCAATATCTACAAACTGATTGTGCGTCGGCCCCTACTGCAGCAAATTATCTGGACGATGTTGTGATCTCCGGAAAGACGGAAGAAGAATATTTGACCAATCTCAGAACATTATTTCAGGTCTTGGGACAAAATGGTCTTCGCTTGCGGAAGGACAAATGTGTATTTTTTCCTCGGGACTTGCCATACTTGGGACATGTACTCAATGCCCAAGGCATACATCCCAGTCCAACGCACCTCCGTGCCATACAAGACTTGCCTTCGCCGCAGAATTTGAAGCAGGTACAGAGTTTGCTGGGAAAAATTACGTGTTATAACCGCTATGTTCCGCATGCCTCTTCCATTTCAGCTCCGCTTCATCGTTTACGCCGTAAGGGTGTTCCGTTCGTCTGGACGACGGAATGCGAACGCGCCTTTCGCCAGTTGAAATCGGCGTTGCTTTCCAATACTTGCCTTACGCCATTCGATCCCCAGAAGCCCCTCTTGTTGTTGGTGGATGCATCGGATTTCGGGATCGGTGCTGTGCTTGCGCACAAAGATGGATCGCACGATCGCCCTATTGCCTTTGCGTCCAAATTGCTCTCGTCTGCGCAAAGAAATTATTCACAGATCGAGAAAGAAGCATTGGCTCTCGTATTTGGTGTTACACAGTTTCATGATTTCTTGTATGGCCGTCTCTTTACCATAATCACAGACCACAAACCTTTGACATCGCTTTTTCGTCCGACCAAGCCTGTACCTCCACGTACAGCGCAGAAATTCATTCGCTGGTCTATTTTCCTCTCTCAGTACCGCTACGATATCTTGTATCGGCCCACTGCTAAGCACGGATACGCCGATGCGTTGTCCCGCTTGCCTGTGGCTGAGGATAGTGCATTCGATTCCTCCGAAGTTGGTTGCATGTTCATTGATGCGGAAACCGATGACGTGGTCAAATCGTTTCCGACTGATTTTCGTCGTGTAGCTACAGTCACAGCTGCCGACCCTGTCCTTGCTCCCGTTCTGCGTTTTGTTGCTGCTCAATGGCCCTTGTCAAAGTCACGGATCGGGGACCCGTTGGTTCGCCGATTTTTTGCTCCCAAGGATAGACTTTTTGTACGACGCGGTGTTTTGCTGTTGCGTTCTGATAATGATCAGTCCAGAGTCGTGGTACCACGTTCGTTACAGTCCTCTGTCTTACAGCTTCTCCACCAAGGACATTGGGGTGTAGTGAGAACGAAACAACTTGCTCGTCAGCACTGTACTTGGTGCGGAATCGATGCCGCGATTACGAATATGTGCTCTTCTTGCATGGTGTGTGCCGAACAACAGTCAGCACCACCGCGGAAATTCTTTGCATGACCAAAAGCCACTTCCCCTTGGCAACGCTTACACATCGATTTTGCTGGTCAATTCTGGAATGCTCGATGGTTGGTAGTGATAGATTCATTCAGTAATTTTCCTTTTGTTGTCCGGATGCCTTCCACGACATCGTTTGCCACCATCCAAGCGTTGTCTTCTATCTTTTGCATTGAAGGTCTTCCACAGACTATTGTTTCCGACAATGTCCCACAATTCATGTCCGCAGAATATCAGTCATTCTGCAAGGCCAATGGTATTCAACATCTGACGTCCGCGTCGTTTTCGCCACAGTCAGACGGTGCCGCTGAACTATTAGTCAGGACTTTCAAGTCACAGATGTTGAAGTTGAAAGAGTCGCATTCTCGGGAGGACGCGTCATTGCTCTTTTTGTCCTCGTATCGCTCTCAGCCCCGAGATGGTCGTTCGCCGGCTGAGTTGCTCCACGGCCGCCCTCATCGAACCTTGATATCTTTGCTACATCCGCCGCATCAGGTTCCTGTGCAGCGACAGTCACCTGGTTTTGCTCCAGGCGGCGTTGTCTACTATCGTCACTATCGAGGTTCATAGCGTTGGTTCGAAGGGCGCATTCTTCGCTGCCTCGGCCGCGCTATGTATCTGGTTTTGGGGGCCTCTGGTGAGGTGCGTCGGCATCTCAGCCAGCTGCGCCTCTGTCGTCGCACGGGATCTGCCGCACGCCGTCTGCTTTCAGCGACGGTGCCGTGTCCGGTCAGCGCCCCGAGGACCCATCTACTGGCTCGCCTCAGCCCCAGGTGTTACCGACGCAGCCTTCCATTTTGCCCCATGGCGACGCGCCGCCGCCACCGCCGGAGACGCCCGCAGTGGATGCGTCGCTGCAACCGCCGGGCGTCTCCCTGGGTCACGCGCCGCCGATCGGTTCTCGTGACCAGTTGTCCTCCGCCATGGAACTCTTGTCCAGATCATACGTCGTCTTCGCCCGTCGGGTGCCCCGGCCCGATGGAGGTCGACCCTTCGGCCCCTCCTGTCTCTCAACGGATGCATACACCGCATGTTGGCGTGCACCCTGGAGCAGGTTTTCAGGCGTTTCCTAGCTCCCCGCGGTCCGAATGGCAGGGTGCGGGTGGCACAGCCTCGCCTGTTGTTAGGCTCCCCACCTCGTCGCATACGTCAACATGGGGTCCTCCGCACGGCGGGCGGAAGCTTTATGCCACAACCGTACGCTGATTTGCGGGGAGGATTGTGGTGTCACCGCCAGACACCACACTTGCTAGGTGGTAGCCTTTAAATCGGCCGCGGTCCGGTAGTATACGTCGGACCCGCGTGTCGCCACTATCAGTGATTGCAGACCGAGCGCCGCCACACGGCAGGTCTATAGACTTCCTAGCACTCGCCCCAGTTGTACAGCCGACTTTGCTAGCGATGGTTCACTGACAAAATACGCTCTCATTTGCCAAGAAGATAGTTAGCATAGCCTTCAGCTACGTTATTTGCTACGACCTAGCAAGGCGCCATTATCAGTTACTATTGATATGGTGAAATATGTACCGTCAAGAGCGACGTTCTCCATGAATGGATTAAAGTTAAATATTCCGCCAGCTACGTCCGTTGTTTCTAAATTCTAATTTCCTTGTCCTGTTCCAGACCTCACGCCAGCCTGCGTGAGCTAAATTGCGTGCCTCCTCTAGTAAAACGATGTTGGCTTTCCTGCCAACCACAACAGACACCGTCCTATACCGATGCAGTTAGGTTATTTACAGATTTCTAGCACTTCGATCATACTGTGTAATTTACGATTACAATTACCTTTCATTTCCTATGTGGATGGGAGTCACAGAGCATTCTGCTATTCTTAGAATAAAGTTGGAAATTGAAAGATCTCCTCACATTGTCTTTGACCAGCGCTCCCAGCAACATTGTCACCGATTTCATTTGCAGCTGACAAGAAGTAGGAAGGTACAATACCCGCTACATTCCATGTCTTGTGAAGGAACAGAGTGAGCCGAGTCTGTAACTGTTGTTCGGCGAAGACTGTTCTACACCAGTCTTACTGACAGCATCCAACCAAGTGGATAAGATCTCTCCAGATGCAAGCATGCCGAGGAAGTTAGCAGCCATTATAAGTGTACAGTCGATACGAAAGTGTTGTGATGATATAACAGGCAATTAAGAAGAAACATGTGATTTATGCATGATGGAGCTCCAGACAGACACAATTTGAAATATTTTACATAAATCAACTGCGCTTTCAATTCTAAAATATTCTTGTAGTGCCTGGCGTCAGTACCAAGAAGGTATTGCAAGAGAGAAACGAATGTAGATAAACACATGAACTCCTAAGTCTACATGGTTCTGCACTTACTAGAATGTTAAGTGCTTTCGGAAATATTAGTCATGCAGGGGGCAATGCTCTTAATACTCGAATGCAGGACATATACGTCCAACATCTGACATGCAGTCACCTCACTACAGTGCCAAACTTTAAGATGATAAAACTACTTCCTTCTGCACCAAATAAAAGTGTAGAATCTTTGTGATATATGCACAATATAGCTTTCCGGAAGTGTATAGCGCCCACAGTTCACGTCTGATCATTGTTCAGAAATTATACTATGCTCGCTTCAGTCCTACAAAATGATCGCCAGCAACGGCGAATTCCTCTTACAAGGAAACAGATAAACACATAGCAGCGGTAATCAAAATATCCACGGATGTACTGCCGGTCTATAGTGTCCAACGGGCACAATATTTCGGCGATCAAACATGTCGTCATCATCAGGTGAACTGACGGACTGAGCTCCTGTGAACGTGCCGGCGCGGAGATCCGTACGCTATGGCTGCTCAGGGGGAACTGGATTCGGTCTCGTCTCGCTCGTCTCGCTTAATTCACGGACATCCTCTGTCCGGAGATGATGGAGGCTAAGCAGCGGTGCTGCTGTTCCTCCTTTCTCCTCTGTGTTGTGGTGTGGATGGCCTCACGATTTGAAAGGGCCTCTGGCTACCCCGCTGAGTTTAAAGCAGCGAAGTAGTTGGTGGCTGGCATGTCCTCTGGGGCAGGTTTACGCCTGCCGGAGCGCCACTCCTCTTTCACCCATTTCTCTGCGACCTGGTAGATGTGTTCCCAGTCGGAGGGGGTGAAGATGGGGCGGCTGTTGAGCAGTATTAGCTCCTTCCTTGTTACCACCTCACGCAACATGCCTCGCGTGTGGCGAAGATCGCACGGTTGGTGAGGCAGTGATGGTTTTGCGTGTGCCGGCGGTCGCGGCGGCGGCCGATTTAAATACCCTCCGCTCGCGGCGCGCTCCCTCCGCCGTCCGCGCCCCGCGCCACGGTAGCGCGGTGGAACAGATTGCGACGGCGTCTGAGATGACGTCGGTGTGATGGCTCTTTCCGCCGTGGTCGTCACAACTATGCGTTTGCTCGATTTACTCTTGATTACGCCGGGAGAAACTCAAGAATCACACATTGCAGCGGTGTTTCACTAGTAAAATTACATGCCATGCTACTCTAATTCCGGGAATAGATCAGTCTCTTCCACACATCATATTCAAGCAAATGTATACACAGGGATTGCAGTACCTCACAAACATGTGCTACTAACTTAGAATGACTGTTGTTATGAAACTGAAAACTCGATGGAGTATATCGCATAAATCTTCTTTTATCTATAGGAGGGTACCGAAACAGGTTTTCCATCGATGGAGTGGTTCATCACACATGCGTTGGAAATTCTCTGCTGACTGTTGTATGGAGATGTTTGCTGTTAATGATTGCAGGTAGATAGCACTCTACGTCACACACAGAACACACTAGTGTATACGAGTTGAATACAGGTTATATCACACAACTGATACACCCCAAAAGAACAACGGAAAAAATGGTTAAATGGGTGATAAATGACCTGCAGCAACATCTCCCTTTCTAGAGTGCATCGTCAGTCTACCATTAAATAATATCTCATTACAACCCCATCTCAACCGATAACTTCATTCACTTTTTATCATCCTTTGCAGGTGGTTCTCTTTTCCAGGAAAGCATCAAAGACAGTAGTCAATTGGCACGTATCACTATTAACTAAATAGGTATACAGCAGAATGTTGTTAAAAGAAACCTTACAGTAACTGTTCTGTAGGGTATATGTTAGCTGACACCACACCAATACATTGTAAATACTGGTTGCTGATAACTTTGTGGTCACACCTGGCCTTGTGATCCGACATTTTTAAATTTACTACTCTAGAGTTAGTGGTCCGGGCTCCTTATCGCTATCGACGAAAAATGAGTGTTTCCCTGGGTCTCAATGCTTCCATGTCACTTTTTTCACACGTTAGTCTTGCTGCCACATACTGGTCCCCACGTACAGGAATTTTCCTGCACCAAGCAGAAGTCATGTAAGTACTCCCTCATCCCCCCCCCCCCCTCAGCTTTCCTCCATTTAGGTGTATTTTTCCTCAGTTTATACATATTTTCCGCCAACTTCCGCAATTTTGTCGATCTTAAGTCACTTCTGCCCATGCGATAATGACATCACTTCTCGATACACACCATAAAATTGCTTGTAAATGTACTACAGTTTTCAACATCTAGCGCAAATGCTCTGTTTTCCTCGTTGGACCGTACAATATAGCACTTCGAATGCATCCAGTCACTTCCAACCACATATTCTACAGTTGCAATGCATTTGCTTTGTTTTCTGTATGTCATAAATTACGCTAAATGCTTTACAATATTACACTAAAATGTCACGCCCTGCTGTATGAAACCTAACAGTGTGAAATCAACTTGACACCGAAATTACTTGAATTTCACATGAAATGTCGCAAGAACAGTTACACCAGAACGAAGACGAAAAGATCTACATACGTAATAATTGTATCCCATACTTCAGTTGACCTATGTAGGTGAAAGTTATCATAGTCTTGCTAGCGACGACAAGAAAAGCAACAGCAGTGAAATTTGCACCCGATTCTTCAGTTGAGCTATATAGATCAACTGAAGAATAGGACACTACTACTAGCAAATGGGAAATAACGACTTTTATAACATCTGTATCCTGTCCTTCAGTTGACCTATGTAGGTCAATATATGTATTCCTTATTGTCATTTCTTGTTAAGACTATTAGCTTGTTCCCAAGAATAAGCAGCTTTCACTCAGTAAATACTCGGGAGAAATCAAACCTTGTGCAGAAACGTGTGCAGTATACTGCTGTATCCATTTTCAATAAGCTACCGCTCGAATTCAACAGTCTTAGCAGTAATCCACGCGCTTTGAAATCGAAACTGAAGAGTTTCCTCATGGGCCACTCCTTCTATTCTTTGAAAAATTAAGCTGATTCTTGTTGTATTGTTGATTGCGTTTACTTAAATTGTGGACTGCCTTTTTTGGGTTCATAAACATTTTATTTTTATCTGTTATTACTTTTATGTTGTAAGTTCATGTACTGACATGTTCCATAACCTTGGAGATTTGCTCCTCAATTTGGTCCTACGAAACTTGACGTGTAAATAAATAAGGTCAACTGAAAATAGGAGACTAATGCTAGTGTAGGCGAAAAATAGCGATATACATAACATTTGTATCCTGTTCCTCAATTGACCTATAGGTGAATCACATTTTTCGTATAGCTAGCACCTGTATACGTCAACTGAAGTACAGGATAGAAATTTTACCTATGTCGATATTTCCGCCTTCAGTAGTACTAGTATAGACTTTAAAAAACCGTAGTGATACTAGTACTGGGAAAGGGAAAAAGAGCAACAAATGCAAAATTTGTAATCCTACTGTAGCTCCGGCGGGTGAATTGCACTCTCTCACGTACCAATGCGAGCTGCTGCAGAATCGATGTGATGGATAACCTTAGCAAAATTTGGAACAACATTCTCGGAACGACATCTCTTTAGAAAGGCAAGAGTACATAGCAAACGACATTTACGGTGGCGCAACTTCTCAAATTTCTTCATGCTGCGATACATCTCCTCCCCGTAAAGGTGTATCATGTACATAGTACATAGTACATGTACATAGTACATAGAGCGCGCACTATCTCTGACACAGAGAGTCTACCCCAGGAATTGGAACATCTGAGAACTGTGTTTCGAAAGAATGGGTACTCAGAGTGGCAGATCCAACATGCTCTCCGCCCAACCACTGCAGCACAACCTGTTGAGATGGATGAAGTCCCGAGGGAGGAGGTATGCACTGCATTTATTCCATACACAGGCGCACTCTCGGGGAAAATCGCCCGCATTCTGAAGAAACACCGGGTTGGAACTGTGTTTTGTCCTCCGAATAAAACTCGTGCACTGGTGGGGAGCGCCAAAGATGACCACGGTTTGAGGAAGGCCGGCGTGTACCAGATTCCGTGTCAATGTGGCAAGTCGTATATTGGTCAGACGATGCGTACCGTCGAGGATCGATGCCGTGAACACCAGAGGCACACTCGACTGATGTATCCGAGCAAGTCGACGGTCGCTGAACATTGTTTGTCGGAAAATCACGCTATGGAGTATGACCGCACGAGGATTCTGGTACAGACGTCGAGATACTGGAACAACGTTGTTAGAGAGGCTATCGAAATTTCGCACCAATGACGACCTCATAAACCGTGACTGTGGCTATAATCTTAGCAAGGCTTGGGAACCAGCGATTGGGTTAATCAAGAGTAAATCGAGTAAACGCATAGTTGTGACGACCACGGCGGACAGAGCCATCACACCGACGTCATCTCAGACGCCGTCGCAATCTGTTCCACCGCGCTACCGTGGCGCGGGGCGCGGGGCGCGGACGGCGCAGGGAGCACGCCGCGGGTGGAGGGTATTTAAATCGGCCGCCGCCGCGACCGAACCCAAGAACACCAAAGCCGGGATTGCGCGAAAAAGAGGGAAGAATCCCCGCAGTGTTGTAACTGTGGTGAGCCACATGTGGCAAGCTACAGGGGCTGCACCATATTTAAGCGAACAAGCAGACCCCAAGGCAAAAAGCCCCCCTCGCGCAAAGCACAGTCAGGCACAAACTACGCAGCCGCTGCCAAGGGGACAACTGCCATCCCATCGCGCCAGCAAGCACAGAACTCTCTGCTCCATCTCCAAAATGCAGAGACCAACCCCACTGTTCCAGAGGACTCTGGAATTCCGGACTTGCCCTTGTCCAACAGCTCAGCGTGTGGACATCGCCAAGTGCCCCCCACCACCAGCATCCCACTGCAAAGTGCGGAACGCCCCATGCGGCGACCGGTAGTGGCGTCGCAGCCGCAAGCCGTAGCTGCCTCCCCGGCGCCCACCCACACAGCCACAACTTCTCCAGGTACTGACGCAACCAGTTTGGGTGAGCTACTACGCTCACTCAACACCCTACTCACCCAACTGCCAGTACTCGTCACGGCAGTAACGGGGGCCCTCCAGGCCGTCACCGTTCCCTCAGCAACTCACCGTGGCTAGACAGCAGATCCATGGTCTATCGGTATGTGTATTCAACGCAAATGGACTGGTAAAACAACAAGGTGAGTTTCGCCAATTTATACAGGACGAGGCAGTCGACCTGTGTCTAGTGTGCGAGACTCACCTGAAACCAGGAGTCCATGTAAAGGTAGCGAACTACGCATGCTACCGCCACGACAGACCAACTGCCGGAGGAGGAACTGCCATATATATCAGGACCTCCCTACGACACCACCAGATCCATCTCCCAGCCCTGGCAACCCTTGAAGCCACAGGGGTCAATGTCTCCTCCATGGTGGGACAGATCACCTTCGTGGCCGCCTACAGGCCGCCACGCGGCAATCTCCTGGAGGCAGACTTTGACACGCTACTAACGATCGGGGGACGGGTGTTCCTGGCTGGCGACTTTAACGCTAAGCACACGGAGTGGAACTCCCGTCTTACCAATGTCAGCGGTCGTCGACTCCTCCGTGCCGCCCTCCGCAATGGCGCCATAGCGCTCGGACCTCAGGACCACACCATCTATCCACACCGAGGGCAGTCAGATGTTCTCGATATCGCCCTTATTAAGGGCATCGGGAACTACATGACCGCCACCACTCGGTGTGCACTGTCGTCAGACCACCTACCAGTGGTCTACGACATCGACGTAAGGGGAGCCACCCTCCCACCCCGTCGTAGGAACTTCCACCGAATGGATGGCGAAAGGTTTCAGGAGAATGTCCTGGAACTTCTTTCAGATGCCCCAGACCCTACGGAAGTGGGGGTAGACAATGTACTACGATACCTCAACCGCCAGCTGCTACTTGCAGCAGAAGAAGCGTCACCTCCTCCCCCACGCCAGCCAAAGGATTTCGCACGTAGTCTCCCATTGCACATACGAGAGACCATACGGGAGAAGAACAGAGTGTTCCGTGAATGGCAACTCACGCGACAACCTGCCACCAAACGCCTCCTAAACAGGATGAGGAGGGAGATCAAGGCGGCGGTTGAGGAACATAGAAACCACGACTGGGCCGACCTAGTTGCCACCCTTAACCCACAGGACGGCAGCGCTTGGCGAGTCGTCAAGTCCTTCCTGCGCCGGCGGCAGCGAGTCCCACAGCTGCAGGCTGGGCAGATGGTCGTCTGCAGTCCAGATGGGAAAGCAGGATTGTTGGCCGACCACTTCGAGTCGTCGTTCACCCCAGTGGATGACAATCTCGATGTGGCCCACATTGCCAGAGTGGAGGAAGAGCTCCCGATCTTCCTAGCAGCGAGAGAAGAAGGCGACAGGATCGACCCCATCTCGGAGGAGGAAGTGGCAGAACAGATACAGACGCTCAACACCAAAAGGGCGGGAGGCGCCGACGGCGTCAACAATCACCTGCTTAAGAACTTGCCGGAAGGGGCCTACCAGCTCCTTACAGGCATCTTCAACCAGGTCCTCCGCTCTGGGATCTACCCCTCTGAGTGGAAACACGCAGAGGTGGTAGCCATACCCAAAGCAAATAAGGATGTTCGGCAGGCTGAAAACTACAGGCCAATCAGCCTCCTCTCGTCCCTCTCCAAGGTGTTCGAGCGTCTGTACGCCAAGAGGCTACTCCGACATGTGATGGTCGAGGGCATCATCCCAGACGAACAGTTCGGATTCAGGAGCGGTCGTTCCACCACCCACCAGCTTCTGCGGCTGGTGGAAGAAGCCATGCGCGCCCTGGAGACCAGGGAATACCTTGGGGCGGTGTTCCTCGATGTCTCCAGAGCCTTCGACTCCATGTGGCACGACGGCCTCGTGTACAAACTCTTTGTGCATGGGGTACCGACATCACACGGAGTCCTCATCCGCTCCTACCTGGCCGACCGGACTTTCCACGTCCGGCTAGATGATGGCACCTCGACCCACAGGCTGATACGAGCAGGAGTGCCACAGGGGTCTGTCCTTGGCCCCCTGCTGTACTCCATTTTCACCGCGGATGCCCCACGAATGGCGCCGGTGAAGTTAGCACTCTACGCTGACGACACCGCGCTATTCGTGCGGAGCATGAACGTGAGGGAAATGCGACGCCTCCTCCAGATTGGCTGCGACACCCTGGGCGCGTGGTCAACCAAGTGGCGGCTCAAGCAGAACGCCGCAAAGAGCCAGGCAGTAGTATTCACTAGAAGACTGCTGCCTCCTGACTTGCCGCCGGTTACTATCATGGGAAGCCCCGTGCCATGGAGTAAAACCGGCAAATACCTCGGGGTCACACTCGACCAGAGGCTTACATGGAGACCACATGTCCAGGAAGTTAGGAGCAAGGTTATAGGGCGACTTCACGCCCTGTACCCCCTGCTTAACCCCACGTCGACGCTGGCCCCCCAACACGGCATCACCCTGTACCTAGCGCTGGTCAGACCAGTACTAGAGTATGCAGCCGTGGTGTGGGGCATGGCAGCCGACACTCAAATAGGCACGCTGCAGAGGGTGCAGAACAGAGCCCTAAAGCTCGCCCTGCGCCTTCCAAGAAGATATTCCTCCACTCTGCTACACGAACAAACCGGCATCCTGCAACTGCGGGACCGTTTCAGACAGTCTGCAAGACTGTTCTACGCCAAGGCCGAGAACTCAGAAAACCGGCTCATACAGGACCTGGGCCAAAACATACACCACAGGCCAACCACGCGTTGGCCTGACCTACTGAGGGACTAACAACCCTCAGCAGGCAGGATGCAACTGCATCCCCATAGGACGATTCAATCAGCCAGGCACTGAACCAAAACCCACAGGCTTAGCAGGAACAACAAAATATTGTTTACCCTGCTCCTACACGAGCAAAGGAAAGCTCGTAAGGTAGAAGCGAAGCGAAGCGACCGAACCCAGTTCCCTCTGAGCAGCCATAGCGTACGGATCTCCGTGCCGGCGCGTTCACAGGAGCTCAGTCCGTCAGTTCACTTGATGATGGCCACATGTTTGATCGCCGAAATATTGTGCCCGTTGGACACTATAGACCAGCAGTACACCCGTGGATATTTTGATTATAAAAGTTTTTATTTCTTCTGCATGGATTTTAATACCTACTCCAAATTTTTCTTTTGTGTCCTTCACTGCTTGCTCAATATACAGATTGAATAACATCGGGGAGAGGCTACAACCCTGTCTCACTCCCTTCCCAACCGCTGCTTCCCTTTCATGCCCCTCGACTCTTACAACTGCCATCTGCTTTCTGTACAAATTGTAAATAGCCTTTCGCTCCCTGTATTTTACCTCTGCCACCTTTAGAATTTGAAAGAGAGTATTCCAGTCAACATTGTCAAAAGCTTTCTCTAAGTCTACAAATGCTAGAAACGTAGTTTTGCCTTTCCTTAATCTAGCTTCTAAGATAAGTCGTGGGGTCAGTATTGCCTCACGTGTTCCGCTATTTCCACGGAATCCAAACTGATCTTCCCCGAGGTCGGCTTCTATCAGTTTTTCCATTCCTCTGTAAGAAGGAATTCACGTTAGTATTTTGCAGCCGTCACTTAGTAAATTGATAGTTCGGTAATTTTCACATCTGTCAACACCTGCTTTCTTTGGGATTGGAATTATTATGTTCTTCTTGAAGTCTGAGGGTATTTCCCCTGTCTCACACATCTTGCTCACCAGATGGTAGAGTTTTGTCAGGAACGGCTCTCGCAAGGCTATCAGTAGTTCTAATGGAATGTTGTCTACTCCCGGGGCTTTGTTTCGACTCAGGTCTCCCAGTGCTGTGTCAAACTCTTCACGCAGTATCATATCTCCTATTTCATCCTCATCTACATCCTCTTCCATTTACAAAATATTGTCCTCAAGTACATCGCCCCTGTATAGACCCTCTATATACTCCTTCCACCTTTCTGCTTTCCCATCTTTGCTTAGAACTGGGTTTCCATCTGTGCTCTTGATATTCATACAAGTGGTTCTCTTTTCTCCAAAGGTCTCTTTAGTTTTCCTGTAGGCAGTATCTATCGTACCCCTAGTGAGATAAGCCTCTACACCCTTACATTTGTCCTCTAGCCATCCCTGCTTAGCCATTTTGCACTTCCTGTCGATCTCTTTTTCGAGACGTCTGTATTCCTTTTTGCCTGCTTCATTTACTGCATTTTTATATTTTCTCCTTAGATCAATTAAATTCAATATTTCTTCTGTTAACCAAAGATTTCTACTAGCCTTCGTCTTTTTACCTACTTGATCCTCTGCTGCCTCCACTACTTCATCCCTCAAAGCTGCCCATTCTTCTTCTACTGCATTTCTTCCCCCATTCCTGTCAATTGTTCCCTTATGCTCTCGCTGAAACTCTCTACAACCACTGGTTCTTTCACTTTATCCAGGTCCCATCTCCTTAAATTCCCACCTTTTTGCAGTTTCTTCAGTTTTGCTCTACAGTTCATAACCAATAGATTGTGGTCAGAGTCCACATCTGCCCCTGGAAATGTCTTACAACTTAAAACCTGGTTCCTAAATTTCTGTCTTACCATTATATAATTTATCTGAAACCTTTCAGTATCTCCAGGCTTCTTCCATGTATACAATCTTCTTTTATGATTCTTGAACCAAGTGTTAGCTATGATTAAGTTGTGCTCTGTGCAGAATTCTAGCAGGCGGCTTCCTCTTTCGTCTCTTACCCCCAACCCATATTCACCTACTACATTTCCTTCTCTCCCTTTTCCTACTGACGAATTCCAGTCACCCATGACTATTAAAATTTCGTCCCCCTTCACTATCTGGATGATTTCTTTTATTTCATCATACATTTCTTCAATTTCTTCGTCATCTGCAGAGCTAGTAGGCATATAAACTTGTTCTACTGTGGTAGGCGTGGGCTTCGTATCTGTGTTGGCCACAATAATGCGTTCACTATTCTGTTTGTTGTAGCTTACCGGTGTTCCTGTTTTCCTATTCATTATTAAACCCACTCCTGCATTACCCCTATTTGATTTTGTGTTTATAACCCTGTATTTACCTGACCAGAAGTCTTGTTCCTCCTGCCACCGAACTTCACTAATTCCTTCTATATCTAACTTTAACATATCAATTTCCCTTTTTAAATTTTCTAACCTACCTGCCCGATTAAGTGATCTGACGTTCCACGCTCCGATCCATAGAACTCCAGTTTTCTTTCTCCTGATAACGACGTCCTTTTGAGGAGTCCCCGCCTGGAGATCCGAGTGGGGGACTATTTTATTTCCGGAATATTTTACCCAAGAGGACGCTATCATCATTTAATCAAGGATACACTTAAATGGGCAATATGTATCGGATACACTGCGCCTCCATGTATATTTGTGCAAACGGATCGGTAGTCTCGAAATCCGTCGTTTCCCCCTCCATACAACCGATTTTATGGCTGACCAATAACTTTCTATACTATCGGTACAATCGCCAGTCGATGAAGATCTGAATTCAATAATATGATTAACAACGATATGCTGAAAACCCCTGTTCCCAAAACCCCTATGTGAAGAAAACCCATCGGAACTAACTACAGAACCCTCTGCAACATGACCTTCAATTAATTTCACTAAAACTTTCTTCTTTCGATTAGGAACTACTTTTACAACGTCACATTCTGGACCTGAAATTACAGCCCCTCAAACCCATAATCCTACTGCAGGTTCCCCCTGTTGTACTTGGTTTTGCCAAAGTGAGACTCATCGATTTCGAATATAACACTCCCCCTCCCTCCAAAGGCCCCCTATATTTTGTTACTTTATACATTCCCCACAAACTTCCTTACAAAACGAATGCTTTCTACAACGGTACGCTCACTCACGCGACATTCATGCTCACACAATCACACAGGATACCTCAAACACCAACAGTATGTAAATATTATTATATCCCTCGAGGCCAGCATCGACTTCTAAAAAACTATGTTCCTCGTCTAATTGAGCGCCATAGTCGATCCTTGCTACGTCTCCATACGACTAAATCGTAAGTACGACGAGCAGACACACTAATCAGGCGCGCATGTTCGCCGCACTCACGACATCGACGTAATCAGCAAGAAGAACAAACATTTGCAAAAATCGCATGGTTGCCATCATGTAAACGCCCAGAGCCTCCTTTAAGTCTCCCATAGTCATGGGAATAGATAAATCCATACCTACAAACGGAATTGAAAAACTAAAAATTCTTCTAAATGAAAAACTATTTTCCCAAATCATCTCAAACTCAGTAAGAATGAAATTAAGCACCGAATGAATTGGAAAAACCGATCATTTAAATCAATGCAAACGAAAAAATCTTACGCAACGTCTAGCACAGTTTTTTTAAAACCACATTCTTTTTTTCAATTCACAATGATGGCGCTTATCCACAGCAGACAACCGATTTCTTATCTATGGCTCGAAAATAAACACATTAACATCAGTGAGTAACCTATGACGTCATTCGTCAAAACCGACGGGTTGTATCCCGTTCTTCAGTTGACCCAAAATTTTAAAAGAACACGAGTGAGCTGAACCCTACAATTGACGAAAACAGTACTAGTTTATCGCGACACTCGCAAATGTTCGAAATTTCACAATGTATCACAGTACAAACGGGTATTGATACAACGAATGAAACATTACGCAGAAAAAGGGACGCAAACAGTGAACTATGCGCCTCCAGAACTTTAAATCGACGCACGATCTCTCACACAAGGGAAAATTCCTAAGTCGGCTTTTATATACAAATAAACGTGCATATTGCACTGATATTTCACTTAGCTGATTCTGTGCACACTTCTACACTGGTGTGCCGAAGAAGACCACTGCAACACAAGTTTATCTCGGTCAAAATCGCAACCAATCGGCTTCCGATACATAACTGTTCTCTATGTATAGTTGCGTTGTTGCAATGTGTGTTTAACATTTGTCAGTGAGCTAAATGATTAAATTCAAAGAATTTGACAAGAATTTCTAAGCTTAGTAGTATTATATCAGCACGACCCAGGGCGAAGAATGCGTAAACCACGCGACTGCATAAATCCAAAAATTTATCAGAGAGCTTTTATGGCAATGAGCTTGCATAGAAACACAAAACCGCGAGAAATGTATACAAGCGCCGCTTTTACTTTATTTCATTTGTGTATTCCGCATATAGCTCTAAGAAGTAACCCTACAGCAGAAATAATTGTCAATTGTTGAATTACAGAAACTAATCTGCTACCTTCATTCCTCAACTGCAAAAGGCCTCCGGGCGAACGCACTCGACGTCAGCGCACTGGCCTTCTCATAAACGCCGACATTCCTATTCTTAGACACTTCACCGCAGAAACAGCGTTGCCAATTCCGTCACCCGTATAGGTCAACGAACATCTTTTTAGCGTCACATGTGACATCTGTAGTCCGACAGAAAAAGCTATTTAAGCGGATGCCTGTTAGAGCCCCAGACCACAGATTAAATGCCAACCAACAGACTAGCCTTATGGCGTTTTTTTTTTTCTTTATTGTAATTTTAATCACCTCAATACAAGGTGGGCTGGCAGCAGCATAGTACCCTGCTCAAGGCTGAAGAGCAGGGTACTATGCTGCTGCCAGCCCACCTTGTATTGAGGTGATTAAAATTACAATAAAGAAAAAAAAACGCCACAGGCTAGTCTGTTGGTTGGCATTTAATCTGTGGTCTGGGGCTCTACATTCGTTTCTCTCTTCTCAATACTTTCTTGGTACTGACCCCAGACAATAGAACAATACTTAAGAATTTATAGGGCAGTTAATTTACGGAAAATACTCCAATCTCTGTCCGAATGGAGTTCCATCATGCATGAACCAAAGATTTCTTCTTAATCATCTGTTATATCATCACAACACTCTCATATCTACTGTACGCCGATAAGGGGTGCTAACCTCCTACACATGTGCGCACTTCGAGAGAAATTATGCACTTAGATGAGTGCTGTGAGTAAGACTGGTGTGCAACAATCTTTGCTGAACAGCAGTTATGGATCCGGCTCAGTCTGTTCCTTCATGAGATGTGGGATGTGACGGGTATAGTACCCTCCTCCTTTTTGTCAGCTGCAAATTAAATCAGTGACAATGTTGTAGGAAGGGTTGGTCAAAGACCGTGCTAGGAGACCTTTCAATCTCCAGCTTTACCCTAAAAATGCGAGACTGCTCTGTGACTTCCATCCACATAGGGAAAAACTGACAGTCATAATAGATAATTACGCACTATGATCGAAGTGCTAGAAATATGTCCATAACCTAACTGCATCGATACAGTTGTCTGGTATACTTTGGTGTATATGATCGAGAATTAACCATGAATGGACGTACAGCATAGTCACCTATCTACATTCACAATCTAGTATATGGCAACGTAGTTTAACGATGATACAGAAATTAGGAAGCATGCTGCCATGTCATTGGTTGGTGTTGTAATTACAGAAAAACTGGTAAAATGCCTAAAATTGATCGCAGTATGAACTGTGGTGCATATTACAATACATTTTCCCATATCGACGGTGTCTTTTCCATACCATCCGTCCACTAGTACATTGGCGATGACTGCAAAATGATTGAGCGATACAACTTGTTAGAGATGGAGAGAGTCTCGCTGGGAGCAACAGTTTCTGGGGCTCCCCAGCCCTGAAATAGTGATCGCATACACGGCTGCAATATAAGGAATTGGACTGGAACACCAAGACATCTGCTATCCTGTCACTTTGTAAGATAAGATTAAATGTAGAGGCCATTCCCTTCGAAAAGCTTGAAACGTCCCCTTAGAAAAATTTATAAATTACTGTGCTGGTAAACCTCTTACGTTATTTGATTTTCAAACGCCTGAGCAGAACTGAACGTACTCAGACATTTCTCTCTTTACTTATTTTGATCAACACTAAACTCACACACAATTTTTTTAGCGCAACGCAATCTGACTTTCAATAATCTCTACAAAAGAATGGTCCTGACTAACAATAACCTATACCTTTCATGAATCACTTACCTCACAAAAATCTTCGTTACTCGAACTAATGCAATACAGAGAGCGCCACTACTGCCATTTAAATAAAAGATTCTAACTACTGAAGGCACTAACTACTGATAGGCATAGTTAGCAAATGAAAGATTTTGATAGAGAACAAAGAATGTATTTACCTTAATAGTGTTCCAAAGTCATCGTCAGTACTTAAAATTCTGCCATCTCTCTCCTCACATCCACCACTGCTGGCGGCTCACCTCCAACCAGAGTTGCCAACTCTAAAAAACCCGAATCGCTAGATTCAATATCAGAAGTCGCTAGAAAGTCGCTAAAACTGATTTTACTAGGGGTGCACTGAAAATTTCGTGCTGTGAGTGGTGCAATAAGCCAGTGGGGGGTGGTAATAAAACGTTAATAAAAATTGTCTCATATATAACTGCTATATTGTCTTAATTAAACGATGCATCGCTTGCAACAACATACATATAAAATAAGCTAACATTTAATTAAACATGTTATCATAATTGATGCAACACATAAATTGTTGTTTCAATCACAGTAGTCAAATATACTAGAAATATACAACTATATTTGTAACAAAAGAACGCAAGGACTCAAATTAGGTTACAAAAAATATACATACCGGTATGTGAGCTATTCATCGTCATCACTCAGAAGATCGAATAACTTTCAGAGCATTCTGTTTCATGCTCTGACAGAACCGTAGTTGATGTAGAGGGTTGAACGTCGCTCAAAAGATGATGTTGCAGTTCGACTGGTTTTGTCGCAAAGGAGTAACTTTTGTTCCTTCCAATAAGCTCCAATACGTCTGACGGTATGTCAAAAGATGCACAATCTTTATTTTGTTTCTTCAGCTAGTCTCTCAATATGATCAAAGCATTAATTGTCTTTAACGATAATCTGTTACATTGTTTAGTTTTTATAATGTTCATAGAACTGAATATTCTTTCCACTTCTGCATTTGAATGCGGTAGGCATAGAACAGTCATTGCTAGCTGTGAAATCAAAGAAAAAGGATTCTCCCCTGCGGCATTTTTATAGTGCAAAACCTCACTCCAAAATCGAGCAGTGTTAGTAGTGTTATTCCACCTAATGAAGTTGATATTATGCCATTATTGCATCATACCGTCTATGAAATCGCCACTAAAACCCAATTCTTTGACTACATCCGCTACAGCATTATTTTTATTCACTTTTATCGTTTCTTCAACATTCAGCATTGACATTTTTTTCAGGATCGTAACGTTACTTGGCAGTCTTTGTTGAATTTCTTTTATGAGTTTCAGACTAAACTGAATGCATCTCTTCTTCAAATAAACTTTATTTTCTTCAGTCAAGCTTGACTCAAACAATTTCTGTTCAAACATAAAGCCAAGGTTCGGATTTGCGTACATACATTCGCTTGGAACTGGTTTTGTCAACAAATCAACAGTTGGAAAAACTATGTTTTGTCCGAGTAACTGCACGAGAAATACAAGTGTATCTAGTAATTAAGTGGGGCCATTGTCTTCTCCTTCAACAGCTTTTATTGCTATTTGTACGTCTTTTAAAGAATGTTTAAGGTAAAACATGTAAAGATGATTTGAGTCGTCACAATACATCTTGTACAAAAGATCGGCAATGTAACAATTATCTTGAACCAAGGCAAGTGAAAAATGTAGCTTTAGTTCTTCCCACTGCTCCAGAATTCCTGGTATTGCTGGTTCAATTGAAAGCCAACGTATTGCACAGATCTTCAAAATTTTTAGTTGCTGTTTTCCACAATTTATTTCTCATAAATCTTTTTATATTCCTCTTGTCTTTTGGGTGAAATGGAAACCAATTGTATGTTTCCCGTACAAGAAACTCTGTTTCTAGGAATGGTATTTACTGAGGCGTGCGAAACTGCAAGCTGAAGAGAGTGACAAATGCAACGGATCTTTATTTTCTTCAGTCAAGCTTGACTCAAACAATTTCTGTTCAAACATAAACCCAAGGTTGGGATTTGCGTACATACATTCGCTTGGAGGCGTGCAAAACTGCAAGCTGAAGAGAGTGACAAATGCAACGGATCAATATTCTCTCTTGAGTTGTTCGAAAAGCTAATTGTTTATTCCAACCATTGCAGAAGTATTATCTGTGCCAATTCCTACCATACTAGCGACTGGAAGTTTGAGATCTTTCAAAGAATTCACAAGAACAGCAGCCAGATTTCTTGCATCTACAGTTTCTATTACAGCGAGTTTGAGAAATGCTGATCTAATGATTTGGTTGTTTACACTATAGTACCGTATAACGATACCTAGCATTTTAGATATTGATACATCTGTGGAGTCATCTATTAGTACACTGTATTTTGGTTACCTATATCTTTAACCAATGATTGTGTAAAATATGGAGCTAAAACTTCAGTTATAATGTTAGTGCACTTTGTACGATGTAGTTGCATGTTTTTAGCGCCCTCATCACCGGAAAACACCTTCTTGCACAGTATTCCTACATGACCTACAGCTAAAATAGAACAATGTTCAGCAATAAATAAAGAAAGGACGCCTTCCGCTCTGCTAGCTATTCTAACTGTAGTTTTCGGAACAATTTTCACAGGTAAGGTGGTTTGAGCTTTTTTTTAAAATCTATTTTTAGTTTATGATTAATAATTTTCGAATGCTTTTTAATATCACACAATTCAGCATTAAACTCTGTTGCACATACTTGACATCTTGCCTTGGACAAGTCTCCAACGACTGGTTTCAGCCACCCATTGAATTCGGGTTGTGCTTCCCACGCATCCCGATATTTTTGAGCGTACTGCTTCTTCCTCTGAGGTAAATCCATTATGTAAGCCACCACAACGTAAGTTTCACCAATTTATAATCACTGAAAATACATTAAAACTCAGGCGAACTAGAGGTCATGAAACAAGCTACTCACTCGCTAACTCGATATCAGTCTTATTGTTTATTGTTTAAAACGTAATAATGTCTGAGATACCCCCACCGAATTGTTCTTGCGTTACCACTGTGCATGTGGTAATAATTTGACTGTGAGTTAACATTTCGAAAAATTAGAGGTTGCTGGACAGAAATGTATTTTATTATACTTAATATTACGTATGTTTTTTGTCAATTCGAAAAATAAAGGGCGTTCAAAAGTTGAAGAATTATAGATCGATACGCTATCGACGATAACAGGCTAGTGGGTAATGGATAATGAACTGTTCTATAGTCAAGATTTTCTTACTCTGTACGCAATTCCCACATTCAGGTTTACTAAATGTTGAACAATGCTACATGATCTGTTAATAACTTAATTTAGTTTAGTAAATCTAGAACAAAGTCAGTGTAGTACCCATTCTATAGTTCAAATCTTAGTTTTGTTAATGAAAATACTGCCCCAAAATAGTTTTGATTTGTACTTCAAAAGTCGTCAGTACTACAAAAGTCGCCAGATAAGTCGCTAAATCATTTCTAGTGACAAAGTCACTAAATTGGCAACACTGCCTCCAACTGCGCAACGCTATGCTCTGTTCGCATCCATCTGCCCAACACTACAATAGAGAATATTTCAACAATGCCAACCAGCCACAGACTGCACACAGCACAGTCAGTGATTTTCATATAGAGCGCTACGTGGCGTTACCAATATAAAAACCTAAACAGCCTACTAACAAGCTGTTTGGAAATGTTGATGGTGTTAGGACAGCAACCAGCCACAAATTTACTTTCAGCTCCTTTATTCAAAGGATACCGTTACCGGTTTCGAATCGTTGTGATTCATCCTCAGGCGGTTTACATGCTTTCTTTATGACATGTGGTGTTTTTATATTTTTTATTTTTAGATTAATTGTCGTGAAACGTCGGTTTCGAGTGTTTGTTTTAATAACATTCGTCCAACAGATGTAAATGAATTCCCACTGTATCCTTGTTGTTGCAACGTAAATAGTTCTCTCTGAACACATTAGATTTGTCACTGAGATGATTTCTACAATGCTCCACAATACCGCAAACTCTTCTAATTTGCATATGTTGCGATGTCTTCCACACATTTTTCAATAACAAATACCGCCTCTGTGTTTTACTTCAATCATCCTGTGTGTTGTGGGAGCACAAATATACACTCCTGGAGTGTAGTTTCTATCATGCAATATTCAGCTTTCTGTGAGAGTCAGTGTATCGAAACCTGTTAATGTCGGTTCAGCACCTGACACAGCCTTGGAAGTTATGCTGGAAAAACAAAATACACTCCTGGAAATGGAAAAAAGAACACATTGACACCGGTGTGTCAGACCCACCATACTTGCTCCGGACACTGCGAGAGGGCTGTACAAGCAATGATCACAAGCACGGCACAGCGGATACACCACGAAACGCGGTGTTGGCCGTCGAATGGCGCTAGCTGCGCAGCGTTTGTGCACCGCCGCCGTCAGTGTCAGCCAGTTTGCCGTGGCATACGGAGCTCCATCGCAGTCTTTAACACTGGTAGCATGCCGCGACAGCGTGGACGTGAACCGTATGTGCAGTTGACGGACTTTGAGCGAGGGCGTATAGTGGGCATGCGGGAGGCCGGGTGGACGTACCGCCGAATTGCTCAACACGTGGGGCGTGAGGTCTCCACAGTACATCGATGTTGTCGCCAGTGGTCGGCGGAAGGTGCACGTGCCCGTCGACCTGGGACCGGACCGCAGCGACGCACGGATGCACGCCAAGACCGTAGGATCCCACGCAGTGCCGTAGGGGACCGCACCGCCACTTCCCAGCAAATTAGGGACACTGTTGCTCCTCGGGTATCGGCGAGGACCATTCGCAACCGTCTCCATGAAGCTGGGCTACGGTCCCGCACACCGTTAGGCCGTCTTCCGCTCACGCCCCAACATCGTGCAGCCCGCCTCCAGTGGTGTCGCGACAGGCGTGAATGGAGGGACGAATGGAGACGTGTCGTCTTCAGCGATGAGAGTCGCTTCTGCCTTGGTGCCAATGATGGTCGTATGCGTGTTTGGCGCCGTGCAGGTGTGCGCCACAATCAGGACTGCATACGACTGAGGCACACAGGGCCAACACCCGGCATCATGGTGTGCGGAGCGATCTCCTACACTGGCCGTACACCTCTGGTGATCGTCGAGGGGACACTGAATAGTGCACGGTACATCCAAACCGTCATCGAACCCATCGTTCTACCATTCCTAGACCGGCAAGGGAACTTGCTGTTCCAACAGGACAATGCACGTCCGCATGTATCCCCTGCCACCCAACGTGCTCTAGAAGGTGTAAGTCAACTACCCTGGCCAGCAAGATCTCCGGATCTGTCCCCCATTGAGCATGTTTGGGACTGGATGAAGCGTCGTCTCACGCGGTCTGCACGTCCAGCACGAACGCTGGTCCAACTGAGGCGCCAGGTGGAAATGGCATGGCAAGCCGTTCCACAGGACTACATCCAGCATCTCTACAATCGTCTCCATGGGATAATAGCAGCCTGCATTGCTGCGAAAGGTGGATATACACTGTACTAGTGCCGACATTGTGCATGCTCTGTTGCCTGTGTCTATGTGCCTGTGGTTCTGTCAGTGTGATCATGTGATGCATCTGACCCCAGGAATGTGTCAATAAAGTTTCCCCTTCCTGGGACAATGAATTCACGGTGTTCTTATTTCAATTTCCAGGAGTGTAAATAAATCAGAAAGCAGTGAGTTTTCTGTTAGTTATTGTGGCATATTAAATTTTGAAAGTAAAGTTAAATGAAGTTGCTGGTTAAATAAATGACTGGCTGAAACTTTGTTACTTTTGTGGTTGGCAGGAGAGCCAACCACTTGGTACTAAAGGAGGCCGAAATGCACGCGTTTTAGCTCACGCAGGCTGACGTGAGGTCTGGAACATGACAAGGGAAATAGAATTGAGAAAAACGGACGGAGCTGGTGGAATACTTAACTTTAATCCATTAATGGAGAACGTCACTCTTTATGGTACATGATTCACAATATCAATAGTACGGATACTGGCGCCTAGCTAGGTCGTAGCAAATAACGTAGCTGAAGGCTATGCTAACTATCGTCTCGGCAAATGAGAGCGTAGAATTCAGTGAACCATCGCTAGCAAAGTCGGCTGTGCCACTGGGGCGAGTGCTAGGATGTCTCTCTGGACCTGCCGTGTGGCGGCGCTCGGTTTGCAATCACTGATAGTGGCGACACGCGGGTCCGACGTATACTACCGGACCGCGGCCGATTTAAAGGCTACCACCTAGCAAGTGTGGTGTCTGGCGGTGACACCACAGTTATGTACGAGATGACTTTCAGTAACGTCAGCGTAACGTAACTCAAAATTTAGAAAAAGGGAAGAAATTTACTTTTAATTATTGAAAGACTGAACTGAATTTACTTTAAGCAAATGAGCAACTATAAGATAGCTACCAAGCCAGCACTCTTCTGTAATACCACATTTTGAGAGGTTCAATCCCCTTCTTGGCTAAACTATTTATCGTCCACGTTTCACTTCCATACAAGGCTACACCCCATACAAATACTTTCAGAAACGAATTCCTGACACTTAAACCTATGCTGAATGTTAACAAATTTCTCTTCTTCAGAAACGCTTTCTTTGCCAAAGCCAGTCTACATTTTATATCCTCTCTACTTCGTTAATCATCAGTTATTTTGCTCCCCAAATAGCAAAACTCATTTACTACTTTAAGCGTATCATTGCCTAATCTAATTCCCGCAGCATCACACGATTTAATTCGACTATATTCCAGTATCCTCGTTTTGATTTTTGTTGATGTTCATCTTACACCCTTCTATCAAGACACTGTCCATTCCGTTCATTTGCTCTTCCAAGTCCTTTGTTGTCTCTTACAGAATTACAATGTCATCGGCGAACCTCAAAGTTTTTATTTCTTCTCCATGGATTTTAAATCCTTCTCCGAATTTTTCTTTTGTTTCCTTCACTGCTTGCTCAATATACAGATGGATTAAAATCGGGGATAGGCTACAACCCTGTCTCACTCCCTTCCCAACCACTGCTTCCTTTTCATGTCCCTCAACTCTTTTAACTGCCATCGGGTTTCTGTACAAATTGTAAATATCCTTTCGCTCCCTGTATTATAGCCCTGCCACCTTAAAAATTTGAAAGAGAGTATTCCAGTCCACGTTGTCAAAAGCTTTTTTCTAAGTCTACAAATGCTAGAAACGTAGGTTTGCCTTTCCTTAATCTAGCTTCTAAGATAAGTCGTAGGGTCAGTATTGTCTCACGTGTTCCAACATTTCTACGGAATCCAAACTGATCTTCCCCGAGGTCTGCTGCTACCAGTTTTTCCATTCGGCTGTAAAGAATTCGTGTTAGTATTTTGCAGCCGTGACTTATTAAACTGATAGTTCGGTAATTACTCTCGGGGCCTTGTTTTGGGAGGACGACTGTTCAATCCCGTCTCCGGCCATCCTGATTTAGGTTTTCCGTGATTTCCCTAAATCGCTTCAGGCAAATGCCGGGATGGTTCCTTTGAAAGGGCACGGCCGATTTCCTTCCCCATCGTTCCCTCGCCCGAGCCTGCGCTCCGTCTCTAATGACCTCGTTGTCGACGGGACGTTAAACACTAATCTCCTCCTCCTCCTTGTTTTGACTTAGGTCTTTCAGTGCTCTTTCAAACTCTTCACGCAGTATCATATCTCCCATTTCATCTTCATCTACCTCCTCTTCCATTTCTATAATATTGTCCTCAAGTACATCGGCCTTGTATAGACCCTCTATATACTCTTCCTGCTTTCCCTTCTTTGCTTAGAAATGGGTTTCCATCTGAGCTCTTGATATTCATGCAAGTGGTTCTCTTTTCTCCAAAGGTCTCTTTAGTTTTCCTGTAGGCGGTATCTATCTTACCTCTAGTGAGATAAGCCTCTACATCCTTACATTTGTCCTCTAGCCATCCCTGCTAAGGCATTTTGCTCTTCCTGTCAATCTCATTTTTGAGACGTTTGTATTCATTTCTGCCTGCTTCACTTACTGCATTTTTGTATTTTCTCATTTCATCAATTAAATTCAGTATCTCGTCTGTTACCCAAGGATTTCTACTAGCCCTCGTCTTTTTGCCTACTTGATCCTCTGCTGCCTTCACTATTCAGCATCGTCGACAGAACTGACTGCGGACCTTTGCTACAGAGCCGAGTGGATGGTCTGAATCAGAGGCTGAGACGGTTCTGCGATCGTGTGGGCTGCAGATTCCCCGACTTGCGCCATAGGGTGGTGGGGTTTCGGGTTCCGCTGGATAGGTCAGGAGTCCACTACACGCAACAAGTGGCTACACGGTTAGCAGGGGTTGTGTGGCGTGGGCTGGGCGGTTTTTTAGGTTAGATGGCCTCGGGCAAGTACAGAAAGGGCAACAGCCTCAAAGGGCTCGGGGCAAAGTCAGGACATGCGGGGACCAAGCAGCAATAGGTATTGTAATTGTAAACTGTCGAGGCTGCATTGGTAAAGTACCGGAACTTCAAGCGCTGATAGAAAGCACCGAAGCTGAAATCGTTATAGGTACAGAAAGCTGGCTCAAGCCAGAGATAAATTCTGCCGAAATTTTTACAAAGGTACAGACGGTGTTTATAAAGGATAGATTGTATGCAACCGGTGGTGGAGTGTTCGTCGCTGTTAGTAGTAGTTTATCCTGTAGTGAAGTAGAAGTGGATAGTTCCTGTGAATTATTATGGGTGGAGGTTACACTCAACAACCGAGCTAGGTTAATAATTGGCTCCTTTTACCGATCTCCTGACTCAGCAGCATTAGTGGCAGAACAAGTGAGAGAACGTTTGGAACACATTTCACATAAATTTTCTCAGCATGTTATAGTCTTAAGTGGAGATTTCAATTTACCAGATATAGACTGGGACACTCAGATGTTTAGGACGGGTGGTAGGGACAGAGCATCGAGTGACATTATACTGAGTGCAATGTCCGAAAATTACCTCGAGCAATTAAACAGAGAACCGACTCATGGAGATAACATCTTGGACCTACTGATAACAAACAGACCCGAACTTTTCGACTCTGTATGTGCAGAACAGGGAATCAGTGATCATCAGGCCGTTGCAGCATCCCTGTATATGGAAGTTAATAGGAATATAAAAAAGGGAGGAAGGTTTATCTGTTTAGCAAGAGTAATAGAAGGCAGATTTCAGACTACCTAACAGATCAAAACGATAATTTCTGTTCCGACACTGACAATGTTGAGTGTTTATGGAAAAAGTTCAAGGCAATCGTAAAATGCATTTTAGACAGGTACGTGGCGAGTAAAACTGTGAGGGACGGAAAAAACCTACCGTGGTTCAACAACAAAGTTAGGAAACTACTGCGAAAGCAAAGAGAGCTTCACTCCAAGTTTAAACGCAGCCAAAACCTCTCAGACAAACAGAAGCTAAACGATGTCAAAGTTAGAGTAAGGAGGGCTATGCGTGAAGCGTTCAGTAAATTCGAAAGTAAAATTCTATGTACCGACTTGACAGAAATTCCTAGGAAGTTCTGGTCTTACGTCAAATCAGTAACTGGCTCGAAACAGCATATTCAGACACTCCGGGATGATGATGGCATTGAAACAAAGGATGATACGCGTAAAGCTGAAATACTAAACACCTTTTTCCAAAGCTGTTTCGCAAAGGAAGACCGCACTGCAGTTCCTTCTCTAAATCCTCGCACAAATGAAAAAATTACTGACATCGAAATAAGTGTCCAAGGAATACAAGGAATAGAAAAGCAATTGGAATAACTGAACAGAGGAAGGTCCACTAGACCTGACGGGATACCAATTCGATTCTACACAGAGTACGCGAAAGAACTTGCCCCCCTTCTAACAGCCGTGTACCACAAGTCTCTAGAGGAACGGAAGGTTCCGAATGATTGGAAAAGATCACAGGTAGTCCCAGTCTTCAAGAAGAGTCGTCGAGCAGATGCGCAAAACTATATACCTATATCTCTGACGTCGATCTGTTGTACAATTTTAGCACATGTTTTTTGCTCGAGTATCGTGTCGTTTTTGGAAACCCAGAATCCACTCTATAGGGGTCAACATGGATTCCGGAAACAGCGATCGTGTGAGACCCAACTCGCTTTATTTGTTCATGAGACCCAGAAAATATTAGATACAGGCTCCCAGGTAGATGCTTTTTTTCTTGACTTCCGGAAGGCATTCGATACAGTTCCGCACTGTCGCTTGATAAACAAAGTAAGAGCCTACGGAATATCAGACCAGCTGTGTGGCTGGATTGAAGAGTTTTTACTAAACAGAACACAGCATGTTGTTATCAATGGAGAGATGTCTACAGACGTTAAAGTAACCTCTGGCGTGCCAAAGGGGAGTGTTATGAGACCATTGCTTTTCACAATATATATAAATGACCTAGTAGATAGTGTTGGAAGTTCCATGCGGCGTTTCGCGGATGATGCTGTAGTATACAGAGAAGTTGCAGCATTAGAAAACTGTAGCGAAATGCAGGAAAATCTACAGCGGATAGGCACTTGGTGCAGGGAGTGGCAACTTACCCTTAACATAGACAAATGTAAAGTATTGCGAATACATAGAAATAAGGATCCTTTATTGTATGATTATACGATAGCGGAACAAACACTGGTAGCAGTTACTTCTGTAAAATATCTGGGAGTATGCGTGCGGAACGATTTGAAGTGGAATGATCATATAAAATTAATTGTTGGTAAGGCGGTTACCAGGTTGGGATTCATTGGGAGAGTCCTTAGAAAATGTAGTCCATCAACAAAGGAGGTGGCTTACAAAACACTCGTTCGACCTATACTTGAGTATTGCTCATCAGTGTGGGATCCGTACCAGATCGGGTTGACGGAGGAGATAGAGAAGATCCAAAGAAGGTTTGCGCGTTTCGTCTCAGGGTTATTTGGTAAGCGAGATAGCGTTACGGAGACGTTTAACAAACTCAAGTGGCAGACTCTGCAAGAGAGGCGGTCTGCATCGCGGTGTAGCTTGCTCGCCAGGTTTCGAGAGGGTGCGTTTCTGAATGGGGTATCGAATATATTGCTTCCCCCTACTTATACCTCCCGAGGAGATCACGAATGTAATATTAGAGAGATTAGAGCGCGCACGGAGGCTTTCAGACAGTCGTTCTTCCCGCCAACCATACGCGACTGGAACAGGAAAGGGAGGTAATGACAGTGGCACGTAAATTGCCCTCCGCCACAAACCGTTGGGTGGCTTGCGGAGCATAAATGTAGATGTAGATGTATTTCATTCCTCAAACCTACCCATTCTTCTTCTACTGCATTTGTTTCTCCAATCCTGTAAATTTTTCCCATATGCTCTCCCTGAAACTCTGTACAAGCTCTGGTTCTCTCAGTTTATCCAGGTCCCATCTCCTTAAATTCCCACCTTTTTGAATTTTCTTCAGTTTTAATCTACAGTTCATAACCAATAGATTGTGGTCAGAGTCCACATACGCGAATGGAAATGTCTTACAATTTAAAACCTGGTTCCTGAATCTCAGTCGTAGCATTATATAATCTATCTGACACCTTCGAGTATCTCCAGGCATCTTCCATGTACACAACCTTCTTTTATGATTCTTGAACCAAGTGTTAGGTATGCTTAAGTTATGCTCTGTGCAAAATTCTACCAGGCGGTTTCCTTTTTTCATTCCTTAATCCCATTCCATATTCACCTACTAAATTCCTGCTCTTCCTTTTCCTACTTCCGGGTTCGATTCCCGGCGAGGTCAGGGATTTTCTCTACCTCGTGATGACTGGGTGTTGTGTGATGTCCTTAGGTTAGTTCGGTTTAAGTAGTTCTAAGTTCTAGGGGACTGATGACAATAGATGTTAAGTCCCATAGTGCTCAGAGCCATTTGAACCAGCCTTTTCCTACTATCGAGTTTCAGTTACCCATGGCAATTAAATTTTCGTCTCCCTTCACTATCTGAATAATTTCTTTTATCTCACATACATTTCTTCAATCTCTTCGTCATCTGCGGAGCTAGTTGGCATGTAAACTTGTACTACTGTGGTAGGCGTGGGCTTCTTATCTATCTTGGCCACAATAATGCGTTCACTATGCTGTTTGTAGCAGCTTACCCGCATTCCTATTTTCGTATTCATTATTAAACCCACTCCTGCATTGCCCCTATTTGATTTTGTATTTATAACCCCGTTTTCACCTGCCCAAAAGACTTGTTCCTCCTGCCACCGAACTTCACTAATTCCCACTATATCTAACTTTATTCTATCCATTTCCCTTTTTAAATTTTCTAACCTACCTGCGCGATTAAGGGATCTGACATTCCACGCTCCGATCCGTAGTACGCCAGTTTTCTTTCTCCTGATAAAGACGTCCTCCTGAGTAGTCCCCGCCCGGAGATCCGAATGGGGGACTATTTTACCTCCGGAATATTTTACCCAAGAGGACGCCATCATCATTTAACCATACAGTAAAGCTGCATGCTCTCGGGAAAAGTTACGGCTGTAGTTTCCCCTTGCTTTCAGCCGTTCAAAGTACCAGCACAGTAAGGCCGTTTTGGTTATTGTTACAAGGCCAGATCAGTCAATCATCCAGACTGTTGCCCCTGCAACTACTGAAAAGGCTGCTGCCCCTCTTCAGGAACCACACGTTTGTCTGGCCTCCCAACAGGTACCCCTCCGTTGTGGTTACACCTACGGTACGGCCATCTGTATCGCTGAGGCACGCAAGCCTCCCCACCAACGGCAAGGTCCATGGTTCATGGGGAAAACAATCCTGTTGGCAGAATATCCGCAACTGAGGATTATAGCAGAGGTTGAAAATACCGTTTCACTTGTAAATTACTTTAATTTCACACGACCGGTTTCGGACTGTTGTAAGCCCATCCTCAGGTGTCGTAGGTGTGCTGTGGTCCCCGAGCGCCGCGTGTACGAGACTCGGTGTGCTGCCTATGAGCGCAGCTACGACATCTGAGGATGGGCTTATAACAGTTGTAACACCCCCACCCGTCACTTACCTGGCTTTGCTGTGTGTTTATCCCAACTAATTGACCAACAGATCAACAGAGAGTGCAAAACTGCCTCAATGTCGGATAACGCAAAAAAAGTAATAAGGCCCTGTGACTCCTGATTGAACTGCGGTGTCAGTGTTGACATTAATTGATTCACAGTTGATCACTTTTAATTAAAAAGGGGTGCACATTGATGTTATATTCAGCTACTGAGCACCAGATGCAATTATTGAACATAAAATTAATTAAGAAAATGACTTGGAATTTCAAGTACTTGATTGAAAACAGATGCAGTCGATTAGCACAAATTTATAACTCCCGACCTTCAATCATCACATTACAAGACTCTCCTACCAGGCAGTGGTAATAAATTGCGTTTGCGTGGAGTAGAGCGCGATAACTCAAAGTAATTCCTATTGACTTAGCCAGGCGTAATGCGAAGTGCGAGAAGAACTCTACAATACACGGCCCATGAAACCCTCGTGGAAACTTTGCCGATCCAACAAATTAATCAGTAGCCAGAGCGGGCGAATTATCACCGAATACAGCGTGGCGGAGCGTCGTCGTTGTGAGGACGTCGGCCGACCTCGTGGTGCTGCAAGGCTGCGCTCGTCTATTCACTCCTAGCTATCTTGCTCAGAACATAGCTGAACCAAAACTTTCTATCTCCAAGCTCAATCGTTCCGTTTGCTAAGTCATAAACTGCAGAGATGCTCTCTCTCTCTCTCTCTCTCTCTCTCTCTCTCTCTCACACACACACACACACACACACACACACACACACACACACACACAGGCAAGCTGAGTAAAGAACATCACATCTACACTCTAGGCAAGCTGGGAACGAAAGACCTCTACGGAGACTTCTCACAGTCCGCTCTTCGCCTCGGTTTCCCCTCCAGCAAAATCACTTACACCAATTGCAGCGCAAGTCGCGTTAATTATGTGTCGCTTCCCAGAGCCGACCAAAGCCTACTCTGGGAAGTGAACGAATCCCCACAAAATTTCCCTTCCTCTCAACTTCTGCTATTTAGCTCCTCCCAGGCCACCCATCAAGGTTAGCGTCTGCACAAACACCAATTTTTCCGGAATTCTGAGTCCCAGGAGAGTACTTAAAATTCCTCGGTCCTACGTTCCCATTGGAGGCCGGCGTATTTCATTCTGTTGCTCTTCATCTGATTTTCTTCACTCTCTGCCGACGGTGAATTCAGTGTGAAGTTGCTATAGTCACGAACACGCATATTTTGACCTCTGTTGACTGCTCCACCCTAGCTTTGCGCGGCTTTCTCGCATGTTTCCCTCAAAACGGGATGACGGACATTTATCAACAGGCGTACAAGTCTGCTGTCTGCTTCCCAGTACACCAGCATGGGGACAACCACCCACTCAATGTCACTCATTTTAAGGCAGCTGGAGGCCGCGCCCCATTACCGCTTTCTCAGAGCTTGAGCCACCCTAAGCTGCCTATTGTCGCTTTCCTTCTCCGCTTCCCAGCTGGCCGCGGTCAATTCTGAATACTTCCCTAAGATAAACTAGCCTCCAGTAAATTGACACGTTTCCACAAAGTTTTCATGCTGTGTGAATTACTTTAAAACCATCACCCGACATTAATTATTTCAATACGTCCATACTATACCCTCTACAAGATGCATTGTGCCTTGTCAGTCTTTTTTGTTCTGCCCTACTGTTCGCTGAGTTAGGTGATCTTTAATGACAACATGTAAGGGGCATAGTTCTTGCCATCTTCCACAGTCCGAAACCCGTAGTGTGAAAATAAAGTAATTTACAACTGAAGCGGTATTTTCAACCTCTGCTTATTACATTCAACGCCACATTGGGCGACTTGCGCGCATGGGGTAAGGGTGAAATAATGATGAAGACAACACAACACCCAGTCCACAAGAGGAGAAAATCTCCTACCGGCTGGGAATAAAACTCGGGCCTGCTTGTATGGCAGGCGAGCACATTACCACCCAGCTGAGCAGGCAGACACCGTTGGACAGTTGTACCCTCACAGTATACAGCCCGGTCGCCTTCGCGGTATAATTTGCCGTTCACTAGCGCTTCAGGCAAGCCGTGAATCAGGCCCGGATCTACGGGGTGGAGGGCAAACCGGGTTTTCTCCCACGGACACCAATTTCAGGGGGCGCCAGATTCATACTCTTGAAGAAAAAAACTTGTTTCAGAAAGCGGCCAGCAGCCAGCACACGTTACTCTATCCATTATTCACATGATTTTCAAATGCATCACTGTTAGTTTTTCAACATTTTTGAACATTCAAAGTTAATTTTTGAATGGGTGCATAGTGTACGTGATGTCTCTGCCAAGGGAATTCCTATTGTATCAAGAAATAAAAAACTTTCTCACAGACAAAAGGGGATGCGGCTATACGAGCTGAGCCGAATAAACCCGAACGGGTGAATGCCAATCGCTGTTTAATGTGGTTGATTGGGTGTACCAGTCATCAGCGTTGTTATAATTATTAGCGAAATCCATAGATTCACACTACCAGAATGGAAATAAACGACTAACACGGATGACGGATAACAAAGATTACATATTATGTTCTCAGTGTAGCCAAGAAAATGAAATTTTCACAGAAAATTTTTGCCTGACCGCTACACTACTAAGAGCTAGTTCTACAGTCCCAGGTTAGCACCTGCTTAATTCTGTCCTCGGAATAGGGCGGAGAAAGCTGTACGAAAACTTAATAACGCCTAACCGGAGAATAAAAGTGGGGTAGCTAAGCCGATGATTCTGAAAGGTTAAGAGAAGTTTGGAAAATAATATTTGACAGTGGCAGGAATAGTTACAGAATTAGTGATGACTAGATTGTTTGTTGCTAACGGCCTTGCCGCAGTAGTAACAGCGGTTCCCGTCAGATCACCGAAGTTAAGCGCTGTCGGGCTGGGCTAGCACTTGGATGGGTAACCATCCGGGCCGACCTCTGTGACCGAGCGGTTCTAAGCGCTTAGTCCGGAACCACAGGGCTGCCACGGTGGCAGGTTCGAATCCTACCTCGGGCATGAATGTGTGTGATGTCCTTAGGTTAGTTAGGTTTAAGTAGTTCTAAGTTTAGGGGACTGATGACCTCAGATGTTCCCATACTGCTTAGAGCCATTTGATGCATTTGACCATTTGGTCTGCCGAGCGATGTTAGCAAGCGGGGTGCACTCAGCTCTTGTGAGGCAAACTGAGTAACTACTTGGTTGAGAAGCAGCGGCTCTGGTCTCGTAAAATGGCATGCGGCCGGGAGAGCGGTGTGCTGACCACATGCCCCTCCATATCGGCATCTGTGGGGTGATAATGACACGGCGACCGGGCGGTACAGTTGGGCCTTCCAAGATCTGTTCCGAAGAGGTTTAGTTTAGTTAGATTGTTTTTTAGAATGAGGGAGGAGAAGAAACGGGGACATCACACAAATTATATGGAAGAATATGACGATTCGAAATTTATATAAACATTTCGTACTATCACTACATCTCGGTCTCATGCTTGCGAAACTGGAGCATATATGTCAAATGTGAAACTATTACCGTACATAAAAAGTTTTGCTATTACTAGGCCTAATAGACATCTGATGTTGGTACTTTGTGAATTATATTCTGTGTGTTACTTACGTAAATGTGATAGATAAAAATGACCGTTTTGCCAAGTCTCGCTTATTTGGCGTGTGTTACAATTGCTGCACTATTAGAAAGGCCTGTTTCATTTTATCTAGTGGACAGCGACAAAATAGACGTAATGAGATCGAGAAACCACACCAGTCTTGGCTAATATTCGCATTAACAACTTTTTCAGTATTAAACAACGACGTTTAGTTTAAGCTCGCCGTGTAAAGCTGTAGCACGAAAGAGAAAAAAAATGCTGGGACCTAAGCATTGGAGTAATCTGTCTTGCTTGTCTTTTGTCTTTACTGCTTTTATGTTTTATATACTTAATTTTACGTCGCACAAAAGAGAAAGTTATTAGCTAACAGGCAATAAAGAATGCTAATTTTCTGAAGAGTTCTTAGTCTCACGACGCAAATAATCCCAACCAGTATTAATTGATAATTTTTTAAAGGGTATAGCATGACAAATGGGTCGACCGGGAGCAGGAGAGGCACCACAAATGGTTCAAATGGCTCTGAGCACTATGGGACTTAACATCTGAGGTCATTAGTCCCCTAAACTTAGAACTACTTAAACCTAACTAACCTAGGGACATCACACACATCCATGCTCGAGGCAGGATTCGAGCCTGCGACCGTAGCAGTCGCGCGGTTCCAGACTGAAGCGCCTAGAACCGTTCGGCCACACTGGCAGGGAGGCACCACAAGACATTTTAATTTCCACTGTCCTGAATATAGGTTTTACAATTTCCACTGTGCTGAATGTATGTTTTACAATTTCCACTGTGCTGAATATAGGTTTTATACATTCCATTGCGAAATATGCACGTTTGAGTTCCACAGAGCGAAATTCAAGTCACGTGCGATAGAAGAATGCTGTGTGAAGAGGCGTGGCACACTTAAGACGGAATAATATGTCTTACATTTTCTGGAACATATACGTCTTATATACCAAACATATCAGAACGGTTTTGGAAAACCGATTTTTTAAATTTTGGGCGTCCTATCTCAAACGTTCGAGTGTGGAGGGGGAGGGGGGTGGGGGGAAGGCGGCACTATCGAGTTTTTGCCCCGGTTCGGAAATATCGTAGATCAGGGGCTGCCAGGACTCCCGGATATCCACGGCAATCGTCTTTGACTTAAAGTACTTTGGCTTGAGCTCATGTCACCTAGTAGTTGGTGGCGGCCGGCAGCTAGAGAGAGCCTCACTCTTCTTCTACAGCTGCCGTTCTGGGCCGCCACAGACGTCCATGAAAAGATAATTACATCAAGACCCTAAGTCGTCGACAGCCGTTGATATACATCAACGGGGACAGCTGAAAAAGTATGCCCCGACCGGGACTCGAACCCGGGATCTCCTGTTTACATGGCAGACGCTCTATCCATCTGAGCCACCGAGGGCACAGAGGATAGAGCGACTGCAGGGACTTATCCCTTGCGCGCTTCCCGTGAGACCCACATTCCCAGCTTACTGTCCACACACTACATTCGTAGTGCCCCTGGCCATTACACTCATTACTCGCGGCAGACAATCCTACCGAGTCCCGTAAGAGTTCGGGCAATGCGTGTCCATCCAACACAGAAGAAGAAAGTCAATGGCCGGTTGTCCTTAAGTATATATGAAGTATGTCCGAAAGAACAGATACCATCTTCATATACAGACGTCCAAGGTCGTCCCACCAGGCTCGTGTCAGTTACAACCCTCTTCTTCCCGCCAGTTGTAGAGGGGGCAACTTCTCATGGTCGAACATTACGTTTGCTTTCCTTTAGTCTATCTACACTACTGGCCATTAAAATCGCTACACAAAGAATATGTGCTACAGACTCGAAATTTAACCGACAGGAAGGAGATGCTGTGATATGCAAATGATTAGCTTTTCAGAGCATTCACACAACGTTGGCGCCAGTGGGGACACCTCCAAAGTTCTGACATAAGGAAAGTTTCCAACCGATTTCTCATACAAAAGCAGTAGTTGACCGACGTTGCCTGGTGAAAAGTTGTTGTGATGCCTCGCGTAAGGAGGTGGAATGCGTACAATCACGTTTCCGACTTTGATAAAGGTCGGATTGTAGCCTATCGCGATTGCGGTTTATCGTATCGCGATACTGCTGCTCGCGTTGGTCGAGATCCGATGACTGTTAGCAGAACATGGAATCAGTGGGTTCAGGAGGGTAATACGGAACGCCGTGCTGGATCCCAACGGCCTCTTATCACTAGCAGTCGAGATGACAACCATCTTAACCATCTTAACTTGGCTGTAACGGATCGTGCAGCCACGTCTCGACCCCTGAGTCAACAGATGGGGACGTTTGCAAGGCAACAACCATCTGCATGAACAGTTCAACGACGTTTGCAGCAGCATGGACGATCAGCTCCGAGACCGTGGCTGCCGTTACCCTTGACGCTGCATGACAGACAGGGGCGCCTGCGATGGTGTATTCAACGACGTACCTGGGTGCACGAATGGCAAAATGTCATTTTTTCGGATGAATCCAGGTTCTGTTTACAGCATCATGATGGTCGCATCCGTGTTTCGACATAGCGGTGAACGCTCATTGGAAGCGTGTATTCGTCATCGCCATACTAGCGTATCACCCCGCGTGATGGTATGGGGTGCCATTGGTTACACATCTCGGTCACCTCTTGTTCGCACTGACGGCACTTTGAACAGTGGACGTTACATTTCAGATGTGTTACGACCCGTGGCTCTACCCTTCATTCTATCCCTGCGGAACCCTACATTTCAGCAGGATAATGCACGACCGCATGTTGCAGGCCCTGTACGGGCCTTTCTGGATAGAGAAAATGTTCGACTGCTGCCCTGGCCAGCACATTCTCCAGATGTCTCACCAATTGAAAACGTATGGTCAATGGTGGCCAAGCAAATGGCTCGTCGCAATACCCCAGTCACTACTCCTAATGAACTGTGGTATCGTGTTGAAGCTGTATGGGCAGCTGTACCTGTACACGCCATCCAAGCTCTGTTTGACTGAATGCCCTGGCATATCAAGGCCGTTATTATGGCCAGAGGTGGTTGTTCTGGGTACCGATTTCTCCCGATCTATGCACCCAAATTGCGTGAAAATATAATCACGTGTCAGCTCTAGTATAATATATTTGTCCAATGAATACTCGTTTATCATCTGCATTTCTTCTTCGTGTAGCAATTTTAATGGCCATTAGTGCAAGACAAGTCATTGGTCTAGCACTGCGTCGGGTGTTATTACATTCCTCCGAAACCCAAACTGATCTTCCTCGCGGTGGACTCGTGCAAACATTTCCGTGCTCCTGTCTTATCCAACAACACAGTTTCGGGGATTTTGTTAATTTTTGGTATTTGAAAGTGGCAGGCGTCTCCAATAGGAAGGGCCGTACAACCAAGCAGGGCCCGATCCGCGGACGTGCGTAGCGACGGCGCGCTGTTCCCATAGGAGAGGACAGGTCACGCCCCGCCGCGGACAGACACGCACCGGAAGCCCGAGTGGGCGGAACTGATTGCCCGGCGCGACAGCAGCGGCTGACGGGCTGACAGGCAGCGGGCGGTGGTTGTGCTGTCGCGGCCGGCACGCCCTGCGCCCTGCGCCCTTCGCCCTGCAAATAGGCCCTCTCGGCGGTTCCCAGCGCTCCGGGGATTAGCGCCGCCCACCGCCTGCGGCCGCAGCGCTCTCGCCGAGCCCCGGACTTAGGCCGCGTGCAGAAGTGAATCCACTCGCTGACACGGCCGTCTTCCACAACCCCGGACGTCGTCAGAGGAGTACTGCCACGTCAGTGAGTGGATGGGCAGCCAGCGGATGTAGGCGAAAGACCAACCGAAAATTACCGAAGGTAAAACCGTACAATTTGTTAACGAACTGTTTTGTGAGCTAGAAAGCAAATCAAACTGTAAATATCTTTAATTGCAGGCCACTGATGGTGCTCTACTTCAAGAGAGTGAAACGCGTCTGGTGAGATAAACACGCATTTCCTCGTAGTTGTACGTCTGGTGAGATAAACACGCATTTCCTCGTAGTTGTAACGACGGAATAAAAATACCATGGAATTGTAAAGCAACTACGGTGTATATGGCTACACAATGAAGAATTTGAAGTGCGCAGTTAGATTACAAGTACAAAAGGTAGGTGTCAAGTAGCCGTTCCATCCACCACCGCCCCCCCCCCCCTCCCCCGCCCCGTTAGTATTGCTAGGTTTAATAGACTAGTTAAGTCAGTGGAGATCCGGAATAAAATGTTCTCGGATTTCCGACCGCGTCAATTGGTTAAAACTACACGAGCTTTCGGCCAAGCACTCCTTGGCCATTGTCAAGTGCTATGACTGCCAGTGGGCTGTTGGTGCGCCCTTATATATGCTAGCTGCCGGCTGTGACGTCACTGGTGCCCGTGACACTGCCATATATGGGCATGCTTTGAGTCGGCGTTCGATGTGCCCTCTTCAACCGCGCGATCGCTGGATCCAACGTAGCGCTGAGCTGTAAGCCACCGTCTCTATTCAGGGTGTTTGAGGTAATTTGTATTTCAATAGCTACCTTTATTAAACTGTCCCAGAAGCCGTTAGTGCGAGCCACGATAGAGGTGTCGACAAATTTTATGTGGGTACCGTTTTCTAACGCATGCTCAGCTAACGCTGATTTCTCTGGATAGCGTAGGCGATTATACCTCTCATGTTCTTTCCTGCGTTGTTCCACAGTGCACACTGTTTGTCCAATGGAGTCCACAAGTACATCGGACAGCCGGCCGTGGTGGCCGAGCGGTTCTAGGCGCTGCAGTCTGGAACCGCGCGACCGCTACAGTCGCAGGTTTGAATCCTGCCTCGGATATAGATGTGTGTGATGCCCTTAGGTTACTTAGGTTTAAGTAGTTCTAAGTTTTAGGGGACTGATGACATCAGAAGTTAAGTCCCATAGTGCTCAGAGTCATTTGAACCATTTTTACATCGGACAAACAGTCCTCACCGTGGAACAACACAGGAAAAAACATGAGAGGTATTATCGCCTACGCTATCCAGAGAAATCAGCGTTAGCTGAGCATGCGTTAGAAAACGGTACCCACATAAAATTTGTCGACACCTCTGTCGTGGCCCGCACTAACGGCTTCTGGGACAGTTTAATAAAGGTAGCTATTGAAATACAAATTACCTCAAACATCCTGAATAGAGACGGTGGCTTACAGCTCAGCGCTGCGTGGGATCCAGCGATCGCGCGGTTGAAGAGGGCGCATCGAAGCCGACTCAAAACATGCCCATATATGGCAATGTCATGGGCACCAGTGACGTCACTGCCAGCAGCTAGCGTATATAAGGGCGCACCAACAGCCCACTGGCAGTCATAGCACTTCACAATGGCCAAGGAGTGCTTGGCCGAAAGCTCGCTTAGTTTTAAGCAATTGACGCGTTTGGAAACCCGATAAATTTTATTCAATGTTATCGCCGCGAGACTCTGTATTCATACAGTAGAGATCTTGTTTCACTGCAGAGCATGCTTGTCATAACCAGTTATTAATTTTGCTTGGCAGTTGCTTTCTCCCTTCAGAAGATCCGGTTGCTATCAAATGAGATGAACTGTAGGAGGGGTGAGCTTACAAGGAGCCTCAATTGAGCCACACTGCGATTTGAAGCCGTCTTGCGACGGGTGTCGTCCTCTGCTACTTACGTCGTCGCCAGCACTGAGCAGGGCCCAGGCTGCTCTGCCCAGACAGGGGCCAACAAAGTCCAGCATCCGAGGATCATCTGTTTCTGAGGATGACGGTTTTAGTGTGAGAGATGGTTCGTCCACCCTCGGTAGCATTAGGGACAACACTGTAGCCACTAATGAAGATGTCGGCTGTCTCGTCCAGATACATTTTCGCATGACAAGGCAGGAAAGAATGGGTAGTGTGCCTAATGTGCGAATTGTGGGAACAGACTGAATGTGCAGGTTACGGTTGAGGACAATATGTGTGTGACTCCTGAAATTGAAAATACTTACAGCACGGAATTTAATCACTAAAAATAGAATATTTCTTGCGTTTTTCTATTGCGTTATTATGTTTTAGGGCGCTTTCTATGACAATGAATTATTCGATTTTCCATTATTTGTTTTAACTTTAACAAACTTGAAACTACTGGACTCTTCCACATTTGTACCCCATAATCTGAAGAGCAGAAATGTCCAACTTTTTGTTAAGCCTAAGTCAGAAATGTTCCTAATATAGTATTTATTCGAAAATATTTGCAGTATTATAACACATCCCAAAGTTGCGCTACAGATATTTTGTTTGCTTATTGTGAAGAATTGAGCAATTTGTGAACGAAAAACAAAGTGGTACTCCATATTTGTACCACTTCCTCTAAATTTGGAACCTCAGAAGCTTGTGTGGAATGTAGTGTCTACATTATTTAAAGTAGCAAATAAGCCATCATAACTATAGCTGAAGGGAGAACCACACAGACGTGATAATAATACATCGAAAGCAATGAAACTACTTCCCTACACAAAAGAAACCACGTCCACAATTGTGGCTACAAATGATCAAAAAACTGCAAGAAACTTAAACACATTCACTTTTGAATCAAAAGTAACTAAATCTACAGGATAAAAAATCGGGTATCGGGAAGTCTTGTGAAGTGTAAGAATGTTCGAATCATTAGACTCCAAACAGAATTGTTACATGTCGCCGGCCGCCGTGGCCGAGCGGTTCTAGGTGACTGCTACGGTCGCAGGTTCGAATCCTGTCGCGGGCATGGATGTGTCTGGTGTCCTTAGTTTAGTTAGGTTTAAGTAGTTCTAAGCCCTAGGGGACTGATGACCTCATATGTTAAGTCCCATAGTGCTCCGAGCCACTTTTTTTTTTTTTTTTTTTTTTTTTGTTACGTGTCTAGGAAACTGCATGTCATAATAAGAACAGACAGCAGAAATATATATTTCTTATGCATCAAATATGTTGATTATTTTCTTCTCGGCAGTTCCCACAGCCTCCATATATTTGAAAAATGACATTCCACAAGGCTGTGTTCTCCATGTCGTGATGTGCTATAGTTGTGAACGCTTTGTTGTACAATAATGATGTAGGAATAACTTCAGGCATTCTTCAACTACATATATCAAGATATTAGTTTCGATATTCGACACTATATGTATCGCTCACTGGTATTTTACCGAAAATATGTGGTTTACATATTTATGTTCTGTCCATGAAATATGTGTTGGCAATTGTACTAAAATTTTCTGTTCAAAAATGGCTGTGAGCACTATGGGACTTAACACCTATAGTCATCAGTCCCCTAGAACTTAGAACTACTTAAACCTAACCAACGTAAGGACATCACACAACACCCAGTTATCAAGAGGCAGAGAAAAAAATTTTCTGTACCGGTGCTTTTATGTGACATCGATTTGCGTTTTTAAGCATCCATTTCTCCACATAAATGTTAGTATAAGACAGAGATATACTCTAAAACCGTTCAAATGGTTCAAATGGCTCTGAGCACTATGGGACTCAACTGCTGTGGTCATCAGTCCCCTAGAACTTAGAACTACTTAAACCTAACTAACCTAAGGACATCACACACATCCATGCCCGAGGCAGGATTCGAACCTGCGACCGTAGCAGTCGCACGGTTCCGGACTGCGCGCCTAGAACCGCGAGACCACCGCGGCCGGCCTCTAAAACCGTATCGATGGTATAGTAATATCCTTGTATTTTTATTCTCTGACTGACAGTTAAATATTTCCCACGCATTCATGCACACGAGACAGTTGTGTGAACAAGTTCATACGGTGTGATTTGTTGCACACATTACATGGTGTGTTTCCTTGGTGTTTCCGTTCGGATGTTACATTTTAATAGCGTAGTAATGTTATTGTTCACGAAAGTCCTTTCACGTCATGCACCGTATATTTTAGAGGATGACCATCGATGACCGTGTTGTGCACAAATGTTAATGGGACGCGATATTTTAATATTATGACAGTGATGAATCCACATGCTATTGTAAGTAACTACCATGTTTTTTAACGCTACATCCAATGTAAATATCTGATTTTCCTTTCCTCTTTCCTTATTGTGTGCTTGTTTTGTTTTTCAGATTACTAGAGAATGGAGAGTTTCCGACACTATTAACGTCAATAAAATATTTTTAAAACAGCCAGATAGAATGATTTCATTTTGAAATTTGTGAAATATATTTATTATTCTCTTGCTTTCAACGGAGTAAGCTGCATTTATACACATATTCCAAAGTATCATTCATGAATAAGTTGTAGATTACGTCAATAAATCATGCGAGATTTGACCGTTTTCATACGAGGGTGGGAACTTAAATAGTGGCAACTATTTCTTCACAACCTATACAAAAGAGTTACTGTCCTTCATAGTAGTCACCAGCGTTGTGTAGAACCCGTTGCCAGCGATGTGGAAGGCAGGCGTAGTATACCGTTAGCAGAGCTTGTTCTGTTGATGGTGCGAACGGAGCGGTCTAAAGTTATTGTGATTCTCTTGTACGACTGTGATGGTGTTATCCTAACGTATTACGTTCCTCCACGGCAGACCGTCAGAGCACGGTATTACTGTTCGTTTTTGGAGCATCACCTGCGACCATCTTTGCGAAAGAAGCGGCAACAATTTCTGCGCAACCAACCATTATCATTTTGCACGACAATGCGCGGGCGCATACAGCGCAAGCTGTGGCTGCTCTGTTCTGTCGATGGGACTGGGAAGTACTGTACCATCCACCATACTCCCCGGACTTAAGTCCTTCTGACTTTGATTTGATCCTGAAGATGAACAACTTCGTGGCATTCGCTTCAGAACTGTTCCAGAGATTCGACGGCATTTTTTTTGGTAGCCCTGCGCCTGCTACACGGACGTCTGAGTCACAGCTCTTGTACAAGATAAGTAATTTAAGTAGTAATAAACTGTTTTTTAATACTTGAAACTAATTTATTACGTTAATTATAGTGCTCTGCAAGCATACCATTAAAGGTTTTTGTCTTACTCGCGTATTTTCACAGTAATCACGTAAAGTTCATTTTGTTTACATATCGCGGCCAGGCCGAACTTTTGAGTTTTCAGATTAAACTTCATACCGCAATCTTAAGTGCATTTACTGATAGTTTAGTGTGCTAAATACGTTTGCTGCCCCTTTATATCTGTAGAGTATCGTCATCTCTTAAGTAATTTCCAGTAAAAAACTTCTGAACCACTGTTTACATAGTCGCGAGTAGGCCTAATTTTTCGTACACGTATTTTCATTGTTTTCCGGTAACTTAATTGTCTTTCTGTCACTAAAATAGATTTGTACCATGAGCGTAAAGTGCCTGACGTGCCGTAGGATCGTTAGCTCCGGGGTCTGGTGTGATGGATGTAGTAACTTTTTTCATTGGGGCGACTGTAGTGGCGTGGGAATTGGGAAAATGAGCGAGACTCATCAGTGGTTCTGTAGGCTATGCAGTAGAGATAGGAAGATTGTGGAACAGGAGGGGAAAATTGCTGCCCTTCAGGCTGAGTTAGATGAGGCTAGGCGAGAACTGGGCAGGTTAAGGGGGGAGAAGGATAACAGGGGTGGGAAGTGGCAACAGGCATGAGGAACAGGCCAAGAAATTCTTCTGACAGCTTTGTTATTAATGTACAAAATAGGTTTGACCTGTTGCCTCAGTCAGAAACTGATGAGCCTCTCACAGAAGTAGATGTAGACAGGGCTCAACAAGCTTTCAGCAGCAAATTGATTAAGAATGTAGGGAAGTCTGCAAAGAGAAAGAAAGTCTTGTTGCTAGGTAGTTCGCATGCTAGGGGTGTGGGCCAACTTCTGCAGGATGAATTAGGGTTGGATTACCAGGTCACAAGTTTTTTCAAACCTAGTGCTGAACTTGGGCAGGTTACAGAGGATTTAGGTTCACTATGTAAAGGTTTTACTAAGGAAGACACCGTGGTTATTGTGGGTGGGCCGGGCAACAGTATTGACAGATATCCGGGGTACAGCATAGAGTGTGACCTGGCAAAGATTGCATCGGCATCGAATCATACCAGTGTTGGGTTTGTGTCGGTTCTGGAGCGCCACGACCGACCTCATTTGACCTCTTGTGTCAGGAGAGTTAATTTGGAGTTGGAGCGGCTACTTGGATCTGGTGCGGGGTCACACATTGGTGTGGTTCGTGTTGATTCACTCTGTAGGTGGGACTATACTAGACATGGCCTACACCTCAACAGGAAAGGGAAGGGTAAACTGGCTGGGCTGATAGCAGGAAATTTAAAGGGGGGAGGAACTACATCTCATGGTGGAAACTCTTTTTTAGTGTAAGATCAGTGTCCAGTGGGAAACTCAGCCATGCAAGTACTAAAGATGTCAAAAAAGTTCAAGATAGTTGCAAAAGTAAAATGAAAAATGTTAGTATATTTCATCAAAATATTGGGGGATTGAACAATAAAATTGATGAGCTTCTGCTTTGTTTAGAAGATATAGAAACTGAGAATGTAATAGATGTACTATGCCTGTCTGAGCATCACATTGTCACTGATATGCAAAAGGTTAGCATCAATGGGTACAAATTAGCTGCACATGTAAGTAGAGATAATATGATGAGAGGAGGAGTTGCCATATATGTCAAAAGCTTCCACAGTGCAAAAAATTTAGAAACTAAAAAATTTTGTGTAGAGCAACATATGGAAGCATGTGCCACTGAACTTAAACTAAAGGATGGCACTTTCATAATTGTAACAGTGTATAGGTCCCCCTCAGGGAATTTCCAGCTATTTCTGGAAAACTTGGATGCTTTGTTGTGCTATCTGTCAGACAGGGGGAAGCAAATTATCATTTGTGGGGATTTCAATGTTGATTCCCTGAAAGAGTGTAATAGGAAGAATGACCTTTTAGTATTACTCAGTTCTTTCAATTTGAGCTCCGTCATTGATTTTCCTACTCGGATAACAAAGAACAGCAGTACATTGATAGATAACTTTTTTATAGACCAAGATAAGTTTAAGGACATAAATGCTTATCCTGTTGAGAATGGTCTTTCAGATCATAGTGCACAGCTTGTTACAGTACATGACATAGCTCCATGCAGTATAATAAATCAGACTTTCAAAGCAGTGCGTTCAATTAACAATATAAATATTGCAAACTTTAGGGAAAGCCTACAGCAGCTAGACTGGGATGAAGTGTATAAGGAACCCGATGCAAACTTGAAATATAACTTATTTCACAATACATTTTTAAGGGTATTTGAAAATTGTTTTCCCAAGAAAATAGTTAAACATAATTCCAAGAAAACATATAAAAAACCTTGGCTAACTAAAGGAATAAGAATATCTTGCAACCGCAAAAGTGAACTGTATCTAACAGCAAGATGGAGTACTGACCCCGAAATTGTTCAATATTATAAAAACTATTGTGCGGTACTAAGAAAAGTTATTAAAAAGTCCAGAAGCATGTGTATCATGTCTGAGATCAGTAACTCTGATAATAAAATTAAAGCAATTTGGAATATTATTGAAAGGGAAACAGGGCAACCAAGAGCACAGGAAGACTTTAGTGCAATAAAATTGAATGACAAGTGCACTAACAAACAATCAGAAATTGAAAATATTTTGAATAATCATTTTTTAAATGTTGTGGAGAAAATAGGATCTAGATCTTCACTAGAAGAGGCAAGGCTATTAATAGAAGAGGCCATACCTGCACAGTTTGAAACAGCTGTAATTCCACCAACCTCTCCCTCTGAAATCAGTAAAATAATAAACTCACTGAAAAGTAAAAGCTCTTACGGAATTGATGGCATTTCCAGCAAAGTACTTAAAGCTTGTTCCCCACAGATAAGTAGAATTCTCAGCCACGTATGTAATAGCTCTTTGGAGCAGGGTGTTTTCCCTGATAGACTGAAATATGCCATTGTAAAACCATTGCATAAAAAGGGGGATATGTCGGATGTCAACAACTACCGCCCAATCTCTCTTCTGACAGCTCTATCAAAAATTTTTGAGAAAGTAATGTATTCAAGAGTAGCCTCCCATATTTGTAAAAATAAAGTACTAACAAAATGTCAGTTTGGTTTTCAGAAAGGCTTTTCAACAGAAAATGCTATATATGCTTTCACTGATCAAATATTAAATGCTCTGAATAACCGGACATCACCCATTGGTATTTTTTGTGATCTCTCAAAGGCCTTTGATTGTGTAAATCATGGAATTCTTTTAGATAAGCTAAATCATTATGGTTTGAGTGGGGCAGTGCACAAATGGTTTAATTCATACTTAACTGGAAGAATGCAGAAAGTTGAAATAAGTGGTTCGTGTAATGTTAAAACAGCTGATTCCTCAAACTGGGGTGCTATCAAGCACGGGGTCCCACAGGGTTCGGTCTTAGGTCCTTTACTGTTCTTGATATACATTAATGACTTACCATTCCACATTGATGAAGATGCAAAGTTAGTTCTTTTTGCTGATGATACAAGTATAGTAATAACATCCAAAAACCAAGAACTAAGTGATGTAATTGTAAATGATGTTTTTCACAAAATTATTAAGTGGTTCTCAGCAAACGGACTCTCTTTAAATTTTGATAAAACACAGTATATACAGTTCCGTACAGTAAATGGCAAAACTCCAGTAATAAATATAGAATTTGAACAGAAGTCTGTAGCTAAGGTAGAATTTTCAAAATTTTTAGGTGTGTCCATTGATGAGAGGTTAAACTGGAAGCAACACATTGATGGTCTGCTGAAACGTCTGAGTTCAGCTACGTATGCTATTAGGGTTATTGCAAATTTTGGTGATAAGAATCTCAGTAAATTAGCTTACTATGCCTACTTTCATTCACTGCTTTCGTATGGCATCATATTCTGGGGTAATTCATCGTTGAGTAGAAAAGTATTCATTGCACAAAAACGTGTAATCAGAATAATTGCTGGAGCCCACCCACGGTCATACTGCAGACATCTATTTAAGGATCTAGGGATCCTCACAGTAACCTCACAGTATATATATTCCCTTATGAAATTTGTTGATAATAATCCAACCCAATTCAAAAGTAATAGCAGTGTGCATACCTATAACACCAGGAGAAAGGATGATCTTCACTATGCAGGGTTAAATCTGACTTTGGCACAGAAAGGGGTAAATTATGCTGCCACAAAAGTCTTTGGGCACCTACCAAACAGCATCAAAAGCCTGACAGATAGCCAACTAACATTTAAAAATAAATTAAAAGAATTTCTAGATGACAACTCCTTCTACTCATTGGCTGAATTTTTAGATATAAAGTAAGTAAAAAAAAAAAAAAAAAAAAAAAAAAAAAAAAAAAAAAAAAAAAAACTTAATCATTAGTGTCATGCAATATTTTGTGTAATGTAATTTCTTGTACAGACATCTTTTATTAACCTGACACGTTCCACATCATTACGAAGTGTCGTATTCATGATCTATGGAACAAGTATTAATCTAATCTAATCTAATCTAATAGACCGCTCCATTCGCACCATCAACAGAAGAGGCTCTGCTAACGGTATACTACGCCTTCCACATCGCTGGCAACGGGTTCTACACGACGCTGGTGACTACTTTGGCGGACAGTCACAAGTGCAAACATGTAACTCTTTCGTATCGGTTGTGAATAAATAGTGGCCACTATTTAAGTTCCGACTCTCGTATTTATTTCACGATCGTTCGTGGCTCTTGATAAATTAATAATGCTTGGTAGTCCAACAATATGATAAGTATCTCGTTAATTAAGTAGAAAAAATAAAAACAAACTTTAAACTTACGGTTAGGTTTCTCGCCGCTAGGAGCGCTAGTGTCGTTTCAAATATAAGACGGTAACAGTTTTCGCAGCAGAGAGCGAAGCGAGTGTATAGGACGGGCGTTCAATAAATAATGCAACACCTTTTTTTCTAGGCCAATTTCGTTTGAAAACATGCACAATTTGTTGTGGAACATCGTGAAATATTTGCGCTTCAGCCCCTATAGTCTCATGAAGTTCCGACTGGTGGTGGCGCTATATGTAGCCTTTAAAGTGGCGTCTGTAGCGGAAGTGCATTCTAGGCAGAGAGCTGTCACTGAGTTTCTTTTGGCGGAAAACCAGAGCATCGTAGATGTTAACAGGCGCTTGCAGAATGTCTACGGAGACATGCCACTGAACAAAAGCACGGTGAGTCGTTGGGCGAGGCGTATGTTGTCATCGCAACAAGGTCGCACAGACTTGTCCGATCTCCCGCGCGCCAGCCAGCCGCACACACCTGTCACCCTGCTTTGCTGGAACTTGAGGACACCGTCATTTGAGGTGATCGGTGGAACTACATCAAGCCTGATAAACAAAGTAAGAGCCTACTGAATATCAGACCAGCTGTGTCGCTGGATTGAAGAGTTTTTAGCAAACAGAACACAGTATGTTCTTCTCAATGGAGAGACGTCTACAGGTGTTAAAGTAACCTCAGGCGTACCACAGGGGAGTGTTACGGGACCATTGATTTTCACAATATACACTCCTGGAAATGGAAAAAAGAACACATTGACACCGGTGTGTCAGACCCACCATACTTGCTCCGGACACTGCGAGAGGGCTGTACAAGCAATGATCACACGCACGGCACAGCGGACACACAAGGAACCGCGGTGTTGGCCGTCGAATGGCGCTAGCTGCGCAGCATTTGTGCACCGCCGCCGTCAGTGTCAGCCAGATTGCCGTGGCATACGGAGCTCCATCGCAGTCTTTAACACTGGTAGCACGCCGCGACAGCGTGGACGTGAACCGTATGTGCAGTTGACGGACTTTGAGCGAGGGCGTATAGTGGGCATGCGGGAGGCCGGGTGGACGTACCGCCCAATTGCTCAACACGTGGGGCGTGAGGTCTCCACAGTACATCGATGTTGTCGCCAGTGGTCGGCGGAAGGTGCACGTGCCCGTCGACCTGGGACCAGACCGCAGCGACGCACGGATCCACGCCAAGACCGTAGGATCCTACGCAGAGCCGTAGGGGACCGCACCGCCACTTCCCAACAAATTAGGGACACAGTTGCTCCTGGGGTATCGGCGAGGACCATTCGCAACCGTCTCCATGAAGCTGGGCTACGGTCCCGCACACCGTTAGGCCGTCTTCCGCTCACGCCCCAACATCGTGCAGCCCGCCTCCAGTGGTGTCGCGACAGGCGTGAATGGAGGGACGAATGGAGACGTGTCGTCTTCAGCGATGAGAGTCGCTTCTGCCTTGATACCAATGATGCGCCGTGCAGGTGAGCGCCACAATCAGGACTGCATACGACCGAGGCACACAGGGCCAACACCCGGCATCATGCTGTGGGGAGCGATCTCCTACACAGGCCGTACACCTCTGGTGATCGTCGAGGGGACACTAAATAGTGCACGGTACATCCAAACCGTCATCGAACCCATCGTTCTACCATTCCTAGACCGGCAAGGGAACTTGCTGTTCCTACAGGACAATGCACGTCCGCATGTATCCCGTGCCACCCAACGTGCTCTAGAAGGTGTAAGTCAACTACCCTGACCAGCAAGATCTCCGGATCTGTCCCCCACTGAGCATGTTTGGGACTGGATGAAGCGTCGTCTCACGCGGTCTGCACGTCCAGCACGAACGCTGGTCCAACTGAGGCGCCTGGTGGAAGTGGCATGGCAAGTCGTTCCACAGGACTACATCCAGCATCTCTACGATCGTCTCCATGGGAGACTAGCAGCCTGCATTGCTGCGAAAGGTGGATATACACTGTACTAGTGCCGACATTGTGCATGCTCTGTTGCCTGTGTCTATGTGCCTGTGGTTCTGTCAGTGTGATCATGTGATGTATCTGACCCCAGGAATGTGTCAATAAAGTTTCCCCTTCCTGGGACAATGAATTCACGGTGTTCTTATTTCAATTTCCAGGAGTGTATATAAATGACCTAGTAGATAGTGTCGGAAGTCCCATGCGACTTTTCGCGGATGATGCTGTAGTATACAGAGAAGTTGCAGCATTAGAAAATTGCAGCGAAATGTAGGAAGACCTACAGCGGCTAGGCTTTTGGTGCATGGAGTGGCAACTGACCCTTAACATAGACAAATGTAATGTATTGTGACTACATAGAAAGAAGGACATCACATACATCCATGCCCGAGGCAGGATTCGAAACTGCGACCGTAGCAGCAGCGCGGTTGCGGACTGAGGCGCCTAGAACCGCTCGGCCACAACGGCTGGCGATACCAAGTGGGCACGCCGGCCTTCCCAGTAAGGTGGTGTAGAGGCCGTCTCACTGAACTGATTATGTTGAAAAATAGTGGGGAATAGTATGGTGTATTGGAATCGTGAATAAAACCAACCTGCCTTCAAAAAAAATGTGTTGCATTACTAATTGAACGCCCCTCAGACACGATCGTGGACCAGACTGGAAACGGTTGGCCTCCCTTCCTTCTTTACTTGAGCGGCAAGTGCCGCGGCGGGAGACGGGCGCCGGAAATTGAAGTGTAGAGCGGAGCGGAGCTGTCACGGCCAGTACAGAGATCGCGTTTCGCGGCCGGGCGCGCCGAGTTTATTTTGACTGGTGCGGTTAAAAGTCCCGGGCGCCGAGCCGCTTGTTATTCAAACCGGATCATCGGCGGGAGGTTCCCAGCGCTGGCGGGATTAGGCCGCATTGTTCAGGCCGGCGCGCACGTAACGTCTGTATCACCGGCGCCGCGGGGCAGCGGCCGTCGCGTTAAACCGAGCTGGACGCAAATGCATATAGCACCGGGGTCCAGCACAATAGTACCTACCACAGAGTAATGCCGCTTTTGACATCCTAAACCGCCTGGGAATATTCGACGCTCAAAAGTTCTCCAGCTGACAAAGTGCTACAAAACGTGTGAGTAGTGTAAGCGTAGTTGTGGGTCGTATTGATTTAGCATTCAACGTTCACAATTGTATCAACTTCGTCATTTCTGAAGTGTGTTTGGTTCCATGTTTGCCAAAATGTTTGTTAGATGGAACATAGGCACAGATGCTTCTATTTTCACCCACCGATAAATTTCAATTAAACATTTTCGTTATAGCAACAGAGCTGGTTACCTGTTGCTCAAGGTGAAAGAGACATGACAACACTTGCATTAACGTTGGTAAGCCGAGCGGTCTGAGGCGCTGCAGTCATGGACTGTGCGGCTGATCCCGGCGGAGGTTCGAGTCCTCCCTTGGGCATGGGTGTGTGTGTGTGTGTGGGTTTTTTTTAGGTTAGGTAGTGTGTAAGCTTAGGGATTGATGACCTGAGCAATTAAGTCCCATAAGATTTCACACACACACACACAACTTTGGTATGTACGTGAGTTACTCTTTTTTTCTCAGTAACTTAAATGTTTTTTTTTTACTGTTGGTTAACTTTAGTTGTCTTTCTTTAAAAAAATACTGAAATAACTTGTACTCAAGTCGTTTCGTCATAATATATGAATACCGGAGCTCAACCAACCATTTCAAAATGGTTAAAATGGCTCTAAGCACTATGGCACTTAACACCTGAGATCGTCAGTCCCCTAGACTTAGAACTACTTAAATCTAACCTAAGGACATCACACACAGTCATGCCCGAGGCAGGATTCGAAACTGCGACCGCAGCAGCAGCGTCGTTCCGGACTGGAGCGTCTAGAACCATTTCAGTTTGGCGTTCTACGTGCTGTTTCGTACCAATTCTGGATGAGATATGTCCTTCTATACAGATTTTTTCTTTGTCGTTCTTGTAAAAAGTCCTAATAAACAATAATTTCGGTGAACGCTAGATAATATCAGCAGTGAGCATCGAAAAGTATCTGGTCCTCAGAGGTTTAAATCTACCTCTAATCTAGTGCCGCAATATTCATGTACCAGCACAAATCTAATCTTCAAATAAATACTAAAAAAAGGTCCTATTTTTTGGAAAATATTCTTACATACTTCCTTATGTGCACAGTCATTTTTTCCCTTCCTGGCATACAAAGTAAAACCAGAGCATCAGAGCCGGTGAATGCAGTCGATGTGGAATCATTTCTTCGCAAAAGTACTGCAGTTTTGCAGTAATTGATTTGCATGCTAGGTCACCTTGTCGTGATGGAAGAAAGATTTTCTTTTTGCGTCACTAGGATGTTTATTATGAATCACATAGTTGTAGCTTCCATTAGTTGAACGTAAGACTCACCAGTTTGATAGCCATGGCGTTTCTTGCAAATGTAACCTTGGAGCATGCGTAAAAAAATGAATTGAAGAGATTGGTGAGATTAATTAGTTGGATTGGTTGTGCTATCTGTTACCACTTCCCTGTTATTAGATTAAAGATATCTTACCTGCGGATCTTCTGTCCCCTGACCATGGCAGTCTCGGAGGTCGACACCACAACAACTGTTTCCGCCAAAAGAAGTTCTGTAATGAGTGACAGAGGGCAAACCCTGAAATACTCAACAGTAAATCAGTGGAATAATATAAACTGACTGTTTAAAAATACATTTGAATGCGAGAGAGCCTTCTTACAGCATGGGACGACATCATTCTAGAAGTCCGCATAGCTAGCCCTCGAAAGGAATTAAAAGGTATAAGAGAAAAAGAATCAAACTAGAAATAAGGGTTCGTCCAGTCCCTTGAGAGTCCTGAGTACCGCAACGGGGGTTTAACCATCTTAAGAAGCAGGCAGCACGTATTGTTGTCGTCGTGAGAGATAGGAGATTCGAATACACAGGGCGGTAAACCCAAACGTGAAAACATTTAATCCCATCAGCATCCGCTGGGGTGTGCAGACAAACCGCGAAGCAAGCTGCGTGCGCGCGCAATTAGGCGGTCGAGCAGATTTCTACCCACGTGATTTTACACTTGTCTCATTGCAACGTAATCGAAGCCAGTTCATTTTAACTGAAAATGGAGGCGACATCCACCCTGACGGTTTAACAACCCTCCCGTGTAATTGCATCTGACTGGACTCTGCCTGAAATCTGTAACAGAACTGGGCCCAGAGAGAGGCTCTCACAGGTTTTATTCTCCCGCAGGAAGCACAGTGAAGAAAAGTAGTTCCTGTGACCAACCTTAGCAGGGGGCAGCACGGAGCGTTCCCGCAGGACTCGCAGTGCTTAGGCTGCTCATTGTGCGGTGCCACCAGATGGGCGATTCCCACGAGAAAAGGTCTCATTCTGTGCTGACGGGTCTGCAGCAACTGCTCCGTTCTTTATCGATTTTTCACCGTCTTATGTTTCTCATAAACTATTTGTTTGAGTGATATCAAAGTTAATACGCCCCCACCAATCCTTGCTTTGATGAGTCCAGAAGGCTAAAAAAATTAACATTGTACACTATTGGCTATTAAAATTGCTACATCACGAAGATGACGTGCTACAGACGCGAAATTTACCCGACAGGATGCTGCAAATGATCAGCTTTTCAGAGCATTCACCCTCTGCCAAGCACTTAAATGTGAATTGCAGAGTAGTCATGTAGATGTAAAGGTTGGCGCCGGTGGCGACACCTACAGCGTGCTGACATGAGGAAAGTTTCCAACCGATTTCTAATACACAAACAGCAGTTGACCGGCGTTGCCTGGTGAAAAGTTGTTGTGACGCCTCGTGTAAGGAAGAGAAATGCGTACCATCACGTTTCCGACTTTGATAAAGGTCGGGTTGTAGCCTATCGCGATTGCGGTCTATCGTATCGCGACACTGCTGCTCGCGTTGGTCCAGATCCAATAACTGTTAGCACAATATGGAATCGGCGGGTTCAGGAGGGTAACACGGAACGCCTTACTGGACCCCAACGGCCTCGTATCAGTAGCAGTCGAGATGACAGGCATCTTATCCGCATGACTGTAACGCATCGTACAGCCACGTCTCGACCCCTGAGTCAACAGATGGGGACGTTTGCAAGGCAACAACTATCTTCACGAACAGTTCGACGACGTTTGCAGAAAAATGCCCTATCAGCTCGGAGACCGTTACCCTTGACGCTGCATCACAGACAGGAGCGCCTGCGATAGTCTACTCGACGACGAACCTGGGTGCACGAATTGCAAAACGGCATTTTTTCGGATAAATCCAGGTTCTGTTTACAGCATCACGGTGGTCGCATCCGCGTTTGGCGACATCGCGGTGAACGCACATTGGAAGCGTGTAGTCGTCATCGCCATACTGGCGTATCACCAGGCGTGATGGTATGGGGTGCCATTGGTTACACGTCTCGGTCACCTCTAGTTCGCAATGAAGGCACTTTGAACAGTGGGCGTTTAATTTCATATGTGTTACGACCTGCGGCTCTACCCTCCATTCGATCTCTGCGAAACCCTACATTTCTGCAAGATAATGCACGACCGCATGTTGCAGGTCCTGTACTGTCCTTTCTGGATACGGAAAATGTTCGACTGCTGCCCCGGCCAGAACATTCTCCAGATCTCTCACCAATTGAAAACGTCTGGTCAATGGTGGCTGAGCAACTGGCTCGTCACAATACGCCAGTCACTACTTTTGATGAACTGTGGTACCGTGTTGAAGATGGGGGCAGCTGTAGCTGTACAGGCCATCCAAGCTCAGTTTGACTCAATGCCCAGGCGTATCAAGGCCGTTATTACGGCCAGAGGTGGTTGTTCTGGGTACTGGTTTCTCAGGATCTATGCACCCAAATTGCGTGAAAATGTAATCACGTGTCAGTTCTAGTATAATATATTTGTCCAATGAATACTCGTTTATCATCTGCATTTTTTCTTGGTGTAGCAATTATAATGGCCAGTAGTGTATTAGAAACTTCCATTATTAGTATTCAGACTTTACGCCGGAACACCTACGTTCCAGCTACTATCAAGAAACATCAAAGACAGTCAGTGGCACTTGGTTCAAACAGGTCTTAACACCTTCAGCAAAGTTTGCCTAGTATTCTTTTGGCCGGTTGTTAACAAGGCACCCATCGAGTGGAAAACTTCGTCTTACTCAAAGTGTGGCGGTACGGCCTGTCGAGATCTGTCCAGCACTAACGACTTTGCGAGCCTCCAGTTGGTGATCATTGAGTGCGATTGAATTACTGCCAAGTCTTGTTTTTAATATTTACTATCGTTCCTGGATGGACAGCCACGCTTATGTTTAACAACACACTTTTTTTCCTAGCAAAATATACGACACTTCCTTTTCATTCATTGGGTGTTAAACACACGAGAACGAATTGTTTTGTCAGCACTCATAATGCAGTTCTATCTATTTTCTCACAAAAATCTTTACAAAGTAGCTAATTAAAAGTAAGTTTCAGAAACTTGTCAGCGTGCACTCCAAAGAATAGTGACTTCCAAGGACCATAGAATTTTGTCCACATTCCTGCCATTTGTCGCTTAGGTCGGTAACTTACAGACGTCCCTAGTAGATCCTGAACGCTGGTGAACTTTTAATAAAACAGTTCAAATTCTTTGACAAATGCAGCAGGAGTGTAACAGACCCTTACTTATTTTCCTAATATAGGAAACAATGCGTCGATAATACCTAAACGTGGTGGTAGTGAACACCAATCAAGACAAGTTATTACGTCCTCACGTTCGACAAAAGAAATTTGTTCATTTCCAACCATCTGAACTCTGGCATTATTATCTTGGAAGATATAGTCCCCTGCAGAGGGCTACTACTGTCTCAGTGAATAGATATGGTCACCTAAAATCATTTCTAAGGTACGATCAGCTACATTTCGTTACAGTGTCAACAAGGACCCTACTCAGTACCACACCACTACAGAATGCTTCAAAGTTGAAAAAGCCGATTCTCCGCGGGCGTCCTCCTTGCATAAGCAAGTCCTGCAACAGAGGAAATTGTGAAAGAAAATGCATCAAAGCAAATGACATCTTTCTTTGGTTTGTGTCCTTGCTCGATGGTGGCACTTCCTAAGCGTCTTTTTAATTCTCCGTGTCTTTTATATTACTGTTTAAATTTGAGAATCGCAGTACAGGAAACAAAAGAAAAATTCGGAGTAGGTATTAAAATGCATGGAGAAGAAATAAAAACTTTGAGGTTCGCCGATGACATAGTAATTCTGTCAGAGACAGCAAAGGACTTGGAAGAGCAGTTGAACGGAATGGACAGTGTCTTGAAAGGAGGATATAAGATGAATATCAACGAAAGCAAAACGAGGCTAATGGAATGTGGTCGAATTAAATCGAGTGATGCTGAGGGAATTAGATTAGGAAATGAGACACTTACCGTAGTAAAGGAGTTTTGCTATTTGGGGAGCAAAATAACTGATGATGGTTGAAGTAGAGAGGATATAAAATGTAATCCGGCAATGGCAAGGAAAGCGTTTCTGAAGAAGAGAAATTTGTTAACATCGAGTATTGATTTAAGCGTCAGGAAGTCATTTCTCAAAGTATTTGTATGGAGTATAGCCATGTATGGAAGTGAAATGTGGACGTTAAATAGCTTAGACAAGAAGAGAATAGTAGCTTTCGAAATGTGGTTCTACAGAAGAATGCTGAAGATTAGATGTGTTGATCACATAAGTAATGAGGAGGTACTGAATAGAACTGGAGAGAAGAGAAACTTGTGGCACAACTTGACAAGAAGTAGGGACCGGTTGGTGGGACATGTTCTGAGGCATCAGGGGATCACCAATTTAGTATTGGAGGGCAGTGCGGAGGGTAAAAATCATAGAGGGAGACCAAGAGATGAATACACTAAACAGATTCAGAAGGATGTAGGTTGCAGTAGGTACTGGGAGATGAAGATGCTTGCACAGAATAGAGTAGCATGGAGAGCTACATCAAACCAGTCTCAGCACTGAAGACCACACACACACAGAAAGCACAAACACACGCACAGATACACACACACACACACACACACACACACACACACACACACACAGACATACGCATTCACGCGCGCGCACACACATTGCATCTGCACTGCTGTTAAACGAGTTTTTCATTTTCTTTTTCAGAAAATTAAAGTGTCTTAGTTGATATCCTTATCCGACTAAAGTGGGTGTACTTTTTTTTGAAGTAACTGTGAAGCATACTATCATTTTATTGTGAGTAGTTTTTCCTTTCACAATTCTCTCTTCAATAATCGCCAAATGCGTTTTGAATCAAACGTACAGTGCACGTAACACTGGCACGTGTTCGATACTAACCAAATCTGGTTACTTCATTATTTTCAGAGGTGAATACGGAGGAGAGCTGTGCAGGATTAAACAATGATTACAGGAACAACACTTACTGCTCATTAACACATTACATGTTTTTATTTATTTGTTTAAGCACTCTTGCTGCGTGTCTGCAGATGACTGCATATTGTTATTTGCGTCGGGGTGAAGGCCTTTGACAGTACCACTTTGATGGCACTAATTCTAAATCGGATGTTTCCTTTCGCCACATTTTCATTTGAACGCATATTGTTTCATAACTTCACATTATATGTAAAGTATCGATGAAACTCAAGTGCCGAAGCCCGTTCTCTCCCATCCTGCGACCTAACCACAGTTTACAGTTAATTCGCTTAGTCTCCTCGACTGACAGTCTTGCAATCTCGCGACTCTAACTACTTAATTCCAGACCGGAAATATTCCTAGTGTGAATTCCGTTCACTGTCGTGGCAACGCCGACACAGGCCACTGACTCGGATTAAATAGGTAAGTTATAAGGCAAAGAATCGGCCGTGGCCTCGTTAAAGCAACTAAACCAAGATGTCCGGCTATGCTTTCGAACCAATACAAATTTAATGTCCTAAGAATCGTCCAAACAGCGTAAAGCTCCTTGCTCAAGCCTCGCACTATTATGTACAAGAATTAATCAAAATATGTTTCAAATTCCTCCACACCCTAAACGACAAATGCAGCGTGTAACCCCCTTCATCTGCAAATATTTTCACACCCACACTGACGCCGGTGACACCTTCCTGAAAGCTCAGAAGCTTCACACTAAAATTGTGAACTGCCTGTATCGATCCCTTACTCTACAGTGTCTCTCTCCCTAGTCGCTACAACGGGAAAGACGAGATCCACAGACTGCCAAGTAACATCGATGCTTGCACGTGGCCAAAAGACAGACGGTCAGCACTATTGCGATATTTTCATGTTTTGTTACACTGCGTCGAAGCAGTAGAGAAAGTCACAGCTGTGCTTGACCACACGAGTTTGTTATTGCAAGGCCATGCGGACGGCCTGGCTAGAACGCACGCATGCTTGCGTCCTGTACTAACAAACAGAAATGACCTGCGTTCGCGACGCGGTGTAGGGTGTCTCCCTTGTGCCCTCCGGTGCCCTTCAGCAGTTATTATCAGAAAAACGTTGCCGTACTGACAGACATGGGCAGTAATAATAATACCTGTCGCACTTTGCAACTTTAGCGTACAGGCGGTACAGTATCATAAACAGAAGTTTCAAAAGAGGAAACAACGGTTGGAAATTAATATTTTGGCTGTAGGAGGTCTCGAATGAACAATGTGTTTGTGGCACGTATCAATGACTATCTGTTTCATATCAAACGTATACTCGCACGTAACAATGGGACATGTTCTATACTAACCAAATACGGTTGCCTGTAGCAAAGTCGTAGGTGGCGCTATCTCGGAAAGCAACAAAACTTCTTTTGCCACTACTTACGGTTCACTGCTGTTATTGAAGATGGAAGATCACTAGTTACAACGAAGGCATACATTTAACCTATGTTGCAGTAACATGTACCGATCGTAAAACCGAATTTAGCTAGTAAGTAAATTGCATCTGACGGCAGATGTAGATGTAGATCTCTGCTTTCGAAATAATGTGGTCCCCTGGTTAAGACATTTTATTTAAGTTAGGTATTCAATCGACTTTTCACCAGCAGTCTTAACACGGTACCACTACGGTCGCAGGTACCAATCCTGCCTAGGGCATGGATCTTTGTGATGTCCTTAGGTTAGTTAGGTTTAAGTAGTCCTAAGTTCTAGGGCACTGATGAAGTCAGATGTTGAGCCTCATAGTGCTCAGATCCAACCATTTGTCACTCTCAATAAACAACTAAATATTCATATCTGATCATCAGTTCGTTATCTCCAAGCACTCAGTTTGGTGTCTTTTACCATCGTCATGATGTTGAGCCTAGACATCTGGGACACTTTGTATAAGTTTCGTGTTATCTCCTAAGCGGAAGAATGCTTCAAATGGCTCTAAGCACTATGGGACTCAACATCTGAGGTCATCAGTCACCTAGATGGCTCTGAGCACTATGGGACTCAACTGCTTAGGTCATCGGTCCCCTAGAACTTAGAACTACTTAAACCTAACTAACCTAAGGACATCACACACATCCATGCCCGAGGCAGGATTCGAACCTGCGACAGTAGCGGTCACGCGGTTCCAGACTGAAACGCATAGAACCGCGGAACAATGCTATTGTGCTTTGTATTACTGTAACTACATGCACTTACGCACCCCAAGGACCACAGACCTTGCGTGGTGGGTTGGCATTCGTATCTCAGTGACGCATGTCGCTGTATGGTATCTGTCGAGGGAACAGATTGGCATATAGTTATTGCAGAGGGCACCGGCTTTGGAGTAACTGCAAGATCAACAGCATGTACGAGTGACTGATCTGGCCTGTTAGCATTAGTCAACATGGCCTTACCGTGTTGGTAACGTAGCACGGCTGCAATCAAGAGGAAACTACCCAAGGACTTACTGCTCTACTGTATGGTTTAATGCTGATGGTGTTGTTGTTGTTGTGGTCTTCAGTCCTGAGACTGGTTTGATGCAGCTCTCCATGCTACTCCATCCTGTGCAAGCTTCTTCATCTCCCAGTACCTACTGCAACCTACATCCTTCTGAATCTTCTTACTGTATTCGTCTCTTGGTCTCCCTCTACGATTTTTACCCTCCACACTGCCCTCCAATACTAAACTGGTGATCCCTTGATGCCTCAGAACGTGTCCTACCAACCGATCCCTTCTTCTAGTCAAGTTGTGCCACAAACTTCTCTTCTCCCCAATCCTATTCAACACTTCCTCATTAGTTATGTGATCTACCTATCTAATCTTCAGCATTCTTCTGTAGCACCACATTTCGAAAGCTTTTATTCTCTTCCTGTCCAAACATGTTTCACTTCCATACATGGCTACACTTCATACAAATACTTTCAGAAACGACTTCCTGACACTTAAATCTATACTCGATGTTAACAAATTTCTCTTCTTCAGAAACGCTTTCCTTGCCATTGCCAGTCTACATTTTTTATCCTCCCTGCTTCGACCATCATCAGTTATTTTGCTCCCCAAATAGCAAAACTCCTTTACTACTTTAAGTGTCTCATTTCTTAATCTAATTCCCTCAGCATCACCCGACTTAATTCGACTACATTCCATGATTCTCGTTTTGCTTTTGATGATGTTCATCTTATATACTCCTTTCAAGACACTATCCATTCCGTTCAACTGCTCTTCCAAGTCCTTTGCTGTCTCTGACAGAATTACAATGTCATCGGCGAACCTCAAAGTTTTTATTTCCTCTCCATTAATTTTAATACCTATCCGAAATTTTCTTTTGTTTCCTTCACTGCTTGCTCAATATACAGATTGAATAACATCGGGGAGAGACTACAACCCTGTCTCACTCCCTTTCCAACCACTGCTTCCCTTTCATGCCCCTTGACTATTATAACTGCCATGTGGTTTCTGTACAAATTGTAAATAGCCTTTCGCTCCCTGTATTTTACCCCTGCCATCTTCATAATTTGAAAGAGAGTAATCCAGTCAACATTGTCAAAAGCTTTCTCTAAGTCTACAAATGCTAGAAACGTAGGTTTGCTTTTCCTTAATCTAGCTTCTAAGATAAGTCGTAGGGTCAGTATTGCCTCACGTGTTCCCATATTTCTACGGAATCCAAACTGATCTTCCCCGAGGTCGGCTTCTACTAGTTTTTCCATTCGTCTGTAAAGAATCTGTGTTAGTATTTTGCAGCCATGACTTATTAAACTGATAGTTCGGTAATTTTCACATCTGTCACCCCCTATTTCTTTGGGATTGGAATTATTATATTCTTCTTGAACTCTGAGGGTATTTCGCCTGTCTCATACATCTTGCTCACCAGATGGTAGAGTTTTGTCAGGACTGGCTCTCCCAATGCTGTCAGTAGTTTTAAAGGAATGTTGTTTACTCCTGGGGCTTTGTTTCGGCTTACGTCTTTCAGTGCTCTGTCGAACTCTTCACGCAGTATCTCCCAGTTTATCTTCATCTACATCCTCTTCCATTTCCAAAATATTGTCCTCAAGTACATCGCGCTTGTATAGACCCTCTACATACTCTTTCCACCTTTCTGCTTTCCCTTCTTTGCTTAGAACTGGGTTTCCATCTGAGCTCTTGATATTCATACAAGTGGTTCTCTTTTCTCCGAAGGTCTCTTTAATTTTCCTGTAGGCAGTATCTGTCTGACCCCTAGTGAGATAAGCCTCTACATCCTTACATTTGTCCTCTAGTCATCCCTGCTTAGCCATTTTCCACTTCCTGTCGATCTCATTTTTGAGACATTTGTATTCCTTTTTGCTTGCTTCATTAACTGCATTTTTATATTTTCCCCTTTCATCAATTAAATTCAATATTTCTTCTGTTACCCAAGGATTTCTACTAGCCCTCGTCTTATTTCCTACTTGATACTCTGCTGGCTTCACTACTTCATCCCTCAAAGCTACCCGTTCTTCTTCTACTGTATTTCTTTCTCCCATATTTGTCAATTGTTCCCTTATCCTCTCCCTGAAACTCTGTACAACCTATGTTTTAGTCAGTTTATCCAGGTCCCATCTCCTTGAATTCCCCCCTTTTTGCAGTTTCTTCAGTTTTAATCTACACTTCATAACCAATAGATTGTGGTCAGAGTCCACATCTGCCCCTGGAAATGTCCTACAATTTAAAACCTGGTTCCTAAATCTCTGTCTTACAAGTATATAATCTATCTGATACCTTTTAGTATCTCCAGGATTGTTCCATGTATACAACCTTCTTTTATGATTCTTGAACCAAGTGTTAGCTATAATTAAGTTATTCTCTGTGCAAAATTCTACCAGACGGCTTCCTCTTTCATTTCTTCTCCCCAATTCATATTCACCTACTATGTTTCCTTCCCTCCCTTTTCCTACTGTCGAATTCCAGTCACCCATGACTATCAAATTTTCGTCTCCCTTCACTATCTGAATAATTTCCTTTATCTCATCATACATTTCTTCAATTTCTTCGTCATCTGCAGAGCTAGTTGGCATATAAACTTGTACTACTGTAGTAAGCATGGCCTTCGTGTCTATCTTGGCCACAATAATACGTTCACTATGCTGTTTGTAATAGGTTACCCACACTCCTATTTTTTATTCATTATTAAACCTATTCGTGCATTACCCCTATTTGATTTTGTATTTATAACCCTGTATTCACCTGACCAAAAGACTTCTTCCTCCTGCCACTGAACTTCACTAATTCCCACTATATCCAACTTTAACCTATCCATTTTCCTTTTTAAATTTTCTAACTTACCTGCCCGATTAAGGGATCTGACATTCCACGCTCCGATCCGTAGAACGCCAGTTTTCTTTCTCCTGATAACGACATCCTCTTGAGCAGTTCCCGCCCGGAGATCCAAATGGGGGACTATTTTACCTCCGGAATATTTTACCCTAGAGCACGCCATCATCATTTAACCATACAGCCCTTCCCCCCTCACGATTCGGATCTCCAAGGACAGGGGGGTGACTATCGAGGAGGATTAACGCTGTGCTTCCCACTATACGGCCGAGATGTTTCCAATTTGTCCATAATATTTCGACAAGCAACCCAGTCGTCTTCTTCAGGTGCTGTTATGACGTGTACTCGCTGCCTGATGTCCAATCAAACTAGTTTGATTTTTCGTTTCCTTACTCGTGAAGGTATTGACAGCGGCGTTAGACTGTTTGCCGATTGTGCTGTAGCCTACAGGAAAATAGTATCACACGCGGGGTGTAGTGACTGGCAGTTATATCTCAGTATTAGTAAGTATAACCTACTGCGTATAACAAGGCGAAAATCCCCATTAATGTACGAGTACAAAATAAATGCCCAGTCTTTGGAAGCGGTAACATCTGTCAAGCATCTGGGTGTGACTATTGGAAATGATCTCAAATGGAATGACCACATTACACAAGTAACGGGTACGGAAATCCTGAAGAGATGCAGTCCTTCAATAAAGGAAATTGCTTACAATACGTTAGTTCATCCAGTCTTGGAGTATTGTTCGTCTGTGTGGGACCCTTACCAGTTGGGTCTGATTCAAGAGACTGAGAACGTCCAAAGAAGAACGGCAAGACCCGTGACCAGTACATTTAGCCATCGCGAGAGCGTTACAAATCTCATAGAAAGTTTGAAGTAGGACACACTTACAGATAGACGGCGCGCTAAACAGAAGGGGCTACTCACTAAATTCCGAGATCTCATCTTCACCGAGGATGTAGAACATATATTATTACCACCTGCTTTCAAATCGCACAATGATCTCAATTCAAAGATAAGGGAAATTAGAACTCGTACTGAGGCGTTCAGACAGTTTTTCCGTCGCGCGATCCGTGAGTGGAACAGAGGTGGGGAGGGGGGGGGGAATATGACTTTGGCGCAAATTGTGCCCTCCGCCACACACTGCTTGGTGACTAGAGGAGTATATATGTAGATGTAGAAGGTAAATTAAAGTAACTGAAATGAGATATCGGTAGGCTGAAGTTGTATGTAGTAGGAATTAGGGTTAGGGGTGATAGGAAGAAAAAAATTTTTATCAACAGGGAATTAAATAAGGGTAATGCAATAGTGCTTCTAATAATGAACAAAAAAATAGGAAACCGGGTAAACAACTACAAACAGTATCGCAATCGGGGATGCTGTTAACAGTTAAGGCACTGTTGCGTGGATAGTGACATGTGTGTTACAAAGGGACGGGTAGCGTGGTGCAGGGAAAATGATTTCGGACAAGAAACTAGTTGCAGCTGTGATCCCGAGCGCAAAAAAGACGCTGTATTAATAACTGTTCTTCCGGTACACCGGCTAGCCAGAATGTGGCTTACAGGCGTTTCTTCACATCTGCTTGGTAGGTTATTAGCGTATTTTCCCAGTTTTGTGACAAAGAAGCGCAGAAAACAGACAGCTAAAATATGGTAAGACGCTCAACAAAGCTGAGATGGGCAGCCAACAGTTGGTGCTTATGACCTTCCTCCCCTTAATTTTCTTTTATTTTGGGCCATCAACCGCGCATGCCTGCAACATGGGAATAACGCCATAAAAAAGTGCAAAAGGGAAGTTCTTTGTAATTGTAATACACTTGTTCACTAACTCGCTGAGATTCTTCTGATATTTAAAAAAATTAAAACAGACAGGAACACAGCTATGGCTCTATAATTTTCGCTTGCTACTGATGCTCCTGAAAAATGTATAAGGAAAGAGATTTCAGATACGCACGCCTGTGTGTGCGCTTTAATTAGTGTTAAGTTATACTACGGGACGATACGTAAGAGGCTGTAGCATATTCGGAGGGTGCTCATTTACTACTGCATCTCAAAGCTTCTGAAGCAGGTTTTCACTTGGTAGCTGGGGACAGACTGCAACGCCTGCTGGTAGGGTGTTTCGGCATTTTGGTGACGCTCATCCTTCTCAGTTATTTGTTCGATATATCACAACAGTTTTTCTCGAATCTCCGCAGAAGCCGGCCGTTGTAACGGAGTGGTTCTAGGCGCTTCAGTCGGGCATGGATGTGTGTGGTGTCCTTAGGTTAGTTAGGTTTAAGTAGTTCTAAGTTCTAGGGGACTGATGACCTCAGATGTTAAGTCCCATAGTGCTTGGAGCCATTTGAACTGTGACCGTATTCGAAGCTCTCGCGGTTATACGGTCGTTCAAAAAGTTCGAATATTACCTGTGGGGAAAGCATACCAAGGTGTATTGTAAGTCCCCATTTCCTCCGCAGAACCTTCCTCATTTCTTAGTTTATCAGCCCACTTACCACACAGCATGCTTCTGTGATTCGCATCTCACCTCCTCTAATTCTCTGCTTGTCTCGCTTCTCATGATGCCTTCTTTGCACATGTCCAGTATACCTCGTTACTTCTATTTGGTACGAGTCTCACACACTTGAGAAGCGATCTAGAACGGGTTTTCGATAAACAGATAACGTAAGCGACTAGCAGGGGCAGACAGTCTCTGTGGAGTGGACGCTGCGGTGCCGGGAACAGGCCCGTGAGAGGAGTCGCGTGTTTAGCCCCGATGCAGAGGGCCCGTTCGTCCCGGTTGACACATCAGATGCACGCCAGCCACCCAAATCCGTCCCGGCGGCACTTGTGGGTCATTGTATTAATTCTGTTAGTCACGCCGCTGAGAAGCCCCCGTTTCCCAGTATCTGATTTTAAACGGGCGATTACTGCCTGCGGCGCCGCGCCTAACAAGTATTTATGCGCCGAGCCGGCGGTCGACGGCGGCCATCTGCAGCGGTCACGTGGCGTCCACGTGGCCGCCCCTCCACCCCGCGCCTCGGCGCTGACACGGGCCAATTTGTCGCCAGCCGCGTCTGCCGCTCACCGCGGAAAAAGCAAGCGCACATGGACGTACGAATGTCGTAGGAGGGGCGCTGCACACTGCAATCGAAAGGCGGAAGTTTCGTTTCGGCTCGTCCAGCACTCTGTCGCAGCTTCCGCTGCAGAAGATTTATTTATTTATTGCTCCGTGGGACCAAATTAAGGAGAAGTCTCCACGGTGATGGAACGAGTCAATACATGAAATTATAACACGATAGTAGAAACACATAAAATGAAATACAAGAAACATATTCAGGCGACAATTCGTAAGTTTAAATAAAGAAAATCAACAGTGTAACACTGGAATTTGCTTAATTTTTTAGCTCTTCCAGGAGCTCGTCGACAGACTAGAAGGAGTGAGCCATGAGGAAACTCTTCAGTTTAGGCTTAAAAGAGTTTGGGCAACTGCTAAGATTTTTGAGTTCTTGTGGTAGCTTATTGAAAATGGATGCAGCAGAATACTGCACTCCTTTCTGCAGAAGAGTCAACGAAGTGCATTCCACATGGAGATTGGATTTCTACCTAGTGTTAACTGAGTGAAAGCTGCTAACTCTTGGGAATAGGCTAATATTGCTACCAACAAACGATATTAAAGAAAATACATACTGTGAGGGCAATGTCAGAATTCCCAGACTAGGGGTCGACAAGAGGTACTCGAGCTTACACCACATATAGCTCGAACAACCCGTTTTTGAGCCAAAGATACCCTTTTTGAATCAGAAGAATTGCCCAAAAAAATAATACCGTACGACATAAGCGTATGAAAATATGCGAAGTAGACTACTTTTCGTGTTGAAGTGTCACTTATTTCAGACACTGTTCTAATGGTAAATAAAGCAGCATTTACTTTCTGAACACGGTCCTGGACATGGCTTTCCACGACAGCTTACTATCTATCCTAACGCCTAGGAATTTGAACTGTTCCGTCTCGCTTATAATATGCCCATTCTGTCTGATCGAAATATCGGTTCTTGTTGAATTGTGAGTTAGAAACTGTAAAAGCTGAGTCTTACTGTGATTTAGCATCAAATTATTTTCCACGAACTTATTTCATGAACTACATTATTTGATACTGTTTCAATATTACACACAAGATCCTTCACTATCAAGCGGGTGTCATCAGCAAACAGAAATATTTTTGAATCACCTGCAATACTAGAAGGAATATCATTTATATAAATAAGAAACAGCAGTGGCCCCAGCACCGACCCTTGGGGAACGCCCCACTTAACAGTGCCCCATTGGGACTGAACATCACTACCACTCTCAGTATTGCGGAGAATTACCTTCTGCTTTCTGTTCTTAAAGTAAGAGGCGAACCAATTGTAAGCTGCTCCCCTTACTCCATAATGGTCCAACTTCTGCAGTAATATTTTGTGGTCAACACAGTCAAAAGCCTACGGGATATAGCATTTTCAGTTGTTAAACCATTTCTAAAACCAAACTGAATATTTGACAGCAAATTATGTGAATTTAAATGCTCCAGTAACCTTGTATATACCACCTTCTCGATAACTGTGTGTCTCACAAGGGAACCTTCACATCGCGCCCCCCTCAGATTTAGTTATAAGTTGGCGTGGAGGATAGGCCTTGAAAAACTGAACACAGATCAATCGAGAAAACAGGAAGAAGTTGTGTAGAACTGTGAAAAAAATAAGCAAACTATACAAACTGGGTAGTCCTTGCGCAATATAGGCAACATCAAGGAGAGCATGAGCTCAGGAGCGTCGTAGTCCCGTGGTTATCGTAAGCAGCTGTTAAATGAGAGGTCCTTGGTTCAAGTCTTCCCTCGAGTAAAAAGTTTATTTTTTTTTTATTTTCAGACAATTATCAAACTTCAGGCACTAACACATAATCAACTTCGCTCTCCAAAATTCCAGGACATGTTCATATTTGCTTGGACATATGCCGGATTTGACGGTCTACACACGGAAAAATTTGAAAACGTTAAAAACATATGTTTTGATAGACCACAGGGAAAACTGTGATACTGTGAACCTGTAGCATTCATTTGTTGCAGTTTATGTGACAAACTCTCATGTTTTCATCACTTTTTTGGCAGTGTTTATCACATCCACAAGAAAACCTAAATCGGGCAAGGTAGAAGAATATTTTTACCCATTCGCCAAGTCTACAAGTTAGGTGGGTCGACAACATATTCGTGGCCGGCCGGAGTGGCTGTGCGGTTCTAGGCGCTGCAGTCTGGAGCCGAGCGTCCGCTACTGTTGCAGGTTCGAATCCTGCCTCGGGCATGGATGTGTGTGATGTCCTTAGGTTAGTTAGGTTTAATTAGTTCTAATTTCTAGGCGATGACCTCAGAAGTTAAGTCGCATAGTGCTCAGAGCCATTTGAACCATTTTGAACATATTCCTGTCATGTTACGCACATGCCGTTACCAGTGTCGTATAGAGTATATCAGACGTGTTTTCCTGTGGAGGAATGGGTTGACCTATGACCTTGCGATCAAATGTTTTCGGTTCCCATTGGAGAGGTACGTCCTTTCGTCTACTAATCGCACGGTTTTGCGGTGCGGTCGCAAACACAGTCACTAAACTTATTACAGTGAACAGAGACATCAATGAACGACGGGACAGATCATCACTTTGCGAAAATAAAGAAAGTAAACGTTTCACTCCAGGGAAGACTTGAACCAAGGACCTCCCGTTCCGCAGCTGCTCACGCTAACCACGGGACCACGACGCTCCTGCGCTCACACTATCCTTGATGTTGCCTATGTTGCCCATGGACTACTCAGTTGCATATTTTGCTTATTTTTTTCATAGTTTCACACAACTTCTTGCTGTTTTCTCGATTGATCTGTGTTCAGTTTTTCAAGGCCTATCCACTGTGCAAACTTATAACTAAAGCTGACGGGTGTGTGATGGGGAGGTTTACTTGTCAGAAAGGAAGGAGAACGTCCTGCTTCCAAATTTTTGTCTCTCGATGGTAGATTCTAGCTCTTTTCGTGCATACGTAAACATCCTCCAGAATGGGTGGAACGCTGTAATCAACATAGTGAAATCGGCAATCAGACAACACAGTAATTGACTTAAGGTTTATTCACAGATAACTATTTAACTGTTACTCTCACAAATCACAACCGACGTGCTTCCAGTAATATCAAGTCGTACCTACATGCTCCTAAGACAGATCACTATAAGGAACTTGTAAACTGAAAAACTTGGTGCAAACTATCTACACCGACGGCAACAAATCGCAATACCAAAAAGGAGTAGCGCGACATAAATGCAAGTTGGTAGGCTGCTTCTACTGTAACCTTAGAACAAGTAAAATTATTATAACCTTCACATTTAGAGTAACCCCCAATAATTTATTTCCGTAACCTCACAATAATAATGGTGACTAACGTCTGAATCAAAACGTGAGTCATATATAACCTTTCAATAATTAACTGTCTGTGAACCTAACATGGTAAATCTGGACGTCAGCAAATCTGCGTGATGGCCGTGAAAAACCATTCTGAATGAACTGAATCTTACCTCAATGAAGTCGCCGGATAACGCGTATATATCTGCTCCTATAAGAAATTTTTCTGCCACAGCCCAGTGCAATTTGTCATGTATAAAAAGAAACAACTGATTGTTATTTACAATAATCGGGATGACCATGGATAGGAGAAATTAGTAAAATCTTTAAATTGAGGTGAGTGATTGTCAAAACAATTGGTTCAAATGGCTCTGAGCACTATGGGACTTAACATCGGAGGTCATTAGTCCCCTAGAACTTAGAACTACTTGAACCTAACTAACCTAAGGACATCACACACATTCATCCCCGTGGCAGGATTTGAACCTGTGACCGTAGTGGTCGCGCGGCTCCAGACTGAAGCGCCTAGAACTGCTCGGCCACATCGGCCGGCGAATGATTGTCAAAATTTATTTTTATAAGGAAGATTATTATTAAAAGCTTTTTTTTAACATTTACATGGAACTTGATATAACAATAGTACAAAATCAGTTGTTACAATTGCGATTTCAGCAATATATTCCAGGGAGTGTTAGCTCCATACGATAGCAGCCCCAAAAAGTGCTCATCACCACCTTGCCCGACGGCACGTCGCCTCTTTCGACGGCGGTGAAGCCACGTGTTCCACTGCTTGCTTTCCTCCTCTGCCTCGGGGTCATTATGTTACACCTGGCGTCCGGCCGTGGTGGTCAGGGGGCTTGACCAGTCATCTGGATTGATCCGGCACAGCTGCTGCATCTCCGCTGCTTCCTCGGTTCTGCGAGTTTTTTGCTCGGGTGTGAGCAGCCGCGGAATCTGGAGGACGACGACATCTGCTTGTGCAAAACGACGTGCCAGTTGTTGAAAACTGATACGTACCTGTCTTTTTACTTTTCCCACTACAGCCTCGACTTGCGATCCAGCACCGAGCCCTCCGCATCTCTTCCATTTCCGGTTCTTCAAAGAGAGATGGTCTGCCGCTTCGTTCTCCGTCATTAGGAGTCTTCTGACCGGACTGGAAGCGCCTACGCCAGCCGGCCATTATACCACCCGATGCTGCTCGCTTCTGCCAGTTCAGCACGGACTGTGGCAGCGTCCTGTGCAGACACGACTCACAGCGCGCCAGTTTGTTTTGGCTCACGTAGACGCGTGCTACGATAGTGGGACGCAAGTTTCTCAATGCGTACCTGCAAATAAACACAAGTAATAATCACACAACTTCATTTTTTCGAGGTAGAAATTAAGACTTTGTATCTAACCCTCGATAAGATCTTCCAGAGCACATAACGCATTGTAATCAACAGTAATAATTGCAGCAATCAGATATATGTAATTCGCCTTTAACCAATTCGTAGAAAATTGCTTGTTTGTTAACCCCACAAAACACAACTGCACGAGCTTCAACGATGAAAGATTCGACCCACATATTTCTAAAATATATCACTACAAAGAACTCGTAAACTAGAAAACCTGATACCAGTTATGCTTTACGATGTGGATAAGAAGAATTCCGCCTTTTGCAAACATGTTTCACTTATGTCTAGCAAACATGTTCCGCTTTTTCATGTTAGGGCTCTCCAGTCGAGTTCATTATTATTTCCTTTTTATGTTGTAACACCCCACCCGTCACTTAGCTGGTTTTGTCGTGTGTTCACCCCAACTAATTGACTAACAGATCAACAGAGAGTGCAAAACTGCCGCAATATCGGATAACGCAAAAAAGTAATATGGCCCTGTGACTCCTGATTGAACTGCGGTGGCAGTGTTGACATTAATTTATTCAGAATGGATCACTTTTAATTAAAAAGAGGTGCACATTGATGTCATATTGAGCTATTGAACACCAGATGCAAATGTTGAACATAAAATTAATTAAGAAAGTAACTTGGGATTTCAACCACTTGATTGAAAACAGATGCAGTCGATTAGCACAAATTTATTTTAACTCCCGACCTTCAATCATCACATTACATGATTCTCCTATCAGGCAGTGGTAATGAATTGCGTTTACCTGGAGTAAAGCGCGATAAATCAAAATTAATTCCTATCGACTGACCCAGGTGTAATGCGAAGTGCGAGAAGAATTCTCCAACACACAGTCCACGAAACCCTCGTGGAAACTTTGCCGGCATGATCCAACAAATTAATCAGTGGCCGGAGCGGGCACAATATCACCGAATACAGTGTGGCGGAGCGTCGTCGTTGTGTGGACGTCGGCCAACCTCGTGGTGCTGCATGGGTGAGTTCGTCTATTCACTCCTAGCTATCTTGCTCAGTACATAGCTGAACCAAAACTTTCTATCTCCAAGCTCAATAGTTCCATTTGCTAAGTCCTAAACTGTAGAGATGCTCACTCTTTCTCAGGCAAGCTGAGTAAAGAACACCACATCCACACTCTCGGCAGGCTGGGAACGAAAGACCTCTACGGAGACTTCTCACAGTCCGCTCTTCGCCTCGGTTTCCCCTCCAGCAAAATCACTTACCCAATTGCAGCGCAAGTCATGTTAATTATGCGACGCTTCCCAGTGCCGACCAATGCCTGCTCTGTTAAGTGAACAAATTCCCACAAAATTTCCCTTCCTCTCAACTTCTGCTATTTAGCTTCCCCCAAGCCACCCATCAAGGTTAGCATCTGCACAAACACCAAGTGTTCTGGAATTCTGACTCCCAGGAGAGTACTTTAAATTCCTCTGTCCTACGTTCCCATCAGAGGCCAGCGTATTTCATTCTGTCGCTCTTCATCTTATTTGCTCCAGACTCTGCCAGCCTTGAATTCAGTGTGAAGTTGCTATAGTCACGAACACGCATATTTTGACCTCTGTTGACCACTCCACCATAGCTTTGCGCGGCTTTCTCGCATGTTTCTCTCAAAACGGGACGACAGACATTTATCAACAGGTGTACAAGTGCCGGCCGCGGTGGTCAACTCGAATACTTCCCTGGGGTAAACTAGCCACCAGTAAATCGACGCGTTTCCACAAAGGTTTCATGTCGTGTGAATAACTTTAAAACCATCACTCGACATTAATTATTCCAATACGTCCATACTATACCCTCTACAAGATGCATTGTGCCTTGTCAGTCATTTTTGTTCAGCCCTACTGTTCGCTCAACGTGAATTAGGTGATCTTTAATGACTTAATGTAAGGGGCATAGTTCTTGCCATCTTACAATGTACCCATGTGTTATTTCATACAGGCTTCCATTCAATAAATCATATTTATACCTTCCATTGTATGTAATACACGCTGTAGCACCATGGTACAGTGTTAAAATAGTTTGGCGAACAAAGTCTCCAGCTATTTCAGTAAATTCTTTTTCAATAACATTTGATAGACAATGAATGATGCGTTTTCCTCCCTGTTATGACGCTTCAACTCTTCTTAAATGCTGTTTCACGACTGCATCAAATTTCGCCAAAAGCTCTAAGACTCCCAAAAAATTGACACTTCTACAGTTTCAACAATCATTATAACCTCTGTGTCACCATATGTTTAAACAACTGGGGATACTGTCCACAGTCCCATAGTACATTTCTTTCCTTAGGAAATTAATTCTCAACAATGTATTACAGTTTGATAGTAGCAGAGATATTCACCAATGCAGTAGTGAAAGAAAAACTTATCTGCACTTGCCTCTACTGAATGTAGCTTTGAGAGACAAAGAAGTGAAATCCTTATCTATAAAATTCTTTGCAATTCTGTTCATTGAAAAAAAAATGTCTGACAGACAACAGAAGTGTCTTCAGATCCAGAGTTGTTCCTCCTTAATAACACCTTCTCTACCACAGAGGAATCTGTGAATATAAATGAATAGGTGTGTTGGAAAAGGGATCTTATTCGAAAATGCATATTCTTCAGGACACAAAAAAAAAATTATTTTACTACACAAAGGGCTTAATCATGGTGTTGTGGAGCTGCCATGTAGCAGTTTGCCCCATGGCAAAACATTATACACGATTAAAATATACTTTTGGCATCCATTGTGATCATTAATCGATTTTAAATATGCTGAAGATGATCCCTTTTCGAATCTGAGGATGTTGATGCGACTATTGCTCTGTTTAGAATAGGAGGATTATTTATGCAAATATATATTATTCACATTCATTATAGCATTAAAACTGTGTGTTATGACCATACAGCTTTATTCATAACGTACCCAAAATACAACCACAAGCAAAATACATCAAGGCAGACTGTGGTGGGTATGATTCATGTTTATCTTCCCCATCCTTTGCTGGCCACTGGGGAGATACTTTTCTGCTCGTCAGAAGTGTATCGTAGAATTTTCTTTACTTCATCTAGCCACCTTTTTTATTGGTACAGGTCCACTATATGCTTGTTGATATGGACATGGCCCATGTTTCTAACGAGCACTCATGTTGTTTGGATATGGCACCCTGTTACACCAAACGATGCATACAGATACAAAGATCAATTATCTCCACTAAATTTAATTTGAAAAAAAAGTGGGCATGACACCTTTTCCAACTCATCGACTCAAATAATTAGTCAGTTCCAAACTATATATATTTTAACTATCTCTGCAAACTTTATTTCAGCCAACACATTACACATTGTAATTTTTATAGTGAACATGATCATTCTAAGTCTGAATTAAATAACTAACGAGCTCACTCAATCGTAACTCTAATTGGCTCATAGTACTTTTCATCAAATTGGAAATCTTTTTCTGTATCTGGTTTCTAAATTAGTGGATTAACCTAATTTTGGTGCACTGAATTCAGAGGTGAAACTAAACAGTCAGTAGTCTGTCACAGCTCTGCCACACCAAATAATAGCAAAATCACATCAATTTCATTTCCGGTATGTAGTGGAAATCAATAAAACTGAATATGAGACACATAACTCGAAAATGATTCTAATGCATGAAACATCAAAACAATCATCATATTGCACAAAATGTTCGGGTATTTGAAAATTTAATGTCAGTTGATGTACAAAAATAGGATGTGGGTTATTTTCGTTGCGAGATGTTTCACGAATCTCTCTAAGATAAAAGCATGATCAATTCGCTTATCATTTGTTCCTCCAGAGTTAATGATACACTACTGGCCATTAAAATTGCTACACCAAGAAGAAATGCAGATGATAAACGGGTATTCATTGGACAAATATATTATACTAGAACTGACATATGCTTACATTTTCACGCAATTTGAGTGCATAGATTCTGAGAAATCAGTACCCAGAACAACCACATCTGGCCGTAATAACGGCCTTGATACGCCTGGGCATTGAGTCAAACAGAGCTTGGATGGAGTGTACAGGTACAGTTGCCCATGCAGCTTCAACACGATACCACAGTTCATCAAGAGTACTGACTGGAGTATTGTGACGAGCCAGTTGCTGTGCCGCTACTGACCAGACGCTTTCAATTGGTGAGAGGTCTGGAGAATGTGCTGGCCAGGGCAGCAGTCGAACATTTTCCGCATCCAGGAAGGCCCGTGCAGGACCTGCAACATGCGGTCGTGCATTATTCTGCTGAAATATAGGGTTTCGCAGGGATCGAATGAAGGGTAGAGCCACTGGTCGTAACACATATGAAATTTAACGTCAACTGTTCAAAGTGCCGTCATTGCGAACAAGAGGTGACCGAGACGTGTAACCAATGGCACTCCAAACCATCACTCCGGGTCATACGCGAGTACAGCGATGATGAATACACGCTTCCAATGTGCGTTCACCGCGATGTCGCTAAAGACGAATGTGACCATCATGATGCTGTAAACAGAACCAGGATTCATCCGAAAAAATGACGTTTTGCAATTCGTGCACCCAGGTTCGTCGTCGAGTACACCATCGCAGGCTCTCCTGTCTGTGATTCTGCGTCAAGGGTAACGGCAGCAACGGTCTCCGAGCTGATAGTCCATGCTGCTGCAAACGTCGTCGAACTGTTCGTACAGATGGTTATTGTCTTGCAAACGTCCCCATCTGTTGACTCAGGGATCGAGACGTGGCTACACGATCCGTTATAGTCATGTGGATAAGATGCCTGTCATCTCGACTGCTAGTGCTCCGAGGCCGTTGGGATCCAGCACGGCGTTCCGTATTACCCTCGTGAACCCACCGATTCCATATTCTGCTAACAGTCATTGGATCTCGACCAACGCGAGCAGATATGTCGCGATACGATAAACCGCAATCGCGATAGTCTACAATCCGACCTTTGTCATAGTCTGAAACGTGATGGTACGCATTTCTCCTCTTTACACGAAGCATCACAACAACGTTTCACCAGGTAAAGCCGGTCAACTGCTGTTCGTGTATGAGGAATTAGTTGGAAACTTTCCTCATGTCAGCACGTTGTAGGTGTGCCACCAGCGCCAACCTTGTGTGAATGCTCTGGAAAGCTAATCATTTGCATATCGCAGCACCTTGTTCCTGTCGGTTACATTTCGCGTCTGTAGCACGTCATCTTCGTGGTGCAGCAATTTTAATAGGCCTCAGTGGCAGTGTGCGCCTGTTCACACTGGAGCTCTGCACGAAAAAAAAAAAAAAAAAAAAATCCTCCAAATGTAAATAATGTGTTATTAATGATAGTCTACTCTACAATTTTTTGTTGTTGTCCAACAGTTCATTCGCTGTGGAAACATTATTATCTCGGCCTCAGTTGCCTAAAAAGCTATGAACAGTGACTTCAAAAGAAGCCCGAGTACGTAATTTGACATTAATGAAGGCCTGATTTATCGAAAATTTTGTGATCTCAGATCCAATAAACGCACATACTCTCAACTACACTTACGTTGGAAAAAAATTCTTTGAAACGAATGAAAGCCTCTCCGCGCTTATGAGCAACCTTTGGAGAATTCTTCACCAGGCCTGACTTAGTATGAAGAGGAAGTAGTGTGACTTGACATGGCACAAGTTATGATGTGCTCGTAATGTTATCCTTCCCTGGAATCGACTCATAAGTCATTTGTTGATACTATAGTGGTTTTCGATGTCATCAATCAACAATATTTTGTGAAACCAGCCTGTAAAGCCATTAGCAGCCTCTCAACATTTATATCACTGCAGATCATCCACTCATGAACTTTACATTCTATGGCCTCAGTGTTTAAACCACGCTTTCTTATGTTTCCCTTGAGAGATTGCAGGGCGCTCTCGCTTCTGATATGGTGTCATGCCAGTTAATGTTCTTAGGCAAGATGATCTTTATTACTTGGTTGCTATAACTGGATGCAGTCTGACTTCATTCATATGATGAAATGGTTGGCAGTAGTTAACGCTCTTGCTTGTGCGTTCTAGTGAACGAATAGCGGTATGCTTTACCTGCGTTCAAAGGAAGAGGGTGCCAATTTAAACGACTGCAGTGAAAGCGTACAGTGGCTGAGGGCCGAGGAGAGCGTTTTTTCTGCGGAACCTGGGCGAAAACGTTTGCTGACTGCCTAGTTCCTCAGTCTCATAGTGCAGAGACGTTGGCAGCCGAGTCCAGGTAGGCTGACTAACTGCCACGGGCAGAGCATTGATGACCGGCAATAAAGCAGAGGATGGGCCCTTGTTAGACAGAAAGCCGATGAGACGACTGTGAGTTTCTGCGGACTTCCGTGGGACAGGTCACTGGCTCCCAGGTGCCCATACTCTGCTACAAAACTCATTTATGAAGGTACGAGACTTTTAGCGAGTTTGTGGCCGTTCTTTGGAAAGTTCGAAATAGACGCAACAGGGGATATAACAGTCTTTTTATGGAGGGCTGTGGTTCCATCCAGATAATGCTTTTAGGAAAGACATGGCGTAAACACGTGGGAAAGAGGTCGCGTAGCTGAACCTTTTTTCCTTTCCTCCCAATTAATTTTTAAAGTTGCTGGTTGGTCAGATCTGTGTATGCAGAGCGAGGGGTGGTCTCCCCACTTCGGATGCCGCCCTCCAGCTCATGACTGGAAGTAGTCTAAGATGTAAATGTGCTATGCTACAGAGCTTTCGAGGGAAGCTGAGAGAAAGAGAAGTTGACACTCTTGTACTGGCACATTACTAGTAAAGAACTGCCGGTCTTTACCCAAACGCTACACAAACGCTGAGACTTGTGTGCTTTGCTAGTGTGGCACTTAGAGCCTGTGCCAGTCACGATCTGAGCTGTCAAAGGTACTGCTTCTACCATCACGCTTACAATGTGTAATGCATGGGTGTACTTAATTGTCTTGAGTTGGCCGTCTAAACACTGACACATTCCGTCAAACTTACTCATGGCATGGGGTAACATTGGTTTGGCAGACCACCAAACGGGTCTACCTGCACACTGGAATCCAACGCGGTTTCAGAGGCTCATAGGGAAGTACCTGCATTCTGAATTAGCTGAATGCCAGACCATATGCTTGCATTTTTTTGGGTGCACACTATTAATAAAAGATAGCTGCTGTCCACGACTCCAGTTGCTGAGTGCACTGTGGTGTGCTTCCCTGACCAGCAGGAGAGTAAAGTATTTGCTGCTATGACGTAGTGCTCTAATATATGCTTCTCGATACCCTGTTCTTTGGAACCATATTTTTCTTTATGGAATAGTGCAGCATAGATCCTTGATAGTAGAGTAGTTTTTGGGCCACACCACGGATTCACATGTATGAAGTCAGGTAAAGCGATTAGTTCTGCTTAGTGTCATGTGTTGATCCCCAACTGATCACTGTGTTCACCATAGACTGCATATCATTGAAAGCATTTTTGCAATAAAATATGTTTGTGTGCCATTTCTTTAGCCATATGTTTTGTCTTGTGATGTTAAGAACGAATAAATCTATTGTTATTTAGACCACTATTCTTCCCATTGTTCTCATTAACATTATCTTTGCCATTTTTATTAAAGTCTCGATTGTAATTGATAGAATAGAATCTTGCACCCTCTTATGTACTGAATGAGCCAAAGGCGCTCATGGAAGGTTTTTGCCATTATATAATACACTTTTAGACAGAACAGTAAACAGCCGTCAACTTCCACGTTTATACTGAACACCCTAATATTGCGTCAAATGAATCACATATCAGCACACATTGAATTTTTATTTTCGAAGTGTTGCAGACAAAAGTTTTATGACTGTAATAGAGAAAAAATAATGAAGTACGTCACTACCATGTGGCTGAAATGACACTGCATACAAAATAACAAAAGTCAGCGGAACAGATTCAGTGAAAGCCAACTACCAGCTACAGTTGATACAATGAGCTGTAAGAACTGTGAAAGCAAAATCACTTTCTCACCCTGCAGCTGTGAAGTGCTCTCTATGCACCGCCTATTCAAACATTCAATAATCAGCTCTTAACAGAAGTGATGTTTTACATTTCAAGCAACCCTTCATTTTCCAAGACAGTCACGCAGTAAGAGGTAGCACTATTCCCGGACCCAGGTTACCCCCTTCTATCTCAGGGACAGAGAAACAGCGGTCTCTGCTCCTCCAGCTTGTGCCGTAACTCCCCACCGGCGATAATATTTTCACACAGATACCATTTAATATTTACAGTAGCCATGTGGAGCTTTTGCTGGATTGTGGGTCATAATTTTACTTCAGTATACTGTGGAGGTCGAGACCTGACCCCTAAGGTGGCAGGTGAATTGGGTGCTGGATCCCACACCGGTGAGCAGTATTCAAGCAGTGGGCGAACAAGTACACTGTAACCTACTTCCTTTGTTTTTCCTTAGGATTCTTCCAATGAATCGCAGTCTAGCATCTGCTTTACCGACGATCAACTTCATATCATCATTCCATTTTAAATCACTCCTAATGCCTACTGCCAGATAATTTGTGGAATTAACTGCTTCCAGTTGCTCACCTGCTATATTGTAGCTACATAAGGAATTTTTCTTTCCATATATTCGCAGCACATTACACTTGTCTACATTGAGATTCAATTACCATTCCTTGCACCATGTGTCAATTCGCTGCAGATCCTCCTGCATTTCAGTACAATTTTCCATTGTTACAACCTCTCGATATACTACAGCATCATCCGCAAAAAGCCTCAGTGAACTTCCGATGTCATCCACAAGGTCATTTATGTACACTGTGAATAGTAACCTTTCCACGACACTCCCTTGCGGCACACCTGAAATCGCTCTTGCTTCGGAAGACTTCTCTCCATTGAGAATGACATGCTGTGTTCTCTTATCTAGGAACTGCTCAATCCAATTACACAATTGATCTGATAGTCCATGTGGCAAATGGTCAGTAACATGTGTCTGCTTATAGTACTCATTTATTCAGCTCCGATACAAAGATAGACCCACTACTGGAGGCAAGGCTGTTTTGATTTCAGTGGTGTAGGTAGCTGCATACGCAGCATGCTGGCGTCACAGCTCACCTGCCCAACAGGCAATGCTTGCACAAAGAAATGACTGCTGGCAATAGCTCGGTCACAGAGACCTGGAACAAGTGGCGTGCCATCGGCAGTGGATGACAGGTGCAGCTCCTCGTGTCTCTGCCACTTCGTGGCTACAGAGACTGTACACTGGGATAGCGGTGCTTTAATCGAGGTGTCCAGTCCAGTTTGACTGAAGACGTTGGCGAGTGCATGCCCTGGGCAATCGTCACCAGCAATGTTGGGCCACATAGGTTGGATAACAGTGATGGTCTAACTGGGCAGCAGCCTGGCCCAAGCTCAAATTGACAGCCCACGAAGGAGGCGGCCGACTACAGAAGGAAGTCACCCATGGGCTGACCCAGCAGAGCATCACGTTGACTGTATGCAGACTGCAGACTTCAGCTCAAGCTGATACCTGCAGCTACTGGCAGCTAAGATTGTGGAAAGTAAATGGCTGCAAGTGATCTCCATCTAGTAGTTCAGAAGAACGCGAAATCCCGAAGATGGGCTAAAATTTACAGACGCGCGAAATTTGGCACGTACTTCGATGCGAGATGCCTTTAATAGGTTCCACAACGAAACATTGTCTCGAAATTTGGTAGAAAATCCGAAGAAATTCTGGTCGTATGTAAAGTACACAAGCGGCAAGACGCAGTCAATACCTTCGCTGCGCAGTGCCGATGGTACTGTTATCGACGACTGTGCCGCTAAAGCGGAGTTATTGAACGCAGTTTTCCGAAATTCCTTCACCAGGGAAGACGAATGGAATATTCCAGAATTTGAAACACGAACATCTGCTAGCATGAGTCTCTTAGAAGTAGATACCTTAGGGATTGCGAAGCAACTCAAATCGCTTGATATAGGCAAGTCTTCAGGTCCAGATTGTATACCGATTAGGTTCCTTTCAGATTACGCTGATAATATAGCTCCCTACTTAGCACTCATATACAACCGCTCGCTCACCGATAGATCTGTACCTACAGATTGGAAAATTGCGCAGGTCGCACCAGTGTTCAAGAAGGGTAGTAGGAGTAATCCATTTAACTACAGACCTATATCATTGACGTCGGTTTGCAGTAGGGTTTTGGAGCATATACTGTATTCAAACATTATGAATCACCTCGAAGGGAACGATCTATTGACACGTAATCAGCATGGCTTCAGAAAACATCGCTCTTGTGCAACGCAGCTAGCTCTTTATTCGCACGAAGTAATGGCCGCTATCGACAGGGGATCTCAAGTTGATTCCGTATTTCTAGATTTCCGGAAAGCTTTTGACACCGTTCCTCACAAGCGACTTCTAATCAAGCTGCGGAGCTATGGGGTATCGTCTCAGTTGTGCGACTGGATTCGTGATTTCCTGTCAGGAAGGTCGCAGTTCGTAGTAATAGACGGCAAATCATCGAGTAAAACTGAAGTGATATCAGGTGTTCCCCAGGGAAGCGTCCTGGGACCTCTACTGTTCCTGATCTATATAAATGACCTGGGTGACAATCTGAGCAGTTCTCTTAGACTGTTCGCAGATGATGCTGTAATTTACCGTCTAGTAAGGTCATCCGAAGACCAGTATCTTCTGCAAAGCGATTTAGATAAGATTGCTGTATGGTGTGTCAGGTGGCAGCTGACGCTAAATAACGAAAAGTGTGAGATGATCCACATGAGTTCCAAAAGAAATCCGTTGGAATTCGATTATTCGATAAATAGTACAATTCTCAAGGCTGTCAATTCAACTAAGTACCTGGGTGTTAAAATTACGAACAACTTCAGTTGGAAGGACCACATAGATAATATTGTCGGGAAGGCGAGCCAAAGGTTGCGTTTCATTGGCAGGACACTTAGAAGATGCAACAAGTCCACTAAAGAGACAGCTTACACTACACTCGTTCGTCCTCTGTTAGAATATTGCTGCGCGGTGTGGGATCCTTACCAGGTGGGATTGACGGAGGACATCGAAAGGGTGCAAAAAAGGGCAGCTCGTTTTGTATTATCGCGTTATAGGGGAGAGAGTGTGGCAGATATGATACACGAGTTGGGATGGAAGTCATTACAGCATAGACGTTTTTCGTCGCGGCGAGACCTTTTTACGAAATTTCAGTCACCAACTTTCTCTTCCGAATGCGAAAATATTTTGTTGAGTCCAACCTACATAGGTAGGAATGATCATCAAAATAAAATAAGAGAAATCAGAGCTCGAACAGAAAGGTTTAGGTGTTCGTTTTTCCCGCTCGCTGTTCGGGAGTGGAATAGTAGAGAGATAGTATGATTGTGGTTCGATGAACCCTCTGCCAAGCACTTAAATGTGAATTGCAGAGTAGTCATCTAGATGTAGATAGATGTAGATGTAGACCAGGTGCTGTAGACCGCATCACACAACCTACCGCATGCATCTGGATACTGCAGGATACAAAAACCTTCTGAAAATGAAGATGTGATATTTTTGGGTTGGGGAGGGGGGGGGGGGGGGGGGGAGTAACTATGTGATCTGGCTAGTTAGTGTTTCTCCAGTGGCTGCTGTCTTACCCCAGAAACTGTAACAGGTTCGAGTGGCTGAGTGTCACCACCCTGGTTTTCCTTCTAGTTAGCTCCAGCTGAAGCCCTGAAATACCTGTAAGATTTCATAACTTCAGGGTTCAGAGGTGCTCGCTGCTGTCTTCCACTTGTGTTAGCATCCTGAGTGAATGCTCTCGCACTCTGAATACGGATTCTTGCTCAATGCCATCTGGCCTTCAAGCTGATGGCTGCCTCCCTCGCTACGACACTATGTTGCTGATCGATGCAGAAACTTCATCTCCAGACAAGCAGGAGTGTAATATTCCTCCCTCCATCAAAAACTCGGTCCGTAGATTTACATTCTTGGAGAAAAGAATCTTAACACAGACTGTCATAAAAATACAAAAAACTCAAATTTGCCTTACTCTATTTTAACGTGAATCGATGGTTGCTTCGCCGTCTGTTAATCTATTTCCTACCGGCAATCCAGTAGGGAAATAGTGCTTTGGAAGCTCAACAGGTCGCGCAGTTTTCCACTTGCAATATATACACTTAACACAAAGCAGAGTCAGAACAACAATGGTACCAAAAACCGGGACACTCAACGTCATGATTTGGTCATGCTGTTTATCTTGTACTGCAACATATGTTGGAGAATCTGCTCAGTGGCAAAATGAGCTCTCTGATTGGCTATAATTTCATCAGGTAAATGGATAACGTTGAGTTTTAATATGTTATCTGATTGGCAACACGTCCAATAGCCACTACAACGATGGTTGTGTCAGTTTCATTACAGTGATCCCAGTGATAGTAGCTGGAAGAGGGAAGGTAGTTCCTTCTACTCACACATGGCATTATTAACCTAAAACCCATTACCTTCGCCGGCCGCGTGGCCGAGCGGTTCGAGGCGCTACAGTCTGGAACCGCGCGACCGCTACGGTCGCAGGTTCGAATCCTGCCTCGGGCATGGATGTGTGTGATGTCCTTAGGTTAGTTAGGTTTAAGTAGTTCTGAGTTCTAGGGGACTGATGATCTCAGCAGTTAGGTCCCATAGTGCTCAGAGTCATTTTGAATCCACTACCTTCCAGTTCCAGACACATCATTAACTTGGGTCGATTCTATTGACAAAATTTTTTAATTACTACTTGTGGTATGAATAGGGAGTAAATACAATGTATACCAACCCTAGGGAAATAAAGGTGCAGCAGCAGGGCATCCCTTAGGCAATTTTCTGCATTCATTTCACCTAATAGTGACAGTATCTCTCAAGCTTTCACTTAATTCTCAACTCTTTTCTTGTACGAATTTGCCTAGAATTTTCCATTTTAACCTCAGTGATGATTCCACCTGGGGAAATGGAAGCTGTATCACTCTACTTCCCTCTCTCAAAAGACAGGATGCACATGGTCCATCATCACTACACTTTCTACTAACCACATTACCAAAATATATCAACTTATAAAAACACAAATCTCACTACCCTAAAATAATGTAACAATATCATGGAGGCCGGCCGAGGTGGTCGAGCGGTTCTAGGCGCTACAGTCTAGAACCGCGCGACCGCTACGATCGCAGGTTCGAATCGTGCCTCGGGCAGGGATGTGTGGCACCTATGATAAAAAGTCTGATGCATCCCACGTGGACAGTGGTAATTCATGTTGGCAACTGTAATTATACTTTTACAATACTTTTACAGTTGATGGCATCTCTATGAGCTGGGAGAGCCCTAGATAATGGGTCAGCAATTTCTTCGTTTTGCCTTTTAGTCTATGGTGACTTGATAACATTACCCATTGGCTTACCCTGTATTCTGGCAACTTGACAGTACATCGTCCAATTTCTCTGTTGTCGCCCAATTGCACTAATTTTTGCGCTTTGTCTTGCTTCCATATGTCTCTTTATATTTTCGGGAAACTTCATACTGACTCTCCACTTTTCCCAGTCTCAGGTTTAATAACTTTAAAAGGTTATGGCACATTTCTACCATACACTACCTTGTAAGTGAGAGTCCAATGGTATCATGCAATTTTATAATTATATGCAGGCACACCATAAGGAAGATAAATGTCCCAGTCTTGGGGTGACTATTTACATAACAGCTTAACCTTTTACCAGTAGTACTGTGAATGTACTCAGCCCCCCATTTGCTTGCACGTGCAGAGGACTGGTTTTTAATTTCCAGATTCACATTTAATGACATAATTTCTTAATTAGTTTGAACATGAAGTTCATATCCTGATCTGTAATTATTTTGTCAGGCACACCAAACTTCAAGAACTAGTTAGTCACCATTGCTGTGCTGCTGTACTAACTTATTTATGCAGAATGGCTGTCATCACAACATAATGCGTGAAGTGGTCAATGATAGTTAACATACATCTGTTACCTTCCAGTGTTTGGTTAAATAGACCCAAGATGTCCACTGCTCTAATTTAAAATGGCTTGGATACCTCCATAAAATCTTTGAAACTGTGCCGGCATAAGCTGTCGCCAGCACACCAGTCGGCGACGTCGTAGCGCTAAGATCGATAGTAGGGGCTGGAAAAAGCATGCCTATCAGGAGAGAGGATAGAGGCAAATGGCTCTGAGCACTATGGGACTTAACAGACGAGGTCATCAGTCCCCTAGAACTTAGAACTACTTAAACCTAACTAACCTAAGGACATCACACACATCCATGTCCGAGGCAGGATTCGAACCTGCGACCGTAGCGGTCGCGCGATTCGAGACCGTAGCGCCTAGAACCGCTCGGCCACTCCGGCCGGCAGGATAGAGACAGACTCGCAAGAAAATGCTGTCAGCTCCCTCTCGACCGCAAGTATTTAGGCCGCAGCCGCTGACCGAAGGGTCTCACTCACTAGCTCACTGATCGAGTGACTCGGCTCATTACTCCAAGTTGGCGTCTGTCATTCGTTCGTGGAGTGGCATAGTGCAGCGCCGAGTATGCCAGTATGTATCATCCAGATTTGTGTCTTTAGCAAGAATACCGATCTTGTCTGCAAGAGACTATTATTACTGAGCTCATACCACAACATTTAGACTCTGTTCAAGATAACAAGATAAGTAGCATCCTGCTCTTATAAATAATGAACCATGATAATCCACATGTGCATTTGTTTTGAAGAAAGAAGATACCGGCCCCCCTAACAACATCCTCTCCCTTGCTCCCTTGGTACAAGACAATACAGAAACGGTATTTGTTGCTGGCTCCCATCAGCACATTGTATGCATGGCACGCAATTCTTCACATCTTGGTCAACGTCCTCAGCCAATGTTGTCCAGTTATTCTACGATCCATTATTATTCATTGCTCATATCATGGTTACATGTGATTTTGAGCCTCTTATAATACTTCTTTTCACACTGCAGGTACCAAGAAGTTTGGCCCAAACTTCATCACCCTAATAATAGTCCATCATGCGTAGCAAACTGTGGTGGCGCTTTGAATAGCTGGCACTCCATGTCAGTGGTCTGTGCCCTCAATTTAATCTGGAAGGCTTCAGCCAATTGCTCGTTAACCTCAGTCTTTCTGCTTAGCATATCTGCATCAAATTAACTCAATTTCAAAGTCCAGCTACTCGAGGGATCTTTCATCATTAACAGTCGCTTTACGCCAAGTGGTCAGTTACAATGCTGAATATTCTGCCATAGGTAACACCAATATAAGTGACACCATACATTAAAATTCATTTCCTTCTCCGTGGTCGGGTACTTCCGCTCTGCTTCATTTAACTTTCTTGAATTGTATGCTACTGGATGCAGATTTGTATGCTATTGGATGCAGATAAAAATCGCTTCACGCTTAAAAAATTAACGAACGATGGAGGTGGTTCTCTTTTGTATACAAAACAGGTCAGCACACTGTTGCATAAACAATGAAAGAGCATGCCAAATTCAAACGAATGCAAAATGCCCAAGGTTGGTGATCTTTCACAAGAGCTTGAAATTTTATGCGAACTTCAGTGTCAGATGCTTATAATAGTTTCCACAACGAAACTTTGTGTCAAAATCTAGCAGAAAATCCAAAGAGATTCTGGTCGTATGTAAAGTGTGCTATCGGCAAGGTACAATCAATGCCTTCTCTGCGCGACAGCAATGGAAATACTATCGATTAGAGTCCTGCTAAAGCAGATTGACTAAACACAGCCTTCCGAAATTGCGTCACCAAGGAAGACGAAGTAAATATTCCAGAATTCGAGTCAAGAACAGCTGTCAACATGAGGACATCTCAGAAGCAGATACCCTTGGAGCAGTGGAGCAACTTAAATCACTTAACAAAAGCAAGTCTTCCGGTCCAGACTGTGTGATGCAATTGCTCCGTACTTTACATTCACATACAATCGCTGGCTCGATGAAAGATGCGTACCCAAAGACTGGAAAGTTTCGCAGGTCACACCAGTATTCAAGAAAGGCAGTAGGAGTAATCCACTAAATTACAGACCCATATCTTTAACGTCGGTATGCAGCAGGATTCCGGACAGATATTGTGTTCAAACATTTTGAATGACCTCGAAGACAACGGCCTGTTGACACACAGTCAACATGGGCTTAGAAAACATCGTTCTTGAGAAACACAACTAGCTACTTACTCACACCTGTTGAGTGATTTCTACAAGGGATTTACGATTTATCGGTATTTCTTGATTTATAGAAGGCTTCTGACAGCATACCTCACAAGCAGCTCGTTATGAACTGCTTGCTTTTGTAATATCGTCTCAATTATGCGACTGGATTCGTGATTTCCTGTCAGAGAGGTCACAGTTCGTAGTAATTGACGGAAAGTCATCGAGTAAAACAGAAGTGATTTCTGGCGCTCCCCAAGGTAGTGTATGGACCCTCTGTTCTTCCTTATTTATAGAAACGGTTTAGGAGTCATTCTGAACAGCCGTCGTAGGTTATTTGCAAGTGATCCGGTCGCTTATCGTCTTGTAAAGTCATCAGAAGATCAAAACCAAACGCAGACTATCTGCATGGTTCGAAAATTGGCAGTCGACTCTAAATAATGAAGAGTGTGAGGTCATCCATATGTGTGCTAAAAGAATCCGTTAAACTTCGGTTACATGATAAATCTATCAAATCTAAAGGCCGAAATTCAACTAAATACCTACTAATTGGAATTATAAACAACTTAAATTGGAAACAACACATAGAAAATGTGTATGAACCAAAGACTGCGTTTTATTGGCATACTTAAAAGATGCAACAGATCTACTAAAGAGATTGCCTACATTACGGCTGACTGTCCTCCTTTGGTGTACTGCCCCACAGTATGGGATCCTCACCAGATACTATTAACGAAATGCATCGATAATGTTCAAAGAAGAGCAGCACGTTTTGTATTATAGAGAAATAGGGGAGAGATATAGAATTTGCGGTGGGCATCATTAAAAGAAAGAAATTTCTGGTTGCTGCGCGATCTTCTCATGAAATTTCAATCACCAACTTTCTCGTCCGAATGCGAAAATATTTTGTTGACGCTGACCTACATACGATAAACGATTGTCACAATAATATAAGGGAAAGCAGAGCTCACACGGAAAGATATAGGTGTTCTTTCTTCCGTGCACTGTTCGAGAATGGAATAACAGAGAATTATTGTAAAGGCTGTTCAATGAACCCTCTGCCAGGCACTTAAGTGTGATTTGGAGAGTATCCCTGTAGATGTAGATGTATCCTGCCACCTGGGTGCTCGCATCACAGAACAACGTAAATCCTTCTTTGTAATTTGGAAATATTAATACAGAGCTAGTTTTTACTGTCTCCCTCAATTTTTCGAATGTGATTGACACTTAGCTGTACACTGAAATTTTACACAGTTCTTTAATAAATGCGTCACAATTTGCTGTCCGCAAATCCCTTTGTAAATTTCCTGCAATAATTCAATAATTCTAAAAACGACTGTAGCCGTTTCGTAGTTTATGGTGGCAGGAAATTACACACTGCACATATCGATCTTGGATAAACTTTTATGTCGTCTTGGTTGCTGACTAGTTCACTTCCGTCAACTCAAAATGACACTATTGAGTACTTAACGGTGAGTGCACGACATTTAACCTTTCTAACACTTCTTCTACCTGCTGCGTGAGCTCCTTCACATGGTAGAAAAAAAAACAGGAAGTCATCTGGGTTGACTATACACTGACTTGGCTTCAACCCTCCCAACACCCTAAGTAATGTTCGTTGAAATGCGGCCGGCGCATTGCTAATCTCAAATGGCATGCGCCAGTAATGGTTCTGCGCCCAGGGGTTGGTAAATGCGGTCTTCAGCCGGTCCTTCAGCACTACTTCCAACGGGTCGTAAACAACTTTTGAAATCTGTCATTGAAAAATACTTGCATTATCCAAATCTATCCAATTTCTCCCTGTGTTAGGCATAGGATATGCATTTGTAACTGTTCTAGCATTTAAATAATGATAGTCGCAACGTAACCTATATTTCTTCACCCTGTCTGATGATACGGGGTGTGTGCACCCTTCGGCTTTATGATGGCTTCAACTTCACTGGGAACACTTTTAGTGAGGTATTTGAATATCTGCTGAGCAATTACGGTCCATTCCTCCTCAAGAGCCGAAACCAGAGAAGGCAGTGATGTTGGATGCTCGGGTGTGGATCGAAGTCGACATCGTAACTTTCCCCAAATGTATTCCTTTGGGTTCGGATCTGGACTCTGGTCAGTCTAGTCCACTTCACAAATGTTGTCGTCCACAAACCGTCGCCTCACACATGTTGTCCTATGACAGGGTGCAGTTTCATGCTGATACAAACAATCATCGTCTCTGAACAGTTTCTCCACTGGGCGTGCTAGAAAATATTGTAAAGTGTGTTCCGCATTTAGCGTTTTCTTAAACACAGTAAGCGGAGCACACTATAACCACAAACGAAACACCCACTTCGTAATACCACATCCTCCATGTTTCGCCGCTGGCACTACTCATGAGGGCAGATAACGTTCTCCAGGCATTCGCCAAGCCCAAACCCTCCCATCGGGTTGCCGCCGGGAGTAATCTACAGGCAGCTTCTCAACCATCTGACCACAAGTAGCATATTATCAAGAACACAGTTTGGATTTCTGAAAGGTTCTGATATCGAGAAGGCTATATACACCTACAGTGAAAATGTACTTAATTCATTAAGTGACAAATTACAAGCAGCAGGTATTTTCTGTTATTTGTCAAAGGCATTTGATTGTGTGAACCACAACATCCTTTTAAATAAATTAGAATTCTATGGTGTCACGGGCAGTGCTGCAAAATGGTTCAAGTCATACCTCGCTAACAGGAAACACAGGGTGTCAGTGCAAGGGACTAGTGAATTAAGTCATCAGTCATCATCAGAAAGGGGATCCATTTTAGGCTCATTGCTTTTTCTTGTGTACATTAATTATGTCTCATCAGTTACACTGCCAGAAGCAGAGTTCGTTTTGTTTGCAGATGACATAAGTATTGCAATAAATAGTATGTCGAGTGTAGTTCTAGAAAGATCTGCTAATGACATTTTCATGGATACCAATAAATGGTTTAAAGCCAAGTCACTGACATTAAACTTCGAAAAGACTCACTATATGCAATTCAGAACCTGCAAAAGGTTTCCACCCAGCATATGCACAAAGTATGAAGAAGAGCAGATAGGAGAGGTTGCAGTCTTAAATTCCTGGTATTACAACTTGATAATAAATTCAGTTGGGAGGAGCACACCACAGAACTGCAGAAACGCCTTAACAAATCTGTATTTGCAATTCGAGTGTTAGCAGACATAGGCGACATAAAAATGAAAAATCTTCCATACTTTGCCTACTTTCATTCCATAATGTCATATGGTATAATATTTTGGGGTAACTCTTCAAGTCAATCAAAAGTTTTCCGAGTCCAAAAGCGTGTAATACGTATTATTTGTGGGGTAAACTCACGGACGTCCCGTATAAACCTCTTCAATGAACTGGGTATACTAAATACTGCCTCTCAGTATATTTACTCCTTAATGAAATTTGTGCTAAGTAACATATCTCTTTTTCCAACAAACAGCTCAGTTCATACATTCAATAGCAGGAACAAAAATGATCTGCACAAGGAGTTAAAAGCACTTAACTTAGTTCGAAAAGGGGTCCATTACTCAGGAACACTCATCTTCAATAATTTGCCAGCGAACATAAAAAATTTAGTTACAAATAAAAATCAGTTTAAAAGGAGCCTGAAAGACTTACTAGTGGCCAAATCCTTCTACTCCATTGACAATTTTTTTAATAGAAACAAATTATGTATATACTCATACTATTAGTATTGTCATTTCAGCTTTAAAAAATGATGTATTACATATACTCATACTATTAGTATTGTTATTTCAGCTTAAAAAAAAGGGACATGTTCCACATCCACGAGGATCTCCTCAGTACGGATCTATGGAACGAAAAACTAATCTAATCTAATCAAGACACTAGCTTCTAGTCATCCACTGCCGAGTGACGTCACTCTTCGCCCCACCTCAAGCGTCGCCTTCGCTGACTACACAAATGGGTGGCTTATGAGGAGCTGCACCACCTCTGTACCCATGTGTCCTGTGTGGACTGCCGGTAACACTTTGGAACGCGCGAGTGATTCCTTCCGCTCATTTCATGCGATTTTTTTTTGCAGCCACCTTTCGCAGACCTCGACGCTCCCTGTCCGTCGCTACGTGAAGTCTACTCGGTCTCGGTTTAGCTGTGGATGACGCTTCGCGTTTGCAGTTCACAATCACATCACCAACAGTCGACGTGAGCAGCTGCACAAGGCTGTCATTGTCCCTGATAGAGCTGTTACACAGGTGACATCCAGTGACTTTAGTTCAATTCTTTTATCTTGGTGGCTCGCGCCTGCCCGCCCAGACGCGGGAGATTGCTGAGTTGCCAGTTGAACGCGCCAAGAGAAGCAGCGCCATACTGTAGTATAGATCGCAAACTTACGTTTAGGGGGGAGCGCACAGTTTATGAAGTAAAGCCACCACGGCCGCATTAACCCTTTCGCTGCTTCAGAGACGTGATCCCAACATTCCGCGCGGTGCGCGATTTTGTCATCACTGCACTGCTCGCCTGTGCAAACACATGGTGTTCCTACTGATTTGACACACTTATCATTCAATTTCACAAAAACTATTTGGCCCAAAAATTTGATTTTTACACATTTTCTTGACTGATACCATCCCCCCCATAAATGACTTAATTTTGTTTCGATGTTTAACGCAGTTACTGTGCAGCATTAAATGTAGTGAACCATTGCACGAAATTTTGAAGAGATTGCAGAGGTAAACGTCCACAGCGTTTACTTTCTGTATGGTCGATTTTAGTTGCCACTACAAATTTCAAAAAATTACATTCAAACGAATAAAATTCATGAATTAAGACACTTCGATATTGTTTTTAAATAAAGAAAATATTAAGCACTGAACAATATTTGAACTCAGAACCATTTGTTTAGCAGCCAAACACCTTAAATATCACACCTACACAGGTCGTCGTATAATAGTATGCCTGGAGTAGTTTACAGCATGACGCAAAATACCAACAAACACTGTAGGTATGACTATGATTTACTCACATTTCGTCGAAGTGCTATAGGAAAGAAACAACTACCGCTGTTCTTTATTGCCAAAAAGCGGTTATTGAGAATGAATTTCCTTGCTATCGCCTTGCTTATTGCTTTGTTTGGTTTAATTAATTAATAGAATATAAAGCAGTTGGTATAAAGAATGCGTTTTCTAACCTTTCTTTTATAGCAAGTCTGCTATCAAGGCATTGCTTTTGTTCAATTGCTTTATTTATGACTGAAAGTTTCTAAAACTGAAGACACTCGTCCATGCTGTGCACTGCAGTCGAGCTCTGGCAACGTCGTTCTCTGTTCATTGGCTGACTGTGTTTTGTGACGTCAGATGCGCAGAAAGAACCTAAACTCGGCCGCCGTCGTAAATGATGCGCACTTTAGTCCACGTTCCGGATCACTGCGGTCTCGTGACAGACACATTCTACTCTTACTGCGTCCCTGCTGACAACACAGTGCTCCCCGCCTCGCTGAACAATGCCGTGTCCGTCTCTCGTGCTGCCTGGTGGTCAATTCTATGAGGGTAAGTCAATTATGATCCGCAATTTAGTTACATTTTTGTTTATTTTGGTAGTACTGTCGTTTTACATTGGTGACGCATACTTTGCTTATTTGTTGCTATATCTTTGCAATTTTCAAGCTGCTAGGTTAGTTTCGTTATCGCTGCCGTGCTGTTAATCATGGCTGCGCCGCTGTCTATTTGCACCAAAGAACGGCAACATTTCAGTGATTCGTTTTTTTGTGGTCGGAAGGCGTATCAGGGGCCGAAATTCATCGAAGACTTTCGGTACAGTATTTTGTCACAAAGGAGTGTCTACGAATGGATTTAAAAATTCCGCACAAGTGTTACGCATGTTGAAGGAGCCGAATGACCGTTTATCACCACAAATGAAGAAACCATTGAGCGTTGACGTGAAATGATTCTCATAGACAGACGATCAACTATTTAGGAAGTGGCACATCGCCTGCAAATTAGTCACGGTTCTGCCTACGAAACCATCCACAATAGACTTGGTTTCATAAAGTTTGTGCAAGTTGGGTCCCAAAACAACTCACACAGCTGCATAAACAAACGCGCTTGGACATCTGCAAAAACATTTGGATCGCTATGGCAACGAAGGGGACAACTTCTTAGACAGGATCATTACTGGTGACGAAACATGGATCCATCATTACGAGCCGGAGAGTAAACGGCAGAGTATGGAATGGAAACATCCAAATTCGCCGTCCAAGAAAACGTTCGAGGCCCAACTATCGACAGGGAAACTGATGCTTACGGTTTTCCACTACTGGAACATTATGGGGAAAGGAACACAACAATAAACAGTGTACGTTACAGTGAGATGCTTTCTGCCAGGCTAAAGCCTGCAATTCGGGGCAAACGCCGAGGATTGCTGTCAGAAGCTGTTGTGTTGTCGCACGACAATGCCCGTCCGCATACTGCTGCCCACACTGTTGAAACGCTCCAGAAGCTCAAATTTGAAGCATCCTCCATATGGTCCCGATCTTTCCCCTTCTGACTATCACTTGTTTAGTGCACTCAAACAGGCACTAAGTGGCCGCCGATTTGCCTCAGACGAAGCAGTGAAAGAAACGGTGCATTCCTAGCTCGGAGCTCAACCGAGAAACTTCTTTTATGACGGCATCAGGAAGCTTGGACAACGATGGACCAAGTGCGTTGAAACACAAGGAGGCTATGTCGAAAAATGATGTTCCTGTAAGTTCCCTACGTGATTACAATAAAGTTTTATAACTACTTTGCGGATAATAATTGACTTACCCTTGTACATTAATTGTGAATAACCGACTACTTTTAATCGTATAAAGTGCCTTTAAATTACCAATAACTCTTACACCAAACGGTTTCCTAAGTTTCGCTTGATTTAAGTAGTGTGCGTCAGTACACGAAACGTTATTTACCTAGAATGCTGTGTTATGTACAAGTTTTAATACTGAAATTTCGTGTAATAGGAGCACTGCAAACCGTTAATGTCAGTGTTACGTAAACAATAGACAGCATAATTAACAGGGATATTCTGCTGTAAATACAGTTAGCGATTAATTTACAGGGCGTAGTCCTTTAAACGCTGACTGCAAACTACACTCAAAGATTGTGGCAAGAATATTTGACACAATAGATGCAGTCGTCGTAACACATTAACAATGCAGTTTCAGCAGAGAAGAATTGAATATACTCGTATAAAGTAACAGTATTGAAACAAGTAATAAAAACTCATCTTGAATATAAGATAATAAAATCATGTTTTTTCTCAGACTAACAAAACCATCCTACAGAGTAAAGAGAGGAAAACTTCTCAATAAACTGTAAAATACAAAATTGCAACACAAGTTAGCAGAAGTGATCAAAAGTGTATTCTCGTCCATGCAGAGCAATAACTGGATGTATTGATAAAAAAGGAATATTCTAAGATAGGTGCCAGACAGTAGTAACGTTCATCGCTGTTACTGTCATGGTGGCTTACTGGCACTGTGCCACATTACGAATAGAAAGGTCCTGGGTTTGATCCTCAATCAATAACACGATATTCCTCTGTCCTTACCAATTATTTCTCCTTTAAGAATGTTTGTCAATATGGAAAATGCCGAGTAGCTCCGAGGTTCCGTGCCCACATTAAACTGTAAGTCCCCATATAACTGGCTATACCGGCCGCGGTAGCCGAGCGGTTCTAGGCGCTACAGTCTGGAACCGCGCGACTGCTACGATCGCAGGTTCGAATCCTGCATCGGGCATGGATGTGTGTAATGTCCTTAGGTCAGTTAGGTTTAGGTAGTTCTAAGCCTAGGGGACTGATGACCTCCGATGTTAAGTCCCATAGTGCTCAGAGCCAACTGGCTATGTTAGTGGGTTCGAAGGTCGGAAGAGTTCCAGTCTTATTATTCCCTCTTGGTTCTAGGTCTTAAATTATCGAACACTTTTTCTATGTCGACAAAACATTTTCCTTATATCCTGCTTTTGTTATCAAGTTCAATCTTCAAAGCTGCATCTCTAGTACATCTACCTTCCCCAAAGGCAATCTCATCGTCACCTAACAGATCCTCAATTTTCTTTTCCATTCTACTGTATATAATTCTTATCTCCAATCTGAATGGATGAACAGTTACGCTGGTTATGCACTCATATGGCTTCGCTATCTTCGGATTTGCATGGATGATATTTTCCCTAAAAACTCATGGTCTGTCATGAGTCTCATTGATTCTACATGTCAATGTAAACGTCGCTTGTTTGCCGCTTCCCCCAGTGATTTCAGAAATTCCGAATGAATGTTATCTGCAGTGTGTCTTCTGCCTTACTTGATCGCAAGTCTTTCAAAGCAACGTCAGACACCTCACTCTAATACTTGGTCCTCTACGTCCTCCTAATCGACTACCATTCCTGATTGTATCACATCATTAGATTGTTCTTCCCCCTTATACAGGCGGTCAGTGTACTCTTGCCAGTTATCCGCTTTTTCCTCTACATTTAACAGTGGAATTCCCCTTGTACTTTTCATGTTGACGACTTTGCTTTTCACTTCACCAAAGGTTGTTTTGACTTTCCTGTATACTCAAAAAATGGCTCTGAGCCCTATGGGACTTAACATCTGAAGTCATCAGTCCTCTAGAACTTAGAACTACTTAAACCTAACTAACCTAAGGACATCACGCAACACCCAGTCATCACGAGGCAGAGAAAATCCCTGACCCGCTGGGAATCGAACCCGGGCGTGGGAAGCGAGAACGCTACAGCACGACCACGAGCTGCGGACGATTACTTGAAGAATATTCCTCTCTTACTCAAGACGTCCGCGCATTCATCAACCGTGTACCCATATTTATCTGTTTAACCTCAGTGACTGCCCTTTTCAAAGATGTCCATTCCTCTGCAACTGAACACTGTACTGTAGTATTCATTATCACACTACCTACAGTCTTCTACAACTGCAGATGCCCTTCACCATTTCTTAGTAATTCGGAGGATCGATCATTGATGTGGGTACTAGCAACTGCCCCTGAACTAAATAAATGTAACACGCACTGAGGCGATAAAAGTCATGGGACGCCTCCTAATACATTGTCGGACCTTCTTTCACCGATCGTACTGCAGTAACACGACATGAGATGGACTCATCAAGCCACTGGAAGTCTCCTACAGAAATATTGGGACATGCTGCCTCTACAGCCGTCCATAATTGCGAAAATGTTGCCTGTACAGGATTTTGTGCTCGAATTAACCTCTCGATTACGTCCCATAAATGTTCGATGGGATTCGTGTCAAACGATCTGTATGACCAAATCATTCGCTCGAATTTTCCAGAATGTCTTCAAACCAATTGGACCAGAGGACTCAGTCCATTCCATGTAAAGACAGCCCACAGCATTACGAAGCCACAAACAGCTTGCACAGCGCTTCGTGAGGTCTGCGCCACACTGTAACCCCACCATCAGCCCTTACCAACTGCAGTCGGGACTCATCTGACCAGGCCACGGTTTTCCAGTCGTCTAGAGTCCAGCCGATATGGTCACTAGCCCAGGAGAGGCTCTGCAGACTATGTCGTGATGTTAGCATAGGGAAACGCATCAAATGGCTCTGAGCACTATGGGACTCAACTGCTGTGGTCATTAGTCGGGAAACGCATCGGTCGTCTGCTGCCATAGATCATTAACCCCAAATTTCGCCGCTCTGCCCTAACGGATACGTTCGTTGAACGTCCTACATTGATTTCTGCGATTATTCCAAGCAGTGTTGCTTGTCTGTTTGCACTGACAACACAACGCAAGTGTTGCTGCCTCGGTCGTTAAGTGAAGACCGCCGGCTACTGCATTATCCGTGGTGAGAGGTAATGCCTGAATTTTGGCATTCTCTGCACGCTCTTGACACTGCGAATCTCGGAATACTGAATTTCCTAGCTATTTACGAAATGTAAAGTCCCATGCGTCTAGCTCCAACCACTATTTTACGTGCAAAATCTATTAATTCCCGTCTTGCGGCAATAATAACGTGGGACACGTTTTCACATGATTCACCTGAGCACTGCCTTTTTACACCTTGTGTGCAGGATACTACCGCCATCTGTATATGTGCATATAGCTGTCCCATAACTTTTGTCACATAGTTCGCTATTGGTGAAAAATCACTGGGGGTAGTAACAATTGGCAAATACCAAGAGTAGACGGAATGACCTAAAGAAGAATGACCACATAAATCTGTTGCAGAAAAGCAGATGTCAGACGGGCATTCATTGGAAGAATCTTACGGAAATGCAATTCATCCATGATATAGGTGGCTTTGAAACAACTTGATCAACGGATTTTCCTTTAGTTAACTAATGCTATATTAACACTCTGTTTCTCTGAACTATTGCGACGAATTCTTCCTTGTCTGGAATCAGAACCCGTCTTATCCGGCCTGTGGAGGGTTTCTCCATCCTCAAAAACCCACATGTGCACCCCATCTGTCTTCCGTACGCTAGTAGCCGCTTCCTGAGTGTTTTGCACGCCAGACATATTAAAGGAGGTCCTACAATTGCCCACCCGATACTGTTAGATGAGAAATCCGCATCCGAGATCGTCACAGAACCGTCTGAGGCTCTGAATTAAACCTTCCATTCGTCTTCAAACCAGAGGACCAAGATCTGTTCTGGAAACAGTTCTGCAAAACGATAGCTCTGCTTCCGTCGCATGGGCTAGGCTAGCTGTCTTCACCAGATCAGCCTACCACCTGTAGGATCCAAGGACGGCCTCTGAACCCAGGCAGCGGGCGTCATCCTTGCCGACGTGAGCCTCAGTTTTCAGCTGGCTGCACGCAGTCCGCTCAGCTGCTGCAGCCAGGGCCTCCTCCACATCTCGGACGAGACTCCCCATCGGGCAAGCAGAGTGAACACTGGCCTTCTCTCCCGACATGCCAGATATTTTCCTGAGAGGCTCTACCGCCCGCCTAGTGTTAGAGCTCCCCACGACAAGCAGCCCGACCCTCTGTACTCGTCCAGACCTCTCAGGAAGATATGCCACAGTCCCAACAGGCGTGGCGCCCTGGGCTGGTTCAGACGCACTTTCAGCAGCAGGCAACACCGCAAACTTGTTTTTAATGAGTAAGGGGGCAGCCGTGCGACCGGGACCCACTTTCGCATTCCGCCCAAAGATCCACAACCCTCCCTCTGTTCGTCAGTCACCGTCAGGTGAGTACCGACTGGTCGGAAGGCGCAGCGGCATCGGGGATCCCTGGCGACACTGTAGGTCCAGAGATGTCAAAGCATTCGCTTCAGGTAGCGCTACGCCACTCCAGCCGGTGGCAGCAGTCTGAAGAATGTCGACCATGGCCAACACAACTTCAGCCATTTACGAACAGTGGCCAATTCCCCTGGATACATACACAATAGTCGCAGTCCCTTTCCACCTTAATCAATGTTTGTGTTTACCACAGGTAACGTAACACTAACCCAAAATATTAAACTCGCTCTACACAAACAAACGAAAAATACGCAAACTATTACAATAAAGTACACTACTAAAAATGGATAAATAAACAGCTACTGTTCACTTTCATTCAGAAGGACGTAAGAATCACGCTAGACTCAACGATGTAGACAATTTGTGTGCAAGCGAAAAGTTGCTGCCGAACTCTGCTCTGCTCTGAGACTGGGGCTCTAGCTACTGTAAGGTGGTCATGTCGTTCTGATTTTTGTTTGTTATCGATGTGCGTGTCAGAGAGAGAGCAAGTTACGTTATTGTTTAACAATCTCTGGCCTTGTCGCGTCACAGTCTTTGCCTCTGCGCAGTCTAATACACTCTTAGTCGAAGGGTGGTAGGTGACGGTCGTATTCATTGGTGCTGCGTGGATTTGGGATGGTATCCGTTACAGGAAGAAAGATTGACTGTGAAGGACAGCAAGCATGAGTAAGATAGATACATTAGAAAGCGAAGAGAGTATACATTTTGAATAAAGTTATTTTTGAAGAGAAGAAGTATGAGGTAAGACTGCAGTACTGCGCAACTAGGAATGACTACTGCCGGCTAGTTAACTTGCTCACAGCTGAGAAAAAGACCACCCCATTTACGAGTCATACATTAACATATTAACTCATTAAGGTGTTTGTTTTTTATAGAAATTGTACCATTTTAGCATCATTGTTCACTTTATTAAGCCTAGTACTGTTCAGACCAATGTTATTTGTTAAGACAACGCCAAGTTTTACTCTATCTTTTTTCAGTACATACTTCATTCTAAAATGCTGTTTGCTGTTGTGCTTTCGAGAAATCTGCAACGACATTGTCAAGACGCGAGGTAAGTGGAATTTTTGATTAGGGCCAGATAATTGTTTTACTTCAGTTTCGCATTTAATATAAAGACAGGTTGCATTCAGATCAGTTACAATTCAGTTCGAATTACTTTCAGTTTATTCAAAGGTTAGCATACAAGTTTAAGTTGGATTACAGTTTGTGGGGACATAGTTTCAACAGTACATAGAGTGGGAGGTAAAGTTGGGCTAAAAATCATACAGACACAAACACAGTAGAGAGGTTACACTATCATTAGCTTTCATCATACTTTACCCGTTCAGTGTCCTCGTGTTCCTTGCCTAGGTTCCAATAGATGTAGGTGGAAGTAGCGGTTCCGAGGTACCAGGTTTACTGAGGGTAGTCAGCGAGCCCAGCTGCACAAACCACTCTTCGGTCAGAGGAGCGCCACACAACAACATCGCTCTTCGTCTTCTGGTTGTGACGTCAGCATGTATACCTGAGCTAAGGTTGCTGGCTTCGGTTTGTTGTCGATTCTGATGACAATAGTCCTATCACTTAATTGTTCGCAGTAATTCATTCCCTTTCAGACCTTCCTGTACATGACGAATCCTACTCATGAATACCAATTATTGCTGCTCTTAATATTATCCTAAATTTTCCTGGACAGAAATCCTTACCTGCTTTCCATTTAACTTAACTGAGCAACACTGCATCTAGATTCAGCCTTTGCATTCCCTTCTCACGACTACAGCATTCGACTCGTAGAATGCTACCCTTTCACTGATTATTCAATATTTTTCTGACAGTCACCTCCTCCTTGGTTGAAACCGATTGTAACGCCGACACTTTGTCATTCATAATTTTCAGTCGCTTATGGATAATGTTTTGCTTGTGATTTATGAATATTTTGTTACTATTTATGTTTATATTTGATTTCATTCCAAACATGAACCATTTCTCTCATCTTGTAATCTATGGAAATACTTTATGAGTTACGGATCTTTGTGTAGGATCGACAGCATTGTAACAGTAGGATGGGAAAAGCTGGAGGGACGTCCCTCTTTGTTAAGGGGGCAAGAGCGCGCCGGTGGGAAAGGTAGTTGGCGCGTGGAGAGGCGCCAACTGGGGTCAAAGCAGTCAGCCGACACGGCGGACACATCTCCGATCGAATACGAGGCTAAAATCTGTACTAGAGGAAAAATGAAAGAAACCAATACAAAACTTTTAAGAGAGTTTATGGAATCTGCATCAGTGCACGCTAACTAATCTACTCCAACCAATGCCTTCAGGCAAAAATTTAACTGAAGAATGAACAAAATTTAAAAATACTGTGATTATGGTCACTAAATCTGTAGTAGATGGAAAACCCAAAACCAATATAAAAAGAGGAATTAAGATTTAGAACGAAGAGACAAAAGAACCCACAAAAAAGAAAAATAAAGCAGATAGGGAGTTCTTACAGAAACAGACTGAGGAAGCTAAAGAAATATATAATCAAATTAGAAACGAAACCAAAAATTTGTAAGGCAGGTACATAGATCCTCAAAGGATACGTTTATAGGCAGAATTGAACATGACGAGCCCGCATCTCTTGGTCGTGCGGTAGCTTTCTCGCTTCCCACGCCCGGGTTCCCGGGTTCGATTCCCGGCGGGGTCAGGGATGTTCTCTGCCTCGTGATGGCTGGGTGTTGTGTGATGTCCTTAGGTTAGTTAGGTTTAAGTAGTTCTAAGTTCTAGGGGACTGATGACCACAGTAGTTAAGTCCCATAGTGCTCAGAGCCATTTGAACCATTTTTTTTTTTTTTTTAACATGACGAACAAGATAGACAGGGAATAGGATATAAACTGAATAAACACCTGAAAAGGACAGAGAGGGATATTGAAAACATAAGAATCACTCCTTCAGAATGGATAAATCGCTACATGAAATTATGGTACAGTCCGGATGCAGAAGAGCCGACGGTAGAGGAGGCTCAGCAAAGGACAGACATAATAGATTTGACAGAATTAAAACAGGCATTCAAGAAAAGAAAAAAACAAAAAAGCATCTGGGTTACGTGAATTAACTCAGAAATGATAATTTATGGCGGAACATTTCTGGAATACTCCATTTATACAACACGTGTTAACAGACAGGTGAAATACCAGAAGGATGGAATCACGCTAAAATTATTTCACTGTTTCCAAAAGGAGACTAAAGTAACACACTAACTACGGGGGAATGAGTCTTCTGAATGTTTCTTACAAAATCTACAGCAAAATAATTAATAAAGTTTTCGAAGCATCTCTGATTCAGTTTTACTAGAGCAAAATGGTTCAAATGGCTCTGAGCACTATGGGACTTAACTGCTGTGGTCATTAGTCCCCTAGAACTTAGAACTACTTGAACCTAACTAACCTAAGGACATCACACACATCCATGCTCGAGGCAGGATTCGAACCTGCGACTGTAGCGGTCGCGCGCTTCCGGACTGTAGCGCCTAGAACCGCTCGACCACTCCGGCCCGCTTTATTAGAACATGAAGCAGGCTTCCGTAAAGGAGTGTCTTGTGCCGACGATGTCTTCACTCGGAAACAAATTATACAAAAAAAGTCTGGAATTCAATTTGGAGATACGCCTAGCATTTATCGAGTTTGAGAAAGTATTCGACCGCATCCACGGAAAGAAGCTCTGGTCGATAATGCAGAAAAGAGGTTTCCCCACACACCTGATAAATATGCACCAAGGTAAATAAAAAAAAATCAAAATGAGAATAGAGACTGGGAGAGAGCTGAAAAAACAGAAATGGAGATAAACCATTGAGTAAGGCAAGTCTGTAGTACGTCATCAACACAGTTCAACATCTACATCGGCGACATGGTCAGGGAATGGACGGTAGACGGAATACCCGAAGGTATAAGAACTGTGCCAGGCAAATTTCTAAATAAACTGATCTTCGTCGACGACCAGGTAACCCTACAGGACAGTGAAGACAAATTGCAAATAGCGGTTCATAAATTAACACTATAAGTCTAAATTATAATCTAAAGATATCAACAACAAAAATGCCCTTTTTAGGAAAGTATCCTGGAAGGGCTAAGACAATCATAAGTATCAACATAATAATAGAACAGGTGCCTATTTACAGTATCTACGACGTGATATAACTTCTGAAATCAACACATATGTGGTACTATAAGAACACTAAAGGGTCAGACCAACTCAAATAAAATTTTATGAAGGCATGACAGTACCCACAGTACTGTACGGAGCTGAAAGTTGGACATTAAGATCAAACGACATATGACAACGTCAAACATCAGAAATGAAGAAATAAGGGGAGGGGGGTACAGCCATTACTGAAAAAGTAATCCAACGAAAGCTTCATTGGAAAAAGCATGTATTTCGTATGTTCACTCAGTGAATTCCATGGCAAGCAATGGAATACAATTATATTAGAAGAAGAGGCGTGCGGAGGCCGGGGAAGAGATGGCGAGGACATGACGCATTTTTCTGGATTGGCAGAACTCCATGGAAATATTGTGTGGAATGGTCGTTCACTCCGATGGTGAAGATGTGACCCGTGTCCACTGTTAATCAGAGAGCTTTCTAAACGCTGGTGCTCAGGCGTCACTATATTCGACGACGACGACTAAGTGCCTCGCGTCGCAGACCCCGGCATTGCATTCTTTACCAGTATTGTAAATTACGTGGGCCACTACATTTTATGTGTTCTTTCAGTAATATAATTTAATTTATGTGTGCATACAGACTATTATTCATACAAGTCGTAGCGTCTCTGGTAGGATCCTGGCCTAAATCCCAGAAGTAATCTTGGTGCCACAATTTTAAAGAGAGAACCATATCACTTTCCAACTACAGGTGCCCTCGACATAAACATTACGAGATGAACTCTCCACATACCATAACTTCCAAGTTATTTCTTTTAAGCCTTATTAGTACCTCTTCTAACAGTTTAATGACGTATAAGGTTCTGTCAGAAATTTATGTTATGTGGTTAAACTATTTTATCGATTGAATGTAGAAAAGTGGTGTAGTCAGTTAGTTGGGCAATGTTGTAACAGAACTCGATTTTAACAAAAGCAATTTATTGATCTAAAAGTAACTTCATTATGACTATATTATTCAACATAAATGATTAATGTTTGTTTGGCATCTCACTGCTTGCAAAATGTGGCAAATTTTTGTTCATTAATGTGTACTTGTGTTTGTGTGACATCTGTGTATAGAAGGTAGTGATGCCAATTAATTTCCTTACTTAAATTAGATGTTGTTTGGGTTAGAACGATACAGAATGTTTCGTAACCGTTAATATGATGGAGTGATTTGTTGGTGTGTCATAGTAACTTGTGACGTCATACCAGTTGCCTCGCGCGACATACATCATACACATTCGGTCACGTCTGGGGGCAGGCGAGAAATCAGTGAGTCAAAGGAAAGATACCCAAGAAAAAGATGTCGAGGGTGTGAGTCTCCTTAAGCTCACAGCTACAAAGTATTAAAACGATCTCAAATGGTTTGTAAATCGTGAGACCTGTAGTGTCACGTGCTGTGACGTACGCCACAGGGCCCGTACATATCTCGCTGGCCCCGAGTATAACTGCGCTGGCAGCTCGAACTGACAGTCTTAGTCCGTCAGCGACGTTGTGCCACAAAGTGTTCGGCACATTGTCGAGAATGTTTGAAGAAGAAGAAAATGTGTGCATAGTTTGTCCGGCCATCTTGATTCCTGAAGTAAAACGACGATATTTGGACGCCTGCCTCTACTTGACTGAAATGCGAAACATGGTCAAATCCTTTGACAGAACACCAAATTACAGAAATCCGCATGAAACGTAAACTCTTCGACAACGTAAGAGATATTCAAACCAATGTGGCGCACTAATTGAACGATATCCCACAGAAGGAGGTTTCTGACAGTTTCTCTTTGGTGTATGAATGTTCTGCGCGTTATACTCAAGTGGGGAGAGAGTATGTGAAGCCCTTGAGGCATTAAAACCAACGTCTTTACTTTTCTCTGTTTTTTTATTAATCCAGTCTCAAAAATATTTGTATTGGCAGGGTATAATCAATATATCTCTCGCGAAATAGTTAACGTACACAGTTAATTGGCAGCAGAAGTGCTGAGTTCAACTATTGCAATTCCGTGACTCGTTAAAACACAAGTTCGAATTCGAGATACCTGTGATCTAACAGAAACTGTTTACATCCTGCATTGCTTTGTATACTGACTATATTATGTTTTGGAAAATAATAAATAACTTTGAATCCGACTGCCTAAACTAAGTGTTAGTTGTGTAGCATGATCAGGTCAAATTTTATGTGGAACAGCACGTCATACGACTTGTACAATAACAAATTTTTTTGCGTGGCCATGATCCACAGCAAGCACAGAAATACTTATTTTGTAAGTAAAACCGCCTTTTCCTGTTCCAACTTAATTTCTTTTTCCGAAACGCGTTTCGTCTTTTCCTTGCTCTAAGGCATCACCAGTGGGATCTATAACGATACAGTTATGTTATTTTTATATCATCAAACATAACCACAAACCAACCATTAGAGAAGAAGACATGAAAATAATTAGGATCAACAATAAAAAAAACACCTCCTTACCCTGCAAGAGAATTACCACATACAGAAAACCAAAGCAGAAAGGAAAATTCTGTTGAATGATCAAGAACAAATGCCAAACAATTCATTGTTTACACAAATAGAATAACGCTCCCAAAGAGGATTAATATAATACCAGGTGTACAACTTTGCTTCCGCCGTTTGGCGATAGGTGGCGACAACGCTAGGTAGCGGTCTACAGAAACAGGTTGCAAGCGTAGAGCAGTTACCTTGGTCCTCGGTCAACGTAATGTCATTCAAACATTTGTCGATTTGTGTCTGCATCATAAAGTTGTTCTTGATTGAAAATGTCAGTGTACGAGCCTAATTCTCGTCATTTGCGGGAGGTGTTACTGTTTTGTTTCAGTATGAAGAAAACAGTGGCTGAGTCTCATCGAATGCTCTCAAGTAAGTATGGTAAGGGCGCTATTAGTGAAAGAACGTGTCGTGAGTGGTTTCAACGCTTTAAGAATGGTGATTTTAACGTCGTAGACCGGCACAGTGGTGGAAGAGAGAATGTTTTCGAAGATACAGAATTGGAGACATTGCTAAGTGAAGACTTGAGTCAAACTCAAGAAGAATTGGCACGATTAGTGGGGGTCACACAGCAAGCCATTTCAAAACGTCTCAAGGCTGCGGGAGTAATTCAGAAAGAAGGAACTTAGGTCCCGTGTGAGCTGAAACCAAGAGACGTTGAACGGCGTTTGTGTGTTTGTGAACAGTTGCTTCAGAGGCAAAACGGGAGGGATTTCTGCATCGTATTGTGACCGGGGATGAAAAATAGGTTCATTACGATAGCCCTAAAAGCAAAAAATCATGAGGTATCACGGCCATGCTTCCTCGTCGACGGCCAAACCTAATATTGACAGCTCCAAGATCATGCTCTGCATTTGGGGGACCAGCTCGGCGTCGTGTACTATGAGGTGTTAAAACCAAGTGAAACAATCACAGGTGCTCGTTATCGAACGCAGTTAATGCGTTTGAGCAAAGCATTAAAAGACAAACCGCCGCAATACAGCGAGAGGCAAGATAAAGTGATTTTGCAGCACGACAACGCTCGACCCCACGTTGCAGAAGAGGTCAAAACGTACTTGGAAATGTTAAAATGGAAAGTCCTACTCCACCCGCCGTATTCTCCAGACATTGCTCCCTCTGACTATCACCTGTTTAGATCAATGGCACGTGGCCTGGCTGATCAACACTTCCGATCTCATGAAGAAGTCACAAATTGGATCGATTCGTGGATCGTTTCAAAAGATGAACAATTCTTTCAACACGGGATTCGTACACTGCCCGAAACAAGGGAGAAAGTAGTTGCCAGTGATGGAAAATACTTTCAGTGTCACCAAAGCTTTCAGCCACTCGCTAACAGCTGTCACATTCATATTCAACACACTACAACTCAAACATCCTACCCCCCCCCCCCCCCCCACACACACACACACACGCACACTACAATAAAAACCTTATACACAGTCTTTAACTTCCTCTCTCTCTCTCTCTCTCTCTCTCTCTCTCTCTCTCTCTCTATCGCTCTCTCTCCCTCTCTCTCTCTCTCTCTCTCTCTCTCTCTCTCTCTCTCTCTCTCTCTGTCTCTCTCTCTCACACACATACACACACACACACACACACTCTAAAAGAACATCATGAATAGAAGTTGGTTTTCAACATATATTTCGTTAGGTTGGCAACATGTATGTGAACAAACCAAAGAGGAGGAAAAAACACGTAGCTAATGAAGTTACAGTATTTAGGTCGTTAAAAGGACAGAGTCCGAAGAGAGTAGCTATAGCGACTGAGTCAAGAATAATGGTACACCACAAAAAATAAGGAGAAACATGACGCACAATGTGAAAAAGTTCGAAATACAAATTTGTGCTTATGTGTCGGAAATATAGTGGTAGTGCGACCTACAGACCAAATGAGAGGAAATGCAGATCACACCAAACCGCAATTAATTGGTTATTTAGATAAAAAAAAATCGCGACCTGAACTGTTTGATGATCTAAAAATGAGGAAACTGTATCGTTATAGATCCGACTGATGGCTCAGACCAAGGAAAATGCGAAACGCGTCTCGGAAAATAAATTAAGTTGCAGGAAGAAAAGGCAGCTGGCCGCTGTGGCGGGGCGATTCTATGCGCTTCAGTCCGGAGCCGCGCTGCAGCTAAGGTCGCAGGTTCGAATCCTGCCTCGGGCACGGATGTTTGTGATGTCCTTAGGTTATTTAGGTTTAAATCTAGGGGACTGATGACCTCAGATGTTAAGTCGCATAGCGCTTAGAGCCATTTTTTGAGGAAAAGACGGTTTTATTTAGAAAACAAGACTTGTACAATGTTGTGTATGTGAAAGACTGTTATACCGGGCCAATTCGGAAAACAAAAAAAATAGCAATCGGGGAGCAGCGAGGTGTCGTCAGTTGCTGGTCCCGGTGTTGGCGCTTGTAATTATAAGGCGGGCCCCGGGTGGGACGCGGTGCCCGGCGCAGGGACGGCTTTGTCGGCGCACAATGCGGCAGATGAATAGCGATGTGTGGCGGGGGGCGAGGGCAGGCGGCGGCCACGCGGCCTGACAAACACGTTCACGTTCACGAGCACGAGCACGAGCACGAGCACGGCCGCGGCCGCCCTGACGCAACCCGCCGGCCGCCGCCAACTGCTTGTCACGGCCACGCCCCCGCGCCAGCCGCCCGTCTCCCGGACACTTGCCGCCCCCACCGTGCACCCCACTCGCGCGTCACCGCTGCTCTGCACAGCAGCTGGATACAATGGCATCGCAGCTTATTTAGTAATGCCAGCCGCAGAGAATATATCGGCGGTGACGACGAGCCGTGCCAATTATACTCAATGTGCAATTGAAGACTTTGCAATGTAGCATTTCCCGGCCGCAGCCGTCTCCTCGTCGTTGGGCTGTTGTGAAATGGTTGAAATGGCTCTAACCACTATGAGACTTAACATCTGAGGTCATCAGTCCTCTAGACTTAGAACTACACTATTGGCCATTAAAACTGCTACACCACAAAGATGACGTGCTACAGACGCGAAAATTAACCGACAGGAAGAACACGCGGTGATATGCAAATGGTTAGCTTTTCAGAGCATTCAGACAAGGTTGACGCCCGTGGCGACGCCTACGACGTGCTGACATGAGGAAGGTTTCCAATCGATTTCTCATACACAAACAGCAGTTGACCGGCGTTGCCTGGTGAAACGTTGTTGTGATGCCTCGTGTAAGGAGGAGAAATGCGTACCATCACGTTTCCGACTTTGATAAAGGTCGGGTTGTAGCCTATCGCAATTGCGGTTTATCGTATTGCGACATTGCTGCTCGCGTTGGTCGAGATCCAATGACTGTTAGCAGAATATGGAATCGGTGGGTTATTATTTGGCAAACCGAGGACAAGTAAGATCGAATAAAAAACCTCCTCCTCAGTACAAAAATAAACTTCAGTATTTTTAACATCGCTGCACTAAAACAATGGTTACAAAACAGCAGGAAAAAAGCCCAACCAACCAGTTGCAAAAAATGGTGATTTTCAAATAACCTTGACTACGGTTTCGACGGATCTAAACCCGTCGTCTTCAGAACGCAGACAAACTTCACATTAGCAGTTCAGTCGGTAAAAGCTGACATTTATCGGCAACGTTCTGTATGCCCATATGTAAAAATTAAGGCCCCCACAATCAAGGGCTTGTCACATCAGTAAAATAAATCACTTAGAATAACAGATCATGTTCGTAGTTACATGCCGACATGATTGTTCACTTATGTGACAAGTCGTCTATCTAGCGGCCTTAGTTTTTACATATGGACATACAGACCGTTGCATATGAATGTCATGTGGAGAAAGATTTTACTTAGTGAATTGCTAATGTGAAATTTATCTGTCTTTCTGAAGGACACGAGATTAGATCCGTCGAACCGTGGTCAAGGTTACTTAAAAACCACCATTTTTTGCAACAGGTTGGCTGGCCTTTATATCTCCTCTACAAAGACAAACATGTAATGTCTTCACTTATGATGTTCCAAAACTCACAGCATTTATCGACTCTCCGACTATCAATACCCCTTAAAAATTACATTCTTTCGTCTAGAAAGATTATAATTAGTGGAATAACATGGTAGGTAATGAAATTTCAAATAACAACCATATGGGAAAATACTCATCTCTTTGCGTGCTGTCATTTGCCAAAATCTAGTGTCATATGAGATATGAGGAATCATGGAATGGATATTGCATTCTGGCTATGTCGCTGGTGCTCACGATCACAAATGTGTGCGCTACATAAGACCAATTTTCTCGAGATTGGTGACAAAGAGAGACCTTTACCCAAGCCCAAAGAAAAATAGATTAGCTAAAGTTCATGTGCAGTAACATATTATGTAATATGCACCAAATACAAAATCATAGCGACCTCTATTTCTCACTACAGACGTTGTCGAATTTCGTGCAGTGTCTTATTTAAATGCAATTAATATGACCTTTAAGGAAACAATGAGGGCATCATCATGAAGCTGACTTTTAAAGTTATAAGCAATGCAGACATGAAGATTTTCTTACCACACAGTTTCTGTAGAATGGTTTGAGAAAGGCTGCAGGACCTGCGCCGCGATTCTGTCATCGCAGTGCCTCGCCAAAGGGCCGAAAGCGGGCAAACGATGCTGGCCTCCCCTCAGGAACATACCAACAATCTCGCCCAGCGCTCCGGACGAAAATTGGTCACTGCGTGCCGGGCACCGAATCCTGTGCGGACCCTAGCAGGGAGTGGTGCTGTTCAATGAACGAGAAGGACTTCATGGGATGTGATACAAGACGACAAACTCTGTTTGTTCCTATAGGAAACTGATGTGTAGCTCTGTTGTGCACGTCCTTTTGCTTTTTGACTTTATTTACGGAGGAGATCATCGACAGGGGTTGCTGGAAACCATTTGGTGTCGGTGGAGTGGCTTTCTGTAGTGTTCGAATGTAGTGGCCTAACTTGAGTCTTTGGAAGCGTCCGTATTGTTGCAGGGCACTTACAAGTGGCACAGGGGTAGTGGCAGTTTTAGCCTCGTCTCTCGGCTCGAAATAAGACAGTAGGCCTTAACTTACCTTGGTCTATCAGTGTAGCAGTGCTGGAGCTTAACCCGCGTCCGCCAACAAACATTTCCAAATGGTTCGCCAGAGCAGTAAGTTTGGTAATTTGCCTTTGGCTCGCTGCACATGACTGACGCCTGGTACACACCGGAACGAACGGTCGCACTCGCAGGCATTTCTCCTGCGTTCTCTGTCATTCGCTTTTATCTGTGAATAAGCGTTTACACCAGAGGAAACGAAACAGAACACAGGATAATGAGCAAAGCCTTTGAACGTTGCGCTATCGCTTTGTGGCGCTAATAATGGGCACACAGGATAAAGGACTGTATAGATAGATAGGTCCACGATGCAAAATTTTGACATTCGTAGAGGATTATTTTGCCTGGTGAGCGCACTGCTGGCAGGCATTGCACTTAACACTGAACTGTAGCTCCAGCTGTCCTTAGCATTACTCCATAACTTCGCACATACGTTGGTTGACGCTTTTCGCTGGCTTCTCGTTATAACTGAGGAGGACAGGCGCTAATTAGAGTACCAACACGTACTGAAGAAAGGCTAGCACTGACACTTCCCTTACTAGCAATTGGACACACTTGCTGTCGTGATTGGCATTTGAGCGGATGCTGTAGGCATATCTCAGACATTTTCTCACCTCAGCAGGGACGTATGCGAAACACAAAAAGGACTTTTATGAAGTCTGGATAAGGAGGTTAAAATATGATTAATGAAATGTGAAATATACATGCGACGTGTCACATAGCCTTCTTGATAAAATGTGCTATATAAACTGTTAAAGGTCAGATAGTCTTATCTTGGGTAAACTAAAAAAATCTCTAACGTGACAGTGACACATCAAGCTTGTAATTACGGCTAACATGATGATAAGCAACGAGAACAGTCAGGTCTTTCGTAAATATTCAATTTCAGTCCACAAAATACATAGAGGAGACCAGAGCGCATATACGCGGATTTCGTTTCGGGGTTTTTTAAACTGTTTAGTTATATTCATCGTGTTAAAAATTGTTTAATGTTATAACAGTGTTAATAAAGTATGATTATTAAATCATACCTCTAACTCAACATTACATTAAGACTGCAAAGTAATTTTACGTACGCTCAAGTTGAGTTGATAAACGTGCTCCAGTTATGGGGCAGGTTTACGCACCTGTAGGGGCTCGTTTACGTATACCATAGAAAACAACAACGAATAAACAAGAAAACACCACTAAAATCTTCAAGATGTATTCTGTTGGCAGTAAGAACAATAATAGGATTCCTTACAGCAATTAACATGGTAAAACACTACAATTTTACTGACATTACGAACTTCCACACATAGGACTTTCAGTCTTAATTAAAGACCTATTCATTATCATTACGCAAGCTGCAATTTATGCTCACAAGAAGTAATGTTTTTCCTGTGGCACAATCATCGTGAGCCCACCTGTTACATGTAAGGCATTGCATACAAAGGCAGTTTTCATCCTCTTCATGAGACTACTCCAGGGTACAAGGGAAAGGAAAAAGTACTGGGTGGTACATTCGTTGAGGCGGGAGTGCTTCCTAGCTGGCTCTCTGGTTTGTGAAAGGAGACAGAGAGGAAGGATAATAGACGACATAAAGGGAAGCGGAAAGAAGAGGAAGGCAGGACACAGGAGAACATCGAGAGATGCCACGTGAAAACCTGCCTGTCCACGGAACACTAAATGACGACATAAGAATTAGTCCCATCCACATTTTTCCCTGTTCTTGCTTTTAGCAATTTCTTGCCCTCTTCAGTCCCTGCTCTCGTACAGTTAGTTCTTTGTGCTTAATATTCATTAGGTTCAACTAGCTTTCTTAGCATTTTCTACCTTTTATTCTTCTGGGCCTTCATTTTCTGTAGATTTCATTTCCGACTCCTGCTATCTTAAAATTTCCTTCACTGGGAAACCAGTCAGGATGGCAATGCAGAATCTAGTGTAAACGTGCCCAACGAAATTGCGTGAACACACCCCCTCAACATGTTTGAGCTAGTGCCGAAATTACAGCAGTACTTTTCAGACTTTCGGTCTATGCAAATGTACTGTGTAAAGCAGGCAAAAACAAAAGACTCTCCCGAAGTAAACCTGTAGATGTGATGTACATGAGAACAGACAAAGAAATGATTACAATTTCACAAAAGAGCTACACAAACTCAGACAATGAATAACGTGTTGATCCACCGCTGGCCATTATGCAAGCAGTCATTCCGCTTGGCATTGATTGATGGATTTGTTGGATGTGATGAGGAATATCGTGCCACATTCTGTTTAGTTGGCCTGTTACATCGTCGAAACCCCGAAATTGTTGGAGAGCCCTGCCCAAGTGGGGAGAGACCTTGCTGGCCAAAGTAGTGTTTGGCAATCACGAAGACGAGCTGTACACACACTCGCCGTGTGCCGACGGGCATTATCTTGCTGAAATGTAATCCCAGGATGCCTTGCCGTGAAGGGCTACAATATGCGGCATAGAATATCGTCGAAGTTCCGCTATGGGTGTAAGGGTGCCGCGGATGATAACCAAAGGGGTGCTGCAGTGAGGAGAGATGGCACCCCCAGACCACCACCCCTGGACGACTGTCGAGCTGGTGCGCCACCACCGCTGTCCGGGGAGCCTCCAGACACGTCATCGTGGCTCACTTGGAAGCGGAACTCATCACTGAAGAAAAGTCTACTCCAGTCAATGAGATTCCAGGCCGAATACAGATCAACTATGAAAACGGCAACAAGGTGTACCGAACTGCGAAAGTTGAAGCAAAATAGAAACAACGAACGGCCCAAGCTCAAGCAACATCGAGCGAATCGCAAGAACCACCACGTCTCGGCTGTCTGGTCACGGTGTTGGACTGCAAAATGGGAGATCTGTGTTCAAACCTCTCTCGTACCCCCCCCCCCCCTTTTTTTAATTATGATCTTTCCCCATATGGCAGTTATAAGAGTCGAGGGGCATTAAAGGGAAGCAGTGGTTGGGAAGGGAGTGAGACAGGGTTGTAGCCTCTCCACGATGTTATTCAATCTGTATATTCAGGAAGCAGTAAAGGAAACAAAAGAAAAATTCGGAGTAGGTATTAAACTCTATGGAGAAGAAATAAAAATTTTAAGGTTCGCCGATGACATTGTAATTCTGTCAGAGACAGTAAGGGACTTGGAAGAGCAGTTGAACGGAATGGATAGTGTCTTGAAAGGAGGATATAAGATGAACACCAACAAAACCAAAACGAGGATAATGGAATGTAGTCGAATTAAGTCGGGTGATGCTGAGGGAATTAGATTAGGAAATGAGACGCTTAAAATAGTAAGTGAGTTTTGCTGTTTCGGGAGCAAAATAACTGACGATGGTCGAAGTAGAGAGGATATAAAATGTAGACGGGCAATGGCAAGGAAAGCGTTTCTGAAGAAGAGAAGTTTGTTAACATCGAGTATAGATTTAAGTATTAGGAAGTCGTTTCTGTAGTGTACTCATGTATGGAAGTGAAACATGAACGATAAATAGTTTCGACAAGAAGAGAATAGAAGCTTTCGAAATGTGGTGTTACAGAAGAATGCTGAAGATTAGATGGGTAGATCACGTAACTAATGAGGAGGTATTGAACAGAATTGGGGAGTAGAGGAGTTTGTGGCACAACTTGACAACAAGAAGGGATCGGTTAGTAGGACATGTTCTGAGGCATCAAGGGATCACCAATTTAGTACTGGAGGGCAGTGTGGAGGGTAAAAATCGTAGAGGGAGACCAAGAGATGAATACACTAAGCAGATTCAGAAGGATGTAGGCTGCATTAGGTACTGGGAGATGAAGAAGCTTGCACAGGATAGAGTAGCATGGAGAGCTGCATCAAACCAGTCTCAGGACTGAAGACCATAACAACAACATGAACTTCCCGTCCGGTCACTGACGTGTCTCGTCTTCTTCTGTAGACTTTCCAGTTGTCAAACCATACATTGTTTACACAATATGACTCATGTGGTAAGAATATATTATCGTAGAAAGTAAATATGATGAATACTGAGAGCAGGCGAGATGTCGCATAGACCTCTCACAGAAATGAAAACAACACATAAATGGGCGTGAGCCATGTTACAAGAAAGGAATTCAAGAGTTAAAACTTCCAAAACGGAAAGCAATGGGTATAAGTTTTGTATGACAAATAGGAGGTATGTACCTCTGGAGGCCCCTTCGTTACATGTCGCTGTTACAGACGGACGTTACACCAGTACACAAACATAAACCTGGATTCAGCGAACAGACACGTCAATTACCGGTCGGAGAATTCATAAAAAGTGACACGAAGAATATTTCAACACTGATCTCCCCCTTCGCACCCCAACACCGTGATCACATAGTCACAACGCCATGGTTATTCTGCCTTGCTCGATGTTGCACATCTTGAGCTTGAACCGTCCACTGTATCGATTTTGCTTTTTTTCTTCCAATTCTCATGCTTAATTTGTGTTCAGTTTTTCGCGGGCTATCCACTGGGCCATCTTACCAGTAAGTCTGAGGGGTTTGCGATGGGAAGTTTCCCTTACTAGAGTGTACTCATCTCTTCCCAATTAATAATAATAATAATAATATTATCTTGGAATCTTCCATTTGGTCCGTGTTTGCATAGAAAAACAGTAATATCACAAATTGAGACCGCCTTCATGCAAAACACCTTATTATTCGTTTATTTCTTTATTATCCCCGACTAGCTTCGGCGACAAATGTCACCATCATCAGTGTTTTTTTTTAATCTAAAACGTGCAGAAAATGGTATGGTTGTGCAAACACAGTAAAACATTATTACATTTTTTACAAATCGTCTTTTGAAATATAGTTTTATATTGATACTTGCATACTACCTTATTTATTGTATGCTACAGCATATTTTAAGCAATTGTTGGCGCTGTTTGTGACGTATTTTCTGTGTTCTTTTATTCTGTTGCCGTCTTTTTACTTAGCGAACATAATGTCATCTGCAACCAAAATAATTGGTTTCCACAACTCTACCACAACCCCAAGTATATGCTGCTGACATACGAAGTTCACCTTTGAGTATTTGTTTACTAACAGCCTCTGACAGTTGCAGATGACATGATGATCACTAAGTAAAAAGACGGCAACAGAAAAAATGAGCACAGAAAATATCTCACAAACAGCTCCAATAATTGCTTAAAAAACGCTCTAGCATACAATAAATAAGGTAGTATGCAAGTATCAATATAAAACTATATTTCAAAAGACGATTTGTAAAAATGTATTAATGTTTTACTGTGTTGGTAAAACCATATCATTTTGTGCATGATTTGGATTAAAAAAGCCCCACTGATGATGGTGATATTTGTCGCCGAAACTAGTCTGGGATAATAAAGAAATAAACGAATAACAAGGTGTTTTGCATCAAGGCGGACTCAATTTGTGATATTACTGTTATTCTCAGTTGTGAAATGTATGCTCCCTAGGAGCTTCGATATTCGAGTAATAAAATTTACTTATCTCGCACAAAAACACAGATATGTTGTTCACGCAAAACTGATATCTTTTAATGTGAAAGAATGTATACTTCAGTTCCACTGGGTGTCACAACTAACGTCGCAAAAGTGCAACTGACAGGAAATCCTGAAATCCCAAATACTACCCAAGAAATTATACAACCCACAATAGCAATCGTCGAGCAAAACTTTACTTATTCTGATCGTCACTAAACTGACACACAATATTTTTAGCGCAATGCAGTCTGACTTTCAAAAATCCCTAAAAAAGAATGGCCCTGACTAACAATAACCTATACCTTTCATGAATCACTTACCTCACAAAAATCTTCGTTACTCTAACTACTGCGATACAGCGAGCGCCAATACTGCCAGCTAAATAAAAGATTCTAACTACTGAAGGCACTAGCTACTGATAGGCATAGTTAGCAAATAAAAGGTAACAAACAATGTATTTACCTTAATAGTGTTCAAAAGTCATAATATACAAACCATTTCATGACATCCAGTCTTACAAATTTCGTTTTTCTGACGGACACACGTCCAGATCGTCCGCTCTCAAAACTCTGCCATCTCTCTCCCCACATCCTCCATTGCTGGCGACTCACCTTCAACTGCGCAACGCTACGCCCCTGTTCACACCCAACTGCCCAAAACTACAATAGCGAATTTCCAACAATGTCAACCAGCCACATACTGCACACAGCACAATCAGTGTTACCAACATAAAAGCCTAAACAGCCTACTTTCAAACGTCCTCCTCTATCCCAGCCAGTGTGTATTACGATAACATCGATCATGTGTGACCCGATTCCCATTTCAATAACATGACATCCTGACAGCCATGGATCAAGTCAGTCACGGGAGCGTAAAGCATTTCTCGATTTCTCTAAAGCATTTGACTCAGTACCACATCCACGCTTACTATAATAACTGCACACATATGTAGCAAAAGTTAGTTGTTTAACTACATGTTGCATACATCATATGAACGATTCTTTTATCGGAATGATGTTGAACGAGTCAGTTTACAGGATTTGTACATATGGTTGAAGTTAACATTAATGAACACATTATCATGTGCTACTTCAGCTGTTGGTATGACTCTATTTGTTGTAAAGAATTGAATATAGTACGTTTCTTCATAATTTTCAGACAACCACTTAATAATTGTAGGAAAGTATAATTAAGTAACTCTTCTTTTGCTTTCTCTCTAGTGTGATTTATTATAACAGTAGTATCGTCGTCAAAAAATACCAATTTTGCTCATTGAATATTACGTGGAAGGTCATTCACATACATAAGGAATAGGAGTGAACTCAGAATTGAATCTTGTGCGGCTCCATTTATGATTTTACCTCAGTCATAAAAATTTTCTACCTTCCCGACATTTTTTGAATTATTCAGCACAGCCTTTGTATTCTTCTTGTTAAGCATGATTCATACCAGCTGTGTGTAAAGCCATCAGTTCCATAAAACTCGAGTTTTTCAAATAGAGTAAAATGATCTGCACAATCGAAGGCCTCGAAGAGATCACAGAAGAGCAAGATTTGTGACTGAACTGAGGATTTCTCGGTGGGGAGGACAAAGCATTTTATCTTGAATGGGAGACATTGACACAAGAAGAAGTAACTTCACGTGTGGTCGTGGGGAGCGTGTTGGGACCTTCGCAGTTCATGTTGTGATTAATGACCGTGCAGACAATGTGAACAGTAATCCGAGGCTTTTCTCAGATACTGAAACTGTCAGTAATGAAGTACTGCCTGGGAGAAACTGCACACATATTCAGTCAGATAATGATAAGATTTCAAAGTGGTGCAAATATTGGCAACTCACTTCAAATGTTCAGAAGAGTAGAATTGTGCACTTCACAAAACGGAAGAACGTGGTGTCCTGTGGCTACAGCACCAATGAGTCACAGCTGGAATCGGTAGACTCATTAAAATATTGAAAGTGGGGGGAGGGGGGGCTAGTCGTAGGTAAAGCGGGTGGCAGACGTCAGTTCACAGGTAGAATACTAGGGAAATGCAACCAGTCGACAACGGAAATTGCACAGAAAACATTCGTGAGTCCCATTCGAGAATATCGTTCAAGTGAGTGGGATCCGTACCTGACGGGACCAACAGGAGATATTGAATGTATACAGAGAATGACAGCACGAGTGACGACAGATTTGTTTGACCCCGTGGGAGACTATCCCGAGCAAGCCTTCTCAGATAGTTTCTAGAACCAACATTAAGTGATGAATCTAGGAACACATAATAACCGCGTACGCATCATTCCCGTAGGAATCAGGAGGAGAAGATTCCTGTAACTACAGCACGCTCACAGGCGCATCAGCAGTCAATCTTTCCTCGTTCCGCTAGTGAGCAGATCGGAAGAAGCCCTAGTAACTAGTAGGCCCACAGTGCGACGTACCCTCTGCTATGTGCTTCACAGTGGTTTGCAGAGTGTAGGCGTATATACAGATCTTTTATTTTACACAGAAGTAATGAGGCCTAATGTGCGTAGGTGAAACATTCTAAGTAGGCTGTTTAGATTTTTATGTTGGTAACGCCACGTAGTGATCTGTATGAAAATCGCTGACTGCGCTGTGTACAGTCTGTGGCAGGTTGGCATTGTTGGAACATTCCCTATTGTAGTGTTGGGCAGTTGGATGTGAACAGCGCATAGCGTTGCGAAGTTGAGGTGATCCGCCAGCAGTGGTGGATGTGAGATGCCAGAGTTTTGAGAGCGGACGATCTGGACGTGTGTCCGTCATATATATATATATATATATATATATATATATATATATATATATATATATATATATATATACTTTTGAATACTATTAAGGTAAATACATTGTTTGTTCCCTACCAAAATCTTTCATTTGCTAACTATACCTATCAGTAGTTAGTGCCTTCAGTAGTTTGAATCTTTTATTTAGCTTGCAGTATTGGCGCTCGCTGTATTGCAGTAGTTCGAGTAATGATTTTTGTGAGGTAAGTGATTCATGAAAGGTGTAGGTTATTGTTAGTCAGGGCCATTCTTTTGTAGGGATTATTGGAAGTCAGATTGCGTTGCGCTAAAGTATTGTGTCAGTTTAGTGATGATCAGAATAAGTAAACATAAAACTAAGTACGTTGAGATTTAATCAGCTGTTTGAAAATCAAATAAATTAAGAGTTTTTCCAGCACTGTCATTATTTACATTCATAGGAGAAGTTTCAACATGTTAGGTTAATTTGCAGCTGCATAAAACGGATACCGTTATTTTGTGCTGAACTACATGGTAAACAGAAACACATTTCTCCTAGTTACAGTCATTTCAGTAATTTCGAACATTTGCTACAGAGCTAAAGAATTTCAGCACTGAAATATAATGCAAGCCCCTAAGAATGTCAGCGCACCTCAGTAGAAGTAATGTTGTCATCTCAGCAGGCGCGATCGTATTGGAGATGAAGTGCTCACGCCTTCCCTCAACCTCTGCACTGGTTTTAAAACGTGAAAGCAGATAGCTACGACCAGTTATTTATGAAATATTTGCTTTATTTTCATAATTAGGTCTCATGCCTTTTGAGGCTCATCTTTAGATGGTCATTCTTTTTCGTCATTCTGAGTCTGAAGATTGCTTCTCTGTAGCAAAAGGATACGAAACCATCTAATGAATCGTTTCGTGTGTTGTTGTAAGAGAAACTGAGGCGAAAAACGAATGTTTTAGGGTGTACTATATGTGACAGTATGGGCAGTACGTATGTTAACATCTGCCTGGCACTTTCCACTGCCATTGTTTGGCAGACATTACTGTTTTATAAACACAGAGTTGGCTATTAACTTCCAAGGCGTCATACCGTCGTAGAAAGTAAAGACCATTGTTTTCGATACAATGTAATCCATTAAAGTGTTTGATATTTTCTTCTCACAGTAGAACAACCTCCAAGACCCAAGCACATTGCTATAAATACACATATATGTGAACTTCTGCATGCCTCACCTGTAGATGAGTCTGAAAAGACAGAAAAGTAATTAATGAAAATGAAATAAATATTTTATAAACGACTGGTCGCAACTGTTTGTATTTATAGTTCACTTAAAATACATCATGGGGTACCGTACGACATTATCCGTGATGAATAAGACTATTTTGTACTGACTTACGCAACAAGTTATGGCAGAAGCTACAGATCAGAGCCCAGTTTAGACTCCGTAAAGATGCAACTTGGAATTCTTTACAGTAATTGGACACAGTTTGTGGTGAATGAAGTAATAAAAAAAAAAAGCTTAGTGCTGACAGAGGTTGAACCCCGTACATTTAGATTTGTACAATAACACGCAGCCATTGAGCGGCCCAGCCATATGTCAAAATATATTCCATGAATTTAGCATCGAATAAGAGACCCCGTGTACGTCTAATTCCTTGCACACCGTACTCCTGAACTATGTTGGTTCCACATACAAATGTGTATCCTCAAGCGGGATTTACCGTCTTGGCTCAATAGAAGCTCCGCTAAACTGGACCTTACTGTTAGAAATACTTGTCGGATCACACTTCCAGACAACTTTTCCTCAGGATTTTCTCAAACTACTTTCTTTTCCTATAACATCTCGAAAGATACGAAACACATGTAAATAAACATGTTATCCACCCAGAGGGCTCGAAACGCATCTTGTAAAGCAACAAAAAAAGAATATTTTTGAATGAAGCCAGTTTCCTTTCGTACACTTTCTAAAAAAAGAGAGAAAGGAGGAGAGAATTGTCAGGTGAAACGTAATCTTTACCGCTCCTCATTCCTTATTTGATTTCAGTATAACGTATCTCATTTGTAATACCCAGTTACTTCCAAGAGAGAAACTTACTGGCGGGTGGAAAATTATCCTAAATCTGTATTCAGCCCTCCGTTGCCGCGCCCCAGCCGCAAGAGTATTGATCCGCATCGAAGCGCGCGCCAATAGTGGGCGGGGCGTACGGGAGGGGAAGCAGGCGATTGGCTGCCGGCGAGCGGCGGCCACGCCCTCCGCAAAAGCACGCTGGGGGCCCGCCAACCGCTGCCATGGCGGGACTGTCACCCGCAGGCGGCGGCAAAGCACCGCTGTAAGTGACGTCCGCCTGCTGCCAACAGCCTCTCCTGCTGGCAAACGGCGCAATTACTGCGTCCACTGGGCGGAGCGCCGCCTGAACCACAAAGATAAATCGTTCCACCCCTCTTTGTTTAGCGTTGCTGAAGTTTCGCTCCAGAGCCTTAAGCACTTTTTAGTAATCGCGGCTGATTTTAATGTCTATCATCAGGCTCACTGTAAAAGCTTCGAGTTCCAGCCATCATCTGCAGATATTGCTTCTTTATTCCTTGCTATGAGTTTCTCATGCCGATATTTAAAGAACTGCTGACATGGCGTCTGTCGAAAACATCGTTTCTTACGCTCTTTGCAATGGTTTTCGCAAATGAAAGAAGAAACAAGGCTGTATTTAAAGATTTACGTCAAGAAACTTAGTCAACAGTGTAGACTAAATGATCTATATATGCACTCTGAAGTGCATGGCTGAGGGTACGTACCACTTTACCAGGTACACTAGTGGCCATTAAAATTGCTACTCCACGAAGAGGACGTGCTACAGAGGCGAAATTTAACCGACGGGAAGAAGATGATGTGATACGTAAATGATTAGCTTTTCAGAGCATTCACACAAGGTTGGCGCCGGTGGCGACACCTACAACGTGCTGACACGAGGAAAGTTTCCAACCGATTTCTCATACACAGACAACAGTTGACCGGCGTTGGCTGGTGAAACGTTGTTGTGATGCCTCGTGTAAGGAGGAGAAATGCGTACCGTCACGTTTCCGACTTTGATGAAGGTCGTATTGTAGCCTATCGCGGTTGCGATTTATCGTATCGCGACATTCCTGCTGACTGTTAGCAGAATATGGAATCGGTGGGTTCGGGAGGGTAATACGGAACGCCGTGCTGGATCCCAACGGCCTCGTATCACTAGCAGTCGAGATGACAGGCATCTTATCCGCATGGCTGTAACGGATCGTGCAGCCACGTCTCGATCCCTGAGTCAACAGATGGGGACGTTTGCAAGACAACAACCATATGCACGAACAGTTCGGCGACGTTTGCAGCAGCACGGACTATCAGCTCGGAGGCCGTGGCTGCGATTACCCTTCACGTTGCATCACAGACAGGAGCGCCTGCGATGGTGTACTCGACGACGAACCTGGGTGCACGAATGGCAAAACGTCATTTTTTCGGATGAATCCAGGTCCTGTTTACAGCATCATGATGGTCGCATCCGTATTTGGCGACATCGAGGAGAACGCACATTGGAAGCTTGTATTCGTTATCGCCATACTGGCGTATCACCCGGAGTGATGGTATGGGGTGCCGCTGGTTACACGTCTCGGTCACCTCTTGTTCGCATTGACGGCACTTTGAACAGTGGACGTTATATTTCAGATGTGTTACGACCCGTGGCTCTAACCTTCATTCTATCCCTGCGAAACCCTACATTTCAGCAGGATAACGCACGACCGCATATTGCTGGTCCTGTACGGGCCTTTATGGAGACAGGAAATGTTCGACTGCTGCCCTGGCCAGCACATTCTCCAGATCTCTCACGTCTGGTCAATGGTGGCCGAGCAACTGGCTGGTCACAATACGCCAGTCACTACTCTTGAAGAACTGTGGTATCCTGCTGAAACTGCGTGGGCAGCTGTACCTGTACACGCCATCTAGGCTCTGTTTGACTCAATGCCCAGGCGTATCAAGGCCGTTATTACGGCCAGAGGTGGTTGTTCTGGGTGCTGATTTCTCATTTCTTAGGATCTATGCAGCCAAATTGCCGTGAAAATGTAATCACATGTCAGTTCGAGTATAATATATTTGTCCAATGAATACCCATTTATCACCTGCATTTCTTATTGGTGTAGCAATTTTAATGGGCAGTAGTGTATTTCGACTTTTTCTGTTCCTTTTACCTATGGAGCGGGAAATAATGATTGTTTAAATGCTCCGTGCGTGCTCTAATTACTACTCTTGTTCTCACGACTGTCAGTCCACTTCCGCGCACACCAGGAGGAAAACGTGCCGACCAGAAGCCGAAAGCTGACTGGCGGACAGCTACCAATCGTTGGCGTCATAGACATCCACGAATAGCCTCTTTCCTTCCATCTTCCCTTACGTCATGACTAGCCTATCATATTAGAGGGCCAATTAAAAGTTTTACAACAGTGACGTCAGACATTGATAGTCTGTAATAAACAGGAGCACCCATCCCCATTGAAAACCAGTCGTGCCGCTGAGGAAGGCCATTTGCATTGCTGCCGAAACTTCGTTTTTAGTTTATTATTGTTAGTTTTTAGCAATGACGCGGCATAATAATCCAGAATAATTCTAATTACTATGACACCGGCAGCGGAAGCCTACGTTCTGAGTGTCCTGCTTGGCACAGTCAAGTCTTTTAAATATCTGGGAGTAACGTTGCTAAGTGATACGAGGTGGAACGAGCATGCGAGAACTGTGGTGGGGAAGGGCGAATGGTCGACTTCGGTTTACTGCGAGAATTTTGGAAAGAATGGTTGGCCTGTAAAGGAGACCACATATAGGACGCTCGAGCGACCTGTTCTTGAGTACTGCTCGAGTGTTTGGGGATCCGTACCAGGTCGGATTGATGGAAGAGATGGAAACAATTCAGAGGACGGGCTGTCATATTTGTTACTGGTAGGGTCGAACAACACGTAAGTGGTACGGAGAGGCTTCGGGTACTCAACTGGGAATCCCTGGTGATAAGGCGACTTTCGTTTCGACAAACGCTATTGGGAAAATTCAGAGAACCGGCATCTGAAACTTACGGTGGGACCATTCTACTGTCGCCAAGAAATGTTGCGCGTAAGGAGCACGAAGATGAGAGAAATGAGGGCTCATATGGAGGCACACAGACAAAGTAGTGGTACTGGGTACCCTCCGCCACGCACCGTACCGTGACTTGCCCAGTATGTATGTAGATGTAGATGTAGATGTAGATGTAGGTAATAAAAGGAATGAAAAGGCAGACTGGCCCCAGCCTGACACGGTTCACACATACTTACAGATTTCTCTGGTTTTGAAAAGCGCTAAAAGTACACACATCAAAAAAGTTTTGCATCAACTCGGTTCCGAGGGTTCCGGAACCTGTACAGAAAACTGGAATAGAGGTCAACATCAACATCATTTCCACCTTTTTTATTGCTCATGGTTCAAATGGCTCTGAGCACAATGGGTTTTAACATCTATGGGAATCAGTCCCCTAGAGCTTAGAACTACTTAAACCTAACTAACCTAAGGACATCACACAACACCCAGTCATCACGAGGCATATTGCTCATGAAAACCACGCATTGCATGTTGTACCACCATACTGCGATATCTTCAGAGGTGGTGGTCCAGATTGCTGACCACACCGATAGCTCTAATACCCAGTAGCACGTCCTCTTGCATTGATGCATGCCTGTATTCGTCGTGGCACACTATCCACAAGTTCATCACGGCACTGGTGGTCCAGATCGTCCCACTCCCCAATGGCTATTCGGCGTAGATCGCTCAGAGTGATTTGTGGATTACGTCGTCCATAAACAGCCCTTTTAAATCTATCCCAGGCATGTTCGATAAGGTTCATGTCTGAAGAACGTGTTGGCCACTCTAGTCGAGCGATGTCGTTATCCTGAAGGAAGTCATTCACAAGATGTGCATGATGTGAGTACGAATTGTCGTCCATTAAGACGAATGCCCCGCCAATATGCTGCCGATATGGTTGCACTATCGGTCGGAGGATGGCATTCACGTACCGTACAGCCATTACGGCGCCTTCCGTGACCATCAGCGGCGTACGTCGGCCCCACATAATGTCACCCCAAAACAGCAGGGAACCTCCACCTTGCTGCACTCTCTGGACAGTGTGTCTAAGACGTTCAGCCTGACCGAGTTGCTTCAAACACGTCTCCGACGATTGGTTGAAGGCGTATGCGACACTCATTGGTGAAGAGGACGTGATGCCAATCCTGAGCGGTCAATTCGGTATGTTGTTGGGCCCATCTGCACCATGCCCCATGGTGCCGTGGTTGCAAAGATGGATCTCGCCATAGACGTCGGGAGTGAAGCTGCGCATCATGCAGCCTATTGCGCACAGTTTGAATCGTAACACGACGTCCTGAGGCTGCACGGAAAGCATTATTCAACATGGTGACGTTGCTGTCAGGGTTCCTCCGAGCCATAATCTGTAGGTACCGGTCATCCAGTGCAGTAGTAGCTCTTGGGCGGCCTGAGCGAGGCATGTCATCGACAGTTCCTGTCTCTCTGTATCTCTTCCAAGACCGAACAACATCGCTTTGGTTCACTCCGAGACGCCTGGACACTTCCCTTGTTGAGAGCCCTTCCTGGCACAAAGTAACAATGCGGACGCGATCGAACTACAGACAACACGATCCGCGTACCTCCTTCCTGGTGGAATGACTGGAACTGATCGGCTGTCAGACCCCTTGCGAAGTAAGTACGTAAATATAGATGTTATGTAACAAATTTGTTATGTTTTTAAATAACTGTTGTATATGTTTTCATCTCTCTGTGTGAAGAGAGGATTTTAAATACTGCCTTATGGCTCCCAATAACGCCCACCCGGAATGAGCAGGCGGAATAATGAATAAGAATAAACTGAGAATGGGGGACGGAAGTGTGGGGAGGGGGGGGGGGGGAGCGGGGAGAGGGGAGTTGGAGTTTGGAGTGACGTTATCGGATGCTCGTTCTTTAATCTGCCGACATTCGATAATTGCAGCCGCCGCCAAGTTAGTCACTGTCCCGTACACCACGTTTACGGAAGACTCAACATCCGGGAGACGAAAACCGAATTTGGAAACTCGTTTTTCGCTGTGGTGTTCACGTGTAAAGTCCCGAAGCGGTTTTGCTAGGCTGGTGAAATATTGGTTTTCGGATCGTCAGTTGTTTTGGCTTGGTTCAAATGGCTTTGAGCACTACTTAACATCTGTGGTCATCAGTCCCCCAGACTTAGAACTACTGAAACCTAACTAACCTAAGGACAAAATTGTTAAGGCTTTCGTGGCCAGTTGTTGACAAAGTGCCTATTGGCTTCTGTCTCGGGTTCTTCGGCCGACGTTCATCTAATGATTTTTCTGACGTTTCGCCAAATGAAATGAAATGTCCTGAGTCCTTAATGTATGTGTCGGTCTTACCCACATACATTAAGGACTCAGGACATTTCATTGAGAAGCTGAAGAAAATGAAACCTGCACCAAACGACATCTTGGTCAGCTTTGATGTTGTTTCGTTATTTACGAAAGTGTCACTCAGTGACGCTCTGGATCGGTTCCATTTTCCCGCAGGATATCAGAAAGCTCTTCCATGCATGTCTGACCACGAGCTATTACACGTGGAATGGAGATTTCTACGAACAGCTGGAAGGCGTCGCTATGGGTAGTCCTCTCAGTCCAGTGGTGGCCAACTTCTTCATGGAACAATTCGAAGCACAGCCACTGGACTCGGCGACTTGCAAACCTAAGGTGTGGTACAGGTCCGTCGATGATACTTTCGTGGTGTGGAGCCATGGTGAAGAACACCTCGGTGACTTCCTAAGACACTTGAACAGCCTCCATGTCGACATAACATTTACCATGGAAGTAGAAAAGGACAAAAAACTGCCATTTCTAGATGTGCTGGTCACAAGGGACGGTGAAACCCTGGGACGCAGCGTGTATCTAAAACCGACACACACGGACCGATACCTGCACAAGCTGTCAAACCACCACCCGAGCCAGAAAAGAGGCATTATTAGTACGCTCGTAACGAGAGCAGGACGAATATGTGAGCCGCAACACGTCAAACGAGAAATGCAACACCTGGAAACTGTCCTGAGGAGCAATGGGTACTCCAAAAATTATATTAGGAGTGTAACAGAGCCAAACACTCGGCGAAGTAAGCAACCAGAAGAAGAAATGTAGGGTACGGCCTTTCTGCCATACATTCCCAGAGTAACGGACAGAATCGGCCGTATATTGCACAAACATGGCGTAAAGACGATTTTCAAACCGACAAGGAAGATCAAAGAGTGTCTTAGGTCGGTGAAGGAGAAAAGAGACCCACTTGCAATGTCGGGAATATACCGTATACCATGCACATGCGGAAAAGTTTATGTCGGAATGACTGGACGATCCATCAACACCAGCATCAAAGAGCTTAAGCGACATTGCAGGTTGGGGCAGGTGGAGAAATCGGCCGTGGCAGAGCACGCACTGAATGAGATCCACCACGTAATAAAATTCGCCGACACGGAAGTACTGGCTGTAGAGAAGCACTATCACACGCGCTTGTTCAGAGAAGCTGTAGAAATACAAAAACACGCGAACAGTTTGAACAAGAAAGAGGAAAGCCTTAAGGTCAACGGATCCTGGCTTCCCGTACTGCAGCGAACGACCGTCGCAGGTAGCAAGAGGAGAACCGCACCGAAATTGACCGCGGAGAAGCCCTCGGACGTTGGCGCGCCAGGTGCATATACTCTGCGACCGCGAGCTCGGCTCCAGTTCACCACCGGCAATGGAGGGTAAGCATTGACAATGCCAGCCACTCGTGCTGGCGAAACGTCAGAAAAAGCATTAGATGAACGTCGGCCGAAGAACCCGAGACAGAAGCCAATAGGCAGTTTGTTAAACTAAGGACATCACACACATCCATGCCCGAGGCAGAATTCGAACCTGCGACCGTAGCAGTCGTGCGGTTACGGACTGTAGCGCCTAGAACCGCTTGGCCACCGCGGCCGGCGTTAGTTGTTTTACACACACACAACATCTCCGTAGATGATTGTTGCAGTGTCTGTGTATTTACGGGTTGCATTTTTTCATATGACTTGTCAAGCCAATGGCAGCACGGCATCTCTTGTGCCATTGCCACAAGTGTATCTGGGTGCTGAGGCAGGAGCAGTGGTAGCATTGCGAAGCTTTTTCTGCCTTAATCTGTCTATCAAGCCTTCATGGTGCTTCGACATTCCAGATGATATACCATCACGCGCCTCTGGTCTCATGCTAGCCCGTGCCTCCCATCTGTTTGTGTCGATTCCAAAGCTCTCCATAACGCGTTTACAGGAGTCCTCGAACCTCAACACAGGACGTCCTACAGGTCTTTTTGTTGTGGTTGGCAGGAGAGCCAACTCCGTGTTACTAGAGGAGGCCTAATGGCACGCGTTTTAGCTCACGCAGGCTGGCGTGAGGTCTGGAACATGACAAGCAAATTAGAATTTAGAAAAACTGACGTAGCTGGTGGAATACTTAACTTTAATCCATTAATGATGAACGTCGCTCTTGACGGTACATGATTGACAATATCAATAGTAACTGATAATGGCGCCTTGCTAGGTCGTAGCACATAACGTAGCTGAAGGCTATGCTAACTATCGTGTCGGCAAATGAGAGCGTATTTAGTCAGTAAACCATCGCTAGCAAAGGCGGCTGTACAACTGGGGCGAGTGCTAGGAAGTCTCTCTAGACCTGCCGTGTGGCGGCTCTCGGTCTGCAATCACTGATAGTGGCAACATGCGGGTCCGACGTATACTACCGGACCGCGGCCGATTTAAAGGCTACCACCTAACAAGTGTGGTGTCTGGCGGTGACACCACACTTTTGGCTATAGAGATGTCTACAAGCATCACCTCACGTGGTAATATGTCAGGATCAATACGGTGGACGTGTCCCAGCCAGGGGATTCGTCACTGCTTCAAGACAGCTGAGCTACTGTTGTAGTTAGTTTTAGATAGCACTCGGTCCTTCCAAGTGCTTCGACGATGGATCTCAGCACCGCATGTGGAAAGCATTAAGGCGACGTTCTTATTTGGCATAGGTAGTCCATGATTCCGATGCATACAAAAGGATGCTGAGGAGAAGTTTGATATACAAGAATTTTGGTGGTCAAAGAGAGTTTGTTGTTTTTCCAAACACGTGTAGAGAGTTTGCCAAAAGTTGTCGCAGCTCTTCCAATGTGAGCATCAATTTCCTTGTCAACAGACATGTTTGATTCTATAGTAGATCCAAGATAGCAGAAGTTATCTGCGACTTGCAGAGTAGTGCCATCTAGTGTGATATTCGGCTTTAAGTTAGCACCCTGAACCATAATTGCGGTCTTACTGCTGTTTACACTCATCGAGAATAGGTGGCGTGCGTGATTGAATCTTGATAGTAGCTCTTCTGCGGAGTTCGCAACAACTGCAGCATCACCAGCATACAGGAGTTCACGAGCGACTATCTCGCAGCGCTTTGTCTTACTCTTCAGAAGACTGACATTGAAAAACCTTCCATCTTTCCTAGTATGCAGATGTACTCCAACACTGCAATTCTCGAAAGCCACTTGGAGCAGACCCGAGAGGAAGATTCCAAAAAGTGTATGGCCTGTGGAAATCAGCTGTTCCAGTTTATCATTAAGTCAGCGCAGTGTCTGTTTCCCTTCAGTTAAATGCCGGAAGTAGAGGACTTCATGTTCAGTTTATCTTTTTCTCCTTCATTGAACAAAAAGTCTCTGCACCTAATTCAGCCGAAAATTTTTAAATACAATTCGTAATCTGAACCCCAAGTATGTTTCAAAATCGGTTACACGAGAGGGAAAATCGATAGTGGATCAGTAAACCCAGCAGCTAGAACCGCATTTGTAGAATCGATATTGAGTGTCTGCATGGCCAACCAGAAACGGTATAGGGAAATCGGTTTACGAAATCTGGTGTTGTGAGCCTCATGTAAATGTAGCGGAAACGAACATGTGGGCCTTACACTGAGTGAGACGTTTGGCAGAAGGCCGCGGCCTTTCCCAGCGAAATCGACTGAAAACGCAAGTTGGCGGGGAGTCGTTCGGCTTGTTTGTTTGGAAACGGTGAATCCCGGCTGGACCTGTGACGGCAGAGGGAGGGTGGAGCCGCCCCCAGCCTGGCCAATAGGCGCCGCCCTGGGGTGGGGGCGGTGAGGGTGAAGGGAGGCGCCCTGCTGAAGCTGCCGCAGCCCGTCAGTGGCCGCCCGGGAAGCGAACCGTCAACACCACGTGCCCAGCGCCCCAGCAGGTATCTCTCTCTCGCTCGCTCGCTCGCTTGTTCGCTCACTCTCTTCTTTGTCTATGTCAAGCTGCTAACTGCATCATGGTAGTCATCACTACATGTCATGTTATCCACGATGGTTCTCTTTGAACTTCGTGGTGCTTTCATCAGTTTCTGATTAGTTTGTTGCGGCCCGCAGTAACTTCCTCTCCAGTGCCACCCTACTAATCTCAACTTATTGTGGATAAATTCCAATTTCTGTTCTTCCCTGTAGTTTGTGCCCTCTACGACATGGAAGTCATTTCCTGATCTCTCAACACCCGACCTGTCGCCCTGTCGCTTCTTCTAGTTAGTGTATCGCACACATTCCTTTCCTCGGCGATTCTGCAGGGAGCCTCCTCATTTGTTATAATATCAGTCCACTTAACATTCAGCATTCGTATGGAGCACCACATCCCAAACAGCGTATGAATCACTGCCACTCAATACTGTGCACCAGGCGTACATACTTACAAATTTCTTTCTCAAATTAAGGTCCAACTTTAGTAGTAGAAGACATCTTTTAGCGAGGAATGGCGTGTGTGTCTGTGCTATTGTGCTTTTTATGTTCTTGCCTCGTCTGCCATGAGTATTTTGGACCCGACGCAGCACATTCCCCTCACTTCGTCTTCTATTCGGATTTAAATACTGCAGTGGTCTGTAGGCGATATTACTTGTTACGCGGATTAGAAATAATTAACTCGATACCATAGAAATATGCCGTTAATATCAACTAATATTTGCTTTCGCTATGATGACACATGTAGCTTGATATCAAGTTAATCCACGGAATAATCTTCGTTTATTGGACTTTTTAAAGAAGAATTTCTTTCAAATATGTAAATTGGAATACTGTGCTGTTTTTGTTTTGCCAGGTTATCTGTTAAGGAAGTTCATCCAGTTATGACATGAACGCCTTAGTTCAAATCTGTCCGTACTTGTCTTGAAACTGATACACGTGACGTTAGAAAACCGCCACCACAGGCGAAAAAATCGAGAAATAACATAGCATCGTTTTGGGTCTTCGTTGACTGAAGATGTGACATGTATAAGCCATAAGCATTTGAGCCGAAAGTATGGGAGTGGATCGTGCAAGATTCGTTGAATGCCGACCTAAAGAAAATGGGGAGAACGAATTTCTCGGCAGTGCTTGAAGTGATTTAAAATGAATAGATTCTGTGCATCGATTTAATACTGTCTACAACTTCAGATCAGAAACGAACGGCAGTCAAAGCATCGGCAGAACCCGATGGCCCAACAACAAAAATAAGCCATCATATACTGGAATGATGGTTAATGTTTTCAAAAGATATTGTTCTTGTTGGTCGCCTTACTAAGATAAAGTAATATCTGACGAACACTAAACTAGTCTTCTAGACAACCCGGATAAAAGTAAGTACTTGAGAAGGTACCTGTGAGACAAAATAAGAAAGTCATCTGTCTTCAGGGCAATAGAATAATGTGCTTCGGTATTGTGAGGAATGCGGAAGTTGAGATTCAAATCGGTGGAACATACATCCTTTTCATCCGAATTAGCACCGTCTGACTTCCACCTGTATCCATATCTAAGTAAGTTTCTTGCTCTGATACGTTTGGAGTTCAAGGAACTGTTTATGTGTCGTAGATCCATGTTTTGGAGGCTATCAAGGATTTACTTCAGGCATCGAATCTGCCCCCTCTCCGAAAAATGTGAGCCAATGTGCAGTGGGCTACTAGAAACTTCATCGAGGAATAAGTTTATTTTTAACTTAAAAATAATAGTAATTCGTTGTTGGGCTTTTTCCTTATGTTCGTGGTCATTCTCTCTGCGAAGTCCTCTTGCACCGTTTATAATACTGATCAAATAACCACGGCAGGATTTGTGTGCGATCCCTGAAGGTGCTGAATTGATTGAGAATGAAACGAAGCTGCAAAGAAACCGCATACATAGGTAATTTATATTTCATATAAGTTTTTGCGATAATCATTTGAACCTGTTCGTTGTTTCTTGTATCAGTATAGGGTGCCATCTTAGTGAAGTTTGTTATGATGAAATAAAGCTTCTTATCCCATGTGTTTTCAGATACATTTATGAGGGTCTTTTAATGTTAGTAGGTTATTTTATTTTACATCACCTGCTGATTCGCTTTATTCCGTCATCATAGGTCCAAACGTAATTTTTCACTGGTTAAGCAAACAGACTTTACTCATGTTCCTTGCTTTATTACAATATAATAAACAGTGTTACACTATTATAAGATACACCTGTTCTTAACTTGAAGGAAGGTTTGGACGCCTTAGTGTTCTATGGGACGTGCTATGCCATTGCCTTCCTCCGACCTCCGAACTGACTTAACCATTCAGTTATCACAGGACCTACAGTTAAATGTGGGCTCCCAATCACGGAGCTGTCTGCTAATTTTGACATCAACCGAGTACAGCCAGAAGTAAAGAAAACGATAAGAGACGAAAATATCCTATAACCGATTTATAGTTTGATAATTAAGCACGTAACCTTCGAGTCATTGTTGTCCTATAGACGGCATTTCTCAGTAAAGCGTATAAACTATTGTTTTGTTCAGCGACACATGCTTATATTATCAACTGTTCTATTTCATAAAGCATTTACATTGTATTCTACGAGCAAACATAATTGTTTTGGACGACGCGCAGAATCCTGGTATACCAAACATTTGACACCACCCTCGCAAGCGTTTGTGCCATAGATAAAATTCGCGATTAACATTATGATGTGGATACGTGTCAACGCAGCAAACATAGAACACTTACATAGAACTAAAAATATATTTATATGACAATACTGGCCATTTACAGGTTTTCTTTCTTTAAAAGTTACTAATTATTCTTGCTCAAGAATTCCTCTACGGTATAAAAGGAGTTCTTAAGGAGGAACACCTTTAATCCACATTTTAAAACGTTTCTGCTACCTGTCAAACGTTTTATTTCCACGGGTAGTTCGTCAAAGAGATTTACAGCTCAAATTTAATCCCCTTCTGTGCCCAAGACAGATTCATTAAACGGTAACGTACATCATTTTTCTTGGTAGTGTTGTACTACATCTCTGTTACTCTCAAATTTAAATTGATTATTGATAAGTCATTTTATAAGTGAATAAATATGCTGTGACACTGTGGTCAACATTACCAGTTGCTTAAAGAGATACCTGCAAGATGTACCTGTGTGAATTCCAAACACTATTCTAATTACCGTCTTTTGTGGACTGAATGCTTTTTGCGTAAGCGGGAGATACAAATTCTTCCTCATTTACGAACGCTGGGACGTATGCCCAGTTTTAGATGAAAAATGCGCAGTATTCATAAAAATCTTCGTCAAAGCAAAAAAAAAAAAAAAAAAAAAAAAACAGAATCTACACTCCAAAATTTCGAATTTTGCGGAAAGTGCTTTGCTTACATAAGAAAGAACTTCTGAGAGACTGAAACAAATTGTGGGTGGTGAAATTTGTTACTACTTATCAAAGCTTCGCTTCTCAGACACGACAGCGCACCGTAACAGTAACGAAAGCGTCCTATAGTAACTGTACTATCCCTCCGCCGCTGTTCGTGATGTGTTGAACGCTGACCGCTTCTAATGGACGCATTATCTAACTGACGCGTTATAACGCTAGTGCATGGTCCCCTAATCTTCAGAATCCTACTTCATGCTTCATCATACCTACGTGAATACTTCCCCTCCAGAGATGTAAGAAGTCGCTCACTTTTCTTTTCCTGTTTTATCTATACTCTCAGGTGGCGTAACTGCTTTGGAATAACAGTTTCCATGTCCTTGTATATAACAGCTATATTAATATTTTTGTTGTACACTACGGTGGTTTCCTACTTCATCCAAAGCCTGTTGCACAGGTTGTGAATTTACTCTAGTTCACTGTTAACTCGTGACAATCCTCTTCAGTTAAAAAGTGTCCACAATAATGTTAGAAATATTTCAATTAATACTGAAGACTTTTTAAACCTGATTTATAAACGTATTTACCATGTCATCCAAAGGCTCTCTATGTGATCCGATACAACTACACTCCTTTGGCAAAAACTGCAAACTAGCACCAGCGATAGAAAATGACCTTATTCTAGCATATTTATTCTGCAACCAAACGCCTAAATAAATATTCCCCCCCAGTTAGTATTTTGAAAATTTCAGAAAATAACGTTACCAAACACCCTGTGTATTACATCCTTGTCTACGTAATATATTTCCGACGATTGTAGACAGATATTCAATTTTAAACAACTATTCCATCAACAAACCTATGTTAATCTGATAAATAGGTACTTCGTGCTCATTGTATCCCGAGCCACACAGAGTAGCCGTACGGTCTGGGGCGCCTTGCCACGGTTCGCGCCGCTACCCCCGTCGGAGGTTCGAGTCCTCCCTTGGGCATGGGTCTGTGTGTTGTCCTTAGTGTAAGTTGGATTAACTTAGAGTAAATAGCGTGACGTCTGCAGTTTGGTCCCCTAGAACTTACCACTAATTTCCATCCCGAATAAAGTAGCAACATTTTGTCCCGTACAGACAAGAGTGAATGGAGCAGAAATCAGCTTCTGTGACGCGGCCTCCACACTAAACTGTTATAAAAAATATAATGGTGCCTTACATTTGTATGGCCTTGTTTAAGGTACGTGCTTGACATCTAAGATCAAAAGAACCCACGAACCCATCTAAGATCAAAAGAACCCTCGGACCAACACTATTTAGCCTGTTACGTCGGTGGATTTCTGTAGTCCGGCCTAAAGCAGTCGGCGTCTGACAGGTAGCGGAATGGACCGGGCTCCCACTGTGTTGCCACTTCTGCTGCGCCAAGGATTGCCACTGCCAGTTCTAAAGAAGGGGACTTAACAGGGCGCGAAATTTTCGAATATTTCAAGAAAAAAGTCATTGTGTGCCTAATTGAAATTTAGAACAGATTTTGACAAGCTTAGAGACACTGCAGAGATCTATACCACATGCGAATTTCAGCATTTTTACGTGATTTTTCTAGGAGACAGAGATTTCAAATATCATACATGTTAAGAGTCAAATGTTGACAAAATAAAGAAGAAACCTTATTTTGCTTATGTGTAATATACGCAATCCTATACGCATTTTTGGGAAGATACGTTGCAAAATGAGGTGAACAAATTAAATAAATTTCAAAAAAAAATTGCGTACCTCTGGCCGTAAATTAAATTAAAAGATACATTTTCCTGAAGACATATGTGTCCCAACTTTATCTGTTACAAGGACAGAAGTTGAAGCAATGAATTAAAATTTGTGGCGCAGTTGGAATTTGAACGCAGGTCTCCTCGTTACTAAGCAGGTGTGCCAGTAGCGTGGTGCTGTGGTGGTTAGCACATCTGCCTACTATGCAGGACACCTGAGTCCAAGTTTTGGCTGTAACACCAACTTCAATCCATTGTTTCAGGTTCTGTACCTATTGAAGTTAAATTAAAAAACACATATTTCTGGCATGATTAGAGGAAGTATACACTGAGGTGACGTAAGTCGTGGGTTAGCGACATGTACGTACGCAGATGGCGGTAGTATCGCATGTGTTGTTGTGGTCTTCAGTCTGGAGACTGGATTGGTGCAGCTCTCCATGCAGCTCTGCATTCTAGTATTACATACACGGTGAATAAAAAGGCAATGCATTGACAGTGCTGTCATTTGTACTGAGATAATTCATGTGAGAAAAGATTTCCGGTCTCATTATGACAGCGCGACAAGAATTAACAGAATTTGAACACAGAATGGTAGTTGGAGCTAGACGCATGGGACATTCCATTTCGGAAATCGTTAGGGAATTAAATATTTTGAGATCCACACCCAAGAGTGAGCCGAGAATGCCAAATTTCAGGCATTACCTCACACCACGGACAACACAGTGGCCGGCGGTCTTCACTTAACGACTGAGAGCAGCGGCGTTTGCGTAGAATTTTCAGTGCTAACAGACAAGCAACACTTCATGAAATATCCGCAGAAATCAATGTGGTAGGTACGACGAACGTATCCGTCAGAACACTGCAGCGAAACCTGGCGTTAGTGGGCTTTGGCAGGAGACGACCGAAGCCAGTGCCTTCGTCAACAGCACAGCATCGGCTACACCGCTTCTCGTGACCGTATCTGTTGGACCCTAATGGCCTGGAAAACGGTGGCCCGATCAGATGAGTCCTCATTTCAGTTGGTGACAGCTGATGGCAGGGTTCGAGTGGCACAGACCTCACGAAGCCGTGGACCCAAGTTCTCAATAGACACTGTGCGAGCTGGTGGTGGGTCAATAATGGTGTGATTGTGTTTACGTGGAATGGATTGGGTCCTCTGCTCCAAAAAAAAAAAAAAAAAAATCGTTCAAATGGCTCTGAGCACTATGGGACTTAACATCATAAGGTGCCGGCAGCGGTGGTCTCGCGGTTAAGGCGCTCTGTCCTGAACCGCGTGACTGCTACGGTCGCAGGTTCGAATCCTGCCTCGGTCATGGATGTGTGTGATGCCCTTAGGTTAGTTAGGTTTACGTAGTTCTAGGCTCTAGGGGACTGATGACCACAGATGTTAAGTCCCATAGTGCTCACAGCCATTTGAACCATTTGAACATCATATGTCATCAGTCCCCTACAACTTAGAACTACTTAGACCTAACTAACCTAAGGACAAGACACACATCCATGCCCGAGGCAGGATTCGAACCTGCGACCGTAGCGATCGCGCGTTACGAGACTGAAGCGCCTAGATCCGCTCGGCCGCACCGGCAGGCCCTCTGGTCCAACTGAACCGATAATTGACTGGAGATGGTTGTGTTCGGCTACCTGAAGATTATTGGCAGCCAACGATGGAATGTTTACCAACGACAATGCGCCATGTCAACGGGCCACAATTATTCACGACTGGCTTGAAGAACATTGCGGACAGTTCGAGAAAAAGATTTGGCCACGCAGGTGGCCCGACGTGATTGCCATTGAAAATTTATGGGATATAGTCGAGAGGTCAATTTGTGCACAAACTCCTGCACCGGCAACATTTTCGCAATTTTGGACGGCTTTAGAGACAGCTTGACTCAACATTTCCAACGACTCGTGGTTTCCATGCCACTCCGAGCTGCTTCAGGTTTTTAGGGGGTATCACATGACTTTTTTCACCTCAGTGTACATATGCCATAAATGATTTCCAATTTTTGTACGTCATTTTTGTAAGATAGAGACTTTATAGCTGGAAGGAAAAGATCACAAGCTGCGTAGTCGAGTTTTAACAACACAGTCTGTGGTCAGAATGCTGGACGTCTATATTAGGAAAAGGTTAAAATCCTCGAATCCTTGTGGCAGATTGTGTATCTAACGGATTTCAGGGGCGACAATGACTTTATTGTCAGTATTTGTACGATTACTGACTACATTTAAAAATTTTAATTGCTGCCACAATCTTCTCAGAAAGAGTTATAATCTTACAATAAAGTCTTAACGCTGTAAGATAATTATTAAAGTTCATAACTTTATATGTCTTGTGGCGGCTTAACTCATCGCGTCCAAATAATCCAGACTTTATACGCCCAGTAATTAGGAATTAGAGCACTTAGCGACTTGCAACAAGGTTCACACATAATTTTAAATCTTCTCTAATATTTTCTCTCTGATTCCCGCAGAAAATAATGAAGGGAATAGACTTTGTCGCTCTCTACATCTTCGCATTTCATGCAGTAAAACTTCAGCACAAAGCACAACGTTTTAGGTTATTACTTATTTAGCTCAATTAGGAACACATTTTACAGACAGCATCCGCATATAGCACTAAATGCAGCTGCAAAATTACTGCAGTGTACCACAGTAGTTCAGGAGGCGTAAAAAACTAGCTTTTCCTTAAGATGTTCAAATGTGTGTGAAATCTTACGGGACAAAGGTCATCAGTCCCTAAGCTTACACACTACTTAACCTAAATCCTCCTAGGACAAACACACACACCCATGCCCGAGGGAGGACTCGAACCTCCGCCGGCACCAGCCGCACAGTTTTCCTTAAAAGGTAGAGCAGAAAACGACGACTGAACTGTAAATATTGGTATCACGTAAAAAATAAAATTTACACCGTAATATTTACAGGAAATTTTATTGTTAATTTGCAGTTAATGGCCTTGCTTTTATAACTTACTATTACTACGATCAAGCGTATAACAAACGATCTGTCACAATGCATTCCTTGCCAAAAAGATTTTACATAACCATATAAAGGGGTTATTGTTTTTCTGATTTACCAGTTTTTGTTCTGAGTTTTTTTGTTATCTATGGATGATTAATTCGAAACTAATAAAACCGACATAATTATAGTTTTATGTACTCAAGATTTTACACGCTCAACGCGAAATACTTAACACATCGACTCATTCGTAAAATAATCAGACCTTTGAAAGCCGGCCGGAGTGGCCGAGCGGTTCTAGGCGCTTCAGTCTGGAACCGCGCTACAGGTGCGGTCGCAGGTTCGAATCTTGCCTTGGGCGTGGATGTGTGTGATGTTCTTAGGTTAGTTAGGATTAAGTAGTTCTAGGTTCTAGGGGACTGATGGCCTCAGATGTTAAGTCCCATAGTGCTCAGAGCCATTTGAGCCATTTTAAGACCTTTTAAGCTGATTTTTCTACTGGATATGAATTATTTAAGGAATTCTGGTCGTGAGGGAGAGAGGATACTAAGTACAATATATGCATTTGTTTCAGGTGATTCGCAGGAAGATGGAGCTCGTAGTGGCGTGAGAATTGTCGCGAAGAAGACTCAGATTTCGCAGCGTGAGGCTTCGAAGGTAGGGTTGGAGCTGCACTGGAGCGAGCGGTAAACAATTGTTAGGTAGCTGATAATTGTCGTCGGTTTGCGCTATATAAGTAAGCGACAGTAAGTTTGCTGTACGGGCTAGTTCACGTTTCGCAGTGAAAGAGGTTCGTAATATTTCTGTGCAGGATTCGGTAGCAGTGAAATTGGCGTCTTATCGGCAGATGCACGAGTTGGCAGCAGAGGGCGTTGCTGCGCAGTAGAGGTTTAGCGTGTGAGGCGAGGTAGCGGCAAGAGTAGCAGCGCCATGTCGAGCAGCCAGAGCGCGGGCTACCGGCTGCCGGCGTCGTCGACGTCCCCCGGCTCCTCGCAGCCGCGCAGCGGGGGCGTCGTCGAGGTGACGCGCGCCGACTCCAGCTCGTCGCCGCACCACCACCACCACCAGCACCACCAGCACCACCAGCACCAGGCGGGCCACCAGCACGGCCAGCAGCACCAGGCGGCGCACAAGCTGGCCGGCTACTTCCTGTCGCAGTCGGGCGGCCGCGACGCCTGCGACGGCAGCGACGACGAGCTGGCAGACCTGCCGTCGTGCGCGTTCGCGGCGCGCAGCGCGGCCGCCGCCGCCGCCGCCGCCGCCGCCGCTGCCGCCGCCGTCTGCTCCTCCAGCAGCTCCGCCAACGGGCCGCACCACCACCTCGGCATCCACTACCTCGGACTCGCAGGTCGGTGCCCCGTCCACGTGCCAGTAGCGACTTGTAGCCTCACCTCACAACATACGCCACTAGAGCCCCTTCTACGAGGCACGTTCGAGGTGTAAGTGTACTGCGGCCGTAACAGGCTGTGGCTTTTTTTCTTTTTTGAGTGTTGGCAACACTGAGTGGTAGTGGGGGATCCCCTGATCGTTCATACCGATCGGTGTAGTAGGCTGGTCTCGGTAGTGATGTCATTTTCGGTTCTTTATCGAAATATATTCAGTAAGCTTCTGAGACTTGTAACCTCACCTCACAACATACGCCACTAGAGCCCCTTCTACGAGGCACGTTCGAGGTGTAAGTGTACTGCGGCCGTAACAGGCTGTGGCTTTTTTTTCTTTTTTGAGTGTTGGCAACACTGAGTGGTAGTGGGGGATCCCCTGATCGTTCATACCGATCGGTGTAGTAGGCTGGTCTCAGTAGTGATGTCATTTTCGGTTCTTTATCGAAATATATTCAGTAAGCTTCTGAGACTTGTAGCCTCACCTCAGAACATTACGCCACTAGAGCCCCTTCTACGAGACACGTTCGAGGTGTAAGTGTACTGCGACCGTAACAGGCTGTGGTTTTTTTTTCTCTTTTGAGTGTTGGCAACACTGAGTGGTAGTGGGGGATCCCCTGATCGTTCATACCGATCGGTGTAGTAGGCTGGTCTCGGTAGTGATGTCATTTTCGGTTCTTTATCGAAATATATTCAGTAAGCTTCTGAGACTTGTAACCTCACCTCACAACATACGCCACTAGAGCCCCTTCTACGAGGCACGTTCGAGGTGTAAGTGTACTGCGGCCGTAACAGGCTGTGGCTTTTTTTTCTTTTTTGAGTGTTGGCAACACTGAGTGGTAGTAGGGGATCCCCTGATCGTTCATACCGATCGGTGTAGTAGGCTGGTCTCGGTAGTGATGTCATTTTCGGTTCTTTATCGAAATATATTCAGTAAGCTTCTGAGACTTGTAGCCTCACCTCAGAACATTACGCCACTAGAGCCCCTTCCACGAGACACGTTCGAGGTGTAAGTGTACTGCGACCGTAACAGGCTGTGGTTTTTTTTTCTCTTTTGAGTGTTGGCAACACTGAGTGGTAGTGGGGGATCCCCTGATCGTTCATACCGATCGGTGTAGTAGGCTGGTCTCGGTAGTGATGTCATTTTCGGTTCTTTATAGAAATATCCTATTCAGTAAGCTTCTGAGTAAGCTCTGAGTAAGCTCTGATTTATGTAGACCTATAATTTGTTATTTTAAACATATTTAGCTATTCTAGCTTTGGATTTAGTGATTGTGTTACTAAAAAATCACATGAGGACGCATCCAGTTGGAAAGTGAGTTCGTAATAGACTGTTTTCCTTTGTTAGAAATATGGTTAGGTTAGGTTGTTGCTGTGAATGATTACATAATAAAAACGATTTCGGTCGATATTCTCTCAAAATACGTGTTATTTTCATGCAAATAAGAGCTTAAAGATCATTAAATATCAAGACAACGGTTCTGCTTACGCATATTATATGAATGTGACCTGACGTTACTAGTGCCTTTGTGTACTTTTTCCCACAAATAGGTTAGTTAGTAACTATCGAAACGTGTTTGCAACTTTCAAGTAACATTGGAAAGCAATTATGTGAACCCTGATACTGGAAAACTTCCAAACTATCACACATTAATGACTTACACAGCACCGTTTGGCAAACGAAGTCAGGCTACGTTCCTGCGCTTCTATTGTTTGACGTGGCCAAGTGGTTCGAGCGCAGGCATGTGATACTTAACGTCACGAGTTCGCGCATGAGTAGACGCAATTTGTTTTTCCTCTTCATATATGCAACACGTTCTGAGACATTGTTATTCGTGTAAGTTAAGATTTTTCTGCAATATTCCTTATTACTTGCATGTAAGACCGCACTTCCTCAGTAATGGCCGGCCTGTGTGGCCGAGCGGTTGTACGCGCTTCAATGCGTAACCGTGCGACCGCTGCGGTCGCAGGTTCGAATCCTGCCTCGGGAATGGATGTGTGTGATGTCCTTAGGTTAGTTAGGTTTAAGAAGTAAGTTCTAGGGGACTGGTGTTGATTGGCTTGCGCGACACGAACCGACAACAGCGCTTTGGTTCTCTAGACCCGAACGGTATCGCTACCGAAATGCATACTGAATAACACAGAGACTCTAATTCGAGTACTAGACCGTTCGGTGCTATTGAGTACCGAAACGATCGGCACAATGGCGTAAAGATACAGAATAGGCATCCTGAGCGAGCATCGCAGCAATACGGTAATACGTAAACTCATGTTGTAGTATCCAGTTGCGTGAAAGCTGCCGCTGAAGGAATGACACCTACCGAAATTTTTTCGCAAATCAAAACGGTTTACGACGAAGGTATTATGAACTGTACGACTGTCTTTATGTGGTGTAGGGAGTGTAGTGAATCAATAACAGAGGAGTGGAAGACCTTCCATTAAACAGATGAGTTGGTGCAAAAAATTTGAAGAAAAGGTTCGCCGATTAGCAGTGGGTGAAATTACTGCGATGTTTCCACAACTCTCGAGAACTGTCTTATACGAGGCACTCAGAGGAACGCTTCGCTACCGGAACCTATGCGCAAGCTGGGTTCCAAAACAGCTGACAGAAAAGCACGAGTAAAATCGGATTAGTAGTGCCCGAGAGTTTCTTGAGAGACTCGAACTGGAAGGCGAGAATTTTCTGAGCTCTATTATAACTGGAGATAAAATGAAGGTGACTCATTACAGGCCTGAGACAAAAAGACAGTCGTCTCAGAGGCGTCATACCAATTCGAAATCTGCCAAAAAATTCAAAACCACAATTTCGGACAAAAAAAACATGGCCTCAGTGTTTTGGGAATGAAGACGCATCATTTTGGCCGAATTTCTGCCTCAGGGGGAGACGATTGTGAAACACTAAAAAATACAAGAGAGCGTTCAGAACTAAAGGTGTCACACGACAATGCCCGTCATCACACAGCCTTAGTCACCAAGGCACTCTTGCACTGATCTGGTTGGGATGTTTTGAACCCCCACCCCCCCCCCCCCCCCACCCCGCGTATTGTCCTAGCTTGGCCACCTTCAGATTATAATTTTTTCTCGCCTCCCTCAAGACACACATGAGTAGGATTAAAATTTCAGTCGACGAGCAAGTGCAGAAAAAGGCTCTGAAGTTGGGGAAGCAGCTGGTGGACATAAAGGAGCTTGTGCCACAGCTCTCTAGATGCACTGATCGGGATGGCGATAATCTGGAAACAAAGTCAACAAGTGTATCAACAATATCCAGCATATTCTTTTCAAATGTATTTTTTCTAAAAAAATATTAAATGTAGGACACTCACTTTTTGAACGTGCCTCGTACACGAGCGACTTTCTTGTCGCAATCGACTGCTCGTAGTAAGTCAGTCTAGTGCACTCACCTGGAGACCAGAAAGCAATCAGATTTTTGTAGGTTTTTGTGTTTATTGTACATGAAATTCACCAGTCAACCAAAGCAATTAAATGCACCTCTACAAAATTTCTCGTGAAAATGGACTTAGAAGTTAACCGAGGATCTTTAATACCCTTACATCAAGGTCAATGTTGCTCTGTGGTATGGGGCTCGTTGCCTCGTGGGTGATCTGGGTTTCACTCCTGACCGATAGAAATAATTTAATAAAGGAGCACGTTCTACGACTATATTTGTCAAACGTAAAATACATAAAGATGAAGAAAATTGTACTTGTAATTTTTTAAAATTTAAACGATCTTTTATAAAATATTAGTAACTAACAATTTATATTTTCAATGAAAACTGGATTTTTCTGTGCGATACTAATTAGAAATAAGAAGACTCGCATTTTTCATAAAAATGACACCTAGGTACGAAGCCACCAACAGCTTGCACAGTGCCTTGTTGACAACGTGAGTCAAAGGCTTCGTCGGGTCTGCGCCATACTCGAACCCTACCGCCAGCTCTTACGAAATGAAATCGGGACTCATCTGACGAGGCCACTGTTTTCCAGTCATCTAGAGTCCAATCGATATGTTCGCGGGTCCAGGAGAGCAGGCGATGTTGTGCTGTTAGTAAAGGCACTCGCTTCGGTCTTCTAATGCCATAGCCCATTAACGCCAAATTTCGCCGCGCCGTCCTAACGGATGTATTCATCGTATGTTCGCATTGATTTTTGCGGTTATTTCACGCAAAGCTGCTTGTCTGTTAGCATTGTCAACTCTACGCGAACACCGCTGTTCTCGGTCGTTAAGTAAAGGCCGTCGGTCACTGCGCTGTCCGTGGTCAGAGGTAATTTCCGATGTTTGGTATTCTCGGCACATTCCTGACACTGTGAATCTCGTAGTACTGAATTCCCTAACGATTTCCGAAACGGAATGTTCCGTGCGGCTATCTCCAGCTACTATTCCGTGTTCAAAGCCAATGAATTCCCGTCATGTGGCCATAATCACGTCGGAAACCTTTTCACGTGAATCACCTTGGTGCAAATGACAGCTCCGTTAATAGACTGCCATTTTTATACCTCGCGTAAGCAGTACTATCCCCATCTGTTTATGTGCATATCACTGCCATGGCTTTTATCGCCTCAGTGTACATTGTACTGTGTAAGGGTAGTATTGCGGAATAAAACGCACTTTCTGCCGAGACATAGAGAAATTCAATTCGCTGAAAAAAGTGACTGACAAAAGATCAAGGAGTGAGATGGAGTATGTAAACATATAGTACTTTGAGAAATTAAGTTGCTGACTGTGTAGGAAACGCCAAGTACCTCATTGTCCACAACGTCAGAAGAAACTGCCATAGTGTCATAACAGTAACTGATGCGTCCGAACATCAATATTGCCGCTCTCGGCCTCACATTTTCGTGCATTTGGCTGACACATTATTATTGCGCAATAAATGCTGAGTGTATGAGGATCGCTGTACACGTACAGTCGCGACACACCTGCTGATTTTTGTAATACACAGAGACAGCAGCGCGCCAAGTGGTACAGGGTTACCCGTAATACCTAGTTGATAAATGTTGCTAGTGGAATCTGCACCAAAAAATATATCTTAGAGTGCCGTTACTACATATTGTCGAAAAAGCTTTGTGAGCTATGGCAACGTCGTTGGTATTATGTGCACACACCGCTGCAGCGCATTGGCATGGGCTATAAAAATTTCGTCAGTTACTTGCTCTGGTTGGCAGAAGAGGATAGATTATGGACATGATGAATTGAGTGATATGGTTTTTATTTACGGTCAGGAACTTCAGAATTGTGCTAGTACTGCTCGTACGTATGCTGCTCGTTTACGAAAACTAGTACTCGTAGGTTTCCTGTGCGACATTGACAATCACAGCAGTGTGTGTGAATATCAGTACTGAACAGTCACTGAATCCCTTCCATGTGAAGTTTCTTCATGAGCTGAAACCATATCCTGCTTTTCAACACCGTGGTTGGTTGCTGAACCAACACGTCACAGGTAGACAAATGCTCTGTAAAGTAATGACAATGGAGGAGGCAACATTTGCCATAAATGGCATTTCAATCAACACAGTTACCTTGTTTGGGCTGACGAAGTACCACACGCCACTTTGGAGGTCCATTCCCAGATTCAGTTCTCCACCAGTGTTTTAGCAGGAATCGTTGGTGATTACCTGCTTGGACGATTACGACGTGTCGCTCGCTTGTAGTTTATTCGGACCGTTCTTCCTGGTCTACCGGAGGCAACGTGACAGAACATGTGGCTGCTTCACTGCACATTGTCAACTTGCTGTGGCTCACTATCAGAATGAACATTACCCTGGCAGGACGACTGGACGTAAAGGATCTGCTGTGTTGCCAGCACGGTCTCTAGGTCTCACGTCCTTTACCACCAGAGAGCATGTATTCTCGCAGAGATCTAACACAAATCTGTGGAACGAAGTAGTGGCTGCTGCAAATACGTTTCAGGTAATGCCTCAGATTTTCCAACGCGTGCGACGGTATTTGTGCAGAAGGACAGAGCAGTTTTCTGAATTCAGTTCAGGACGCTTTGAACAATGTTCTGTAGACGCTTTGACATCCTGTAAATACGAAATCTAATCTCTCAGTGCGAAAAATAAAATACCCTTACGACTGTTTTCATCTATTTCTAAGTATTCTCGGCAGTATATTTTAGTGACACTTTTAATTTATATGTTTGTGTGGATTCCACTAACAACGGATCACCCTCTATAGATTTCCTAAGGGCCTTGACAGGTGTGAAACAGAACATTACAGGAATGTTTGGTAACAGTTTTCTTGTAATCTAAAGCCATTTACTGAAGAATAACGTTTCCTTTTAATAATAAGAAATAGATACGAAACAGCAGAAGATATGATGAATTGTTGAAAGACGTCACACATCTACGCAGTAAGGTGAAGTTTTGTCCGCTACACTATTAAACATACCAGTTTATAAATCCGTAAAAATACTAGAAAACTTGTGTGGAATGCACCACTTACATTATTTAAAATACCAGTTAAACCACAATAGTTCTAGCTGAAGAGAAAAACTATCAAGCAGGAGTGATAATAAAATGACAAAAGCAATGAAACTCTTTCCCTAAGCAAAAGAAACCAATTCTGCAGTTGTTTTACATCAGAACAGCAAACGTCAAAATTTTGCAACACAGCCATATTTCCAAAATACAAGTAACTATGTTAAACAAATATTCATTAGTTGGAAAGACGAGCGAAGCGCAAGAATGAGTAAATCTTTAGAATTCGCGCAATATTGCTGTTTGTCGAGGAAAGTGCCAATCATTAGGATACTTAAAACTAAGATACATACGTTTCTAATGGCTGAAATATTGTGTTTACATTAGCTTGCTTTGAATGGGAGTAGCTACAATTGCATGCAATTCCTAGAGTATTTTTTCAGCAAGAAATTGTAGATAATGTCATTTCATTCATTAGCTTTGGATCTTTTCACATTTATTTTGTGATTATTGTACTAACGCTTGCTACTCAGAAACATAGTAGCTATTCCGCAAATTAGGTAGAAAAATAACAGAAAACAAATATTAAACTTATCTGACGTCAGGCGACGAATGATTTTCTTGCCGCTAGGGGCGGTAGTGTCGCGACTGCTCTTTGCTCTCATCTGTCACGAGTGGTCGTTTCCGTTTATACAGCAGCACCAAAATGACGCGTGTTGTGAGATTGGCTTCTGTGCAGTTTGCCACCTGAACGGTGGAAGGGGCTTTATGGGCGACTATCCTTTTTTCGAAGACTCGAAATACTGTAATAAAATGTAGGAACAAGAATGCTACGGTAGATTACTAATAACAAAAGCAAAGTTCATAGTGAATATTCTTGACAAAGATCGTATGGTAAATTCTCCACACCCGTGGGAAATAAAAGAAAGAAAAGGTATCGTCAAAACATTTCAAATCATCTAAATTTATTTAATCGAAAAAATATATATTTACAAACACATCAGACAATATTTAGAAGGCAGAAAACTGTGCCCTTCTTTATCCTCTGTATTTTTTTTCTTCCTACGTGTCAAATAATATCGAAAATTATTTTTTTCATTAAACAGAAATGACCTTTTCGCTATTGAAACGGTTTTCATTGAAAACGTTGATCAAATTTACGTTCTTGTTTATGGACAGTGTGGACTTTTTCCTTGCCAGGTACTCTGAAACGTAAATACCTTTTTGTTTTCAGATATTTCCTCTCTCTTGTGAAAAAATACTAGCACGAAAAATACCAGGCTGTGAGCAACCTTCACTATGTGTCACGAAAACATAGCCAACAACAGAATAAAGATTGCTATGGCACAAAATCCTTTACTTTGACAGAAGGTGGAGTCGGCAAGAATAGGTTAACTTCCTATATTAGCAAGCTAAGCCACAGTCTACCATCTCTGGGCATGCGCAGTCAGCAGCATACTCAAGATGTCGGAACTCCACACACGTCACAGTCTATTGACCACTGACGCCACTAATCCATTCGCGATGTGGTTGGCTGCTGATCTGCTGATTTACGAGCAAGCGCATCACGCTCACCAACAATGAGTAGACGATTTTGGTCATAAAGAGTAAAACCAGCTTTACAGTGAGGTGAGTGATGTCTGTCGCAGAGACCGCTCGCGTACGGTCTGCTTTCTCATACTCAACATCTTGCAAACATTAGATGAGGGAGAACAGTTGGATTCGGTCTTCCTAGATTTTCGAAAGACGTTCCACACTGTGCAACATGGTCGACTACTAACCAACTTACAACTACACAGAGTAACTTCGCGCATATGCGATTGGATTCATGAATGTATGGCTAATCCAGTACCTTATGCTGCAAGGCGAATGTTGCACAAAAATGAAAGTGATATCGGGCGCGCCCCAACGAAGCGTAATGGGACCTCTAATGTTTTGAATACACAAACGATTTATCGGATAAGATCAGTAGCACTCCAACATTGTTCCCTGGCTTTGATGATGTTTACAGGAAGATGTCGTCGCTGGGAGATCGTAAGAAATCTCAGAAAAACATAGATAAATTTTTCACTTGGTGTAAAGAATGACAGGCGATTTGAACGTGAATAAACTTAAGATAATATTATAACAAAAAGTAATAACTTCATCAGGCAGGAATGGCAACATGTATGGAACCAATTCAATGACAACGTACTAGGATAGTAACAGGTCGGTTTAGCTCATACGGAAGTGTAACAGAAGTGCTCGAGAAATTTAAGAGGGGATTCTTCAAAGAAATACGACGTAGCTATCACGAAACCCTGCTCGGTTCATTTAGAGTACTTGTGTTTGAAGAAGACTTTGCGGCCATTACGGATTATCCAGCCGCCGTCGTATATTGTATCTCGCGTAGCGATGAAAATAAGATAAGAAGTGCGAGGACACATACAATGTCTATACCTCTGCATACTCCTAGTGACTGCCATTGTTCTCCACTAAACAGATTTTCTTCCAAAATGCTATTTTCAATTCCTAATCTGTCCGATTTGGGCGTAAATAGCACGTAGAACACGTATGCTTTCTCTCAGCCATAGTACACGATGTGCCACAGTTCTAACGTAACAGAAAAATAAAGATTAGTGACAGCAAAATGGTTCAAATGGCTCTGAGCGCTATGAGACGTAAAATCTGAGGTCGTCAGTCCCCTAGACTTAGAACTACTTAAACCTGACTAACCTAAGGACATCACACGCATCCATGCCCGAGGCAGGATTCGAACCTGCGACCGCAGCAGCAGTGTGGTTCCGGACTGAAGCGCCTAGATCAGCTCAGCCACAGTAGCCGGCCCTTAGTGACAGCAGACGGTTGCCGGAAGTAATTCTGTACGATTTTCAGTATCTGTCACTTCAAAACCTCTTGATTAATAGTAGCAATTTTCGTCTCTGTTTTAGATATCGGCATGGAAAAATTAACGATACTGCATGCTACTCAGTTTCAGTGGTTGTCGAATGCTGTTGCCCATCTGTCAACCACACACTTCGCTCTCGACATGTCACGTAACCTTCCTCAGTAGATGAGTTATTTTTTATCTTTAACTACAAATCAGTTTTTCTCGAAAGTGATAACCTTTTTACTCTTTTACTAGCTTTAATTCTGATTCAGCTTTAGTATCTATCAACTTCTTTCCGTAAATACATATTTACGTATAAAGTTCCCAAAAGCTGTGGCTGAGATTCGTCAAAGAGGAGAGAGATATCAGAGAACACGTACCTTGGGATGACGTAGCCTCGCTGGTGTTGCAATAAAATCTGCGACCGCCGCTACAGCAAGACAAAATGGACGATCTTGGTAACGTCGTACCTCCCATATTTAAAAACAAATTAAAATTCGGCGTTATGGATTTCACGCTCTAAGTGCACCGTTCTACAATTTGCGATGTGCTGAAAGTCTCAACAGCGACGGGACGGACGCTACAATAGACGGTTAATAAAGTTAACAGTACATTCCCGTTCCAAGTTTATTTCATCAGAGCGTGAAAATTTATTTTATTCCACACAAACAACGGACAAAATGTTAGAATGGGCTGTACAGTCGGTTCGCTTCCGTCTATTTAAACTTAAGTCCATTGTTTTAAATCTTAATCTCTTCTTAACTCGTCCGAGAAGAACAAATCATAGTTCGATACACTGCAGCATCCAGTTACCACAGTTCACAGTTCTTATAAGAAATTCTCACTTATTAAACTTCCGTATTCCACGATTCATGACCGTAATCTTTTAACAACCTTCGTGTTTAACAAAGCAACAAGCTCCATTTAAGTAACACTGCGACGTACAAAACTACTATTTGACAGACTTCACGCCGTCTTCACATATCGAAGTACAACCAAAAGGATCTCTGAATAACCACATCCGAAATTCCTCACAGACCAAGCCCTAATTCGTCACCAAAATACTTCACTGTAAAAATCTCTACACATTGCGTCTGCAACACCTGAGCGTCTTCTTGCCAATACGGCTATTCACATTCTCTTGTTTCGGTAACATGAACTCCTTTGTCTTGACGAAATTTGACATAGATAAAACATATCTCTAACTGGATCATTGCATCATGTTAGATACAGAATAACATTTTCAGTTCATATTATAATTACAGCGTAAAGAATATTTACTCATGTAACAAACAGAGCCTAGTTACACAGTTTGTCAACATCATCAACATAAGCGAAATACTTGAATGGTATAAGAAAGAAAATCGATTATATTAGTAAGATGTACCCTCTGCCACAGTGGCTTACGAAGTACAGACGTAAATATAGATGTAGATCTAAAAGGACTGCGTTACTTATGCTGTGAACAGGCACAGCGCATTTTTGTTCTTACCAGCGCATTAAACGGTCTGACGGTGGACATGTCATGCAGCGACCACACTGCACCAGCGCCAGGACAGATCGCAGCAGATTGGATGGACGTCAGTTGGTGCCAATACTATGGCCTGACCTATCAACATTGACCTATTTACCACATTAACAAAATGGTTCAAATGGCTGTGAGCACTATGGGACTTAACTGCTGTGGTCATCAGTGCCCTAAGAACTACTTAAACCTAACTAACCTAAGGACGTCATACACATCCATGCCCGAGGCAGCATTCGAACCTTCGACCGTAGCGGTCGCGCGGTTCCAGACTGTAGCGCCTAGAACCGCTCGGCCACTCCGGCCCGCTTACCACATTAACATTGAGACGGCTGTGAGCGGGGTACTTCGTCTCACCACAGCCCTCGCGTAGGGCGCATAATCCAGCAATCCAAAAAATTTCGAGGCTGGACTAATAAAAAATTGAGAAAAATTAAGATGGTAGGTTTAATGCTTCATGTGTTCTACATAATCGGACATAACGTGGGTACAACGCACAGAACGTTCATACGAGCAGGTGAAACCGTCAGAAAAGTTCTTCTGTGGGGTGGTGTTCAGCTCACGCCTTACACTGTCTTGAACGTCGGTTATGTCGACAAAGTGTTGAGCCTTCATGTGAATTTCTACACTTTGTCGTTTTCTTGTAGATTCGTATTGATAACACCGAGTTTCGCCACCCTTGATGATTTTTGACACAAGAGAATTATCCGCGTTCTGCATTTCAATCCAGTTACGTCAGGTGTCTGCACATCGATGTTTTTGTTCTGGCGACTGAAGAGAATCGTTCAACGTGACAGAAGTGCGACCTTTCCGCAAATTGATGCAGATTTCAAGGCTGGGCCACCAACAAGTGTCAGCGTGCAAACAATTCAACCATACATTATCGATATGGGCTTTCGCAGCCAGAGGCCCATTCGTGTACCCTTGATGGCTGCACGTCACAAAGTTGTACGCCCCGCCTGGGTCCGTCAACGCCGCCATTGGATTTTTGATGACTGGAAACATATTACTTGTTCGGGCGAGTCTCGTTTCATATCGATCGGGGCCGGCCACTGTTGCCGAGCAGTTCTAGGTGCTTCAATCTAGAACCGCGATGCTGCTACGGTCGCAGGTTCGAATACTGCCTCGGGCATGGATGTGTGTTATGTCCTTAGGTTAATTAGGTTTAAGTAGTTCTAAGTCTAGGGAACTGATGACATCAGATGTTAAGTCCCATAGTACTTAGAGCCATTTGAACCATTTTAATATCGAGCGTTTGGATGTGTACAGGTATGGAGACACCTCTTGAATCCATGGACCCTGCATGCCAGCAGGGGATTTTTCAGTCTGGTGGAGGCTCTGTAATGGTGCAGGGCGTGTGCAGTTTGTATACGACTCTGACGGGTGACATGTACGTAAGCATCCTGTCTGCATCCATTCATGTCCATTGTGCGTTTCAATGAACTTGGGCAGTTCCAGCAGGAGAATACGGCACCCCACACGCCCAAAACTGCTAAAGAGTCGCTCCAGGAATACTCTTGTGACTTTAAACACTTCCACAGCCCGCCAAACTCCCCAGACGTGAACATTATTGATCATAACTGGGATGCCTTGCGACGTGCTGCTCAGAAGAGATCCTCACCCTCTCGCACTCTTACAGATTTATTGACAGCCCTGCAGGATTCATGGCTTCAGTTCCGCCCCGCACTACTTTAGACATTAGGCGAGCCCTTCTGCGTGCTCGCGCCGTGCCGGCGTGGCTGAGCGGTTCTAGGCGCTTCGGTCTGGAACCGCGCGACCGCTACGGTGCAGGTTCGAAACCTGCCTCGGACGTGGATGTGTGCACTGTCCTTAGGTAAGTTAGGTTTAAGGACTTCTAAGTCTAGGGAACTCATGACCTCAGAAGGTAAGTCCCACAGTGCTCACAGCCATTTGAACCATTTTGCGTGCTCGAGGGGGGGTGGGGGGGGGGGGGGGGAGGGCTACACGCTATGAAGCACGTGTTCCAGTTTCTTTGGCTCTTCAGTGTAATATATGAAGATGTATAGAATAAGACATATTTATCACATTTACAATAAAGAATAGGAGAAATTCTAAGTAGCACATCCGCATTATAGTGCCACACATTCACGATATTTTTAGTAACGTTGCTGTCATTATGTCTGTTAACGTTTATTATGGCAATTTAGTGAATATAGCAAAGGATTTGGAAGAGGAGTTGAACGGAATGGACAGGGTCTTGAAGGGAGGATATAAAATGAACATCAACAAAAGCAAAACGAGGATAATGGAATGTAGTCGAATTAAGTCGGGCGATACTGCGGGAATTAGATTAGGAAATGAGACACATAAAGTAGTAAAGGAGTTTTGCTATTTGGGGAGCAAAGTAACTGATGATGGTCGAAGTGAGGATATAAAATGTAGACTGGCAATGGCAAGAAAAGCGTTTCTCAAGAAGAGAAATTTGTTAACATCGAGTATACATTTAAGTGTCAGGAAGTCGATCCTCAAAGAATTTGTATGGAGCGTAGCCATGTATGGAAGTGAAACATGGACGATAAATAGTTTAGACAAGAAGAGAATAGAAGCTTTCGAAACGTAGTGCTACAGAAGAATGCTGAAGATCAGATGGGTACATCACGTAACTAATGAGGAAGTATTGAATAGGATTGGGGAGAAGAGGTTTTTGTGGCACAACTTGACAAGAAGAAGGGATCGGTTGGTAGGACATGTTCTGAGGCATCACGGGGATCACAAATTTAGCATTGGAGGGCAGCGTGGAGGGTAAAAATCGTAGAGGGAGACCGAGAGATGAGTACACTAAGCAGATTGAGAAGGATGTAGGTTGCAGTAGGTACTGGGAGATGAAGAAGCTTGCACAGGATAGAGTAGCATGGAGAGCTGCATCAGACCAGTCTCAGGACTGAAGACCACCGCAACAACAACACGGGGAACTGACGAGGGAGTGACGTGAGCCGGTCGCCGGCTGCCCCCGCTGCCTGGTAGCAGGTAGCGGGTGGCAGGTGTCGCCCCGCGTCCCCCCTCGCTGCCGCCACCCGCAGCACGCGCGGCAGATGGGCCCCGCCAGTGGCACTGCAGCTGCAAACTGCACGCACTGTTCCGAGTAACTCGACACCCACGATGGGGGATCCCGTTATTACTGATGTAATGTCTTTGTAGCCTTGCTGCGCTCACCATACAAAATACAAGCTACCCCCCCCCCCCCCCAAGATAGCATACTTGTCGCTTTTTAGTGCTGTAGATGACGTAGAAACGGTACTAGGCGGAAATGTGACCCCCCCCCCCCCCCAACACCGACGTACGTTACGGCAGTGAAGTGTCGTGTGTGCGCCAGTCACTTGTAAGGAAGCAGCGCAGTAAGATCGCCAGACGTGGAGACGTGATACACTACTGGCCATTAAAATTGCCACACCACGAAGATGACGTGCTACAGACGAGAAATTTAACCGACAGGAAGCAGATGTTGTGATATGCAAAGGATTAGCTTTCCAGAGCATTCACACAAGGTTGGCGCCGGTGGCGACACCTACAACGTGCTGACATGAGGAAAGTTCCCAAACGATTTCTCATACATAAACACCAGTTGACCGGCCTTGCCTGGTGAAACGTTGTTGTGATGCCTCGTGTAAGGAGGAGAAATGCGTACCATCACGTTTCCGACTTTGATAAAGGTCGGATTGTAGGCTATCGCGATTGCAGTTAATCGTATCGCGACATTGCTGCTCGCGTTGGTCGAGATCCAATGACTGTTAGCAGAATATGGAATCTGTGGGTTCAGGAGGGTAATACGGAACGCCGCGCTTGATCCCAACTGCCTCGTATCACTAGCAGTCGAGATGACAGGCATCCTATCACCTGGCGTGATTGTATCGAGTGCCATTGGTTACACGTCTCGGTCACCTCTTGTTCGCACTGGCGACACTTTGAACAGTGGACGTTACATTTCAGATGTGTTACGACCCGTGGCTCATTCCATCCCTGCAAGCCGGCCGGAGTGGCTGAGCGGTTCTAGGCGCTACAGTCTGGAACCGCGCTACCCCTACGGTCGCAGGTTCGAATCCTGCCTCGGGCATGGATGTGTGTGATGTCTTTAGGTTAGTTAGTTTTAAGTAGTTCTAAGTTCTAGGGGACTGATGACTTCAGACGTTAAGTCCCATAGTGCTCAGAGCCATTTGAACGAACCATCCCAGTGAATCCCTACATTTCAGCAGGATAATGCACGACCGCATGCTGCAGGTCCTGTACGGGTCTTTCTGGATACAGAAAATGTTCGACTGCTGCCCTGGCCAGCACATTCTCCAGATCTCTGCCAATTGAAAAATGCCTGGTCAATGGTGGCCGAGCAACTGACTCGTCACAATACGTCAGTCACTACTCATGATGAACTGCGGTATTGTGTTGAAGCTGCATAGGGAGCTGTACCTGTACACGCCATCCAAGCTCTGTTTGACTCAATGCCCAGGCGTATCAAGGCCGTTATTTCGGCCAGAGGTGGTTTTTCTGGGTACTGGTATCTCAGGATCTATATACTCAAATTGCATGAAAATGTAATCACTTGTCAGTTCTAGTATAGTATATTTGTCCAATGAATATCCGTTTATGATCTGCATTTCTTTTTGGTGTAGCAATGTTAATGGCCAGTAGTGTAGAAAGGCTGGAAGGAGCTACTGCGTTTGATCGTGGCCATGTACATATCCTGATTGAAGTTTCTCCACTTGTTGGTGTTCTACGCGGACTATTCAACGCAGCAATCGTGAAAGTTTTTGCTCCAGAGCCAATACCGAGTGTCGGGAGGCACCTCGGGACCCATATGTACAAGTCTTATTATTACCAACTAATTTGATTTATATTCTATGCATCCACAGCTGTTGAAAAGCTTGATGTTACGAAGAAATCAACTAACAGCTGGTACATTGTTATTATTAATTGAATAATGGAAACTGGAAAGGTTCCAAGTGCCACATCTCAGATTTGTTGGAAGAATCAAATCACATCAAACTGAGACGGTATTCTGATACTACGGAATTATGTTTCCGACTCCATAACTGCAAATTAGAAAATGAATAATTTATTAAGAACTTTTTTATCTGGTTTTGGTTTCAAATGGCATTGATACACAGGCATAGGTTTTATTTCTGGTAATACGAGTACAGGAATATAGCAGTAGTATTTTAACTACTAGAACTGTAGTCAACAAACTGCATTCCACATTTGTTTTGGAAATTTGTGGTAAGATCCTAAGGGACCAAACTGTTGAGGTGATCGGTCCCGAAGCTTACACACTACTTAACCTCGGTTAAACTATCTTACGCTAAGGACAACACACACACGTGACCGAGGGAAGCCTCGAACCCCGACGGGAGGAGCCGCGCGAACCGTAACAAGACGCCTGAGACATCGCTGCTACCCCGCGCGGATCACATTTATTTTATGATTTTTACAAAAGAATAACACAATTAAATTCAAGAAGAACTCTCTCAGGATCGAGGCCCGTTTCTTAAGTTTACTTTAAAACTCCCTGTGCTGAGGAAGAAATGGTGACATTTTTCTCCCTGTTTTGCAACTGATAAACATGGCTGCTCTTTCAGATGAACTACGACATGGCATACATCTGCCACAGTCTATCCTCTTTTACATACATTGACATTTTTGCATTCTTGTCTTTAGAGTAAGGATTTTTATGTAGCTGTTTCAGGTAGATGAGTACGGAACGCTTTGGTGATTTTGCATTTGGAAATCTATACGTCTGCGGAGGCAACAATGTTTCAGCTGCACCTTTAAAATCAAACAAGTCAGTCGTCTGCACTGGAATTGCAGGAAAAGGATACATAGATATAGCTTATTCAACAGTCTTGTGTAAATCTTTAGCAACAAAGGCCGTGTTTACATTTCTTCTTTTCTCTACAGTTGCCAAATATCTGTCGTAGGTCAGAAAACGGTGCCCACTCACCAGAAACTTGTGTGTTATCTTTTTAAAGCATTCTGGGCTAAATGGAGGCAGCCTTGACGCGTGGCACTTGGGTGAACAAATGAACACTGACTGGCCTGGGACACATAACAAACCACAGTACCACAATCACACTGTGTTTTGGTGAGGTGAAAAACGTTTTACTACGTTATTTGTGGAAAATACTTGTTATGGTTACGTATGCATCACAAAACCTCAGTATGATGCGAGGAATGGAAGTGCATGCCACACGAAAACGTAAGTAAAAACGAATATAGGCGCGAAAACATCGCGACAAACTAAATTATATTCTAGCAGATAGTTTAACACCCAACAAAAGCTTTCTTATCAACATCGTTTGGTTGCAGATGACAAGCTACCTGTTGTAATTAACACACAAGTGATCCAGAAAATTCATGCACGACAAATGTAAAAGTATTTACAAAAGGAATCGATCTGTTATTTTAACTAAAGATACGCATAATTTTATAATCATATAACAAAAATGTTGATATTGCAGAATAAATAAAAACGAAAACCCACTGATGATGGCACAGTGGTGCCGAAACATGCTTAGGTACTGAGAAGAAACGGTGTTTTGCATAACTGGCGGACCTCACATCCAATAAATTTGGTATGTTTCGGCCCCACAATAGAAGCGCCCAAGTACTAATAACTGAAAGTCGGTACCATTCGGAACACTGTGTTGACTGTTCTGTGTTTCAGATTGCTGCCACGCTCAGTGACCCGAGAACTGTGCTGCTGTAATTGCCTGACGAACTGTTGTCGTGTTGTCTGTGTGAGCGGCTGATTACTGATTAATAGCAGAAATTGCACTTATATTTAAATGCGTTATGCAGCATGACAGACGATCACAAATTTTGCTAACTGTTTTAAATGTAATTTTTCTTATACTCATTGCATTGTGTTACAGTAACCAAAATTTAATTTCATATTCCTCGCCACAATTACAGTAATTATCGCTTTAGATCACTGTCTATCTAATTAAAGAATCCATATAACTTCCGTGTCGAAATCGGTACCAAAGCAGAAGGTCGGTACGAGTCCCGCACGACCCTGAGTTAGAAAGACAGTCAAACTTTCCCTCTCTCAAATCCTGCGCTACTTACCCATCTGCCCGAGAGATAAGCGGCCAGATTTATTTCGCTCAGACCGATTTCACCAATGTCAATTAAAGTTAAGCACATCTAAATATTACTGTCCCTGTACGTACGCTGAATATCCCGTATAGAGCCCCCGTACGCACGCCGAAGTGCAACAAAACGACGTGGCATGCACTCGAGTAATATCTGAAATAGTTCTGGAGGGAATTTACTCCATGAATCCTGCAGGGCTGTCCATAAACCGAAGGGGTGGAGATCTCTTCTGAACAGCGCGTTGCAAGGCATCTCAGATATACTCAATAATGGTCGTGTATGGGGAGCTTGGTGGCCAACGGAAGTGTTTAAACTCAGAAGAGTGTTCCTGGAGCGACTCTAGCAATTCTGGACGTGTGTGGAGCCTCATTGTCCTGCTGGAATTACCCAAGCCCGTCGGAATGCACAATGGACACGAACGGATGCAGGTGACCGGACAGGAAGCATACGTACATGTCACCTATCAGAGTCGTATCCAGACGTATAAGGGGTCGCATATTACTCCAACTGCACACGCCCCACAGTATTACAGAGTCTCCACCGCCTTGAACAGTTCCCTGCTGACATGTAGGGTCCATGGATTCTTGAGGTTGTCTCCATACCGATACACGTCCATCCGCTCGATACAATTTGAAAGGAGACTCCTCCGACCAGACAACGTGTTTTCAGTCATCAGCAGTCCATTGTCGGTGTTGACGGTCCCAGGTGAGGCGTAAACCTTTGTGTCATGCAGTCATCAAGGTTACGCGAGTGAGCCTTCGACTCCGAAAGCCCATATCGATGATGTTTCGTTGAATGGTTCGCACGCTGACACTTGTTGACGCCCTAGCATTGAAATCTGCAGCAATTTGCGGACTGGTTGCACTTCTGTCACGTTGAACGATTCTCTTCAGTCGTCGTTGGTCCCGTTCTTGCAGGATCTTTTTTCCGGCCGCAGCGATGTCGGAGATTTGATTTATAACACTACGTTCAAACTCACTTAAATCTTGATAACCTGCTATTGTAGCAGCAGTAACCGATCTAACAACAGTGCCAGACAGTTGTTGTCTTATACAGGCGTTGCCGACGGCAGTGCCGTATTCTGTTTACGTATCTCTGTATTTGAATACGCATGCGTATATCAATTTTTTTGGCTCTCCAGTGTAATTTTGTTTTTTGCTGTGCCCGAAAACTACACTCTTAAGAAGCTCTTGACGTTAGTTGAGGTTCTTGGATTCGTCTGTTAGTTGCTCAATGCATATTATTATAAAATACGGCTGATAACCGCGGGCAGCACGAATAGCCGATATGGGTCGCATGCTGCCCGCTGTTCTACGACCACTGGCCCTGCGTATCGAGAAGGAACAGAACACCGCTCGCAGGCGTGTAGGAACAGCGGTCGTAAAGTGTTCCTAACCGACAGGGGCCAGAGGCAAGTGTCACGCCTCGTCCAAGGCACTCGGCTTGAAACCCGACAGGAAGGGCTACTGTCCATCACAACCAGTTACCGAGCGAACGTTCTGAAGAGAACTGCATACAGTGGACATTTGGAGGCGGGCACTTCGCTAGATGCCATTGCTCATACCGACCCGTAAAGTTGCACATCTTCAGCGGACCAAAGAACACAGAACCTGAAGACTAGTTGACTGGGGGCACCTAGTGTGGTCCGACAAGCCGCTATTATCCTTTTGTCAAAGAAGGCAACGGGTCGAGTACACCGGCGGCCCAGTGAGGCCTGTACGGAGTGTAATTCTGGCTGGATGCGATTTTGCGATATTTCGGGCTTTTTTTCGTAAACGTGAATCACGATGTTCATTTCAACGTTCCTGGCGTCCGAGTGATGCCTAGTCTTCTCGGTGTTCATGATGAGTAAGCTGGCAACACTCCTTCTGCCAAGGTGATAACAGCCGTGTTCACAGGGCAGCAAAAATGCATTTCCGGTTTGACAGTCACACGCCCATCCTATCGCATCTCGACTAGACCGCAAAATCATCAGATGTTACTGCCATAGAAAATGTCTGCAATTACTTGCAAGAGCGGATAAAACGCACCGGTCAACATCCCAGCAATCTGGTAGACTTACAGGGTTCAATAGTCAACGAGTAGCTTCAATTGGGTATGGTATAATTGAAGAAACTTGTGGACCGTCTTCCTCGTCGAAACGAAGCTATTATCAACTCCTGAAGCTATGTGAGACGCTATTAGAGTGGCGTATCTGGGGGATGGGGGAAAAGGGGGAACTAACTTTTGGACGAATATGCTTACATTACAATTCTAAATCTCAAGACGTGAAAAAAAATTTGCTTCACCCTCGTGACTAGTATAATTGCTTTTTTTCAGGACCTCTTTCTTAATATCATTTTAATCACGGGAAATCACTAAGTGAAGGAACATTAACGTCATTCACCTTTATACTGCCCTGTGGGGCGGCGGCGCCCTCTTTTACAAAATGGTTCAAATGGCTCTGAGCACTATGGGACTTAACTTCTAAGATCATCAGTCCCCTAGAACTTAGAACTACTTAAACCTAACTAACCTACGGACATCACAGACATCCATGCCCGAGGCAGGATTCGAACCTGCCACCGTAGCGATCGCGCGGTTCCAGACTGAAGCGCCTAGAACCGCTCTGCCACTTCGGCCGGGCCGTCTTTTACAAGAGCCTGAAAACTATTTACGTGGTCAGACGGAAAGCGATGGAGAACATACTGACCCAAGTTTCCAGTCTGCAAGTCTAAATTCTTGTCTTGCCCACTGAAAGACATATTTCTATTCTCTATTTATTCAGCGGGATCAGGAACTATGATTATAAATGAAGATTTTGAGTTCCATAAACTTTCACATGCACAACACAGTAATATTCCTGATGATAATGCTAATAATAAATATGATATCTCTATCATAAACAGCACTATGAGCAGTTCAGCGGCGGCCTCTACGGTAAGTTCCCATTAAATGGTCTTTGCCCTGACTTCTGATAGTCAAAGTTAATTGCTCGCCAGAAAAGTGGAAAATAAAGTCACCACTTGCCACGCGGTTTTTTAACATGGCGAGCGGAGCACAAACAGTTACTTCAGCGAAATTTAAGCGATCCAGGACGCTGTACAATCCTCGCGAGTTCCCATCCTACTTACACTGTAAATATGCGTTTAGTTGCAGCCTGGCTGTGACGTCACCGGAGGCCGCTCGTAAGCCGGCGTTTGACTAACGCGGACCGTGCAGTAGCTGGGTGCGACGTGAAGTCGCTGCCTCTCAGGCCGTATTTATACACTTGGCGCAGCGGACGGCCAAGAGAGCACCTGCCGTCGTCCGCTCTATGTCCCGGTAGTAGCCTCAAAATGGCCGCTTTTATAACACTCTTGTGTATTAATTTAGAATCTTCGTAATTTTTGTATGAATGGATTTAAGTAGTCTTTAATCACAGAAAAAGTTTTAGCTCACCTACATGTAAACGTTGACGTCTAGAATTTTTAGATCGGAACCTACAGTAGAACACGAACTCTGAGCTATATATTTAAGTGACCTTGTATTGTTTGGCATGTGCATCAAAGTCTGGCTCTGTTATTGAGTGGGTTTCGTAAGGTGCTATAATCAAAAATTTCTATCATTAATGTAAATTATACTTAATCTATTACAAATAGCGACATTTTTGTTCCAAATTTAGCTTTCAGTAAAACTCGAAAACTTTTGGAGGTAGCTTAATGGTGTCACATACTTAGGGTTTTATATCAAACTGACGCTTCATTCGAATTTTCATGTTTCTAAGTCAAATACCTCGATTTTTCGTAAAATCTCTGATTTTGAGCAAAATATTGCTCCGATCATGTTGAAACTTGTAACAAGTGATTTTAACATACATTTTCAGATTCTGACCGATTTTTGACTTTCCAGCTTTATTATTTAGCGCCACTTATTTTTTGTTAAAACATTTAAACCAACCGGAAGTACTGTTGCAATGTCGTATTTAATTTTTGGGGTCCTGCAGTTTTATATTACACTGCTCTGAAAAACTCTAGGACGATATAGATAAAGTAAGTGGCATGGCGTGAGATGAGCGTGACTGTAGTTCCGAATGAGGCGGTCCCCACAGTACGAGGCACTTAAAGGAACGGGAAAGGACTCTTTGTGTGTGTGTGTGTGTGTGTGTGTGTGTGTGTGTGTGTGTGTGTGTGTGTGTGTGTGTGACTCAGTGAGCGGTTATGGTGTACCGCGATAGTGTCCTTCCTACAACATGCCCGGAGACAAGATTTGGATGACCAACCGGGGAAGACTCAGTGGGAAACTGGAAGAGGGACGAGGTGTGGCGACTGTAGCCCTGGAGTTTGGTATTGCTCACAACATTGTCCCACGTGCGTGGGGAGCCCTCCAAACCACAGGCACTACTACCCGAAGAAGGGTAGACGCTCGAACACGTTCGACTGCAACAGAATATTAACTGCAACAGCACAGAAGGAATGCAAGTCAAACAGCGGGTGCAATCGCAACAACATTTAATAGCACTGCAAGGCCCGTAATCTCACGCTCGACAGTGGCACGGCGATAACGTGGGGATGATGGTTCAAATGGCTCTGAGCACTATGGGACTTAACATCTGAGGTCATCAGTCCCCTAGAACTTAGAACTACTTGTACGTATCTAACCTAAGGACATCACACACATCCATGCCCGAGGCAGGATTCGAACTGGCGACCGTAGCAGCCGCGCGGTTCCAGACTGTAGCGCCCTGAACCACTCGGCCACCCCGGCTGGCTGGGGATAATGTCTTTGCCCTGTGACCAGTACGTTGTGTTGCGTTCACAGCCAGACATCGGCGGCACCGTTTACGTTGGAGCCGAGAGCACGGCCACTGGGCTAACGAGTAGTGGCGCCGTGTGCTCTCGTCGGATGAGAGCAGATTCAGTCCGGGTAGCGTTCCACGTAATGAGCTAAGGAATATTGTCCAACGTGGTCGTTTGTGTGGTCCACATGTTACGGCGGCGTAACGTAGCACGGGTGTACTGAGCCCCAAGTCGTCGGATACGGGCCACTCACCGGCCAGCAGTTTCGCGCCGCTGTAACTCCCCACGGGTCTCTTTTCAGGGGTGCTTAAGACCGTGACGTCACTGTTGTGGACGCCAGTGCGGGAGTTCACTGGTGCAGTCGGAGGTATCCGTCGGAACGAAATACGACGCGTGGACTGCCCTGCCCGTACCCCGTCTAAGCTCCACGAGGCACGCGTCGATTGCGTTGCAGAGACGTACTGCAGCACGACCACACTCACCGAAGACCGTCCGGCGGCTGTCTACTGTGCTGGTGGAGGAATGGAACGCCGTACCACAACAACTCCTTACCAGCTTACCAGCCTTGCTGTCAGCGTAGGAGCAGGGTGCAGGGAATGGATTGCCTTCCACAGTGATCAAACACCCTATTCAGACCCGTGTCCCACCTTTTGTAATGTCCACGGGCCGTCATAAATCGCGGCGACTTGACTGAAATTATTGTCTCTGAATAAAACTGTCATTTCTCTTCCCCTCATTGTGTACTCTTTCAGTTACCTTCTGTACTATACTGTATGGTCCAAGTTTCACCGAGCTATGTTACGTGGCAGTGACACGTCATGTCAAACAAATAACTTTATAGATTCGGCAACTGCAGCTAAAGAACTTGTGCATAATGCAAAGGACAATCAAACAGTTTAAAATATAACATGGTAAAACAGTCTATATTAAACTGAGTGCAAGTTCAAATCTGCATGAGCTGTTTATTATGTTTACCCCTGTTTGACGACCGGTCTCATACCCTGGAGGTACACTCCTGGAAATGGAAAAAAGAACACATTGACACCGGTGTGTCAGACCCACCATACTTGCTCCGGACACTGCGAGAGAGCTGTACAAGCAACGATCACACGCACGGCACAGCGGACACACCAGGAACCGCGGTGTTGGCCGTCGAATGGCGCTAGCTGCGCAGCATTTGTGCACCGCCGCCGTCAGTGTCAGCCAGTTTTCCGTGGCATACGGAGCTCCATCGCAGTCTTTAACACCGGTAGCATGCCGCGACAGCGTGGACGTGAACCGTATGTGCAGTTGACGGACTTTGAGCGAGGGCGTATAGTGGGCATGCGGGAGGCCGGGTGGACGTACCGCCGAATTGCTCAACACGTGGGGCGTGAGGTCTCCACAGTACATCGATGTTGTCGCCAGTGGTCAGCGGTAGGTGCACGTGCCCGTCGACCTGGGACCGGACCGGACCGCAGCGACGCACGGATGCACGCCAAGACCGTAGGATCCTACGTAGTGCCGTAGGGGACCGCACCGCCACTTCCCAGCAAATTAGGGACACTGTTGCTCCTGGGGTATCGGCGAGGACCATTCGCAACCGTCTCCATGAAGCTGGGCTACGGTCCCGCACACCGTTAGGCCGTCTTCCGCTCACGCCCCAACATCGTGCAGCCCGCCTCCAGTGGTGTCGCGACAGGCGTGAATGGAGGGACGAATGGAGACATGTCGTCTTCAGCGATGAGAGTCGCTTCTGCCTTGGTGCCAATGACGGTCGTATGCGTGTTTGGCGCCGTGCAGGTGAGCGCCACAATCAGGACTGCATACGACCGAGGCACACAGGGCCAACACCCGGCATCATGGTGTGGGGAGCGATCTCCTACACTCGCCGTACACCTCTGGTGATCGTCGAGGGGACACTGAATAGTGTCGGTACATCCAAACCGTCATCGAACCCATCGTTCTACCATTCCTAGACCGGCAAGGGAACTTGCTGTTCCAACAGGACAATGCACGTCCGCATGTATCCCGTGCCACCCAACGTGCTCTAGAAGGTGTAAGTCAACTACTCTGGCCAGCAAGATCTCCGTATCTGTCCCCCATTGAGCATGTTTGGGACTGGACGAAGCGTCGTCTCACGCGGTCTGCACGTCCACACGAACGCTGGTCTAACTGAGGCGCCAGGTGGAAATGGCATGGCAAGCCGTTCCACAGGACTACATCCAGCATCTCTACGATCGTCTCCATGGGAGAATAGCAGCCTGCATTGCTGTGAAAGGTGGATATACACTGTACTAGTGCCGACATTCTGCATGCTCTGTTGCCTGTGCCTAGGTGCCTGTGGTTCTGTCAGTGTGATCATGTGATGTATCTGACCCCAGGAATGTGTCAATAAAGTTTCCCCTTCCTGGGACAATGAATTCACGGTGTTCTTATTTCAATTTCCAGGAGTGTATATCTTGAGGCCATATCTACATACAGAATGAAACTACGAGGCCTGTCGAAAAAGAATCCGATCTTTGGCCAGAAAAAATATTTCGAATACTTGACGGGGTTCGGACCCTAATCCCCTTCAAAGTAGGCCCCTTGTGCTTACACACTCTCAGCCCACCGACCCTTCCACTGCCGGAAACACCTCTGGAAGTCTTCTTGTGGAATGGTGTTCAGCTCCGTCCTCGTGTTCCGCATTATCTCTTCTCTACTCTGAAAACGAGATCCTTTCAGTGGCGTCATCAATTTTGGAAACAACTAGAAATCGCAAGAAGCCATATCTGGAGAGTAGGAAAGTTGGCGAACGCCTGTAATTCCATGTTTGGCCAAGAAATTTTGGATCAAGTGGGATGAATGCGCCGGGGCGCTGTCGTGATGCAGTTGCCAGGTTTTCGCCGCCCACATGTCTGGTCTTTTGCGCCGAACTGCGTCACGGAGTCGCCGGAGAACAACTTGATAGTACTCCTTTGTCACTGTTTGTCCTTCCAGTGCGTCTTCGTTATCCACAATTCCCCGAACATCAAACAAGACAGTCAGGATCACCTTGATTTTGCTTCGCACCTGACGCGCTTTCTTCGGCCTTGGAGACTTGGAATGCTTCCATTGCGAAGACTGTCTTTTTGTTTCTGTGTCGTACCCGTACGCCCATGACTCTTCTCCGGTTATCACGGTGTTCAGAAACCCAGGATCAATGTTGGTGGTGTCCAGAAAGTCCTGTGCAACATCAAAACAGAGGTCTTTTTGATCCGGCGACAACAACGTGGGCACGAATTTCGCAGCCACTCCGTGCATGTACATATCATCACACAACAATGCATGTGCAGAATCTTTACTCACTGCGACCTCTTGGGCAATCTCCCGCATAGTCAAACGACGATCTGCCGTCACCAAATCTTGCACCCTCTCAACAACAGTTGCACTCCGAGCAGTTTGGGGCCTGCCAGAACGCTGGCCAGTCTTCACTCATGTGCGGCCATTTTTGAATCGGTTGAAGCACTCCTTAATTTATGTTACACCCAATGCATCTTCTCCAAACACCTGCTGAATCTTACAAATTGTTTCGCTTTCAGAATCACCAAGCTTTTGACAAAATTTGATGCAGATTCTTTGCTCAACACACGCATAACGGACATGAATGGATGCAGGTAACGAGACAGGATGCTTACTAACGTGTCAGCTGTCAGAGTCGTATCTAGATGTATCATGGGTCCGATATCACTTCAACTGCACAGGCCCCACACCATTAAAGAGCCTCCACCGCCTTGAACACTCCCCTGCTGACATGCAGGGTCCATGGATTCATGACGTTGTCTCCATAACCGTAGACGTCCATCCGCCCGATACAATTGAAAAAGACTCGCCCGACCAAGCAACATGTTTCCGGTCATCAACATTCCAACGTCGGTGTTGAAAGGCCTAGATGAGACGTAACGCTTTTTGTCGTGTAAACATCAAGGTTACACGAATGGGCCTTCGGCTCCGAAAGCCCATATCAATGATGCTCGTTGAATGGTTCGCGCACTGACACTTGTTGATGGCTCGGCATTGAAATCTGCAGCAATTTGCGGATGGGCTGCACTTCTGTCATGTTGACTGATTCTCGTCAGTCGTCGTTTGTCCCGTTCTTGCAGGATCTTCTCCGGCCGCAGCGATGTCAGAGATTTGATGTTTTACTGGATTCCTGATGCTCACGGTACACTCGTGAAATGGTCGTACGGGGAAATCGCCACTTCATTCCTACATCGGAGTTGCTGTCACCCATCGCTCGTGCGCCGACTATACCACGTTCAAACTCACTCAAATCTTGATACCTGCCATTGTAGCTGCAGTAACCGATCTAATAACTGCGCCGGACACTTGCTGTCCGACATAGGAGTTGCCGACAGCAGCGGCATATTCTCCCTGTTTACATAACTCCGTATTTGAATAAGCATGCCTATACCAGTTTCTTTGGCGACTCTGTGTATATGTAGATATGATCTGTAGATATACCACCAGAGTATGAAACTGGTTGTCAAACAGGAAAAAACATAGTAAACAGCGAATGCGGATCTGGACTTTCAGTCGGTTTAATATAGACTATCGTAACGTCTTGGATTTTAAATTGCTTGATTGTCCTTCGCATGACGTACATCGTGTGAAAGTTACATTCGTGCCTACGTTTCGCACACCACATAATTTCCACGATTTCTGCCCGGTGCTGTAACGGAAGTGTTTGTGGATGTACAGCAGAGTGTGTGGGGATCCCGCAGGAGCGGACGAGGGCGCCGGCGACGACCCCGGCGGCCCTTCTTCGGTCTCCGCGGGCGGCGGCGGCGGCGGCTTCTACCCGGCGGCGGGCGGGGGCGGCGGGGGCGGCGGGGGCGGCGGCGGCAGCCCGTACCGCATCCAGCGGCACGCCGCCAACATCCGGGAGCGCAAGCGCATGTTGAGGTCAGGCGGCAAAAAGTGAGGAGCACTTCTCGCCCTCAGAATCTCGCTTGTGTCGCTCTGCTGCTGCTGCTGCTGCTACCATTGCCTTCGCTTGCCAGCTCTCTATGAGAAACGTAGCTACATTCGCAATGCACTTGTAAACATTTGCACAACAAAAATTATATAATATTTTAGACAACCAAGTAGAGAGCATCCCTCTAGTCCCTGCACCTGTACTGGTGCTTTGGAAACATCTGTACGGTATGTGAGCCTTTTCATCTGCACCACTGGATAAGGACGTCCTGCAGACTTTACACGCATTTTGAATTCAGCTACACTCATCCTAGTTGCTCCAGCAAGTTTTCTAACGTCGTCCACCCACCTTTTACTGCGTCATCTCAGCGTTTTCGTGTTCTTTGGTTTATTAAAGTAACAAGAAAGTCCCTAATATGCCTTCTATCAGCAATGAAGAAGTTCGTATACAAAATTGATTAATAAAGGGGGATCCATGAAGTGATAATCCGTCGAAGTAACGAATTTTTTTATTGTGTTAAACTGTAGCCTAGTCCTTTCCGAACAACAATGTCTACCTTTTCTGTTTCTTTGACGCATAATGTTCGGAAAGAGAAAACATTAACCAAACAATGACAGGCTCCCGTCTGCCTGCTGTCAGTTCAGCTGTTTTATCGCGGCTTTGTCTTTGGCCACTGTTCATTAAATTGGTAACCCTTGTGCTAACCGAGTGCAGGTAAGTTACTTCAGCGCTCTGTTTACGTGCTTGAGGTGTTTTCAAGTAAACACATGATTTCAGGAACTTATCGTATACTGTTTTTTAGTGAAACTTCGTACAGAAAGTAATTACATCATTATCATCTAAGTGTACTAGAATTATGGCAATCAAATGAAAGTTGTGACAAATATTTATATACTTTCAAATGCTAGTTCTTTATGACACGTACTTTTCTGTGGCTTTCTACTGAAATAATAATGCTACAGTTAAATAAGTAATACACTTTGAAGAAAGTATGACATCTTATGCAAGTTTCAAATTTCATTTGGTTTGAACAAATAGTTTTTGATAAATGTGTAGCAACGTTAGTACGGTGAAACACGTCCGGATCCCCTTAATTTTTGCTGTTATATAAAGACAAGTCTTTCTTTAACGTTGTTACCATAAAGCTCGAGAAGTAATTTATGTATTTACTTCAAATTTTTACACTGAACATTAATGAGAATTCGGGCGGACACAGTTTGTATATTTTTTAAATATCTGTAACATATAAGTACGTATGTAATGTATAAATTGGAACAGTTTCACCAAAAATCTCGAAACGTTTTTGACCGATTCACTTTAAATTTTTACACGATACTCAAATGGACATTCAGACGGTCAAAGGTGATATATTTTTCATTACACACGTGATATATAAATATATGTGTGGTATATAAACGGGAAATGTAACCGAAGACGCCGAAAAGTTATTGGTCGATTTACACGATACTCTAATGAATATTTGGATGAACACCGGTTACACATTTTCCATACACGTCTTATACATAAGTACATGTTGTTGTTGTTGTTGTTGTTGTTGTTGTTGTTGTTGTGGTCGTCAGTCCTGAGACTGATTTGATGCAGCTCTCCATGCTACTCTATCCTGTGCAAGCTTCTTCATCTCCCAGTACCTACTGCAGCCTACATCTACATCTACATCTACATGACTACTCTGCAATTCACATTTAAGTGCTTGGCAGAGGGTTCATCGAACCACAATCATACTATCTCTCTACTATTCCACTCCCGAACAACGAGCGGGAAAAACGAACACCTAAACCTTTCTGTTCGAGCTCTGATTTCTCGTATTTTATTTTGATGATCATTCCTACCTATGTAGGTTGGGCCCAACAAAATATTTTCGCATTCGGAAGAGAAAGTTGGTGACTGAAATTTCGTAAAAAGGTCTCGCCGCGACGAAAAACGTCTATGCTGTAATGACTTCCATCCCAACTCGTGTATCATATCTGCCACACTCTCTCCCCTATAACGTGATAATACAAAACGAGCTGCCCTTTTTTGCACCCTTTCGATGTCCTCCGTCAATCCCACCTGCTAAGGATCCCACACCGCGCAGCAATATTCTAACAGAGGACGAACGAGTGTAGTGTAAGCTGTCTCTTTAGTGGACTTGTTGCATCTTCTAAGTGTCCTGCCAATGAAACGCAACCTTTGGCTCGCCTTCCCGACAATATTATCTATGTGGTCCTTCCAACTGAAGTTGTTCGTAATTTTAACACCCAGGTACTTAGTTGAATTGACAGCCTTGAGAATTGTACTATTTTTCGAGTAATCGAATTCCAACGGATTTCTTTTGGAACTCATGTGGATCATCTCACACTTTTCGTTATTTAGCGTCAACTGCCACCTGACACACCATACAACAATCTTTTCTAAATCGCTTTGCAACTGATACTGGTCTTCGGATGACCTTACTAGACGGTAAATTATAGCATCATCTGCGAACAATCTAAGAGAACTGCTCAGATTGTCACCCAGGTCATTTATATAGATCAGGAACAGCAGAGGTCCCAGGACGCTTCCCTGGGGAACACCTGATATCACTTCAGGATTACTCGATGATTCGCCGTCTATTACTACGAACTGCGACCTTCCTGACAGGAAATCACGAATCCAGTCGAACAACTGAAACGATACCCCATAGCTCCGCAGCTTGATTAGAAGTCGCTTGTGAGGAACGGTGTCAAAAGCTTTCCGGAAATCTAGAAATACGGAATCAACTTGAGATCCCCTGTCGATAGCGGCCATTACTTCGTGCGAATAAAGAGCTAGCTGCGTTGCACAAGAGGGATGTTTTCTGAAGTCATACTGATTACGTGTCAATAGATCGTTCCCTTCGAGGTGATTCATAATGTTTGAATACAGTATATGCTCCAAAACCCTACTGCATCCTTCTGAATCTGCTTAGTGTAATCATCTCTTGGTCTTCCTCTACGATTTTTACCCTCCACGCTGCCCTCCAGTACTAAATTGGTGATCCCTTGATGCCTCAGAACATGTTCTACCACCCAGTCCCTTCTTCTAGTCAAATTGTGCCACAAACTCCTCTTCTCCCCAATTCTATTCAATTCCTCCTCATTAGTTATGTGATCAACCCATCTAATCTTCAGCATTTTTCCGTAGCACCACATTTCTAAAGCTTCTATTCTCTTCTTGTCTAAACTATTAATCGTCCATGTTTCACTTCCATACATGGCTACACTCCATACAAATACTTTCAGAAACGGCTTCCTCACTCTTAAACCTATACTCGATGATAACAAATTTCTCTTCTTCAGAAACGCTTTCTTTACCATTGCCAGTCTACATTTTATATCCTCTCTACTTCGACCATCATCAGTTATTTTGCTCCCCAAATAGCTAAACTCCTTTACTACTTTAAGTGTCTCATTTTTTGATGTTCATCTTATATCGTCCTTTCAAGTCACTGTCCATTCCGTTCAACTGCTCTTCCAAGTCCTTTGCTGTCTCTGGCAGAATTACAATGTCATCGGCGAACCTCAAAGTTTTTATTTCTTCTGCATGGATTTTAATGCCTACTCCGAACTTTTCTTTTGTTTCCTTTAATGTTTGCTCAATATACAGATTGAATAGCATCGGGGAGAGAGTCCAACCCCCTTGCCAACCACTGCTTCCCTTTCGTACCGCTCGACTCTTATAATTGCCATCTGGTTTCTGTACAAACTGTAAATAGCCTTTCGCTCCCTGTAGTTTACTCCTGCCACCTTCAGAATTTGAAAGAGAGTATTCCAGTCAACATTGTCAAAAGCTTTCTCTAAATCTACAAATGCTAGAAACGTAGGTTTGCCTTTCCTTAAGCTTTCTTCTAAGATACGTCGTAGGGTCAGTATTGCCTCACGTGTTCCAACATTTCTACAGAATCCAAACTTCCCCGACGTCGGCTTCTACCAGTTTTTCTATTCGGTTGTAAAGAATTCGCGTTAGTTGTTTGCAGCTGTGACTTATTAAACTGATAGTTCGGTAATTTTCACATCTGTCAACACCTGCTTCCTTTGGGATTGGAATTATTATATTCTTCTTGCAGTCTGAGGGTATTTCGCCTGTCTCATACATCTTGCTCACCAGATGGTACTCCCGGGGCCTTGGTTTGACTCAGGTCTTTCAGTGCTCTGTCAAACTCTTCACGCATTATCATATCTCCCATTTCATCTTCATCTACCTCCTCTTCCATTTCCATAATATTGTCCTCAAGAACATCGCCCCTGTATTGATCCTCTATATACTCCTTCCATCTTTCTGCTTTCCCTTCTTTACTTAAAACTCTGTTTCCATCTGAGCTCTTGATATTTATGCAAGTGGTTCTCATTTCTCCGAAGGTCTCTTTAATTTTCCTGTAGGCAGTAACTATCTTACCCCTCGTGAGATAAGCCTCTACATCCTTACATTTGTCCTCTAGCCATCGCTGCTTAGCCATTTTGCACTTCCTGTCGATCTCATTTTGGAGACGTTTGTATTCCTTTTTGCCTGCTTCATTTACTGCATTTTTGTATTTTCTCCTTTCATCAATTAAATACTTAAGTACATACGTAACATATACAGGGGAAAATTTGTTACCAAAAACCTCGAAAATCTCTTGATCAACTTCCTTCAAATTTGTACACGGTACTCTGGTGAACATTCGAACGGAAAAAGGCTACATATTCTGAGGCGACTAAACTCATGGGACACCTCCTAATATTGTATCGGATCTCCTTTTGACCGGCGTACTGCAGCAGCTGGAAAGCACCCGCAGAACTGATGATCTATGGTTCCTTTATAGCCGTCCATAATTGAGAAAATGTTGCCGGTATAGGAGTTTGTGCACGAATTGACCTCTCGATTACGTCCCATTCATGTCAGGCGATCTGGGTGACCAGATCACTCACCCTAACTGTCTAGAATTTTCTTCAAACCAAACGCTAACAGTTGTCACCTGTTGACATGGCGAATTGTCAGTCATAAAAGTCTCATCGTTTTTTGGGAACATGAAGTCAATGACGGCTGCAAATGGTCTCCAAGAAGCCGAACATAAGCAGTCAATTATGGGTTCAGTTTGACCAAAGAACTCAGTGCATTCCATCTAAACACAGCTCGCACCATTATGGAGCCACCAACAGCTTGCACAGTGCCTTGATGACAACTTGGGTCCATGGCTTCGTGGGGTCTGCGCCACACTACAATCCTACCATCAGCTCTTAACAATTGAAATCGGGGCTTACCTGTCCAAGCCACGGTTCTTCAGCTGTCTAGGATCCAACCGACATGGTCACGAGTACAGAAGAAGCGCTGCAGGGGATGTCGTGTTGACAGCAAAGGCACTCGCGTCGGACATCCGCTGCCATAGACCATTAACGCCAGATTTCGTCGCACTGTCCTAACGAATACGTTCGTTGTGCGTCGCACATTGATTTCTGTTGTTGTTTCACACGATGTGCTTTTCAGTTTTGGAACACAACCTACGACCAGCTTAGAGATAGAAGTGATGACACTTTCTGCATGACCTGACCATCATTCTGCAGGACAATGCTCAAGCACGTAAAGTGCAAGCTGTTACTGATTTGTTTGACTGATGAGGCTGCTAAGTGCTATACCACCTACTGCACTCCCCTGACTTAAGCCTTCGTGAGTTCAACTCGATTTCTAAACTGAAGGAAACACTTCACGGCATTCGCTTCAGATCTGCTACAAATCAGTCGGGCAATAGGCCACGCCTCTCGAACTGTCAACACAACTGGCACTGCTGAGAGTATGCTACGACTGCCACATCACTGGCAACGGGTTATACACAATGCTTGTGACTACGTAGAAGCTGGGTAAAACTTTGAAACACGTATCTACATTGTACGAGCTGTAAATAGCTAGTTGCCACTATTACAGTTCCAACCCTCGTATATTTGCGGATTATGATTAGAATACCGCTACGGAATCCAATCCGTCCAAAACTTTCTAATCGTACTCATTCAAAGCTTAAATCTTTGCGAAAAACTGTAATTGAAGCTACTACCCTCAAAGTTTCAGCAGCTGGAGAGGTCTCTCTCTCATACCCCGTATATCAATGATTCAGGCTGATTTACCCATTCATTTTAAGCGACTTCAACTCTCAAGGAAGGTTTCGTTTGCAATAACATTGAACAAGGCTGAAGGCCAGGGGTATGGGTAAGAGGGGAGAGGAAATGAACAGAAAGGGTGGTGGGGGGGGGGGGGGAAGGAGGTGATCTGCAGAGAGAGGGAGGGTAGGAGGAGATGATAGGTAAAGAGAGAGGGGGAGAGGAGGGTAGCCTAGGATTACACAACTTCTCTTTAAACATTTTGGCACCATTAGCTTGCTTTGTGTCGTTATTGAGATTAAATCGAATGTTCTGCAGGCTGCCCCCTGATCGAGCAACGTACTTTAGAATTCATCAGTACAGTATCTGTGTGTCCGAATGATATACGTGCACACAGGAACGATGAACGCCTGGTCGGTTGCGGACGATACCTGAAGCTAGACTACCCGCGAAACGCAAATGTGCAAGCGGTTGCAGATGGCTCGGCGGGTAGGTGCAGCTACTGTAACCATCATACCGTCTTCTGTTTCCGACCCGCCAGTAGACCAGAGTATGCCACTTGAAAGATGTCATGATTCCTTCTTCGCCTGCCCCCTACTTCCTGTTGTTACACTGAAATATTTATCGAAGCAGCTGGAAGTCATTGTGCAGTCCGCCTGCATTTCTACAATCATTCCTGTACTTACATTCATTCTATTAGTGCGGGATTTTTGATATCCTACAGATTTCCAGTTTTTAATACGAATGACCCTGTTGTTGCCTACATTCTAGCTCAAATATGTCATGGATGCATGTCCAGCAGTGGGCGTGCTGCTAATACCGCCTATTAAGTCTATGTAGACCAATCTCTGCACCTTCTCGAGGTCCTTAGCAACCATCTTTTGTTCTACTTTATTCCACCGTACTGAAGCCCGAGGAATTATCATAAGTCTTATTACAGAAGTGTATATGAAGTGCAAGTTCTTGGGACTAAGGCCCCAGAAGTTTCTCACAGTTTCCTAAACGATAAAACTTAGTGGTCCATTGCTTCTGATTTAGCAGTAGCGTCATCTACACTGTAAACCTTTAATCAACGACATTCGGTTTCCATGTTGTTCCTGTTTTAGACGTTTTTTTCTTCGGTTGTCGTTGTTAGACGATCGATGGTAGATCATCTTCAGGGGTCAAGCAGCCACGCTTGAGTTAATCGTTTCGTTATCAGTAAGACATATGTGTCCTACATAATTATTTCCCTGGGTTCAAAGAGATATGAAAGTCCCATGTCTGTGTGGTACTGCGGTCTGTGGTCGAATATATCAACTGTTTGAAGACAACAGGCTCATTATTTGGCACCTAATGCGCGAGATATCGCTTAATTGTTTCAGTTGTGCATTGTGCACCTTCTATTTCGGCGGTTTTGTAATTTTTTACCGTCTGCAATAGATAAGCTCACTAAAGGTATTTCTTGTCTTTTTTACACTATTTCCTACTAAAATACAGATTTGTCCACATATTTATTGATATAACACTTTGAAATTCATTTAATGGTGTTGCGTTACGGTCAGTGCGTGTAGGTAATTTCTATTTATCTTTTGTTAATATTTGTGTCAAAATTTTTACATTTGTATATTTTATTCGGTGCTGTAATGTTATTTCATTTCCCTTGATTTGATGTTGTTGTTGTTGTGGTCTTCAGTCCAGAGACTGCTTTGATGCAACTCGCCACGCTACTCTATCCTGTGCAAGCTTCTTCATCTCCGAGCAACTACTGTAACCTACATCTTCTGAATCTGTTTACTGTATTCATCTTTTGGTCTCCATTTACGATTTTTACCCCCACGCTTTCCTCCAGTACTAAATTGGTGATACATTGATGTCCTGCCAACCGGTCTCTTCTTCTAGTCAGGTTGTGCCACGAATTTCTTTGCTCCCTGATTCCGTTAAATACCTCCTCATTAATGATCTACCCATCTCATCTTCAGCATTCTTCCGTAGCACGATATTTCAAAAGCTTCCATCCCCTTCTTCCCTAAAGTACTCGTCATCCAATCATCCATGTTTCACTTCAACACATGGCTACACTCCATACAAATACTTTCAGGAAAGAGTTCGTAACCCTTAAATCTATACACAATATTAACTACTCTTTTGTTCAGAAACGCTTTTCTTGCCATTGCCAGTCTACATTTTATATCCTCTCTAATTCGTCCATCATCAGTTATTTTGTTGCCCAAATGACAAAACTCATCAACTACTTTAAGTGTTTCGTTTCCTAATCTGATTCCCTGAGCATCACATCAATCGATTACATTCCATTACTCTTTTTGTTTTTATCATTCGACATGAAATGAAAAACTCCACAAACTCGTGGTTTGTTTTGTGACGAATGCTTGGTTTCCCCGTATCTTTATATTTCTTCCAGTTGAGGTCTGCCTCACAAACGCAAGGTGAAAAGTAAATTGTTCACATTTTCCTCCATTATTACAGTTCTACATAATGAATCTCTCTGCTATCGCAGAGCCCAAATGAAAACGACGATGCCAAAAACCACCTACTGCTAGTAGCATATCTTTCATTCCGCCGGTCAAACTGGTCTACGGCTCCCATCCCAGCTGTGTTCTCTGCTATGGGGGCGGGGTAGGTTGTAGCGGCTCTGTTTTTTCTTGTGACGAATTTTATACCTTTCGTGTGGTGAACAGTTGACAAAACTGTAACTGATTTATTATTTTGGAATTTGTTCGACATAATGATGATACTTACTTCCTTATTTTTACAGATTCTAATCCCTAGTAGAAAAGTCTTTTTAAAGGAGACGCATACGTTTCGCTGGACTCGAGAAGGAATAAATTTATGGAACCAACTATTCCTCCTTGAGTCCAGGGAAACATTGACGTGCATCGTAAAATAATTACTAAGCTATGAACAACAATCGAAATTCAGCAACATGGCCTCACTTGGTATCCATTCCAAAAGCAGAAAACCAGATTTTACGACAATGTGTGATATTATAATTAATTAATCACGAAAAGGTTAACTCATCCGTTCCTGAACACTCGAGAACAAATCTTTGGTGTGTAAAGAGTCTCTTCTTCAATGCCTTGCTGGCAGTGTAACTATTTTTATCTGCCGGCCGGAGTGGCCGAGCGGTTCTAGGCGCTTCAGTCTGGAACAACGCGACCGCTACGGTCGCAGGTTCGAATCCTGCCTCGGGCTTGGATGTGTGTAATGTCCTTAGGTTAGTTAGCTTTAAGTAGTTCTAAGTCCTAGGGGACTGATGACCTCAGATGTTAAGTCCCATAGTGCTCAGAGCCATTTGAACCATTTTATTTCATCCACTTATCGTCTGTTCCATCTTAAAAAAATTTCCTCTTCTTTCTTGAAAAAGATGTTTGATTGCACGCATTTTCGAATATCAAATCCTCGTCTACATGAAGTTCATATGGAGAAGTCACTTCTTTGAATTCTGAAATTATACACTGTTTATCTGTTAACTAAAATGGTTTGAAAGCTTTGTACACGCTCTTTTCAAAGTCAACTCATTTGTCAAAACAGTCTAAATCAAGCTGCAAGTAACTGGCCGCTTCTCTTTTGGATTATCTGACACGATCTTTTTTTACTGACAACCTAGGATGTCATAGAGAAAGGAAATTGCACAGCACTACACAGTTGTTCTTCAAGAGAACCATTAAACACTTCTGACTCGCAACTGGAAAAGAACAGCTGTTGAATCAAGCTTGTCAGCTTAGCTCTGTGACTAAAATTAAAAGCAGAACTTCATATTTAAGTATATTTTACAAGACTACTCCTCAATTTTAAAATCACAATGAACAGTTTCAGGTGGAGACCATAATATCATATGAAGTATTGACCTTTTTTGTGTGACCGGGATTTTTACCTATACCGAACGGTTTAAACGGGAATCGAGTTTTCAGCCGGGAATTCGGGACAATCGCACCTAAATGGGATACCTGGCAACCGTGGTCTGAAATGATATTTTTTCGAGCTATAGTCCACTAGTTTCACATTATAAACAATAAGGAAAAGGAGATTACTACTTTTTACACATATTTGCAGAATCTGCATCTACATCTACATACATACTCAGCAATCCACCATACGGTGCGTGGCGGAGGGTACCTCGTACCACAACTAGCATCTTCTCTCCTTGTTCCACTCCCAAACAGAACGAGGGAAAAATGACTGCCTATATGCCTCTGTACGAGCTCTAATCTCTCTTATCTTATCTTTGTGGTCTTTCCGCGAAATGTAAGTTGGCGGCAGTAAAATTCTACTGCAGTCAGCCTCAAATGCTGGTTCTCTAAATATCCGCAGTAGCGATTCACGAAAAGAACACCTCCTTTCCTCTAGAGACTCCCACCCGAGTTCCTGAAGCATTTCCGTAACACTCGCGTGATGATCAAACCTACCAGTAACAAATTAGCAGCCCGCCTCTGAATTACTTCTATGACCTCCCTCAATTCGTTCTGATATGGATCCCAAACGCTCGAGCAGTACTCAAGAATAGGTCGTATTAGTGTTTTATAAGCGGTCTCCTTTGCAGATGAACCACATGTTCCCAAAATTCTGCCAATGAACCGAAGACGACTATCCGCCTTCCCCACAACTGCCATTACATGCTTGTCCCACTTCATATCGCTCTGCAATGTTACGCCCAAATATTTAATCGACGTGACTGTGTCACGCGCTACACTACTAATGGAGTATTCAAACATTAGAGGATTCCTTTTCCTATTCATCTGCATTAATTTACATTTATCTATATTTAGAGTTAGCTGCCATTCTTTACACCAATCACAAATCCTGTGCAAGTCATACTGTATCCTCCTACAGTCACTCAACGACGACACCTTCCCGTACACCACAGCAACATCAGCAAACAGCCGCACATTGCTATCCACCCAATCCGAAAGATCATTTATGTAGATAGGAAACAACAGCGGACCTACCGCACTTCCCTGGAGCACTCCAGATGATACCCTCACCTCCGATGAACACTCACCATCGAGGACAACGTACTAGTTTCTATGGATGACAATAGACTCTCGAAGCCGATCTCCAAATATCTCAGAGAAAAGATATTAACAACCATCTTGATTCAGGAGGATCGGAAAAGACTCGGAAAGGAATAACATAAGATAAGTATTCGAAAGAGAGTTTTTCAGGGGAAAGGACTCCGAGTCAGGAAGGAAAGGTAAACTTAAACAAAGTGGTCTAAAGACAGGAAAAAGAAACATATAGAAACAATGAAGGAATATCGGAAGAAAAGGGAAGAACAACGGAGGATTAAGAAGACGCCAACGCAAAGAGGAGGAGGAAGATCATCGCCATTTGTATGCCAAATCCATAACTTTTTATATTGTTATCGTATTTGAGGTCTGTAGGGGGGCCACGCTTCACCAGCACTGGACACCATTTTGTGGCTCCGTCCGTAGTTTGAGAGTTGTAATTAACGCTGCGCTGGATGTGGGGAGCAGGAAATCAATACCAGCAGAGGGGCGTGGACTGCCAGCCGCGCCGCGCCTTGCCACGACGGGCCATCACACGCAGGCGCCGGCGCCACCTCCCCCACCCCCAGCTGCCTGGCACTCCCACGCAGCGGGCGCGCCGTGTTCCTGTCACGGACAGCCCGCTACTGACATTAATTTCGCATCGCTGCCCGCTACCTCCGTGCAGAGGACGCGCCGCCAGTCGGCTGACAGCACAATACGTGGAGGAGGGGGGGGGGGGGGGGGTTCGAAAAGTTTCTAGCCTAACAAATAAATAATGATAGAAATTTCATAATACCAATTACTTTTTAAATATACGAGGGTAAGTCAATTATTATCCGCAAAGTAGTTATAAATTTTTTTGTAATCAAATAGGGAACTTACAGGAACATCATTTTTCGACATACTCTCCTTTAGTTTCAACGCACTTGGTCCATCGTCGTCCAAGCTTCCTGATGCCGTTATAAAAGAAGGTTCTCGATTGAGCTGCGAGTCAGCAAATCGACAGCCCCTAAATGACTGTTTGAGTAAACCAAATAAGCGATAGTCAGAAGGGGAAAGATCGGAACTACATGGAGGATGAAATGAAATGAATGATCGTATGGCATTATTGGCCGGGAAGCTGGTCCACTACCTCAAATTTGAGGTTCTGGAGCGTTTCAGCGGTGTGGGCAGCAGTATGCGGACGGGCATTACCGAGCAACAGTGCAACACCTTTTGACAGCAATCCTCGGCGTTTGCTTCGAATTGCAGGCTTTAGCTTGGCATTAAGCATCTCACTGTAACGTACACTATTTATTGTTGATCACCTTTCCCCATAATATTCCATTACCGGATCTTGTGCGTCCCAAAAATCCGTAAGCATCAGTTTTCCTATGGACGGTTGGGTCCTAAACTATTACTTGCACGGCGAATTTGGATCTTTCCATTCCATACTCTGCCGTTTACTCTCCGGCTCGTAATGAAGGATCCACGTTTTGTCACCAGTAATGATCCTGTCTAAGAAGTTGTCCCCTTTGTTACCGTAGCGGTCCAAATATTTTTTGCAGATGTCCAAGTGCGTTTCTTAATGCAACTGTGTGGGTTGTTCTGGGACCCATCTTGCACAAACTTTATGAAACCCAAGTCTGTTGTAGATGATTTCGTAGGCAGAACCGTGACTAATTTGCAGACGATGTGCCACTTCGTCAAAATCGTCTGTCTAAGAGAATCATTTCCCGTGAACGCTGAATGGTTTCTTCATTTGTGGTGGTAAACGGTTGTCCGGTTCCTTCATCGTGCGTAACACTTCTGCGACCCTTTCGGAAGTTTTAAATCCATTCGTAGACACTCCATTGTGGCAAAACATTCTTCCCGTACTGTACCAAAAGTCTTCGATGAATTTCGGCCCCTGATACACCTTCCGACCACAAAAAACGGATAGCTGAACGTTGCTCTTCTTTGGTGCAAATAGACAGCGGGGCAGCCATGATTAACAGCACGGCAGCGATAATGCAACTAACCTAGCAGCTTGAAAATTGCAAAGATATAACACAAAATAAACAAAACATACGTCATCAACGCAAAACGACCATACTACCAAAATAAACAAAAATATAACTAAATTGCGTATAAAAATTGACTTACCCTCACAATACCTGTGTACACTAATACACTTGCAGGCACGTTCAGATAACTTCTAAAAACCATTCAAATAAAAGGGCTTCGATTTCGAGTCCAACCAAGCGTTCACAGCATCAGTCACTGCATCATCGTCAAATCGTCGTCCTTTGAGGTCTTTTTTTAGCTTTGGTAAAAGAAAAAAGTCTGATGGAGCCAAATCTGGAGAACGTAGTGGATGACGTAACAATTCGAGCCCGCAGTGACGCAGGGTTTCCAATGTTGCGAGGGCTTTGTTCACCGGTGCGTTGTCCTGATGAAAAAAAAGGCCCATATCATTAACGCCGATATGCAACAGGATTTTGGAACATATATTGTGTTCGAACATTATGAATTGCCCCGAATAAAACGGTCTATTGACACACAGTCAACATGGATTTAGAAAACATCATTCTTGTGAAACACAACTAGATGTTTATACTCATGAAGTGCTAGCGAAACGTCAGAAAAATCACCAGACGAACGTCGGCCGAAGAGCCCGAGACAGATGCCAACAGGCAATTTGTCATATGAACTGATACTGGCTTTTGCATCATTCTATTTCTGGCATTATTCATACTACAGTCAAAGATTTCATAATTATGTAATTGTCCAAAAGTTGTAAAAATTAGGTTTGATAATCTAATAATTTAACATTCACGTCATTTTCAGTTCATTTTCTCATTATCTCGGTTCATACAAAGAAATAGGATGGATACTACTTGGATGATGACTTAGAAAAATTATTTACGTAACAATATGCACGACAACAATGTCATTTAAGCAATAAAATTCCAACTACGCTGGTCAGCCTATTAAACTTCTAGTTATAAGAAGTGTAGATCTTACTTCACTTCGTGATGCCTTTGGTTTGTCGAATTGCTTCATTTAGCAGTAAAATAGGGCACAGGATGATCTTCTTACCACACCATAGCCAATAACAAGGGCTCACGGTAGTCTTGATGTTACGTGAATTACTCTTGCTGCATTTGTACCGTACCCAATAAATGCCATACACATAGCCCATATTAAACATCCGTCAAACCAACCATTTCAGTTTTCACTGCTCCGCACTTCGGAAACAGACTTCCGCACTTCTGCATAGTCACTCTGGCGAATACACACAACCAACGACACCGATCGTCTTCTCGCGACTCCAAACTGCTACTTTTTTGACGCGCACGCACTCCCAGCGATAACGCATTCACAATTTATTACACTCTTTGACAATATATCTTCCCTGACTAGACCATAGAGTAGAAATATCTTTGGAGTGAGCATTGCGTCCTGCGCATGTTGTCAACATTAAACTGGAATTGTCACGTGATCTAGGGACGACGTCGATTGTTTAGCGCCAATTCGCGTCCGCCATCAGGTAACGTCACATCTCGTCACATAACACCAAAACATTCTACAATACCTTTCGAATGGAGGCATTCGCAAAGGGCGTTAACGGAACGTCACGTCATTTCACGGTACCTCAAGGCTTCTCGGGAAGAAAATTTTAACGGTACCAGTCTGTTAACATCTTAAGTTAACCTATTTTCGCCGCGCTTATTCTCCTTATGATAGTGGATTTTGTACTGTTGTTTCTTCATAATCCTTATTTTATAATAGCGCTTTGTTTTAGTGACAAATTGGAGATGTTCCATGACGACTGGGATATTTTTTCCACTTTCTTACACAACCGAGGTCGTATATCTGAAGGCGAAAAGTTATTTAGGTTTTACGAAAACACAATGGCGCTGACGCCCACAATGTATATGTATAAGAACATAAGTAGACGAAGCAAATTCCACCATATGACATTTTAAGCAAAAAAGTCAGCTTTAATGAAGGAGTAAAATACAGTTGTTTATGACGTTATTAATTACGTAAGAAAAAAACATAATGGATAAGTTTAACAGGCTTCATTAATTCGTTTGAAGCTTTCTTTGATGTTTATGAATGTACATATTTTCCCTAGCAAATAATTGTTGATGTTTTGAAACGTTGTCTCACTTATCAGTAATTTACCAAACATAATTGATCAAGAACATAGGTTATAAAGTTAGCTTCGGCCATTGACAAATTTTGTCGTTGTCAGCTCCTCAGTTCTGATACTATAACATTTTATGCATATTGGGGATAGTCACTCTAAACCCCAATTTCGCCGTTCAGTACTGTGTTAGCGACTTGACGAGATGTGACGTGAAAGACATTGTAAATACATGCTGACGTGAAGCTTTTGTGACGTCATGCTCGTTCATTTTGCTCTACAAATCTAAGAGCCCAATTTATTTCAAATATCAGGGCTAAACTGCTATGGTGCCTGCAAAACGTCTGTACTAAATCCACAGCACTTACGAAGGGAAGCACTTAAGAAGCTCGCAATGTTTATCAGCGATTATGTATCCTAATATCAATAGCGATACGACAACATTCAAAATTTATAGGACAAATGTCGGACAAATCTACGGCATCCCGAGATCATGTGACCATTGTGGCAACGTATGTTGACAACACAAAATCAATTCTGCGTTTCTGAAAGCTCACTCCAGAGATATTTCTACTCTGTGGACTAAACCAGCGTGTCTACTTACAAAATGTTAACATTCCATGCGTACTCTCTTTCTTAAATAACAAATAGCATTTCTAACTTTACAACATATTTATAAGAATATATTCAGCACAACTAATAAAACAAACTTCGCAAAACAAGTAAAAAATGTATGATCATCCACAGAGTTATAATATTATAAAATATATCAGCAATACCAATTAAGTAAATAACTAATCTCACACTTTCAATTGTAAAATTACCTTTCCTCATGTTACTTTCGATGTTTTAGAGCTTGTCTCTATAAACAGAGTTGTAATTCGTTGCCAATCAACGATAAGCTCGCAATGTTTATCAGCGATTATGTATCCTAATATCAAACTGTTTCCACAAAGAATCTCTTTAGGACATTAATCAATGCTTTCACTGTCTTTAATCTTACTGCCGTAAGGCGTACATTCCATAACTCTCGATTACAAACTTTACCACCATTCTTCAATTTTAAAAGTCATTAAAATCTTTATAATCTCATTGTGCTGTATTTATTTGTCCTTCTTTTTTATTTTTATATCATAGGCTCAGGATTATAGTTCGTCCCTGGGGGTCAAAAGATCTCAATGGTGATTAAAAGAGGGGAATCAATTTTTTTACCTTGGTTTTATTGCAACATTTTTTCTTCAACAACAATACAGCAGATCATGCATGATCGAGTGCTTTCAAAATTATACCCATACGAATCGGTAATGCATGCAGAAATAACTGAGACAAAAATCCTAAATGTCATTAGCACGATGATCCTTAATTTAAACAAATCAAAACTATGCGTCTCCAGGTGTGGACGTATGGCAAATCCACTTTAGTCCCCATCTGGCAAAAAAATAAAAGGTCACTCGTCACATGAACATAAGGGAGCAGCAGCGTGGCCACTCTTTTCTTCAACTTTACTACAATGGTTCCTGTAACGTCCAGTGTTTACCAATAAGTCCAATCTTCACGTCTTCTGGGCTTATCTCGCTGTAAGATGCAGGTTCGCCACCTTTCGGTTTAGCAGTTATCGAGATTCATTTTTATCACTATATCGAGCTTACTGCTCACTCACAATTATAAATTAACAGAGACCATGAAGCAGCACTTTTATCTCAGTGCACGCAGCTTTAACTCAACAAATTGCAATCACTCGCCTAGTAAGGGGCTAACCAGTCAGTGCATTTCCCACTGCCAATTTCAATAGAACAGAAACGGACCATTGTTTACAATATTAGAGACTCAACCCAACATCGATAATTGTCCGACAAGGTTTCTACTATAAGCTCCGGTCTTAAATCAGCGATTTCTACGCACTGTAGCAATTTTTTCGATGATCCACAGCTCGTAAAATAATTCTCTCTCAAATAATTTTCCAAATGCTGGCTACTGATTTAACACAGCGCGAAATTACTAGATTGGACGACTCTATTTCGACTCCCAACTTTTGAAACTTAGTCAGTAACCGTAAACTTCAGATTAATATCCAAACTAGCATTTTACGATGCTGTTCAGGACCTCCTACACGGATTCCCCGATTAAAATCCACTGCTTAACTTACAAACTCGGAATCCCATAGGTGTAGACCCAAGTTGGTCAAGGACTGATATTTGCAACTTGACAGATCACGACACAATAATCAACTGCCTATACGTCTCATATTAAACTGCCAAGGAACCATCGTACAAACAGATGTACCACGCTGTTTACCCCCGTGACAATAGGGTTTTTCTTCTGAGAAGCCTTCTGTGTTCTCCATGCTGGCCAGCTCCCGCTCTTAGCACGATCTTTGCCGATGGCGGCTACGGCTGCCGCTGAGCGGGTCTTATATGAAGTCCGACCGCTCCCACGTTCCGCTGCTATCGTCCCAGAACCGATACTACAAAAAAATATATATGTGTTATCATACATACAAATTTCCACACATAACCCTTCTTTCAAACCGCAGTAATAACCGAATGCCTTGCAAAAGTACAGGCGAATTACAAATTGTGAATCTCACGCAGAACATGCTCTTCAAGCCACGCACGTACTCTGCGAGCGGTGCGACACGTTGCATTGTCCTGCTGGTAGATACCATCGTGTCGAGAGAAACAAACTGTATGTAGCGGTAGTCATGGTCCTCAAGTGTAGATGTATAGTTGTGTTGGTCCAATATGCCTTCCGGAATGACGAGATCACTCAGGGAATGCCCTTTCGACAATTGCTGCACGGCGTTTGCTTTCAGACGTTGCACATGAACGGCCATCTGCTCTTTTGGACGTCAGATAAATCGCGCCTTTTGCGCATTACGAGAACGGCCGCTCTGTTCCCCGTGTCCCCCGACACGCTTTATGTTCCCTCCTCTGCTGGTGCTGCCAACTCTCGCCTGTGGGTGGTTATTGCACGTTGGCGCCGAACATAAAAGGTGGTCACATCAGTGTGACTGTGTCGTGTATATTCTGAAGTAAACCGCGCTTCCTGCACATAAGAGCGTAATAAAAGTACGCATTTTTGTTTGACTAAATATTTAAAAAATTTGCAGCAATATTTCAGCAGTTGCTCACGCAAAACCTAGTTTCTCATCTTGGTAACATTGTATAAGGGTTTCATTCTTATAAAGTTACTATTAGAGAAGTAACAAAAGTATTCCTAAAAAATAATTTTGCGCACTCTTACTCCATCTTGTCGGGCAAAAGTATTTCAGTCTGGGGCAAGAGTATGCAGTGGTTACTGAAGGCAATAAAACAAATTACTAAAAAATACGTGAAAAAACAAATTAGGAACTTTTCCTTTTCGGCGAATTCGAAAAGTAACTGTCGCAATGATCTGAGAGTAAGGCCGAAAAAACGTTTACCGACGGAAATGCAGTACTGTAGTACTGCTTTCTCGGCCTACAAAAAAAAAGTTTTTGTGAACCCTCGATGTGCTCACTAGCTTTACCGGTTTTAAAACGTTTTCTTTAGGCAGACTCTGAGAACCTGTTAGCTTTGGATGCTTGTCGTTTGAGCTCCCATTTTCAGTAATGGCTGTCGAACTGGTGTTCTCGGTCGGATTCTAGAAAAAGTTGCAACCATGGGAGACGCGATTATTTTCGAAGTGTGTTTAAGAGGTAAGTATGTTTGAAAAAAAATCACTACCCGCGAAAGAAAAATTACAGGAAATAAAACTTAATATAAGTTCTCTAATGTGAATAGTGAGTCATGTAAGGTAAGTAAACACCAGTAGAAATTCTTGAATACGCTAGAAGGAACTACACGAGTCAAAGTACAGGTGATGAGGTAAAAGTTCTCAAATGCACACTTCGAAAAAGTCTTGCATCACCTCGATTCCGAGAGTTCCGGAACCTGTACAGAAAATTGGAATAGAGATCAACATAAACATCATTTCCGCCTTTTTTATTGCTCATGCATTGCATGTTGTATCACCATACAGGGAGATCTTCAGAGGTGGTGGTCCAGACTGCTGTACACACCGGTACCTCTAACACCCAGTAGCAAGTACTCTGGCATTGATGCATGCCTGTATTCGTAGTGGCGTACTATTCACAAGTTCATCACGGCACTGTTGGTCCAGATTGTCCCACTCCTCAACGGTGATTCGGTGTAGATCCCTCAGAGTGATTGGTGTGTCACGTCGTCCATAACGAGCCCTTTTCAATCTGTCCCAGGCAAGTTCGATAGGGTTCATTCTGGAGAACATGCTGGCCACTCTAGTCGAGCGATATCGTTGCCCTGAAGGAAGTCAATCACAAGATGTGCACGATGGGGGCGCGAATTGTCGTCGGTGAAGACGAATGCCTCGCCAATATGCTGTCGCTATGGTTGCACTATCGGTCGGAGGATGGCATTCACGTATCGTTCAGCCGTTACGGCACCTTCCATGACATCAGCGGCGTATGTCGGTCCCACATAATGCCACTCCAAAACAGCAGGGAAACTCCACCTTGCTGCAATCGCTGGACAGCGTGTCTAAGGTGTTCAGCTTAACCGGGTCTCCGACGATTGTCTGGTTAAAGGCATACGCGACACTCATCGGTGAATAGAACGTGATGCCAATCCTGAGCGGTCCATTCTTCATGTTGTTGAGCCCATCTGTACCGCGCTGCACGTTGTCGTGGTATAAAAGATGGATGTCTCCATGGACGTCGGGAGTGAAGTTGCGCATCATGCAGCCTACTGCGCACAGTTTGAGTCGTAACACGACGTCCTATGGCTGCACGAACACCATTATTCAACATGGTGGCGTTGCTGTCAGGGTTCCTCCGAGCCATAATCTGCATGTAGCGGTCATCCACTTAGTTAGCAGCCCTTGGGCGGCCTGAGCGAGGCATGTCATCGACAGTTCCTTTCTCTCTGTATCTTCTTTGTCCGACCAACATCGCTTTGGTTCACTCCGAGACGCCTGGACACTTCCCTCGTTGAGAGCCCTTCCTGGCACAAAGTAACAATGCGGACGCAATTGAACGGTGGTATTGAGCGTCTAGGCATGGTTGAACTACAGACAACACGAGCAGTGTACCTCCTTTTGGTGGAATGACTGGAAATGATCGGCTGTCGGACCTCCTTCGTCTAATAGGCGCTGTTCATGCATGGTTGTTTACATCTTTGGGCGGTTTTAGTGACCCCTCTGAATAGTCTTAGGCACTGTGTCTGTGATACAATATCCACAGTTAACGTCTGTCTTCAGGAGTTCTGGGAACCGGGGTGAGGCAAAACTTTTTTTGACGTGTGTTGTTTCCTGATAGGGCAAAACTGCGCACTGTGAACTTCTATCCCACTGGACAAGCGTACTTTTACCCCATTGCTTTAGTTCTTTTTCGACTATATACAGATAACACAAACATCAAAAATCATGGAGATTAAGAAGGAAATTGGAAGCTCATAGGCACCATTTCCAATACCGAGTTTATCTAACTTTTATTATTATTTTCATTTTATGGCCTTCTTTTGACCACTCTAGTCAGTTATGAAAAAGTGCATACAGGTTGTTACTATTCAATCGTACAATACAGTTCAATAATAATTCAATAAGAAATTCAATAGTGCGTAGTTATGCAGGGATTGTTATAATTTGTTATTACATGTATGGTGTTTTGCTCTTCTGTTTGCCCAATATTTCTTCATTCTTTCAGATATTTTCTTTCTTTCTACGCTCGAGATCACTCTTCCTGTAGCCCTTTCATTGATCTTCGTTTGTAGCCTGGTTTGTGTATCTTGCAGTATTCTAGTTTCCTCTATCCTGTTTTTTTTAAGTCGTCTATTGTAATTTGGAGTTTTCGTGTATCTTCCCAAATTTCTGTAATCCGTTTGTAGTTGCTCTTATTTTTCCACAATTTTTCTGTTATTCCCTTACTAATTCTGTTTCCTGGTTTTCTCATCAGATGTCCAAAGAATGAAACATATTTCTCACTGATCGTGCTCATTACTGGTTCTATTTCATTTGAAGCTATTCTCCAAACGCCATTTACTTGGTATTGTTTATTTACGCATGTCCTAATTATTATTCTTTCTATCTTTAATATTTTGTCAATTTATGCTGTATTAGTTGTTTTGAAGATGGTTTCAGTTGCTTAAGTTATTTCTAGTTGTGTAACTGTTTTATAATGTTTTAATATTGCATCTATGGATAGGCTTTTTATTGTATGCGTTTTTGGTAATGTAATTTTCTTTGTTCATTTTTTTTTCTACTTTTGGCATGATGGATTCACATCTCGATTGTAAGTTACGATTTCATCTAAATGTTTAAATTTATCCACAAATTTGATTTCTTGTTCTCCTATTGCAATTTTCTTTGCAAGTGGTGGGTCAGGTAGCAATATCTCTGCAGAGTGAAAATCTCATTCTGGAAACATCCCCCAGGCTGTGGGTAAGCAATGTCTCCGCAATATCCTTTCTTCCAGGAGTGCTAGTTCTGCAAGGTTCGTAGGAGAGTTTCTCTAAAGTTTGGAAGGTAGGAGACGAGGTACTGGCAGAACTGAAGGTGTGAGGACGGCTCGTGAGTCGTTCTTGGGTAGCTCAGATGGTAGAGCGTTTGCCCGCGAAAGGCGAAAGTCCCGAGTTCGAGTCTCGATCCACACACAGTTTTAATCTGCCACGAAGTTTCAATACCCCAGGATTTTTTTTTTTTTTTCCAAATGATATCCTGAGGTCAATTTTCTGTGCTATGTCTTGTAGTGATTTAACTTCTTGCCTGGTTTCTTGTACATTGTTCGCTACGAGAGAAAGCTCATCAGCAAATCCCAAGTAGTACAAATTGATATCATTTTTAGCTCTTGCAATTCTCATGTTCTTTGGGTTATTCTTGTGCCAGTCTCTTATTAGGTATTCCAGAGCACAGTTCAACCGTCTTAAGACTGTTTTTATAAGGAATGGTCGAGAAATTTCTCTTCCTAAACTGAACCTTCGCTTTGGCAAAAGAAAATCCTATTCACCTAATTAGCTTTGGAAGGAGTACGTCAATGGAGGCAGTCATATGCCTTCTTAAAATCTACAAATGTTATTGCAAGAATTTTTTTCCGTTTCATGTAGTATGTCATAATCAATTTTAAACTAATGATCTGCTCTGCACAGTTTCTTCATGATCTGGAACCTCCCTGGTATTTCCCTAACTCCTGTTGTAGCTCTTCGCTGATTCTTCCAGGTATGGTCTTGGATGAAATCTTGTGTCTGCAGTCTAGGGAGTGATTGTTCTGTAGTTATCTGGATTGCTCTTATCACCCTTCGTGTGTAGTGGGTGCATGGTGGCTGTGGTCCAATGTTCAGGGCTTTGTGTAAGGAGATCCTGACTTTGTCGCTTGAATATTTCCACTTTTCAACAAAAACCTGATCTTCTCCACGCCTTATAATTTTTTTGCCCTTTGAGGACTCTTACACTTGTTGGAAAGTTGTGGAGCCTAATTTCTTAGGTTCGGTTTTAATTGGGGTATTTACGTCGATTTGTAATAGTTCTTTGGGCTTGTAGCAACTAAAATGTTTATTAAATGCTTTTTCCATGATTTCAGCATTTTCTTTGTTGCTGTGTACCATTCTTCCATCTTCATATTTTAGTATTAGCGTCGGGTGTTCATACAGTTATAGTTGTTTCTCAAAGATTTTATAGTAGTTCCTGGAATCGGTTTTGTGGTAATTATATCCTATAGAGTTCATTGTGTCTTTATGGAATCCTTACTTAATTCTCCTAATATTTTGTGTGAGTTTTTTCCTTTCATTTTGAGGTTAATGGTATTTTCTTCTGTTTTGTGTGTTTGAAACTTTAACCATGCTTGGTGTCTTTCTCCATGGGATTTATCTAACCTTTAAATAGATTTAAATTCACCTAACACTCAACCAAAGCTACACAAATTTTAAATCTAAAACCTAGAAAAGTTACTTGCCGCATTTTCTCCAGGTGAAAGTGTCCGACTGCCACAAGGTTCCAGAATAGGACTGAGGGGATGATGACGTATGCGCTGACTGGTGGCAAAATTGTGAACTTCTGCTTTAGGCACCCTAAAACTTGATACGTACTGTTTCCCCACGCGTTATTTTATTCCACCTACCCTAGGGCTTTAAGGCGTGTGTCCACTACCAAGTAAAGTTGCGCAACTCACTTGCAGAAGCTATGCTCCCTTTCAAAAAAAGTGAAGCATGTAACGAAATGAAACTACACAATCTGAGAGAGTGTGTCTGATGTTATTTCCGTGTTTACAAATTCGGATAAAATTTAGAAAGAACTTGGCAGTATGAGAGCGCTTATCAGCAATGTGTTTTACCTGCTCTGGCCTAGATGCATAGCCGGCCGGGGTGGCCGTGCGGTTCTAGGCGCTACAGTCTGTAACCGCGAGACCGCTACGGCGCAGATTCGAATCCTGCCTCGGGCATGGATGTGTGTGATGTCCTTAGGTTAGTTAGGTTTAAGTAGATCTAAGTTCTAGGGGACTGATAACCTCAGAAGTTGAGTCCCATGGTGCTCAGAGCCATTTGAACCCAACCTGGATGCATACACTGATCCAGTTCCGAATCGCATCAAGAATCTCCTGTATCCTGTTCTGAGGCAGAATGGTCCACAACTGGTATGCTGTATGTTGGCGTTGGTGCAAGGTAACGTCCGAGCTGCTGCCACACGTGTTCTATCGGGGAGAGATCTAGTGATCTAGGTGGCCACGGGAGTTCATAGACACACATGCCATGTGTGGAAGAGCATTGTCCTGTTGGTGAATGTCACTTACATCTACATCATACTCCACAAGTCATCCAATGGTGTGTGGCGGAGGGTAGTTTCGGTATCACTATCTGACTCGCGAATAGTGCGTGGGAAGAATGATTGTCGGTAAGCCTCCGTACTCGCTGTAATTTCTCGAATTTTCTCCTCGTGGTCAATACTCAAGATGTAATATGTGTTTACCCCTCCTGAAAAGTGCTGTTCCGAAATTTCAGTAGTAAATCTCTCCGTGATGCGCAACGCCTCTCTTGTGGAGTTTGTTTAGCATCTCCGTAACGCTCTCTCGCCGGCTAAACGATCACGCGACGAAACGCACCGCTCTTCTTTGGATCTTCTCTATCTCCTCTATTAGTCTTACCTCAGAGGGATCCCAGATAGACGAACAGTACTCAAGAATCGGACGAACAAGCGCCTTATAAGCCATTTCTTTCGTGGTTGAGTCACATTTCCTTAAGATTCTTCCGATGAATCTGAGTTTGGTGTCTGCTTTTCCCACTATTTGTTTTATATGGTCATTCCACTTAAGGTCGCTCTGGATAGTTACGCGGTTCTAGGCGCTACAGTCTGGAACCGCTACGGTCGCAGGTTCGAATCCTACCTCGGGCATGGATGTGTGTGTTGTCCTTAGGTTAGTTAGGTTTAATTAGTTCTAAGTTCTAGGGGACTGATGACCTTAGACGTTAAGTCCTATAGTGTTCAGAGCCATTTGAACCATTTGGATAGTTACGCCTAGATATTTTACGGCAGACGCTGTCTCCCGCTGTTTGTAATCAATAGTGTAGCTGTACAGCAGTGGATTTCTTTTCCTATGTATGTGCAATATGTTACTTTATTTACGTTCAGGATGAACTTTTAGAGTCTGCACCATTCATCAATTTTCTGCAGGTCGTTCTGCAAATTCTTACTATCTTCTGGCGTTGCTACTTTCGTATAGACTCTATTGCATCATCTGCGAATAGCCTTAAAGATCATCCGACGCTTTCTGCTAGATCATTTATATATATTGTAAGCAGCAACTGTCCTATCACACTTCCCTGTGGTACTCCGGATATTGCCTTTGCATCTGTCGATTTAGTTTCGTTAAGAGCGACGTGTTGAGTTCTGTCTGCAAGAGAGTCTTGAATCCAATCGCAGGTCTGCTCCGATACTCCGTAAGCTCGTATTTTTTTCACGAAACAGCAATGCGGGACGGCGTCAAATGCCTTACTGAAATCAAGGAACACGGCATCAACCTGAGCGCCGTTGCCCACTGCGCTGTGGATCTCATGGAGGAACAGAGCGAACTGAGTTTCGAAGGATCTCTGTTTGCGGAATCCATGTTGATTTTTACAGAGGAGATGTTCATTTTCCAAGAATATCATAATTCTCGAGCATAAAATATGTTCCATAATTGTACAACATATTGTCGTCAACGACATAGGTGTATAATTGTGTGGATCTGTCTTACCGCCTTTCTTAAAAACGGGAACGACGTGCGCTTTTTTCCAGTCGTCAGGTGCCTTACGTTGCTCAAGCAGTCTACGATAAATTACTGCTTGAACGGGAGGAAATTCTTTCGCATAATCTTTATAGAATGTTATATGTATGTCATCTGGTTCCGGAGCCTTTCCACTAGTAAGCGATTGCAGCTGGTTAGAGACTTTCACACGACAGGTAACACACCAGGAGGCAGGATGTCCGAGATATACCGTTGTGCTGTCAGGGTCGCCTCAATGACTAGCAGCAGTGACCCGAAGTCACACCCGATGACTCTGTAGACCGTGACGTCAGGGGTAGACCTAACACATCTGTGTCCCTCCGAAACGCTGAAGAATGGTCCCCAGCATCAATGGTCGTCCCTGGTGCTGCAGAGCCGCGATGCATCGCCCAACACAGTGCGATGCCATTCACCAACTCACAAGCCTTAAGGTCACGGCACCACCCCAGACGCAGCCTCTCCTGTAGCGGTGCAATCGCCGGCCTACGTGAGGGTCAGTAATTCACTAGTCTGGATCTTGTTAACATTCGGCCAACCGTGCGGGCTGACACAGAACTTTGCAGGGGGTTCATTAATTGTTCTCGGATAGCAGGCGCAGATGTGGAGCGGCTACAGTGTCCTCGGTGCTCATATGTCGATGCTCCCTTGTGGCGGACGAACGTGGTAGGCGGGAACCTTGACGACGAGTATGTCTGCCCTCGCGTTCCCATGCAGTCCAACATCGGGCCACTGCCACGTCCGAATGCCCCAGAAATCTGGATATTGCACGATTCGACTAGTTGGGAAAAACTGAGACCGACTATGAGGCCACTTTCAAACTCTCTCGAGTGCTGATAACGCTGTCTCACACGAGTGGCATGCGTCTTCACGTCCTTCACAGTGATCGCACGACATCTTGTCCTACCGGGCGTGGTAACAACACTAAACACGAACTACGCTAACGCACCTCGGCGGCCTTTCTACCTTTCACAGACAATTGCATTTCTTATCATTTACTTATACGCCGACTGCGTGTACTCGTATATGTACGAAATTGCGTTGTCATCCGACCATGTCTTCTGGCTGCTTCACTTTCTTTCTCAAGCAGTGTGCTTCTGCAAGTTATTTGACTTCGAAACTCCCACAGAAAGTCGACTTCCCCAAGTTTTGTCAACTTATAGAAGTAACTTCCGCAAGTTGGTTGAATCAGTTTCATGCATCTTGCCGCAAGTACTTCCCGAGCTAAAGTTTTTCTCGAAGTTGCAGAAGTTTTGTGTGTTCAGTAACGCAAAGACTGATGGGCCTAAAGAAATGTACCATTGGAACCCCTAACCCTTCGACAGTCAAGGCAGTGCGAAATGAATTTGCCTATTACTTTGATTCGATTGAAGGGGAAGTAGAATGGCAGTACAGAGATCTTTAAATTATACCAGATATTTTTAATGTTAGCTTGAAGATAAATGCATCACATTTGGAATGAAAGTAATAAACATTGTTTCCCAGTTTGAAGAGCTATTAAAGGCCAACTCTTGCTGATATAGCTTGCCGCATTTTTGTACCCTGTTTTCGAACATTTGATTCTACGACAGACAAGAGATGTTCCAAATTCGCATACAATATCTCAAGAATTTTTTAATCAGAGAGCAATCCTTCGACTTGACAGCTTCAATATCTACGCCTCCACATCCATTTTTTCAACCAACTGTTACCTTTTTCCCTTAACTTTTTGTTTTTCGTCGGAATTTTTCTTTTATAACATAACGCAACAACGGGGCGGCTGCTCTATTTTTAACCACGACACTGTAACCTTCCACTTGCCTATCTCATGACGCACCTCTAGTGCAAACACCTCTGCTAGTTCCTGAAATCAACTTGTCGAAGGGACGTCCAGAAGTAATCGCACTCAAATTTTTGTTCTGGTGTACACATCTGAGCAACTAGGTGCAGAAGTTACTTGCGGAAGTTACTTGCTAATGGACACAAGCCTTTAGTTCTTGGAGACAGCATCACAAAAACTGTTCGAGGTGATATTCGGGATATAAGTGAAAGGCGAAATACCCTCAGAATTTAAAGCGAATGTAATAATACCAAAACCAAAGAGTGCAGTATTGAGAGGTGTCAGTATTATCAAACCACCAGTTCAATTAGTCACGTTTGACAACTACTAAGAAAACTTATCTACAGAATGGTACGACTGATAGAAACAGACCGGGGGAAAGATCAGCTTGGATTCCAGAAGAACGTGCCACGCGCGAGATAATATTTACCCCACGAGTAAATTAAGAAAACAGACTGATGAAAGACAAACGTAGGTTTATAGCACTAGGAGATTTAGAAAAAAACGTTTGACAGTATTAACTGAAATACTCCCTTCAGAATTCTGACGTTATAGGGGATAAGGTACAGGCAGTGAAAGGCTGTCTACAACCTGTACTGAAACGAGACTCAAATCGTAAGAGTTGAAGGATATGAAAAGAAGACAGTAATTGAAAAATGAGTGAGATGGGATTGTAACGTATCCCCCGAGTTGCTCAATCGGTACGTAGAGCAATCAGTATTAACTAAAGAGAAATTTGGAAAGAAAATTGAAGTTTAGAGCGAAGGCATATGAATCTCTTGATTTGTCGATGACACTGTAATTGTGCCACAGACAGGAATGGCCATTTGAAGGGAATGGACACTTTCTTGAATGGAGGTTACAAGATGAACATAAAAGAGAAACAAATTGGTAGTTGAGTGTAGTTGAACTGAATGCTGAGGGAATTAGGACAAGAAATGAGGCACTGAAAGTAGTAGATGACTTTTTGCATTTGAGCAGCCACAAAAACTGACAATACGGAAATTAAGTGGATGTAAAATGCGCAGTGGCAGTCGCATGAAAAAGAAAAATCTGTTAACGTTCAATTGTAAATGTGTTAGAAAGTGTTTTCTGGAAGTAGTGTATTTCACACCATGGAAACAACGGAAGGCTTTGCTCGCAAGCCTTCTGGCTTAGATAATCTGAATTATGAACGTGACTTTTTAATGGATAGTATTACAGTGCAGTTTCACGATTTTTTTTTCATTTTAGTGTGCTGCCTCCTAAATTATTCTGTAAGTATGCAAACAAATCTTTTATCTGACAGTCGTAATGAAAGATGAAGATTGAAACAGATTTTTAGACTTCTCTTTGTTTAAGCGTCCACGTCCGCAGCTGAGTGGTCAGTGTGTTTTAGAGCGGCGTGTGGACGAGCTGGTGCCACTAGTTTAAAACCAGTGACTGTCGCCCACCGAGATAAAAGAAGCAATGGATGTGGGGCACATCTCAAACTGGTTAATTCTAAGACTAGTGACTGTCGTCAGATTAAATACAAGAAACGTGATATATTTTTCTCAAAACAAAAGGGTTCCTTTTCATTTCGTTATCCATGCCATGCTGTTATTGTTCACTTAAATGTCCTTCGTGTACCTTTTCGATATGTAGGGTGTAACGGGTGCAAGTGCAGCCATTTTTATATGTAGCGCCTTGATACGTACACACATCACTGTGTCGGTTTTTTTTTTTCTCTGCGTCGGGCAGCCTTCCTACCCATAAACACGTCACAAACCTTATGTCCTGATGTTTCCTGCATGGTCGTAACTGCTCCATTTGTAAGTGGACTATACCTGTCGGTATAGACTAACCGTTTTGTTCCCGTGCGACCACACTTCAACAGCTGAACCGTTTCCAGGGAAAAAATAAGCATTAATGACTCGCTGTTGGCACACATACTGGAGGTAGTAACCAACCAAAAAACCCGCGACTTGCAGTAGCTATAATCATTGGTCTGCAAATGTCGTAAACACTGCCATAAATACTGGCGTATATGCCGATCACCAATAGAAATGTCTGCACTCATTCCGTTACACCCTGTATATTGCTCAGCTTTGTCTGCAGAACGCAAGTAGCTGCTTCTGCAGTGGCTGCAACATGTTGAATCACTGAGGTCTGTATAGCGTCATTTGTATACTGAAGGCGATCACGAACCCCACTGAGAAAATTTCGTACGTTTATCAGGGATATTTTCCGAGTATTGTGGTACAAGCGAAGAGTAGTCACCAAGGACACGCAAGGAAGTAGCTGCGTTACGTTTTAATTGCTTGCCCCCATTTATCTTTGCACGTGTATTGCACTGAAAATATGTGCACAACACTGTAAATGTCGATGGTACAGAGAGACAGTTATTAAGCTATATGAAAGAAAACGTTACAAACTGCGCCGTGCACACGCTTTATCCAACATGTAAGCGTAACTACAGATATTCAGATCTAGGTTATGACATGTTCGACATGCCTGCCATCATTGACGATGATGAGGCGCAGACGAATTCGAAATTCTGCATCGCCCGTTAAAGTGCCGGAACATCGATGGTGTCGATGGCCTCCTGAATGACTGTCTTCAGCTTGGCATTGGTTTTGGGGTTGTCGCTGTACACCTTGTCTTTAATATAGCTCCACAAAAAGGAGCCGCATGTGTTCAGATCCGGAGAATATGGCGGCCAATCGAAGCACATTCGAGTGGCCTCTGGGTACACAGGAGGCAGAATGTCGTCCCCAGGACATCGAACACTCTCCCGCTTCGATGGGGTCGACCTCCGTCTTGCATGAACCTCATCTTGACGATATCAGAGGCACTTTGGATAATGGGGATGAAATCATCTTCCAGAACCTTCACTTACAGTTCAGTAGTCACCGTGCCATCAAGGTATATCGCACCGATTATTCCGTGACTGGACATTCCTCCCCACACACTCACCCGTTGAGGCTGAAGAGAGATCTCGATCGCCAAATGCGGATTGTGAGTCCGGCAAATGAGCCACTTTGCTTATTGACGAACGCATCCAAATGAAAGTGGGCTTCGTCGCAAAACCAAACCGTGCAATACCCATCATGCCCCGCGGCCAACCGTGCAGTGTGAACGTCCTAACGCGAACCGTTCAGAAGCTATGACGACTTTATTTCATACAGGTCAATAATTGCAACCCTGTATATGCTACCTGTTTCTTTTGAAAACAGACTTGTTTCATTGACTCTGGGGACCTGTTGTTGACAGCGCGAACACCCCCCCCCCCCCCTCCTTCATTCTTTTCCTTCGAGCTTGTATTCGGTAGTCTTCGATTCAGTTTCGGGTTTGCTTTTCCAGCAGCGTTAGTTGCACGTCAGAGGAGATTTACTGGTGAAGAATCGGCTTAGTATTCTAGCACGTGAGGGCCGCTGTTGCACGGCTCTGTGTGTTTTGTGTTGCACGTTTAAATGTTGGTTTCTCAGTGCTGTGTAGATGGTTTTACAGAAACGAAGGCAATTGTGGCAACTAACAGAATAAATCTTGTGTGAAATTTAAAATTTTCCCGGCGAACTAAATATTCAAAAAGATTTCGGGCTTGCAGCCGGTCGTCGTTAGCTTTCATCCACGATATTTCGACTGGACAATCCCAGCCATCCTCAGGTGAGCCATCGAAGACTGACGAACACTTTTGTTTCTTTTCTTTATTGTTATTTTAAAACCTGTGCAACAGGCAGGCTGTCAGCAGCATGCTACGTCAGCCATAGAATACACAATGAGAAAAAAACAGAAAGAATACACATAAGTTACAGAACGGTGGGCAATAAAACAGTGGACACATAAAGACAAACACGGAGCCGTTCACACTCGACGATAATTCACACTGCAAACTGTTGACACGACGCACAAACACTGAAAGTGGTGATGGCACAGGTGAACGATGGAGTACGACGGTGAACACTGAACACTAAACACGACGGCACACACGAGACACATGGCGATGATCTCCGGCGCGCGAAAGTCCACGTAGCGTGTGCCAGTGCCAGTCCGGGGACTTGCCAAGAGGGTGAAGGGTAACGGGGGGGGGGGGGGGGGGGGGTCTGACGAAGACCCCCTCCGTTCCGTAATATACAGCGTGCAGCGAGTATTCCGCGCATGCGTCAAAATCATATAGAGAGACGAACCACGCCGCCCGCCAGCAGCGCGCTCGCTGGTGGAACTGCAGAACTCAGCTGTCTTCGGCGTTGTCAATTGCCGCAGCCATCGGAGTACTCTGACGTCTTCGTCTGGAGCAGATCTTAAGAGATGACAGGGTTCCACGCGTTATCTAGCTGGTAACCATTGTCATTGTTGATAAGAATGTCTGTCATGCGAATTTCCACTGATTCTTTTATCACGGAGTCCCAAAAGGATGTTGCTGTGGCCAAGACAGTTTTCATGGGGGTGGACATTCTACCCGGCAAATTAGCAAGGCACTTGCAATTAAGCAAAAAAAAAAAAAAAAACAGGGAGTGGAGAAAGAAGAGAGCACACCTACTAAATCTTTAGCTTTTCTTCCCTTTTTGGCAACATTTCCTTCAAAATTGTAAGAATCCTCCACGGTTTCGAAGTGAAAGTAATTTTCCGTTCACCATCGAAGATTTCCGACCTGCTGGGATCAGTGAAAGACGATCTGGTATTGCGGAAGGCGGGAATTTATTAAATACCTTGTCAGTGTGGCATGTCATGTATAGGACAAACATTGCGAACAGTAGGAGAAAGTTGCACTGAACATCAACGCTGTACTCTGTGAAGGTATTGTTAATTACGAATACAAAATTTTTTTCGTGGTTTTCTTTAGATTTCGATTCATTTTCTATTGTTCATATGGGCATTTCTAATTGTGATTATGGAACATTCTACTGTGGTTTTTAAATGTAAAGATGTAATTGTGATTATTTCGTTTGCCAATGGATAAGTATGTTTCTTGCTTTGTACCTGTGGTAAAGTTTGTAAAGTTCTCTTTTGGAATATTATTAATTGCGAAAAAGGCAGTCAATAACATTTATAAAGATTTATGTAATTTACGATAACGATATAACATCTATAGACAGGGGACATCGATAGTGATATCGATAGTCGAAAAGTTGTTGTGTAGTAGAGGGGACGGTGGATGGTCTGTCTGTGAAGCGTGCTCGGGAAAATAGTACTGTGTTTTATGAAAAGCATACGTAATTGTATGGACAGTGATACCGAACTATCAGATTGTTAATTCTCTTTACCACTGCGGTATGTAATGCCATCGCCAGCGAACTTTAAGAGCGAATAAACCGGACTGTGAAAGTGCCGCTAACATTACTTTGTTGTGGCCGACACGAACTGTGCTTTTATGCGAATGAACTTTACTGGTATCGCTTTTGGGTGGTGGAACTGTTGTATATCACATTATATCAAGTCGTGAAAGTGAACACCTTGTCAAAATTTGAAATGCGAGAACAGAGTGGACATTGTTTACGGTGTGCTTCACACACAAGAACAATTCTATGAACTGTGTGTTTGTGGCTAAGACTATATGAATGTGACGAACTGTGTAATTATGGACTATAGCGTCACGGACAGTGCATAAAGTGTAACAACGAGCGATGTCTACGTAATGTACTTTGAAAGAGAGGACATGTCTACAACGGTCGTATACTGGCGTCTTGTGGTTTGTTAATCACCCGGGGTTAATGATACAGCTGTGCCGGAACTTTATTTGCGTTTCGCCGGAGTAAATTAACCAGCGGAACTGTCTGTACCCTGCTCTCATCATCGTAACACACCGACATCGTGCTGCCCAACGCAACGCTTCGTATGCAACAAAAAGTTAAGAGATTTCGCCGAACCCTATCCCCTGACCTAGAAACTTTCTTTCTCTATTAAAAGTATAAGAATTACAAACTCTATTCAAATAAATTGTTTGTTTAGTTTATGTTTGGTTTGTGCTAACGAAAATAAAATTACAATCACTGAATTAAAAAATGGCTGGTAGTCATTGTTGGAACAGTAAATATAAACTTCTTCCTCTCATTAGAACCTATTCTCTTTGCATGTCAAAATTATTGTAGTTATTTTATGTAGTTTTATGTATTGTTATGAGACTAGATATATGACAGTGACTAATAAGAGTATTTTGTCGCGAAATATGGCTTCGCGCGAAAATTACGGCGACCGCCATAATTGCTTGCGTTCTGACCAATAACGTAAAAGCTGCTATTCCCGTATTGGTGCATTTCCTGACGTGAGCGGGAATTATAAATGCCAGATGTCAAATCACGTAGGGACTGTTTACCCAGTAATAAAAGTTTTTGATATTGTATTGCTACGAGTCATAGTATTAAGAGACACTTGTTATACTCAAAAGTGGGTAGATGTATGGTGAAACCCCCAGTGTTCATGCGATTATTAACAGTATTGTGCGTGGTTCACGAAATTTTGTCACTTCTTCTAATTCCTTTCAGATATTGTCTTAGATGTCTTTGAAGTCCCCCCCATGAACCATGGACCTTGTCGTTGGTGGGGAGGCTTGCGTGCCTCAGCGATACAGATAGCCGTACCGAGGTGCAACCACAACAGAGAGGTATCTGTTGAGAGGCCAGACAAACGTGTGGTTCCTGAAGAGGGGCAGCAGCCTTTTCAGTAGTTGCAGGGGCAACAGTCTGGATGATTGACTGATCTGGCCTTGTAACAATAACCAAAACGGCCTTGCTGTGCTGGTACTGTGAACGGCTGAAAGCAAGGAGAAACTGCGGCCGTAATTATTCCCGAGGGCATGCAGCTTTACTGTATGATTAAATGATGATGGCGTCCTCTTGGGTAAAATATTCCGGAGGTAAAATAGTCCCCCATTCGGATCTCCGGGCAGGGACTACTCAAGAGGATGCCGTTATCAGGAGAAAGAAAACTGGCGTTCTACGGATCGGAGCGTGGAATGTCAGATCCCTTAATCGGGTTGGTAGGCAAGAAAATTTAAAAAGGGAAATGGATAGGTTGAAGTTAGATATAGTGGGAATTAGTGAAGTTCGGTGGCAGGAGGAACAAGACTTATGGTCAGGTGACTACAGGGTTATAACCACAAAATCAAATAGGGGTAATGCAGGAGTAGGTTTAATAATGAACAGGAAAATAGGAATGCGGGTAAGCTACTACAAACAGCATAGTGAACGCATTATTGTGGCCAAGATAGATACGAAGCCCACACCTACTACAGTAGTACAAGTTTATATGCCAACTAGCTCTGCAGATGAGGAAGAAATTGAAGAAATGTATGATGAAATAAAAGAAATTATTCAGATAGTGAAGGGAGACGAAAATTTAATAGTCATGGGGGACTGGAATTCGAGTGTAGGAAAAGGAAGAGAAGGAAACGTAGTAGGTGAATATGGATTGGGGCTAAGAAATGAAAGAGGAAGTCGCCTGGTAGAATTTTGCACGGAGCACAATTTAATCATAGCTAACGCTTGGTTTCAGAATCACGAAAGGAGGTTGTATACATGGAAGAACCCTGGATATACTAAAAGGTATCAGATAGATTATATAATGGTAAGACAGAGATTTAGGAACCAGGTTTTAAATTGTAAGACATTTCCAGGGGCAGATGTGGACTCTGACCACAATCTATTGGTTATGAACTGTAGATTAAAACTGAAGAAACTGCAAAAAGGCGGGGATTTAAGGAGATGGGACCTGGATAAACTGAAAGAACCAGAGGTTGTACAGAGTTTCAGAAAGAGCATAAGGTAACAATTGACAGGAATGGGGGAAATAAATACAGTAGAAGAAGAATGGGTAGCTTTGAGGGATGAAGTAGTGAAGGCAGCAGAGGATCAAGTAGGTAAAAAGACGAGGGCTAGTGGAACTCCTTGGGTAACAGAAGAAGTATTGAATTTAATTGATGAAAGGAGAAAATATAAAAATGCAGTAAATGAAGCAGGCAAAAAGCAATACAAACGTCTCAAAAATGAGATCGACAGGAAGTGCAAAATGGCTAAGCAGCGATGGCTAGAGGACAAATGTAAGGATGTAGAGGCTTATCTCACTAGGGGTAAGATAGATACTGCCTACAGGAAAATTAAAGAGTCCTTTGGAGAAAAGAGAACCACTTGTATGAATATCAAGAGCTCAGGTGGAAACTCAGTTCCAAGCAAAGAAGGGAAAGCAGAAAGGTGGAAGGAGTGTATAGAGGGTCTATACAAATGCGATGTACTTGAGGACAATATTATGGAAATGGAAGAGGATGTAGATGAAGATGAAATGGGAGATACGATACTGCGTGAAGAGTATGACAGAGCACTGAAAGACCTGAGTCGAAACAATGCCCCCGGAGTAGACAACATTCCATTGGAACTACTGATGGCCTTGGGAGAGCCAGTCCTGACAAAACTGTACCATCTGGTGAGCAAGATGTATGAGAGAGGCGAAATACCCTCAGACTTCAAGAAGAATATAATAATTCCAATCCCAAAAAAGCAGGTGTAGACAGATGTGAAAATTACCGAGCAATCAGTTTAATAAGCTACAGCTGCAAAATACTAACACGAATTCTTTACAGACGAATGGAAAAACTAGTAGAAGCCGACCTCGGGGAAGATCAGTTTGGATTCCATAGAAATACTGGAACACGTGAGGCAATACTGACCTTACGATTTACCTTAGAAGAAAGATTAAGGAAAGGCAAACCTACGTTTCTAGCATTTGTAGACTTAGAGAAAGCTTTTGACAATATTGACTGGAATACTCTCTTTCAAATTCTAAAGGTGGCAGGGGTAAAATACAGGGAGCGAAAGTCTATTTACAATTTGTACAGAAACCAGATGACAGTTACAAGAGTCGAGGGACATGAAAGGGAAGCAGTGGTTGGGAAGGGAGTGAGACAGGGTTGCAGCCTTTCACCGATGTTATTCAATCTGTATATTGAGCAAGCAGTAAAGGAAACAAAAGAAAAATTCGGAGTAGGTATTATAATCCATGGAGAAGAAATAAAAACTTTGAGGTTCGCCGATGACATTGTATTTCTGTCAGAGACTGCAAAGGACTTGGAAGAGCAGTTGAACGGAATGGACAGTGTCTTGAAAGAAAGATATAAGATTAACATGAATAAAAGCAAAACGAGAGTAATGGAATGTAGTCGAATTAAGTCTGGTGATGCTGAGGGAATTAGATTAGGAAATGAGACACTTAAAGTAGTGAAGGAGTTTTGCTATTTGGGGATCAAAATAACTGATAATGGTCGAAGTAGAGAGGATATAAAATGTAGACTGGCAATGGCAAGGAAAGCGTTTCTGAAGAAGAGAATAATAGAGTTTTCAGTTCATAAACAAAGTGGGATCGTGACTAATTGAGAAGTACAAGAAAGAATGTGGTTTTCCAACTAGAATTTTGGATGATTTCACAGTTCAGATTTTGATAATTATTTTTCCTGTGGGTTGAGGTCATCACAACTCGCCTTTCGCAACCTAACAAGTCTGTAATTGCTGAACATTGCATTTCCACTGGACACTCAATGGAGTATGACAAGACAAAAATTTTGTCCACAGCAACATCCTTTTGGGACTCCGTCATAAAAGAATCAGTGGAAATTCGCATGACAGACAATCTTATCAGCCGTGACAATGGCTACCAGCTAGATAATGCGTGGAACCGCGTCATCTCTTAAGATCTGCTCTAGACGAAGACGTCAGAGTACTCCGATGGCCGCGGCAATTGACAATGCCGAAGACAGCTGAGTTCTGCAGTTCCACCGGCGAGGGCGCTGCTGGCGGGCGGTGTGGTTCGTCTCTACATATGATTTTGACGCATGCGCGGAATACTCGCTGCACGCTGTATATTACGGAACGGAGGGCGTCTTCGTCAGTCTTCGGTGGCTCACCTGAGGATGGCTGGCACTTGTCCAGTCGAAATATCGTGTATAGAAGCTAACGACGACCGGCTGCAAGCCCTAAATCTTTCTTGAATAGAATGAGTCTTAATTACATTAGTACTGTGCAACGAGGCACCACGGGCCCCTTACTTGTTCTAAAATACTCAGACAATATCACTAAACAACCGGCGGAATTTTGTGAGTCGGTTCCGTGTCTACCTTGATACAAATACGCAGTAGCAAAAGACTTCACGAATATGAATTGCTTTCCTGACGTCCGAGGTCACGTAACATCCGATGCCACACGACCTCAGTCAGGTTACATACAGTAGGAATGCTGTCGAGGGATAGGAATAGGCTCCAGTGGAGAGCGGTTAAGCTACCACCCGCGGCTCTGTACAGTTTCAGGTGCGCCCCAGAGTGGCTCTCGCGCCCGCTAGACGCTAGTAAGCTAACGGTAAGGGTAGAGTGTAAGTGGCTGGCGCCGGAGGGACGCACGCCATCAACCTGTGCTCGGCCCCTGTTGTGGTTTCAGCAGCATCAACTCGGCGTTCGACGAACTGCGCGTGCACGTGCCCACGTTCCCGTACGAGAAGCGCCTCAGCAAGATCGACACGCTCCGGCTGGCCATCGCCTACATCGCGCTGCTGCGGGAGGTGCTGGCGGCCGACTGCGACCCGCTCACCTACGTGGAGCGCTGCCTGCGCGGCGAGGTGAAGGCGGCCGACCGCGCTGAGTGGAACACGAGCGGTCAGTCGGCGGCGGCGCCCACCCCCTTCATTGACCTATTGTTGTTGTTGTCATTGTATCCCCCCCGTGGGCGGGACACCTGTCAGCGGTACAGACTACGGCTGTTGGCGAATACTTTTTCCAAGAACGTCGAAGTGTTGTTGCTGTTGTGGTTTTCAGTCCTGCGACTGAATCTGATGCAGCTCTCCATGATACTCTATCCTTCCTCATCTCCCAGGGCTTACTGCAACCTACATCCTTCTGAATCCGCTTAGTGTATTCATCTCGTGGTCTCCCTCTACGATTTCTACCCTCCACGCTCCCCTACAATGCTAAATTTGTGATCCCTTGATGCCTCAGAAAATCTCCTACCAACCGATACCTTCTTCTTGTCAAGTTGTGCCACAAACTCCACTTCTATTCAATACCTCCTCATTAGTTATGTGATCTATCCATTTAATCTTCAACATTCTTCTGTAGCACCACATTTCGAAAGCTTCCATTATCTTCTTGTCCAAACTATTTATCGTCCATGTTTCACTTCCATACTTGGCTACACACCATGCAAATAGTTTCAGAATCGACTTCCTGACACTTAAATCTATACTCGATGCTAACAAACTTTTCTTCTTCAGAAACGCTTTCCTTACCATTTCCAGTCTACATTTTATATCCTCTCTACTTCGACCATCGTCAGTTATTTTGCTCCCCAAATAGCAAGACTCCTTTACTACTTTAAGTGTGTCATTTCCTAATCAGCATCACCCGACTTAATTCGACTACATTCCATTATCCTCGTTTTGCTTTTCTTGATCTTCATCTTATATGCTCCTTTCAAGACACTGTCTATTCCGTTCAACTGCTCTTCCAAGTCCTTTGCTTTCTCTGGCAGAATTACAATGTCATCGGCGAACCTCAAAGTTTTTATTTGTTCTCCATGGATTTTAATACCTACTCAGAATGTTTCTTTTGTTTCCTTTACTGCTTGCTCAATATACAGATTGAATAACATCGGGGATAGGCTACAACCCAGTCTCACTCCGTTCCCAACCCCTGTTTCTCTTTCATGTCCCTCGACTCTTACAACTGTCATCTGCTTTCTGTTCAAATTGTAAATAGCCTTTCACTCCCTGTATTTTACCCCTGCCACCTTTAGAATTTGAAAGAGAGTATTCCAGTCAACTTTGTCGAAAGCTTTCTCCAAGTCTTTCTCCCCGATATATCGATGTAAAAATGACAATATCGCGTGTCGATATTTTCATTTTATATTTTTTTCAAACTTTTGGTAAATATTTGTAGCTGGTCTTTTAAGATAGCTTTACAACATAATTGGCCCCAGTTATGAAATATGGAACCAACTACAAATTTATACGAGGTTCGGAACTTTAATAGTGGCAACTATTTTTTTACAGCTCGTACCAAATAGACATGTGTTCCAAAGTTTTACTGACCTTCAAAGTAGTCACCAGCATTGTGTATAAACCGTTGCCGGCGATGTGGAAGTCGTAGGATACTCTTAGCAGTGCCATTTGTGTCCGCGCGGCGCGGTCTATTGCCCGACGAATTTGTAGCAGTTCTGAAGCGAATGGCGTGAAGTGTTTCCTTCAGTTTAGAAATCGAATTGAACTTGCGAGGGCTTAAGTCAGGGGAGTGCAGTAGGTGGTATAGCACTTTGCAGCTCCATCAGTCAAACAAATCAATAACAGCTTGCACTGTACGTGCTTGAGCATTTCCTGCAAAATGATGGTCAAGTCCTGCAGAAAGTGTCATCACTTCTGCCTCTATGCTGTTCAGTTTTGGAACACAGCCTACGACCAGCTTAGAGACAGAAACGATGGCACTTTCTGCAGGACCTGACCATCATTTTGCAGGACAATGCTCAAGCACGTACAGTGCAAGCTGTTACTGATTTGTTTGACTGATGGAGCTGCAAAGTGCTATACCCCATTCTGCACTCCCCTGACTTAAGCCCTCGCAAGTTCAACTCGATTTCTAAACTGAAGGAAACACGTACAGTGCAAGCTGTTACTGATTTGTTTGACTGATGGAGCTGCAAAGTGCTATACCCCCTTCTGCACTCCCCTGACTTAAGCCCTCGCAAGTTCAACTCGATTTCTAAACTGAAGGAAACACTTCACGGTATTGGCTTCAGAACTGCTACAAATTCGTCGGGCAATAGACCGCGCCGCTCGAACTGTCGACACAACTGGCCCTGCTAAGAGTATCCTACGACTTCCAAATCGCTGCAACCGGTTATAAACAATACTGGTGACTACTTTGAAGGTCAGTAAAACTTTGAAACACGTATCTATTTTGTACGAGCTGTAAATAAATAGTTGCCACTAGTAAAGTTCCAACCCTCGTATTTTTGTGCTACATCATGTTTTGCAAAATATTGAAAATAAAATTCTACAAGAACAATGTAGACAAGCTGATAATGTCATTACAGTGCACATTTTACATACCAACATTTAAAATGAAGAAATGTATAAATATAGATTTCCGTAGGTGGAAAGGCCCCAAATGGGAGTTGGTTCCTTATTGCTTACTTCAATATGTTAAAATGGCGCTTGGATCTTTTGCGTTGTATTTTGAGGGACCGGGCAGTGTGCATCAAGAGCGTGAAAAACCCGGCAATAGTGATATTAGCTGCATTAATACGTTAAATTTCAATTATTTACGTCCACAGCTGGAGGTCTCGCGGTCGCGTTCTAGCTTCCCGAGCCCTGGGTCCCGGGTTAGATTCCTGGCGGGGTCAGGGATTTTCACCTGCCTCGAGATGACTGGGTGTTTGTGTTTTCCTCGTCATTTCATCATCATTCATGAAAGTGGCGAGATTGAACAGCAACGGTTGGGAATTTGTACGGGCGTTGATAGCCGCGCAGTTGAGCGACCCACAAACCGAACATCATAATCAATTATTTACCAAACAATATGAATGTAAGACAGTACAATGGCAAGAAAAATAATACATTTTGTACAATGAATCCGATGTTATTCAAAGGTGAAGTCCAGCTCCCCATCGTCCCCCATCAATATCGTCCATAATACCACAATCTACTGAAAGATTACTGTTAAACGTGGTAGCATCACTCGGAATGAGATGCATAATGGATGCGATGTCGCCCAATTTTGGCTGTGATATAGGTTTTTCAATAGGCCACAAAGGTAACAGGACCGATGAGAAGTTATTGCAGACTTTGAGCTGCCAGCTCTTCTTTTCCTGACATCAACTTCAACAAACTTCCGACCTAATTCTGTATTCATAAATACAGAGAAGGGTTTGCTCTTCAAGATTCTAATCTGACGGAGTTGCAGCAAGGTTACTTTGTTCTAATATATGTCTTCTTTGCTTTTAACATTACTCTTTCCAAGTTGTGCAGTTCCTTTAAACTCATGTTTTTGCATCCTATGGACCAGTAGACATGACGTTGTCCCGTATGGCAAATCACTGCACCTTTGATTCTAGCGCTGGTAGTTGGTTTTGCACTCTCTAGATGGCAGCACATTACAGAAAGTAGTTGGTTCTATTTTGCATAACATGGTACACACCTTCAGGCACATTTTCCGACATAAATGCAAAAGTTCAGAAAATGGTGGTTGGGCCGTTATTGCATAACTAGGCCCAGTTATACTTTCACAGTGTGAAGGAGTCTTACCACTTTTCGAGATTTCATCACGTCCAATCTTTCTCTTTGACTGCGTGAAGAAAGTGTACCTGGGCACAAAAGAAGTCCAATTGCAGTGGAAGAGGGAGGGGGGAAGGGATGCAGGGGTGTGAATGGAATAACAAGATTTTCCAATATGAAGAATAGCACTACTACTTTTTTTCTCATCGGCGTTCTTAGAAAACAGTTGCTGAAAATGATGAACAAAAATCTAAATGACAGCGTTGGTCTTTGGCGGAGACGTGTGGGGGGGAAATGATGACGTAGTCGGCGCTCGGTGCTACCAACATGAAACTGCAACGTTTAGCTTCACCACGCAGTTTAGACACTACTCGTACAACTGCTAGGTCGCTGGCATCGGCAGAAATGAAAAAAAAATGAAAAAAAACAGGCAAGTCGACATGAAGTGTTCCAGACAAACCCGATATGTGGCGAAACCGAACGACGGACCCACCGGACACCTTTTATTGCGCCACTTACATGCACTTACCATTGTTGGCACAGTGGTTATCGCCAAGCATGAAAGTGCATCGTTTTCCTTTCAATTCTTGCTCTAAGAGGAAAAGGCAGGGTGCTAACTCGTTGATGTACAGAATATCTAATAATAAATCAATACTTAAATATACAGCTTTAAATCGGCAGTATGCTTACAATGTGCATCCGATATTTTATAGGCAGTCACGTCGATATCTTTGCTGTCGGTGTCGATGTCACCGACGCTATTCTCGATATATCGGAGGCATGTATGGGAGGCCGATAATTACATATTTTTTAAATCGATATATCCGATTCCAGATATTTTTTTAAAATATCAGCAGTCCTAGTACAGGCAGCGAGCTCTTCCGCCAGTTCACAATAAAAATAAATTAGGGGAAAAAACAAGAAACAGATAGTGGAGATATTTAAATCGAATTTAAAACTTAAAGATGAAAAATAAATTGACGTTTTTAGATATACAATGGATCACTTCTTACATTGGTAATTAAAAACAGTAATAATAAAATGTAAAATGAAATACAGTAAGTGCACATTTTAAAACAAGGTGCCGAAACACTGATATTTATGTACATTTGACGATGCTGGCGCTGATTTAGTGTTTAGCATTTGACGATACCACTATGGTTCCTGCATATTATGACATGTTTTATAAAACAGGTCTGAAGATTGGCATTATAGACCGAAACAGGAGGTCTGATGATGAAAACATTTGTGATCATTGACTTGAAGTAAAGGAATTTCATCCCCAGTAGAGTTCAAGCCGTCATATACACCGCATATTAAGGTCGGGTAACAGGTGTCCTGATACTCTTGGTCAGATAGTGTACAAAAAGATGAACTTTGAAGATAATCGTGAAATCATACTTATCTTTTAATTGCCAATCTACCTACAACAATTACGGAGTGGATGACCTTCAGTTCTGTGGTATACATGGGTTGGATAAAAAGTAGTGGCAACACTGCTATAATTCATATCAGACTTTATTGACAGGCGTCCGCTGTACCACATGCCCTCAATATAATTGCCCTGCATCTCGATATTCTTCCCCTGCCTCTGTCGATGTTTCGCAAGAACCGCCCTATGGCGCGAATGTCGTCTTCTCTTGTGTCGTAGCACATATCATGAAGAGGTTCCCAGGTCGTAATCGCCCGGGCTCTGTCGGGTGAATACGGTGGATGTTCCAAATCTCCACCCCCTTCGTACTCGGGAGCTCCGGCACGGAGTTCGCCACTACACGATAAGGCAACGCTGCGTCCCACACACGCACCACATACAGTCCCTGATAACAATGTCGTGCACTCCGACCTCGTGCCACTTCTGTCTTGATCCACGCACGTTGTTCGTGTATCCTTAAACGTGCTGTTAAGGCGCTTGAACTGACCTCCCGCACTTTCAGACAGTGCACCCTACAGCTGACTCAAACACAGCCCCAACTGACTTGCTATTAGCTACAGACAGCGCCCCTGCCTTTTGGCGCACATCCTTCAAGTTACGGCAGTGTTTATAACTCTATTCCCTAATAGCTGAATCTTTAGTTCTGTCACGGGAAAAGCTACGTATAACACTAACGTGCCGTGAAACACGCCCTCCGAGAGGATTTCAAAGTTCGACCGTGCGTGTGTATAATGGAAAAAAGGGTGTCGGACTATAATTTCGAATTTTGTGAAGTTAACAGTAAAACCAAACCAGCCTTAACCTTGGGAGTTAACAGAAGTGGTAAAATTATAAGTGAATGAAAAAATAATAAACGGTCGCCAGCCTAAGTAGGCACATCAATTTGGAAATATATGCCGCCCGGGATTAGCCGAGCGGTCTCAGGCCGTGCAGTCATGGACTGTTCGGCTGGTCCCGGCGGAGGTTCGAGTCCATTCTCGGGCATGGATGTGTGTGTGTGTGTTTGTCCTTAGGATAATTTAGGTTAAGTAGTGTGTAAGCTTAGGGACTGATGACCTTAGCAGTTAAGTCCAATAATATTACACACAATTTGGAAATACATATTTGAGAAAATTGGGTAGTCCTTATTAAAGTTACTTTTGTTGAGATTTCCCTTTGAATAGCAAACAGGATGCAAACTGACACAGTGCAGTCTGTTCTGTGTGTAGCAGCAGTTACCAATAACACACACACACACACACACACCAGTAAATTATGGGGAACAAAATTGCACTGAGCTCATACTAATGAAGGGCACAGTCAATAGTATTACTTAATCAAAATACTGAAACATCACTGTATGAAGTGCAGAACTAATTTTTGACATGAGGGGCTTCTATCCTGACTGGCATGAATACCACAAATAAAGATGAATAACATCTTAACTACACTGTTTAAGCTCCTCTACATATCGCAGTTTTCATTAGCAACAGTAATAGTTCATTTTTTTCTTAATAGGACGACAATAAAATGGGGACTCATACACTAGTATAGTTTCATTAGCCAAGGCTGTTTGATTATTGCAAAAGAAAAACCTATCTCTAAAAGCTAATCATTCGCTTATTTTACTTTGCAAGATAATAAAATCCAACACTGGGCTTAATTAACTTCAAAAGGAACCATTCATGATGGGTACCAAAACTACACTATCTTTGAAAATGTGCGTAACTTCACTTCTAATAGTACTACTGCAAATTGGTTCATTAAAGATTTATATGTACGTGTACTGTAATCACCTGTGAAGCAGGTATCCTTGGCAATAATATTTACGCAATCTTGCACTGTAAACCTACAAAACTACTTTTTATAATAAACTAGGGATAAGCAAAAGCCTATCCAACTTCACTTTTATGGTTTTAGCTTTTAAATAATTAAGGTTTTCACTTTCCTATTGACTGATCTTTAAATTTTTGTACTTAAACTTCCTACCTTAACAATTTCACTTGGAGTAGTCCATAAACGCGGGCCGTAGTGGCCGTGCGGTTCTAGGCGCTACAGTCTGGAACCGCGCGACCGCTACGGTCGCAGGTTCGAAACCTGCCTCAGGCATGGATGTGTGTGACGTCCTTAGGTTAGTTAGGTTTAAGTAGTTCTAAGTTCTAGGGCACTGATGACCTCAGACGTTAAATCCCATAGTGCTCAGAGCCATTTGAACCATTAGCCAGTAGTCCATAAACAAAGCATCCAAATTTTTCTCTTACTTTAACTTTTGCTACTCCTTTTACTTTAGACAAAAAAAATCACTACTAAACACATGAGTGCCAGAATTGTTCATGTAAGTCAGGCTGCTCGGTTTTAGTAGCACTTGGGTGAGGATCTTAAGCAGGATCGTGATCGGGATTGAAGTTACGGTTTCGAACACGAATTTAGGTTTTATGTGATTGTTATTGGAACAACACACAAATTAACTGGTCTACACCAATATATATTACTTAACTGAACATATGAAGTCTGTGAAGCAGTGGCGAAGATTAGTGGCAGGCGAAATGGCGGCTAACTGTACACACGGCTCTTGATGTTGCGAATGCTCTAAAAACTCTCTTCTTGGCGTCGGATTTTCAACATATTAGAGCCATTCTATTATTCCGTGAATACCAAATAATAGCCAGATCCTCATCCGAAACAAATCCCTTCTAATGCAGCTTCCAATTGCTTGCATCGAGGTGTACCGTGCTACGGCTAGCCACACACTGCGTGCCGCTCACACAAAGGAGCCGCTCAGTTCGACCCCCAAGCCCACCTTCTACATCGCGCCATGCCACTTTCGTTGCGGGGGGACTTCCGTACAGCGTTTACATGTCACAAATACAAGTGCCCTAAGCATAAATTAGCTTTTAACAAACATACTTCTTTCATAAACATATTCATATTATATTAATTTAAAATTTCCACATGTTCTTTTGCTTTTTTCATATATAGGAGGGTCACTCCAAAAGAAGTGCACACTGTTTTTTTTTAAAAAAATCTTCTTTTATTCTACATGTTTGAAAGTTTTACAGTGTGTAGATACATACTTTATGAACAATATTTTCATTTCTCCACATAATTTCCATCCCTCTTAACTGCGTCACGCCATCTTGGAACCAGCGCTTGTATACTGGCACGGTAAAATGCTGGACCAACCTGTTGAAGCCACTGTTTGGCAGCGTACACAAGGGAGTCATCATCTTCACACCGTGTTCTACGGAGAGAGTATTTCCGTTTCCCAAAGACATGATAGTTACATGGAGCCAGGTCAGGAATGTAAGGCGGGTGTTTCAGTGTTGTCCATCCAAGTGTTGTGATCGCTTCCATGGTTTTTGTTTTGTTTCGTTCTTTTTTTTACTTTTACTGACAACACTGCAAACACTTCCTTCCCCTATCCCAATGTAGCGTGACAATTCGTTCACTGTGATGCGTCTGTCAGCAGTCACCAGTTTGTTAACTGCCTGCACATTGTCTGGAGTGTTTGCAGTACGAGGCCTGCTGCTGCGAGGACAATCCTCAATATTCCCGAGCCCACCTTCATCACGTAACTTGCTTGCCCACCGACCAACTGTACCGCGATCGACAGCAGCATCTCTATACACCTTTTTCAAACTCTTGTGGGTGTTTTTCACTGTCTCGTTTTCACAGCACAGGAATTCTATGACAGCACGTCGCTTCTGACCAACGTCAAGTGTAGCAGCCATCTTGAAGACATGCTGTGATCGCGCCACTCATGGGAAGAGGTTGAACTAAGTTTGAAAACAAGCGGGAAGGATGTATCTACGCACTGTAAAACTTTCACACATGCAGAATGAAAACCGTATTTTTGCAAAAATAGTGTGCATTTCTTTTAGAGTTAGCACATTACAAAATTGTACTTTTCTTGCCACACATCAAGGAGTTCAAGCAACACAGAATGCACACTTCATAAGTTGCAGATACACAGTTGCTTAAAACAAACCTACTCCTAATCGATATAAGAATTAGAGGTTGCCACTACTTTTCACCCAACCCCCGCATATTAAGCTTTTAAGTGACACCTTTAAAATTTAGTTCTTGTTGTATAATACGTCTCGAGCAGCTCAGCTGACTTACTATAAAAATTGCTATTTCAGAGTCTCTGTGGGTGTCCATACGCTGCACCAGCTTGTTCTACTTCCCCTACAGGCGTGCTAACAGTACTGTGGATTTGGAATATTTGTTCGTTTCTTGACTGCAGATAAACAAACAATCAATTAATTATGTAACTCATTAATAACAAAAAACTTTCCACACAGTGCAAAGAAATTAATTACCCTTCACCCGAATCGCCACAGTTAGCTTTCTGCTTTTGTTATAGCCCGATCCACGAACGATGGCGTTTCGCGCATGTTGGAGCACAGACGGTGGGATTGCATTGTTGACGATTCCAAGCAACAGTTGCGTTCGCGCATGCGCGTGCTTTCCGCATGAAGCGTATACCTGCAAATTATGTCCCTCGCTTACTTGTTGTTGTTGTGGTCTTCAATCCTGAGCTTGGTTTGATGCAGCTCTCCAGGCTACTCTATCCTGTACAAGCTTCTTCATTTCCCAGTACCTACTGCAACCTACATCCTTCTGAACCTGCTTAGTGTATTCATCTCTTGGTCTCCCTCTACGATTTTTACCCTCCACACTGCCCTCCAATGCTATATCTATGATCCCCTGATGCCTCAGAACATGTTCTACCAACCGGTCCCTTCTTCTTGTCAAGTTGTGCCACAAACTCCTCTTCTCCCCAATTCTATTCAATACCTCCTCATTAGTTATGTGATCTACTCATCTAATCTTCAGCATTCTTCTGTAGCATCATATTTCGAAAGCTTCTATTCTCTTCTTGTCAAAACTATTTATCATCCATGTTTCACTTCCATACATGGCTACACTCCATACAAATACTTTGAGAAACGACTTCCTGACACTTAAATCAATACTCCATGTTAACAAATTGCTCTTCTTCAGAAACGCTTTCCTTGGCAATCCTTGCCATTGCCAGTCTACATTTTGTATCCTCTCTATTTCGACCATCATCAGTTATTTTGCTCCCCAAATAGCAAAACTCCTTTACTACTTCACCTACTTATGCAGAATTTATCACTTACCGCCACAATCAGCAATAGCAACTCGCAACGAATGGAATCTAAATTCACTAAACAACTCGCTGCGGTCACGTTTAATGCTCGCATTAGCTGCGCCATTCACAGCAGAGCGCTCAGAACGCACTGAACGCTCATTGGCTGTCGGGGACCTACGTGACGTAGGTGCGCAGAACAGGCCTAAACTCGACCGCCATCGTTCGTGACTCCGACTATAGTTTTTGTTAGCTGCTGTAGACGAGTGTAGCAGTATTCGTACGTAACCGTTGCAGACCTGACGGCGCGGCTGTCGTGGATCAACTGGGAGAACCTGGGCGTGAACCCGTCTCGTCGCGGCGTGCTCACCACGCTGACCCTGAGCGCCGACTCGCTGCAGCACTGACCCGCGGCGCGCCTCGCCGCCGACGGCCTCCACGACGCGGACGTCGACGCCGTGTGGCGCCTGTCGGGGCCGCCCAGCGACCGCTGAGCGTGGCCGGCGAGCAGCACTCCAGCCGAGCGAGATGCCCCAGCGAGCAGTCGCGGAGTACCGCGTGAAGTACTTTTGACTGTCAAGACTTTTTTGTTGTTGTTCTTATAGCCGTGTGGAAGACAGACGGATTGTCAACACCGTTCGTCACTGGCTGCCATTTGAAATCGCTCCTCCTAAGACAACGGAAGAAAATTACTGAAACATATTTCTTGTCCAAATAAGAGATCGCTCTGATTGTGTGGCATCTCCAGCCACATTGCATGTGTGTCTCCGGTAGTATGCGACTGTTGACCGAAATTTGAACCACTCTACAGGCTCCTCGAGCAGTGATAAGGACGCTGAAACATTACTAAAACTTCTGAAATACACAGTAGCAAAGTCAACAGTTGTAATTAGACTTTTCGAAGCCACAAAAATAACAGAACAGATCAGTAAATATCAGTTACAGAAAATCTGTGATATCCGTAAACGAAATTGTGAAAATATAGTTTCCTGTAGTGTCGCGTTATGACTACGGAGGAAGACTCACGGAGTATTAGCCAGAATGTAGTCTTGCTTACACCATCATAGTGATATACTCCGATACGCACATTTGTCGTGTTAAATTGCATGTTACGGCTACCAAATGAATGAGTTTATGTGCCATCCTACGTACTGCCATTTCTTCCCAAAAAACTTGGTCAGTTCGTTGCAGTATCGATAAAGCGTAGTTACCACACTCGTGACACAAACGCAAACGCTTAGTTTATCCGGTTTCTAGAGTAGTTTAGTCGTTCATAGTTAAATGTTCCATTTCAAAAATTAGCAATATTCTGTACTGCATATATAAGCCAGAGAACTGTAATTTGATCCACAAATGCTTCAGCTGTTAATATTATGCTTCCATCGCTCATAAGAGCGCCCGTACAGTTAGTTTGTAGTGGGGCGGGGGAATGGGGGTGGTATGGGTGGGAGGGGGAGGAAAGAATGGGGAGGCAAGACCTTAGGGCTTGGAGTACTCGTAATCTTTTGCAAGTCGAATAGCAACTTGCAAGTAGCTATTACAAAAGTCTAGTTCCTACCCTGTTAAATACCTGCGTACTAGCTACTTTTAAACAATTTTCTTGAAAGAAAAACACCACTGCTGCATATTTATTCCTCTCTCTGAAAGGTATGGGGGAGGTGGCAGGGGGAGGGGGCGACCCTCCTTTGCCCCAAGGTATGGGCGCCCTTGAGCACTCAGTACTGAAACGACAGACAGCAGCGTGTTTATCGTTATACCTACAATGAATATGGGCAGGTATTTTCTCTACATAGTGCTCTTTTCTCGCCTTGACACACTGTTAACTTCCACCTGTCGAAACAAACGGGGCACTGATACGCAAACATTAATATGGTATTGCAGTTGTTGCTTCATAGTACCCAACAGTTTCCCAGTCGGCCATAAACTCTACTTCCTGACGATACTAGATAGGAAATAAATGCTATGTACCTGGAAGCGGTATATTTTGTCATTTGTGTACAGGCTATCATTTAAGCTTGGATGGAAGAAACTTTTCGTCCCAGCCTAACAGTTCTGATTCAGGAACAACGATTAGGATTCAAGATCGCGCCCTACCAAAGTAACCATCCAAGCATTTGCGTTAAGCGTTTTAGGGAAATCTCCAAAACCTGAATGTGACTGGACGGACAGCGATTTGTACAGCTGTCGTGTAAAGTTAGTACAGCGTTTTACATCTGTAGCAACACACGCGGTTCCTCATTTAGACTAGTTGTTGCTTCTCTGAATCACTTCATTTCTGGCAAGCAAGGGAGTAAGAGCTGACTTCCTTCCATATATTTTCCCCTTAAAGCAATGCTCTTTCTCTAATTTCGATCGTATATTTGTCCCTCCTTTGTTCTTTCGAACACTACAGTGCTGAAATATGTCTTTTGAAAGATTGGAGCCCGCTACGGTCGCAGGTTCTAATCCTGCCTCGGGCATGGACGTGTGTGATGTCCATAGGTTAGTTAGGTTTAAGTAGTTCTAAGTTCTAGGGGACAGATGACCTCAGATGTTAAGCCCCATAGTGCTCAGAGAAATTTGAACCATTTGAAAGATGGGTAATATACCTCATGTAACAGGCATTTTGGACTGTAGAAACTCATATTTCGTCGCCCTAAAGCGCCTCAGACGTTATCCCCATGAACTACATAAGGGTTGCACTGCCTCTTAGATCGAACAGCGTCGACTAGAAATTCTTTTCTTCTTACTGGGAGAGGTGGTGCGTTTCATAAATGACTCAGGACAAATGCCAGGGCGGTTCCTTTGAGAAAGTCAAGGCTGATTGCCACCCTTGTGCTTCTCCAATTCGAGCGTGTGTCCCGCCTGTAATAACCACGTCATAATGAAACATTAAATCCTGCTATTTCTTTCTTCGCCTTCTTTTTTGGCAGTTGGCCGCTCAGTTCCCTCCTTTCGATAACCCATTCATTGTTATCTACAACTTCCTATTGAACACGTAGTGTCTGAAGGTGATTACTGAAGCATTCTGTGGATATTAACGGCTGTGTCTATAATACGAGCATAAAGGGTGATTCAGATGCCTCCAGCTGTGGGTTTTATGCAACCCGCAATGCCTTCAAAAGCCACATGCGAGATTTTCATATTCACTAGCTCCCTACGCGCCAACTATCAGTCCTCCAGCTGTGGGTTTTATGCAACCCGCAATGCCTTCAAAAGCCACATGCGAGATTTTCATATTCACTAGCTCCCTACGCGCCAACTATCAGTCCTGCAGAAAAAGTGAAGAGGATCTTCTGGTAGGAAATTTAATGTAGCTGAATTTTGTACTGGGATATGGTTTCGCTGGAGGACACAGTTTTAGAGTTATTCAAGAAAAACGATTTTGAAGGTCGCTTTTATAAGATTTTCTTGAATAAGTCTAAAACCACATCCTCTACCGGAAACCTATCCCAACACAAAATTTTAATACATTAAATTACTTACAAAAAAGTCCTGTTTATTTTTCCGGAGCGCTGGTAGTCTGCGTGTAGCGGGGGACAGAATATGAAAATACTGCTCGTGGTATTTAAGACATTGGGAGTTGCATAAAGCCTATAGGTAGGGGCAGCTGAATCACGAAGTATAGGCTTACTGAACATAATAGCTGCTAGACTGGTCAAATATTTATTCACTCCATCTGCATAAGATTGCTTCTAGTAACTCTGGTGATAGTCGTGTCTGAGACATGCAGGGGTGTACGTGCACCAATCATAATCCCACCCCACACCATCAAACCACGACCTCCATACAGGTCCCTTTCAAGGACATTAAGGGGTTGATATCTCGTTCCTGGTTCACGTCAAATGAAAACCCGGCGAGAATCACTGTTCAGACTATACCTGGACTCGTCTGTGAACAGAACCTGGGACCACTGTTCCAATGACCATGTACTGTGTTCTTCACACCAAGCTTTACAGGCTCTCCTGTGACGAGGGGTCGGTGGAATGCACCTTGCAGGTCTCCGGGTGAATAAACCGTGTCTGTTCAGTCATCTGTAGACTGTGTGTTTGGAGACAACTGTTCCAGTGGCTGCGGTAAGGTCCCGAGCAAGGCTACCTGCAGTACTCCATGGACGTTAGCGAGCACTAATGGTGAGATATCGGTCATCTTGTGGCGGTGTACACTGTGGACGTCCCGTACTGTAGCACCTGGACACGTTTCCTGCCTGCTGGAATCGTTGTCATAATCTTGAGATCACACTTTGTGGCACACGGAGGGCCCATGCTACGACCTGCTGTGTTTGACCAGCCTCCAGTCACCCTTTTATTCTACCCCTCATAACATCATCAATATGTGCTCTTTGAGCCATTTTCAACACACGGTCACCGTTAGCACGTCTGAAAACGTCTGCACACTTACTCGCTGCACTGCCCTGTGACATGCACCAACACACCTCCGCATATGTGGACTGCTGCCAGCGCCACCGTACGGCGATCGCAGGTCAAATGCACTGCATGGTCATACCGTGAGGTGATTTAAACCCGCAAACCGCCCACCAGAGCGTTGTTTCACCAAGTAACAGCATTATCCTTCACTTATGAGCATGAGTGTATATCATTTCACTTGTTCTACATGGCTTGCCTGTTATAGCTGCTACGCATATTTCAGATCTGTCCGATATACTCGGTCTGTGATTATCAAAGCATCTCTCATTAAAGCTGGACAATTAATAAATGAATTAAACAGTGTCATTCACTATGATGACGAGCTCCACTGATGGAAGAATATAACCTTCGCCAGAAGATAAGGGTATCTTAACGATGCCAAACGACTAGAAACCCAAGAGCTTCACATCACTGACATAGGATGTTTGGATCAATATTTCACAGCTTGATTAGTTAGTTGACTTGGTGATGTAGGGGTGAGGGGCGGAGGGGAGTGGGGGGGGGGGAGGGGGGCGACGACCAAACAGCGAGGTCATCGGTCCCAACGTTCGCAGCATGTAAAGGTGTCCTGCTAACTGATTGAGACTGTAGTACAGTCGTTTTCAAACACAGCGGGGCACGCACAGCCCAGTCGCTTCGGTTGAGCACTTTACATACAACTTCCATGCACCACTTATAGTTCCAAGATTTTCTTGACAGCAAATCTCAGATCTTTGCGTCGCTGCTAGTGACTGAAAAACATCGCCAAGCTAGCTCTTTTTCTTCCTAATCATCTCGTATGGAGTTCTGCAACCCTAACGTTCACTCGAAGTGACTGTTTACGCATCTAAATGTTTAATCGTCGTAAATAAACTTTCACACATCTAATTTTTGAATAATTCTAGAGAAAAGCGCTCTGATTAGTAAGTGATTATCGGGACAACCTTGGACGTCGTTCCCAACTGTGTGTTGCTTGTACAGTAAATATTTATAGACTATCGATCGCTTCGATACAGAAATGTGTGCAATAGTGGGATCACAGCCTCTGTTGTGTCCACCGCAATAGGTAAGCGTAGTAGCGCAGGTACGGTATGTGAATACGGTACCCCGCCAGCATCTAGCGAGATTTTTGCAGTGTTTCGCCGGCCGCGGTGGTCTCGCGGTTCTAGGCACGCAGTCCGGAACCGTGCGACTGCTACGGTCGCAGGTTCGAATCCTGCCTCGGGCATGGATGTGTGTGATGTCCTTAGGTTAGTTAGGTTTAAGTAGTTCTAAGTTCTAGGGGACTAATGACCACAGCAGTTGAGTCCCATAGTGCTCAGAGCCATTTGAACCATTTTGCAGTGTTTCTGTCTGCCAGTTAAAGATGTAAGATATCTGTACTATAGTAGGAAACCAAATATATCGAAAATTAGCACTTCAGTCATAAAGCGTTCTGAGAGCAATAGCGTTGTTTTGTTATATACGAAGGCCTACAGCGGTCTTTTCTTCACATCGTAGAAGAGCCACAGCAAATGACTCAAACTGAGTACCAACACATATTTTTTCACAGAATGGCTTAAGTTCTGATTTCATGTTTCAGTGTTTTACCTTCAGCTGATTAATTGCCAGCAAACAAAAAGATTTTTTGTTTTGAGTCTGTCAGTTATATATGTACATAGAATTTTCACGGGAAAGGAACATGTTTGCCTTGTGAAAGAGGTCTGCAGTGTTCCTTGAATGAAAAATGCTGCTGACCTGTTGTACGTTTGTTCTCTTTTTTACTTGTTTGTTTTTCATGATCCAGGGTAAAATTATATCTCGTTTTATGTAATGTCGTTGTAACATTTAAGGAAGAAATAAATGTATACCAGTATTACCATTTATTTATTTTCTCTTCTCCCCACAATTAATAAGAGCACATATTGTGTATTTGTCAGATTAGAATTCTTCTTTCAGATGCTGCACGGTATCATCTGCTACAAATTAGCAGGAGTGTGCAAGCTGCTTCCCCGAGTATTACAACGGCCTTAAGCTTTAGAACTAGAAAGTTTACAACAGAGAAAGTTGGAATGGAACAACAGGAAAAGCTAGCCCTCACAAGAGGTTGCAGAATGCTTCATAAATTGGAAATAATTATGTTCATGTATTATCTTGCCATGAAAAATACACCAAAATGTGACAGTAGAGTATTTGCAAGCAGATACACGATACTCTCTGCCAGGAGAGGTTGAGAATGGTTTAATAAGGTACAAGAGCTCTCTAAGGTGAATACGGGGTTTGTTGAAAAAGTATCGGAAATTTTCGTTTTTTGGAAATATTTTTATTTATTCGCCTATATTAATATTATCTCCTTCAAAACCATCACAATTAGATACTATACACTTACGACTGCGCTTCTTCCACTCTAGGTAGAGAATTTGTCTCCCATAACATTGAAAATACTCCACTAATGGTTCATGCATTAAGGAACCTCCGAGTTGGATAACATACACAATACTCGTTAACTGCAGCCATAGCATTACCATCACGTTTGTCATAAATAAACATCACATTGGCATATTCCTCTGTTGTAAATTTGAAAGGCATCCATATTTAATAAATAATCTACAAGCTGCAACAGTTACTATGTGGTTTCACTTAAATACACTGTTGTTATTATGTTCTTTCCCGGAAAAATACAGAGAACTAACTCGTTTCAAGGTTAAGAAACGACTGAAACAACTCACTAACAGTTGCCAACAATGACATAAACGTTTCTACATTCTTAACAGAAAATAAAAAGTTTAACTTGTATAATCATCTTTGCTCCTCTGGATGTTCTGGAAAATTACTGCAGATACACGTCTGGGACATGTTTTATTAGATTCACATGCCGAATTACAACAAAATAAAGGGAAATCGTGCTTTACTTTAACCTTGTACAGTTTTGTGATGGCTTCATATTAGTGAAGTTGCTAAATTTATTAGCCATAATTCTGTAACCAAAAATTTGCGGACCCATGTTTATATGAACATTTTTTTTTACTTTTACTTGTAGAATAACATATTAAAATATTTGCATATTTTTGTGAATCACCCTGAATATGTGGTGACCAGTTGTTAACACAACTGTTTTCATGGTGTGACCTGCCAGTGAGGCCAGGTACTATGACTGTGGCGCTGGTGACAGGGGCTCAGCAATAAATATAGTATGGTTTGTTGTGTCAGTTAATTATATTTTGTATTGGTAAGTTCAAATATCCACATTACAGCGAGTCAGAAAAGTAAATTACCCATGTATATTAAGCAAGGAGATGCTGAAACTGACACCCTTAGTTGTTCAAGCATTTCTCACACCAGTTTAAAAAATTACTCATTACACTCTGCAGTTCACTCTGAGAAACGGCAGCCATTTCTTAACGAACGTTAGTCTTGAGTTCATCTAAAGTGCATGGATTTGATTTCCTGACTTCTTCTTTTAATGGCTCCCAAATATAAAAAAATGTGTGGCGTTAAATTGGAAGAATGAGGGCTCCATTTCTGCATCCACATCTGCATCAGCTGGCCGAGTTGGGTGAAGAGTGCTGATTCAAACTGCCAGTCTTGCTCGGTGGTGATGGTAGCGGGGCAGCCGAGGCGGGAAATTCAAGAAGAAACAAAAGCCTCTGCCACGGTTTAGGCGGTTATGTCGGTGAGAAGTACGGCCTCTACCCACCGATGCAAGAAAGAACATAACGGATGCCCTCTGAGGGGGGAAGGGGGCGATGAGGTCCAGATGTATGTGGCGAAAGTGGCCAGATGGGTTGATGAATTTGTGGAGAGATGGAACAGAGTGCCTGGTGACTTTGTTGCACTGGCAGGTGATGAAGTTCCAGACCCAGATCTGAGAATCGTGCTTCATGTCTCACCACACGAATCGTTCACATATGAGCCGTGACGATGACTTAATTCCAGGATGTGCTAGAGAATGTAGTGTGCCGGTGGAGAAGTTGCACCACCAGACCTCCTCTAGGACGCCAGCGAATTTTGCTTTGGTGAAAGACAGTGAAGTGGAGGTGCTGTTTAGGACTTGCTGTGTATCCTTTCCCTTGGTTCTGTGGGTTCACAAGGTTGGAAAGGTCGATGACTGTTGGGGTGGCACTAATGTGGGAAAAGAAATCTGCAATGATGTTGTTGGGGCCTTTGATATGGCAGGCGTCAGTAGAAAACTGAGAGATGAAATCAAAATGCCAAAAGCGAAGGGGGGAGGGTCGAAAGGGGAGTTGTTTATGCATCTGCTACGGGTTTATGGTCGGTCAAGATGTGGAAAGGTCAGCTCTCGATATCAGGGTGGAATTGTTTCACTGCCTCATAAACTGCTAAAAGCTCGCAGTTGAAGGCTGTGTATTTTTGTTGGGCACGTGAAAGCTTCTTCGAAAAGAACTGAAGTGGCATGATCACATTGTTGTGGCATTGTTGTGGGACTGTGCCTACCACAGAGTCACTGGCATCTGTGGTGATGAAGAGTTCAGCATCCAAGATTTGCTGAGTGAAGGTGACAGCTCATGTAAGAGAGTTCAGGGCCTGGAAGGCTGCACGCATTGGCTCGATCCATGGAATGGGGCGCATTCCTCAAGGTTGCTTGCCAGCAAGGGCATTACTGAGGGCGGCCTGAGTGACGGCTGGTGCAGGCAAATGATGATGGTAGTAGTTTATCATTCCCAGGAACTAACAGAGACATTTGTATGTGGTAGGGAGTGGCATGGATAAGAGTGATAGCAAGTTCGATTTTGGGGAGGGGAGGGGGGGAATATACCAGTGGCTGAGACGGTATACCCCAAGAACAGGACAGATTGTTGGTGTAGTTGCAGTTTGTCGGTGTTAATCTTGACTCCATTAGATGAAAAAGTGTCCTTAGAAAGGCGAGGTTGCACACGGCACTGTTGTAACAGTTGCCCAGGCAGCCAGCATCCAATACATAGTTTGTGCATGAAATGCAGAATCCATGTTAGCATGATGAAATGCAGGGACTTTGCTCACCTCGTTATCGTTTGCAAAATTCATGGGTCGACGCACACTCACTAGAGAGGCAAAGCCTGAGTCTACAGTCGCATATTGCACTGTCAAGTGGCGAATGTGTTGAGGCAACAAAACTGCAGGAAAGGTGTTGTGGAATCCAGATGGTGGTGAAGCAACGAAATGTCCTCTTGTAGGTGCAGGCGCTTTGATATCCACGTGCTGTGAGGCACGATACATGGCCAAATGGAATGAATGAAGGCGTAAACAAAGCCAGCGGGGTCACCTCTGTGGTAATTTTGTTTGGTTGCAGCCCAAGGGAAACACACTTGATATTGTAAGAGTTGATATATTTCATATTGGTAAGTACAAATGTCCTCATTACAGCTAGTCAACTGAATAAGCAAGATGGTGCGGGCCGTTAGGTAAAAGAGCCAAAGATCTTGCAATGGTGGAGATATGTTGTTCATACTTGTTGACACCACAGTATATTCCTAGAATAATCATTTAAAGCTGACTCTTGAAACTTTGTTAATAGATTTTCTTGGGATATTAACGTATATCTTCAAGAGTCTTCTGGTTCAGTTCCTTCAGTATCTCTGTGACACTCTCCGATGAGTCAAACAAACCTGTGACCATTCATACTGGCCTTGTCTGTACACATTCAATATCCCCTGTTAGTCCTATCTTGTACAGGTTCCATTCACTTGCGCAATATTCTAAAACTGATTGCACAAATGATCTGTAACCAATCACCTTTGTAGACTGATTGCATTTCCCCAGTATTCCAACAATAAATTGAAGTCTACTACCTGTTTTACCCACAACTCAGCCTATGTGATCATTCCATTTCATATCCCTACAAAGTGTCACATCAAGGTATTTGTACAAGTTGACTGATTCCAGCAGAGCTACGCGGAGTAGCCGCACAATCTGAGGTGTCTTCTCACGGTCCGCACAACTCCCCCGTCAGAGGTTCAAGTCTTCTCTCAGGCATGGGTGTGTGTGTCGTCCTTAGTTAGTTTAAGTTAGATTAAATAGTGTGTAAGCTTAGGGACTAATGATCTCATCAGTTTGGTCCCATAATATCTTACCACAAATTTCCAAATTTTTTTCCAGCAGTGACTCATTGATATTACAGTCACACGACATTACGTTTTTTCGTTTTGTGGAGTGGAAAGTGTTACATTTCTGAACATTTAGAGGAAGTTGCTAATCTCTACACCATGTTGAAATCTTATCAAGATCTGAATGAATACTTATGCAGCTTCTTTCAGATAGTACTTCATTATAGACAACTAAATCATCTGCAAAAGCCTGACTTTACTGTTAATGTTAATGTTGTCATTAATATACAAGATGAACAGCAAGGGTCCCAACAAACTTCCCTGGGACACACCCAAAGTTACTTCTACATCTGACGATGACGCTCCATCCCAGATAACATGTTGCGTCCTCCCTACCAAAAAGTCCTCAATCCAGTCACAAATTTTACTTGCTACCCCATATGATCTTATTTTTGACAATAAGGTAGGTGTGGTACTGAGTCAAATACTTTTTGGAAATCAGGAAATACTGCTTCCACCTGAAAGCCTTGATCCAAAGCTTTCAGGATGTCATGTGAGAAAAGTGTGAGTTGGGTTTCACACGATCGCTGTTTTCAGAATCCATGCTTGTTGGCATTGACGTCGTCATTCTGTTCAACATACCTGATTCTGTTTGAGGTCAGAAGATGTGCTAAGATTCTATGGCAAATCAGTGTCAAGGATATTAGACGGTAGTTTTGAGGATAATTTCTACAAACCTTCTTATAGACGAGTGTGAACTGTGCCTTCTTCCAAGAACTGGGCATGAATTTTTGTTTGAGGGATTTACAATAGATTATATTTAGAAGAGGAGCTAACTCAGGGGAAAATTCAGTGTAGAATCTGACAAGGATTCCATCATACCTTGGAGCTTTGTTGAATTTTAATGATTTTAGCTGTTTCGCAACACCACTGACACTAATACTTATTTCATTCATCTTTTCAGTGGTATGAGGATTAAATTTGGTCAATCCTCCCGTGTTTTTCTTTGTAAAGGAACATTTTAAAATGGAGTTAAGCATTTCAGCTTTTGCTTTGCTACCCTCAATTTCATTTCTTGTCTTATTTTCTAGAGGCTGGACATTATCTTTGGTGCCACTAACAGCCTTTGAATCCAACCAGAATTTATTTGGGTTCTGTGAAAGATCACTTGACAATATTCTGCTACAGTAGTCATTGAAGGCATCATGCATAGCTGTCTTGACAGCTAAACATGTTTCATTCAACATCTCTATCTATAGTCCTACTCTTTGTTTTACACCTATTAGGCAGTAATCTCTGTTTCTCTAGAAGATTCTTTACAGTGACTGTACATCATGGAGATTCCCTCCCATTACAAACTGTTCTACTGGGTATATATCTGTCCACTACATGGTCAACTACTCTTTTAAACTTCAGCCAGATTTTTTCTACATGGTCCGACATTGTGCTGAAAGTTTGAAGTTCCTCATTGAGATATGACACTACTGATTTGTAATCTAGTTTATGGAACATGTATGTCTTTGTACTTGTTTTAGTTGTCCTTTGTACTTTGGTAATCATTGTTACCACAACAACATCTTGTTGACTGATACCAGAATTGATGTGGGCATCCTCAAAGAGGTCAGTTCTGTTTGTTGCCGTTACATCCAATATATTTCCATCATGGGTAGGGTTCCTAACCATCTGTTCTAGATAGTTTTCAGAGAAAGCATTCCGTAAAGTTTCACAGAATATGTTATCATGTACACCACTAACAAAACTATAATTTTCCCAATTAACTGTTGGATAATTAAAGCCTCCACTGATGATTACAGAATGGCTGGAGAACTTACATACTAGTGGACTAAGATTTGCTGTAAGGTTGTCGGTTACATCAGGAGATGAGTCTGGTGGGCGATAGAAGGATTCAATTATCATTTTACACCCACCCCTGATACTGAGTCTTGCCTGAACATTCTCATGTGCAACTTCAGTTTCTATCTCAGTGGATTTGAGTTTCTTGTCTACTCGACAAATACACCACCACCACTACGCGTTTGGCTACCCTTTTGATATACACTTAAATTTTCTCCAAAAATGTCACTGCTGTCAGTTTCAGATATCAACCAGCTTCCTGTACTTAGTATTATGTGAGCTTCATTGCTTTTAATGAGCGTTTCAAAGGTTGGCACTTTGTTGTGACCGTTTCAGCAGTTTACCATTAGGGTTTTAATATTTTCACCTGAGGGATGCATTTCTTTTGATCTTACATTGATAAATCTGGATTGGATGGAGAGTCACCTATTCTAAAAATCACTTGTGTGCACCCCACACACTCTGATGGGTAGGGCACACTTGAGCCATTTAGGGGGTTCTACAGTTCTCAACCCTGTAGGTGGAGTCCAGGATGTAGCAGCCGAGCTTGTCACAGAAACTTTGAAGTCTCTGATACACTCTTTCCACTAGACTCAGAACCAAAGGGCTGTTATCAGTTTTGGGGACAATGCTGCCAATTGTGTGCTTCATTGAAACTCCATGCACATGGCTGGTCTTCTCAACCTTCTCTGCCAGTCACTAGAATGACCCAAGAATGACCTCAGAGCCCAGGCAACAGGCATCATTTATTCCAATGTGTGCCATAATCTGCAATTGGTTACACCTGTTCCTCAATGGCTGCCGGAATTGCCTTTTCATCATGTTGTTCTTTCCTGCCCCTGGTGCCATTTCACTAGGGGGTACCATTATTCGCTGTATGTTTGACCTGACAATGATTAATAGACCCCTACACTTTTGCATTTGCCTCTTCCTGACACCAAATTTAACAGGTTTCCAAAAAGCAGGCGAAGTGAGTCCCACTGGTTCAGTTTCAGGGAAAGACAGTGTCTCAAACTTGCCGGTTAGAAGTATCGGTACAACACCCTGAGTTCTCCCTGGTCCCCCTCCATTCTGTACAGGACGCCTAGATCTACCATTGACACACCATTTGCAGTCAAGTGGATGAGTAATGATAGATACTGTACTTTCTGCAGAGGGGACAGGATCCACAAGAGAGGACTGAGCTTCAGGTGCCTCTGATACAGGTATCACAGGTACACGACCCTTGGGAACTCTTACAACAAATCGATTCGCAGCAGTTGCCAATCGTTTGACATTAGTCAGGATGATTTCTAGCAGTTTACGGATGTCAACCAACTCATCCACTGTTTGAGAACAGCATTCACATTGGGGTTGCATTTTGGCTGGTGCAATATATTACAAGACAGTGAACAAATAACTTTAAATGAAGGCTGTCGATTATCTTTTAATCCATTGAGCTAAAAAGTTAATAATTCCCTATAAGAATTGAATCACATGCACAAAACCAGATTTCTATTAAGGCAACACAAAAATCTGTGGTAAAAGGTTCTAGGTTCCTAAAATGTTTTTATATTAATTATACTTGTTAGCAAACTAAAAAAAAAGAGTTTATTTATAATAAATGCAGATAATATATGGGGCTACTCCTCATTAAGGTAAAACTAGATGTAACACAATATGTTAGTTATAAAATCTCCTACAGTAACTAAGTCACTAATGCCAATATGCTACAAATTTCCCATACATTATACAAAGGACAATAGTACCTACGAAAATTCTCGAAAACGCATGTTTATTTTCATTGATGTAAAATGAAATTCAGGGGTAATGTGTTCTTTGGCTGAACTATGAACCACAAACACTGGTTTGCTACAAAATAAGTTACTTATCCAAAACATTTGTATGCTGTTAGTGATAATTCTAAGTTGCAACACTTCATAAATTTCCTGGAATGAGAAATTGTCAGCATGTGTCACTGTAGAGTCCTGCTGACAAGTCATAAAAGCAGCTCCTCTCTCAATCAGCTGACAAAAAAAGAAAGGCCAAAAAATTTTTTACATCACTGCTAATAGTGTACCATACTGATATTTTTTATCATACTGGGGTGGCTTGTGTATTACATTACACTATTCTGAACTCCAATAATGGTTATTTTGTGAATTAACATGTCCACTTACATGGTACCATACTTCATCCAAAAAGAAAGTTAGATGCTGGTCAATCTCTCAGTCATGCACCTTATTCATAATCCATTCACAAAATCACAATCTTTTTGCAGGGTCATCCAGCTTAAGTTCTCCCACTGCAGTTATTTTATAGCATTTTAATTCCAATAATTTTGTAGCTGTCTCAACATGTTGTTGTTGTTGCAGTCTTCAGTGTGAAGACTGGTTTGATGCAGCTCTCTGTGCTGATTCACCCTGTGTGACCCTCTTCATCTCTGAATAACTAAATCCTTCTGACTTGTCCCCCCTCCCCCCCCCCCCCCCTCAACACACACATTTCCCACCATACTAAACTGGTGATCCCTTGATGTCCTCTCAAACTATCCCCCCTTTTAGTCAAGTTTTGCCATAAATTTCTTGTCTGCCCAGTTCTGTTCAGTACCTCCTCACTTGTTAGATCACATAACTAATGAGGAGGTACTGAATAGAATTGGGGAGAAGAGGAGTTTGTGGCTCAACTTGACTACAAGAAGGGATCAGTGGGGAGGACATGTTCTGGGGCATCAAGAGATCACCAATTTAGTACTGGAGGGCAGTGTGGAGGGTAAAAATTTTAGAGGGAGACCAAGAGATGAATACACTAAGCAGATTCAGAAGGATGTAGGTTGCAGTAGGTACTGGGAGATGAAGAAGCTTGCACAGGATAGAGTAGCATGGGGAGCTGCATCAAACCAGTCTCAGGACTGAAGACCACAACAACAACAACAACAACAACAACAACAACAACAACAACCTCACTAATAATCTGATCTACCCATCTAAGCTTAAGCATTCTTCTGTAACACCATGTTTCAAAAGTTTCTATTCCCTTCTTGTCTAAACTGTTTATCATCCATGTTTCACTTCCACCCAGCCAAACACCTTCAGAAAAGACTTCTTAACACTTAAGTCTATATTCAGTGCAAACAAATTTCTCTTCTTCATAAATACTTTTCTTGCCATTGCCAATCTATATTTTATATCCTCTCTCATTCAGCCATCATCAGTTATTTTGCTGTCAAATAGCAAAACTCATCTACCACTATAAGTGTCTTGTTGCGTAATCTAATTCCCTCAACATCACCTGATTTAATTCGACTACATTCCATTACCCTTGTTTCACTTTTGTTGACAGTCATCTTATATCCTCCTTTCAAGACACTGTCCATTCCGTTCAACTCCTCTTCCAAGTCCTTTGCCGTCTCTGACAGAATTACAATGTCATCGGCGAACCTCAAAGTTTTCATTTCTTCTCCATGGACTTTAATACCTACTCCAAATTTTTCTTTTGTTTCCTTTACATCTTGCTCAATATTCAGATTGAAAACCATCAGGGACAGGCTACAACTTTGTCTCACTCCCTTCCCAACCGCTGCTTTCCTCTCGTGCCCCTCGACTCTTATAACTGCCACCTGGTTTCTGTACAAATTGTAAATAGCCTTTTGCTCCCAGTATTTTACCCCTGCCACCTTTAGAATTTGAAAGAGAGTATTCCAGCCAACATTGTCAACAGCTTTCTCTAAGGCTACAAATGCTAGAAACGTAGGTTTGCCTTTCCTTAATCTTTCTTCTAAGATAAGTCATAGGGTCAGTATTGCCTCAGGTGTTCCAACATTTCTATGGAATCCAAACTGATCTTTCTCAAGGTCGTCTTCTATCAGTTTTTCCATTCATCTGTAAAGAATTCGTGTTAGTATTTTGCAGCTGTGACTTATTAAACTGATAGTTCGGTAATTTTCACATCTGTCAACACCTGCTTTCTTTGGGATTGGAATTATTATATTCTTCTTGAAGTCTGAGGGTATTTCGTCTGTCTCATACATCTTGCTCAACAGATGGTAGAGTTTTGTCAGGACTGGCTCTCCCAAGGCCATCAGTAGTTCCAATGGAATGTTGTTTACTCCCGGGGCCTTGTTTCAACTCAGGTCTTTCAGTGCTCTGTCAAACTCTTCACGCAGTATCGTATCTCCCATTTCATCTTCATCTACATCCTCTTCCATTACCATAATATTGTCCTCAAGTACATCGCCCTTGTGTAGATCCTCTATATACCCCTTCCACCTTTCTGGTTTCCCTCCTTTGCTTAGAACTGGGTTTCCATCTGAGCTGTTGATATTCATACAAGTAGCTCTGTTTTCTCCAAAGGTCTCTTTAATTTTCCTGTAGGCAGTATCTATCTTACCCCTAGTGATATGCACCTCTACATCCTTACATTTGTCCTGTAGCCATCCCTGCTTAGCCCTTTTGCACTTCCTGTCAATCTCATTTTTGAGACGTTTGTATTCCCTTTTGCCTGCTTCATTTATTGCATTTTTATATTTTCTCCTTTCATCAATTAAATTCAATATTTCTTCTGTTACCCAAGCATTTCCACGAGCCCTCATCTTTTTACCTACTTTATCCTCTGCTGCCTTCACTACTTCATCCCTCAGAGCTACCCATTCTTCTTCTACTTTATTTATTTCCCCCATTCCTGTCAATTGTTCCCTTACGCTCTCCCTGAAAATCTGTACAACCTCTGGTTTAGTCAGTTTATCCAGGTCCCATCTCCTTAAATTCCCACCTTTTTGCAGTTCCTTCAGTTTTAATCTACAGTTCATAACCAATAGACTGTGGTCAGAGTCCACATCTGCCCCTGGAAATGTCTTACAATTTAAAACTTAGTTTCTAAATGTCTGTCTTCCCATTATATAATCTATCTGATACCTTCTATTATCTCCAGGATTCTTCCATGTATAAAACCTTCTTTTATGATTCTTGAACCAAATGTTAGCTATGATTAAGTTATGCTCTGTGCAAAATTCTACCAGACTGCTTCCTCTTTCATTTCCTTCTCCCAATCCATGGAGACGAAGTAAAAACTTTGAGGTTCGCCGATGACATTGTAATTCTGTCAGAGACGGCAAAGGACTTGGAAGAGCAATTGAACGGAATGGAGAGTGTCTTGAAAGGAGGATATAAGATGACCATCAACAAAAGCAAAACGAGAATAATGGAATGTAGTCGAATTAAGTCAGCTGATGCTGAGGGAACTAGATTAGGAAATGAGACACTTAAAGTAGTAAAGGAGTCTTGCTATTTGGGGAGCAAAATAACTGATAAAGGTCGAAGTAGAGAGGATATAAAACGTAGACTGGCAATGGCAAGGAAAGCATTTCTGAAGAAGAGAAATTTGTTAACATCGAATATAGATTTATGTATCAGGAAGTCGTTTCTGAAAGTATTTGTTTGGAGTGTAGCCATGTATGGAAGTGAAACATGGACGATAACTAGTTTGGACAAGAAGAGAATAGAAGCTTTCGAAATGTGGTGCTACAGAAGAATACTGAAGATAAGGTGGATAGATCACGTAACTAATGAGGAGGTATTGAATAGGATTGGGGAGAAGAGAAGTTTGTGGCACAACTTGACTAGAAGAAGGGATCGGTTGGTAGGACATGTTTTGAGGCATCAAGGGATCACAAATTTAGCATTGGAGGGCAGCGTGGAGGGTAAAAATTGTAGAGGGAGACCGAGAGATGAGTCACTAAGCAGATTCAGAAGGATGCAGGTTGCAGTAGGTACTGGGAGATGAAGCAGCTTGCACAGGATAGAGTAGCATGGAGAGCTGCATCAAACCAGTCTCAGGACTGAAGACAACAACAATCCATATTCACCCACTATGTTTCCTTCTCTCCCTTTTCCTACTCTCGAATTCCTGTCACCCATGACTATTAAATTTCCGTCTCCCTTCACTACCTGAATAATATCTTTTATCTCATCATACATTTCATAAATTTCTTCATCATCTGCAGAGCTAGTTGGCGTATAAACCTGTACTACTGTAGTAGGAATGGGCTTCGTGTCTATCTTGGCGACAATAATGCGTTCACTATGCTCTTGGTAGTAGCTTACTCACACTCCTATTTTTTTATTCATTATTAAACCTACTCCTGCATTATCCCTAATTGATTTTGTGTTTATAACCCTGTATTCACCTGACCAAAAGTCTTGTTCCTCCTGCCACTGAACTTCACTAATTCCCACTATATCTAACTTTAACCTATCCATTTCCCTTTTTAAATTTTCTACCCTACCTGCCTGATTAAGGGATCTGACATTCCATGCTCCGATCCGTAGAACGCCAGTTTTCTTTCTCCTGATAACGACGTCCTCCTGAGTAGTCCCCGACCGGAGATCCGAATGGGGGACTATTTTAGCTACAGAATATTTTACCCAAGAGGACGCCATCATCATTTAACCATACAGTAAAGCTGCATGACCTTGGAAAAAATTACGGGTGTAGTTTCCCCTTGCTTTCAGCCGTTCGCAGTACCAGCACAGCAAGGCCATTTTGGTTAGTGTTGCAAGGCCAGATCAGTCAATCATCCAGACTGTTGCCCTGGCAACTACTGAAAAGGCTGCTGTCTCTCTTCAGGAACCACACGTTTGTCTGGCCTCTCAACAGATACCCCTCCATTGTGGTTGCACTTATGGTACGGCCATATGTATCGCTGAGGCATGCAAGCCTCCCCACCAATGGCAAGGTCCATGGTTCATAGGGATAGGTATAATTCTTCCTGGGGGCATGCAGCTCTGCTGTATGGTTATATGATGATGCCATCCCTCTTAAGTAAAATATTCTGGGGGTAAAATAGATCCCTATTCAGATCTCTGGACAGGGACTAGTCAGGAGGAGCATGGAATGAATGTTAGCTCACTCAATCAGGCAGGTAGGTTAGAAAATTTAGAAAGGGGAGTGGATATGTTAAAGTTACATATAGTGGGAATTAGTGAAGTTTGGTAGCAATAGGAACAGGATGTCAGTCGGGTGAATATAGGGATATAAAACAAAATTAAATAAGAGCAATCCAGTAGTGGATGTAATAATGAATAAGAAAATAGGAATGTGAGTAAGCTACTATCAACAGAATACTGAACACGTTATTGTAGCCAAGATAGACATGAAGCCCACACATACCTACTAGTACAAGTTTGTATGCCAACTAGGTCCACAGATGACAAAGAGGTTGATGAAATGTATGATGACATACAAACATGTGATACCTGCACAAGATTTCTACATAAATAAATGCCTCGTGGCAGAGGACAAATATTCTCCCTGCTAGCACTGTCGCCAGCTGGCTGCCAGTGGGGGAAAAACATGGCAGCCAGGATGCTGCATTGAGGATTCATCACCTGTGGCAGCTTCCTGTTTCTTTCTACATAGGCAGTAAGATACTCAGCTGATTTCAGTCATCCATTACGGAGCGGACTGTGCCGACAGTCACATCACTGCAGTACAGACAATGCCAGGAGATAATGATCCCTCCACCTCTTCCATTTTCAGAGCCACTGATCATCTTCACATGGTTATTAGCTTGGACTTGCTGGTTTTGGTCCACTTGGGTGATAAAATCAAGAGTGTTATTATTGGTTCACAGTGAAAGAAGAGAACCATAATATTACAAGAGGCCACAACTGAACAAGTAAAAAAGTTGCAAATACTTTTCCATCTGAGTAAAGGGAGAAATGCCATGAACCAAAGAAACTGAAATCAGAATTTCAGTTGCTAAATAAGCATTCAACTAGAAGAATAAGTTATTGTGTGGAAACTGAATAGACAGCTAAAAAACATGTTTTCTGTAGGATGTGGTTTTATACAGTGAAAAAACAGGGACATTAAGAAAGGAAGATGAAAAATGACTGGAGGCCTTCAAGATGTGAATACAGAAGAGGATGAAGAAGGCAAGCTGGACAGAAAGAGTTTAGAGGGTTGGTGAAAAAGAAAATATTAAAGAAGACATTAAAGAGAATAAAGACGTGGTTAGGGCACTGTCAAGTAGGACAAAGCCTAATGTCATATCCATCAGAGGGATCAGTGAAAAGAGAACAGAAAAGATAGAGGAAACTCTACTAGTTTGTAGATAAAGTGAAAGTCAAAAGAGTTATGTAATGGAAAAGCAAATGGTGGACGGCAGATGGACAGCCAATATTATGTCACAGCTTGCCTAATGAGCACAACAATTAAACAAAATCTATATTGGGTGAATTACACGTCCTTAGCATTCTTCCAATGAATATCAACCTGGCAACTGCTTTTCTTGAAACTATTTTTACACATATTTTCACTGTGGGTGGATACTGTTAGATAGTTTACAGAGTTTACTGTTTACAATGAATTATCACAAGTAATGAATTCAAAGAATAATGGATCTTGTCATCAATTTATGTAAAATACATTACATTCATGTATGTTGATGGTCAGTTGCCAGTACCTGCACCAAGTATTGATGTTCTGCAGGTCTTCTTACATGTTGCTACAAATTTCTGGCACTTTGACTTCCTTAAATACAACAGCACCATGCGAGAACTGCCTTACTAAGCTTCCCATATCATCCACTAGATCATTTACATGTACAAGATGAACTCAGACTGCACCAACAAAATTTCAGAGGTTGTTCACAGACATTTTCTGAATATTTTTGTATAATGATCCACGGTCTTCTACGGCTCAGCACAGAATAATATTGTGATTATGATTTATTCAGCTTGTTAGTCTAATAAACTCTGTCTATGTGAAAACACCTTCACAAATATGGAAAAATGTGTAATATGCAGTCATCAAAATGTATAACATAAAGTACAAAGTAATGCATCAGCCCTCAGATGCAAAAGTACTGTCATTGTGTCACACTTAAACAAATCCAAGACAGATCTGACCAGAGCTGAATATGAGCTTGATGTTGCAGAATAAAATCAAAGCAAATGAATGGAAGAAGACATTGATGACTGTGATTATTTTCATTATCACTTGAATCACACAAATATTAACACAGCATCAGTAGTTGAGCAATGGTGATTGACTATAAGTTAGGAAGCTTTTTTTTTTTCTTTTTTTGTATTAGCTCTCCTGTCATTGTATTATGTTTATTTGAGCCTGAGGAAGTACAAATATTACATAGCAATTTAGATTGGTTTTGTTTTGGTTTAGGGAGCAAAAAAAAAAACTGGGGTCATAGGCACCCAAGTCAAAACTGTAGAACACGAAGACGCTATCCGAATCACTGGTTACTCTCTCCTAAGGGTAGATGCGGGGATGGTGTGGGTGCCTATGTTCGCTCTGATCTGACACCTACTGTACTATGCACATCGGATGCAAAGGCCGAAGGAGAAGCAGAGTTCTTGTTTTTCGAAATAAATACATCAAATCAGAAACTGCTAATTGGAGTAATCTATAAACCTCCAAACGTCGGTGCCATGTCCTCCTTTCAGTCTGCCCTGTCCTCACTCGTGACACAGTATGAACACATAATCATTGTGGGCGACACAAACATCGACTTACAGTTAAAATCTCCCTCTGCCGAAAAATTAAGGCGACTGTTCCACTCCAATGATATGAGTTTAACACCGCTGGACCCAACTCATCCCACGCCACACAGCCACACAATCATAGATATAATAGCAACAAAGCGACCAGATAAAATAATCCGCGCCAATCAGACATCCGCTCCGGGACTCTCTGCTCATTACGTGATATTCTTAAATTACTCAATGCATACTTCCAAAGAAAAATCTCACCTGGTAACCTATAGAAACTTAAAAAATGTTAACCATGACGCTCTTCAAAAGAATTACTCAGACATCCCTTGGCATGATATAAGCAATGAACCGACTTTAGACAGAAAAATTCGGCAATTATATCGCAAAATTATTGCACTGTATGATAAACATGCTCCTCAACGCACTGTCAAGGTAAAAAGAGCTACCGCTCCGTGGCTCACCACTGCATTACGCCAGTTAATGAATAAACGCGATGCTGCACATAGGGCCTTCAAGCGTAACCCAACTCCCGAGGCGTACGAAGCTTATAGGAAACTCAGAAACAGAACCAAGCAAAGCGTGAGGAATGCCAAAATCAGACATGCCCGCTCTGTCATATGCGGCATATCAAAACCTGCTGCACTATGGAAAAAGCCGCGCAGTTTCGGTATAGGGAAGCGAAGATCTGATGCTGTTTATCAAGCATCTGCAGAAGAATTAAACGATTTCTTCCCAACAGCTGTAAACTGCCACGCAACGACAAATTACCAGCCCCAAGATATCAATCTCTCGAGAGACAAGTTTTTCCTAAAACAGTACACAAGGCAATTATGAAAATCTCTTCCGAGGCAGTAGGAAATGATGGAGTGAGCATTGGCATGATTAAGAACGTCGTAGACACTATTATTCCAGTTATCACAGACATCTTCAACCTGTCTCTTGTCAGTAGTACATATCCTACTGAGTGGAAGCAAAGTTTAATTCAACCTATACCCAAGACTGACAACCCTAAGTCGCCAGGTGACTACAGGCCGATCAGCATACTACCTGCAATATCTAAAGCCCTAGAATACATCGTCCATGAACAGCTGACGGATTACCTCAAAACTCATAACATCCATGACGAATATCAGTCAGGCTTTCAAAAGCACCATAGTACAGCAACTGCATTAATCAAAGTAACTGATGACATTAAACATGCTATGGACAGACGTGAAGCTACTATCCTAACACTGCTTGACTTTAACAAGGCTTTTGACACAGTTGACTTCGATATATTACTAATTAAAATGAAACAGCTGAATTTCTCAAACAGCGCAGTACACTGGTTCGACAGCTACCTTAAAAACAGAAGTCATCAAGTCATTTGTGGGTCAGAAAAGTCATCATGGAAAAACGTGCGCTCTGGAGTACCCCAAGGCTCCATCCTTGGTCCACTACTCTTCTCACTGTACATTAATGATATTTCTTCAGTGATTCACTCCTGCAACTACCATCTATATGCCGACGACATCCAACTGTACATAAGTGCAAGCCCCAAAAACATTGCTGACGCAGTAGCGAGTATGAACGCAGATCTTTGCTCTGTTTCTCGATGGGCACAGAACCTAGGTCTGAAACTAAACTCCAAGAAATCCCAGGTCATACTTATATCTCATCCAAAGTTAATCAGCCAGTACTTTTGCAAAACAGTCCCTCAAATACTCCTCAATGGTACCCAACTACCATACCAAAAAACAGTAAAAGACCTTGGAATAATCTTGGATGAACACCTAAACTGGGAAGAAGAAACAGTCACAGCTTGCCGGAAATCGCTCTCCTCCCTACATGCAATTCAAAAATTTAGAAAAATATTTCTAACTCTAGTTAAACAAAAATTAGTCCAAACACTAGTCTTGCCTAATCTTTACTACTGTGATGTAGTTCAACACGGCAAAAATAGTGAAAATTCTGGATGCCTCGAGCTAGTGATGAATGCTTGCGTTAGATACGTGTGCAAGATTCGGTTGTATGATCATATCAGTCCTTCATACTTTCAGCTAGGTTGGATACGCCCACATAAGGCACGCGATCTCCACACGATGTGCTTACTTCATCAATTTCTTAGCCACTGGTGCCCCCAATACTTATCCTCTCACATTAAACACCTATCATCATTCCACAATCACAGTACCTGATCGGATACGTCTAGCATCTTGGCTGTACCTTTACGTAACACAAAATCTTTCTCCATGTCATTCTCCATCTCAGCCATACGACTATGGAACGCGCTTCCCTGTGATCTGCGTCTTATCCAGAACTACTCAACATTCAAGAGGGAACTCAAAACATTACATATTAGGGATGGTATAGCCACCATTGTTGTGCCCCTCTCATCTCTTTCTTTCTCCTCTCCATCACAGCTTCGAATTTTTTCATTCTATTTCTCTTCCTCTAAGCTGTCTATCTCTTATATATCTCTTTTACCCCATTCTATCGTCTTATGTCTCTGCTCGATGAGAATAACTCACAAGCTGCAAGAACATAACGAGAAAATTCCCAACTAACAATAGGACTGACATTCACAAAAGAAAAGTATGTTTACTTTCATGTACATAGTCATTACTATTATTATTATTATTATTATTATCAATATTATTCTTGATTGTTATAATTATTTTTTATTGTTATAGTTATCATTGTACTACTGTTATGATCTCTATTTTTTTTCTTTAACATCAATACTGCATAATACGTTATATGTCCGTAATGTTCTGTAGAAACTGTAACTCGTTCAATCTGAGTATACCTGGTTAGGTGTAAGAGAGGGCCGGAAGGCCCTAATCTTGCCAGGTAATATAAATGCATAAATAAATAAATAAATGACTATACGTCAGAGACAAATGACATAAGAGAAAAGACAAGCTAAAAACAGGGATGTGGAGGAAAGGCCAAAAAGACACCATACAGAAACAGAGGTCCAAAACTTAAAATTAAATGGCCTTTCCCATTTTGCTTTGTCGGATAAAAAGTAAAACATGGTCAGCAGCCTGCGTGTCATTTGCTAAAGTGTCTGATAACTCAGATGGCAAATCCAAGTGGGAACGTAAGAGGTTAAAAAATGTACATCAGGAATTGGTGGACAGTTAAAACTTGGGTGCAATATGTACAAAGTGGAGGAGGAACATCACTTATCAAATGACGATAGTTAAAAAAGGAGTGCCCAATCGCAACCTAGTTAAAATGACCTCAGTTTGGTGGGAGGACCAATAGGAGGTAATCCAAGCCACTGGGAGAGGATTAATAATCCGGAGCCTATTCCCATGAAGAGAGGACCATTGGTGATGCCAAATGGACAGCATCTCCTGACAGATGGCAACACAGAGATCATCAGAGGGAATCTAGGAACTAGCAGGTTGAGGTACGAGGACTGCAGCCTTGGCAGCAGCCTCGTTTCCTGGCACACCGACATGACCAGGAACCCACATAAACACCACAGTGGCTCCACCAAGAGTGAGAGACAGTTTTCCTGGACCCTCTGCACTAAGCAACGGGGGTGTACAGCGCACATAGGCTTTGATGGGCACTGAGTGAGTCTGAGCAGAGGACACAGTTGTCTGTGTCACCGGACATACTCCATGGCCTGATACAGGTTGAAGAGCTTGGCTGTAAATACTGAGCAGTGTGCCAGAAACCGATATTGAAAGACACGGGTGCCATTGATGAAGGGACACTCGACTCCACGGTCAGTCCAAGAGCCATCAATGTAAACAAAGATACTATCATGAAGTTCAATTTGAAGGTCATGAAACTGAAGGCACTAGAGTGAGGCTGGAGTAGTGTCCTTAGGAAGCGAATGAAGGCCAAGGTTAACATGGGCTGCTTCATGAAGCCAAGGTGGTGAAGGATTCACTGGGAAAGTTGCAGGTAGTGTGAAGTTAAGCCACCATAGAAAGTGCCAAAAGCGGACTCCAGGAGGCAGCAGAGAACAGGGACATGCCCCATACTGGCATCTCAAGGAATCTTCAAAGAAGGAGGCATAGGATGGGTGGCCATGCATGGCAGAAAAACGGCATGCATACCTGTTGAGGAGAAAGTCACAGCAGTAGGACAGTGGTAGTTCAGCAGCTTCAGCATACAGACTCTCAACTGGGCTAGTGTAAAAGCAGCCCGTGCCCAAATGGATCCCATGATGGTGGATGGTGTTGAGATGGTGTAAGAGGGATGGACATGCAGATGCATAAACAAAGCACCCATAGTCGAGTTTCAAACAGAAAAGGGACCGGTACAAATGGAGGAGGGTTGTTTGATTGGCACCCTAGGAAGTACATCATGTAGGACATTGAGGAACCACGTACAGTGAGCTGCCAGGTAAGAAACATGGGAGGGACAAGAATGTTTCCTATCTAGCATGAGCCCCAAGAATTTCATAGTTTCAATGAATGGAAGGGCAACAGGCCCAAGATGTAAATATGGTGGGATAAACCACTTGACCCTCTGTGTCACTAACAGCATCTGTGATTCACAGTCAAATGTCAGGGCAAGTAGGCAACACATGATCAGAATTATCTAGCAGCAGAGTCTCAATTGTTCATTGTAGCATACACACAGCAGACCACACATATTTGATGATCAGAAGAAGCAATAAATCAGAGTCACCAATGTGGGTTTCTGCTCCTAATGCAATGATGACTAAAACACAGAAAATCAACAGTATCTGTCACTACCCACATTTATTGATTAGAAGTTATGACATTTGCAGACCAAAAATATATGGAAGGTTTCTCACCATTGAGTGACCACATAACATATATGGAAGTGTTATGTTTGCTCACCAAGATGTCCAGACTGTATCCACAGCAGTCATGGAGGAAAACAACATTGAAATTGTCACATTAAATACAAATATATATCTAAAAACAAAGATGATGTGACTTACCAAACAGAAGTGCTGGCATGTCGATAGACACACAAACAAACACAAACATACACACAAAATTCAAGCTTTCGCAACCAACGGTTGCTTCTTCAGGAAAGAGGGAAGGAGAGGGAAAGACAAAAGGATGTGGGTTTTAAGGGAGAGGGTAAGGAGTCATTCCAATCCCGGGAGCGGAAAGACTTACCTTAAGGGGAAAAAAGGGTGGGTATACTCTCGCGCACACACACACACATATGCATCCGCACATCATTCCACCAATGAGCATATTAACAGAAGTGCTGGTGTCATCAGTATTAACACAATAATAATAACAATAGTAATAATATAAACTTAAACATTACAAACATTATTAACAACGCTATAATAATCCAAGATGGTTATAATACATATTTGTACAAATGTCAATAACAACAAGAAGTTTCCTAACAGATCAATTACAAGATAAATGAGCTACATATGTCAGTGAATGACAATTAAATAATCAAACAGTTAATTAACAATAAGCTCATGAAGAAGTAATAAAATACTTGCACAGGGTGGCACATGTATAGTTTGCAGTTAATTTATAGTTCATTCTCATAAGGAAAGTGGGTTATTTGTCCATACTCAAGGAACTCTTGAGCAGAGTAAAGTACTTTTTTTTTCATCCACCTCGAAAGACTAGTTTTAAATCTATTTACCAGCACTTTGTAGGCATTTTCAGGTAATTTGTTGAAGTAGACAGGAGCAAGATATTTGTAACTGTTATGTGTCTTTGCAAGCCTAGTATATGGCATATTAATTGTATGTCCACTTCTTATGTGTAGTCATGAAGTATTCTCCTTAAGTCATATTTACTCAGATTCTCTTTAACGAAGACAAGGCAGTTGTAAAAATACAGGCCAGGCACTGTCATTATATTTAGTTTCTTAAAATAACGTCGACATGGTTATGCACCTTAAGGCTTTCTTTTGTCATTTAAACACTAATTTTGAGCCTATGGAATTGCCCCATAATAATATGCCATAACTCAGGTGCGAGTGGAAGGATGCAAGATATGCATATAACAGAAGTTCTTTACTGACACTGCTCCTCAGCTTGTACAGCAAATGTATATGGCACGTGCCACTTTGGCACATATCTTCTTTGTGTGGGTATCCCAGCCCTTTTGATCTATATGAAATCCTAATAATTTTACTGTTTTATTATCATGACTGGGAGCATTCAGATTGTATACAATAGCTTGTTTTACTATCATTATTCTGCAGTACATTTGTCTCAAACCAAGTAGTGCACCTCTTCATTGCCACCGCCATGCAGCATTGCACATTTTCAAGATTGGAATCACATGATGAGTGTTGTGTCCTCAGCATATAGCACTGCATCACATGATAAAACTGCAAATAAGTCATTTATATTAATAATGAAAAGGAAAGGTCCAAGAACAGATCCTTGAGGTATGCCCTTTACAACTGGGAGACTTTCTGACATTTGATTGTTTACCTTAACTAACTGTTTTCTATTGTCCAAGCATGACTTCATTAGGCGTAGAGTATTCTCTCTCACTCCTTAGTAGTAGAGTTTTTTTTATGAGAATATTGTGGGAGACCATATCGAAAGCTTTCCTGATGTCCAACAGTGTTGCACAGATAATATCTTTATTTTCAAAACAATTGTATATTTTTGATACCATACTCTCAACTGCTTTGAGTGCAGAAAGTCTGGATCTGAAACCATACTGTGAGGAGGTGAGTATATCATTATGTTCAAAATTTTGACTCATCTGTTTATGCATCCAATATTTCTATTATTTTTGATATTATGGGTATAAGTGATATTGGTCAATAGTTATCTGGAGATGCAATATTAATTCCACCATTTCATCCCATTATAAACCACCATTAACAAGCCATCTGATTTTCAAAATAAACATACAGGTTATGATTGGCCTTTTCAACAGTCGTAGTACTGTTTGGGGCTATGATCATGAAGACAAGAATGGGACAGCAGTGCAACAATGGGTAGTAATGTGTCACCTGACCATAATCCATGATGCAAAATTACCTGGATCTTTTAACAGCAGCAGGTAGAGGCACGCATATAATCCTGACCTCATACTTATCAGTAACAATACCAGCCAACAATGTGTAAAATCTTCCTTTTTCGCAATACCCAACTCATTGTATACACCAATAATGTGCCAATTATTTTCTGTATCTAAGACTTTGTGCAGTATCTTTCCGGAGCACATTTAATTTTAAGAAGTCGAACGGGGCAGGATTTGCAGAATTGCTAGACACTGAAGTATCTTTTACAGAACCAGTATCCGCATACTATGACACATTCACCATGGCTGTAAAGAGATGCATGAGAATGTCTATTCTTTGCAGCTGTCAAACATCTTAAATCAGTGGTCTTATGTCAGACCAAGCCACTCTACTCCCAGAATACAGCAACTTACCTGAAGAAAATCCTTCCAAAGAAGCAGTCAGGTCTCCTCTATAAGGAAGACTAAAAAGGATAAGTGGATGAAAACCATAGAAAATTTGGATTTAAAAAGAGAGTCATAATGTTTGGAGACTTCTGAGATGCCTAAGAAATTATCTGAATAATGGCATTGCACATTATAATATCACCAGTCAAGTAGCACACCAGTTACAGAGAAATGGGAAGACAACCAAAAAATCACAAAAACCAAAACTGTAAAGAAAAAGAGCAAAAGGAGAGTAGTGACCTAACAACATCATTCAGATTGAAAGGATTAGAGAAGGCTACCAGATGTAGAGAAAATCTAAAATCAGTTGGACTGGATGATATACAAACTGAATAAATCAAACACTTTGGCTTAACAGCTTTTCTGCTCCAACTTTTTGACAGCTGTGTAAGCCAAATCTCAAAGATATGGTGAAACAGCAGAGTGATTGCTTTCCTGAAATCTGTCAAAGAAGGAAATAATCTAAAGAACTTTACTATTTCACCTAGATGGAAAGACGGATTTTAAATTGCCTATTGCCTGTAATTGACCCTTTACTCATACCTCAGCAATCTGGATTTTGACCTGGAAAAAGTTAGACTGGACAGTTGCTAAATCTCACACAGTTTATAGAAGAAGGATTTGAAGCTCATAATGTGACAGTAGTTCTATTTGTTGGATTAGCAGCAACATATGATATCTTCAGTCACCAGTTACTACTTGTCAAGCTCTACAGCCTGATAAAGGATTTTAACCTAACTAGACCCATTGTCACTCTTTTGTAGAATCACAGGTTTTTTACCATCACTCAGAAACTGTGTAGTCAATGGAAATTACAGAAAAATTGCTTTCTGCAGGGAAGTGCGCTGGCTTCAATTGTGTTCAATATGTACACGAATGACCAAACTATAGCATCCAGTAGCACAAGCTTTTTGTATGCTGATGACCTCACTCTAGCCATCCAGAGCACAGTATGTGAATCAGTGGAGAACATGTTCATGAATGCCCATAAACAACTTTTCATATACTGCGACACAAACCTAATGAAACCAAATTATTCAAACACACAAGTGTGTGCTTTTTATTTGAGAAACAGGCAAGCTAGTCATATATTAAAGATGTTGAACTGAAACACTGAGAGACCTAAAAACATCTTGGAGTGACACTTGATAGATCTCTTAGTTTCAAGAAGAACTGCATGAACTGCAAGTCAAAAGTTTCCACCAGGAAGTCTTCTAATGAAGATGGCTTAATGGCAGTGGGGTAGTCGACAAGAAACTATATAAACTTCTGCAATGACATTATGCAATTCTGCAGCAGAGTATGCATGTCCTGTTTGGTGTAATTCATCACATGCAAAGAGCTGAGCACAGTTCTCTATGGTACCTGAAACGTTCCTTGAAATCCATTTCATTTGAATGGCTTCACCCTCACAGGAATAGCACCAACTCCTATTCAAAGAGAAACAGCAGCAAATGATGAAAGAAAGATAGTGGAACCAGAGAGGACCCATCCTCATCATGGGCACCAATCTCAGGTCACGGAGGAGGTCCTTAGAACATCGGCAGCACTTAGACCCACTGGTGAAAAAGCTAGGTTGCAACTATGGAGGGCTGGAAAAGAGTTTCTCAAACTTTACCTCGTGGCTACAATGAGGAATGAACGACTTGGAAGTTCCTGAATAGAGTGAGATCTGGATCTGGTAGATCGAAGATTGAATTAGCAAGATGGGGCTACACTGATCAAGATGATATTCATATGATTTGGAGAAAAGCAGCATCAATACCAACTGGGCAACTCTGTCTAGCTTCCTACATGGAAGATGAACTTCATCAACGAACAGAAAATGCATTGGAGGTGGCCAAGTGTGGGTAAAAAGTAATATAGCCATAACTAGGTATAACACATATGTTTCTGACGAACAGAAAATGCATTGGAGGTGGCCAAGTGTGGGTAAAAAGTAATATAGCCATAACTAGGTATAACACATATGTTTCTGACATGAGAATAGAAAACGTGAAGGAAACTGCTCCAAATTTAAGAAATTGCAACATATATTTGTAGAATATTGCAGATACCATAACATCAGCATCATCTTTCACAAGTGATCCATAACCACACCTGCATCCTATCAAAAGAGACTTTGGATTGCTTACATAATGTAAAAGGAGTAATGACAATATGATGAAAATGACAGATTACTACAACCATATAGCGGAGATGCTGATTCACAGAAGACACAGCAGAAAGAATGTCAAACACTGGTTTGGCCGGGAACTTGAGTTACATGGTGGTGGCATTAAATTTCAGATGAGGTGTACACTTTAAAGTACAAGAAGTGGCAGCAGAAAACTGCAGTCCAAGTCCAGTGAAGCACTGATACGAGCGAAATGCATCATGTTGTTTTTCTGGATTACATCAAGAACACACAGAAGAGGAATTATTAGTTGAAATATTATGAAAAATTGGTACTTTTTGTATTTTAGACCTATTTAAAGAAGGGAGAGAAAATTTTCTGCAAATACAATATACTGCTATAAACTATAGCTTCAAACATCATTAACAGGGACATTTTTGCTGGCCTTTTGAGGGGTCAATGTGCAGGCTTTCTATGCATGGATCAATTCCATGTTGAGTTTAAATAGCTTTTCTACTCATTGCTATAAGAGATGTGCTATATGGGAAACATTTCTCTGTTTTGATGGGATATAATTTATTTTCTTTGGTACATGTGACAGTTTTTCGACTATGAAGCAACAGCACTCACTTACTTGTGGTGACAAGTGTGATAAAACAGGGGGCAACATTTGCTGTTAGTCCACTCATATGGCTGGCTCTCACTTCTGCTGCTTTTGTTTTCAGTGGGCTGGTGATTACAGTGTGATGAATGCAGTTCTATGAGAGTGTGCTGAAAAGAAATTCCATCAAATTTTTGTGTGACAACTCTTAAGCAAATATTATTAACATTCTACATCATTTCTCATCACATCTCCATATTTATTTCTGAACATAGTCAAACTGGTGATGAACACATTTCTCCCAAGATATGAGTATATCGATACTTTCACTGTAGAATGATTGACTTCATTCATGGACCTACAACCTCACCTCTGCCTGTACCACTTCATCAAATGTATTCTGTAAGTTTTGGAAATGAATAAACATAGAATGATGCCAAGTTGGGATTGTATCGAGGATGATCAGTGACAGTGAAACCAAGGCATCGGATTGTTGCAAATGTTTCAGTACTAGTGTGTGGTCTGCCAGTGTCATGCTGAAGAAGAGGGAGGTCCATGTGTGAATAACAACTTTGAATTCGAAATTTGATTACAGCACACTGTTCCTCACGCACCATCATAATTATGTTACACAATACCATGTTACACACCACAATTAGGAGCCCTCCTGAGAGGGAGCGAGGAGGACAAGTTATAATTACAAGGGCTTACCTCGATTGATGTAATCAATAGGTGAATTTCATGTAAGCAGCTTGCAGAACTCCACCCTGTAAAGAATTTACAAGCTAAAGAGGGTGTCCAGGGACACAGAACTCGGTGTACAGCACAAGGAAACTCAGGTCTAATCGATCTCAGACTAATATAGTTCATTGGAAGTTAACTTCTGGCACTACTGACTTTAGCTTCTTCTATTCAATGCACAATGTTATGATGTGCAGCTTCACGTAACTCTGTCAACTGCCTTCTATCTCGTGGTTCTGGGACTGTCTTCTCAGTATTATCTCGATCCCGACATGACCCTAACTCTTCTGCCCAGCACAGGGATAGCATCCCACATAACTACCAACTGCAACCCCCCCTTTTTATAACTCTCATCGTGTTTCTAGAACATTCCCTCTGACACTCATAGCCAATGAGGAGTGTACATTACCACACATGGAAGACTCACGACGCGCTTGTGCCACTGTCATGAGTTGCTGTACGTGAGCTCGGCATGTGCTGGCTGACCAGAGGCTGTTTCGACGTGCACTCAGCCTGTGTACCTACTGCCGCCAGTCTGTCACTATATAAATGCCACACTGTGACAACTCCTCCACTGTCTTCCTCCCTTGCTTGGAACTTTGAATTTAATGCCATATTCCATCTCTTATTAGTGGATTTCTTGACACCTCCCACCCACCTGAAAAAATTTTTTAGAACCTGTCCTCAGGGACTGTAAAATTCTCTGTTTGCATCATCAGTAGTGCCATCAGATCACTGGTTCCATTTCTTATATTCATTCTGTACTGTCAGCAGAATTATGCAACATGATATACTTTGTTACATGTGATCATTCAGTTTTTCCATTGTCAACAGGATTAGGCAACATTACATACATTTTTACATCATTAGAAGTATAGCTGGTCTTATTTTTCATTTAAAACATAGTTGCAAATTTATAAAATAATTCAGCACTTTAATGCTGCAAACATCATTGTCCAGTTTGTGCTGGGAATTTATCATTTATCGGTGCGTAATTGTGGGGAATCTGGTATAGGGGTGAGGGAATCATTCTCCCTAATCCTCCTTGGCAGACAATGAGTAGCCCTTCTTAGTCATTGTTCACCTTATGCAGGATACTGGATTAACCTAGTGTTGTAAGAGCCCAGCTCATTCTCCTCACAGTTCAAATCAGTTTGCCAAGTTGGGCTATGTCTGAAACTTGTGTCTGGGGCAAATTCATTAACAATGGAATTTGTTACACAAATCCTAGTACAAGAATCTGTACTGGCTATTTGACACAATTTCTTACCATAAGTCTTACAACATCTGCAATAAACACACAGGCAACACAAAATTATAATTATACATAATATAGTGGATCCTGAGTATCCCCGGGTGGAATACTCACTCATTGACCATCGCTTGAAGGTCACTCTTTGCTAATGATTAATTTCATCTTGCAACTCATCAATCTTATGCCCTGCAGCTGACAAACTACAAGCTCTAAAGGTAAGATTACAGGTATTTCTGATGTTTTGTTTTTCATCTTCTGTAATACAACAGTCTGCTTCTATGTTTAAGGCAGGTACTGTATTTACATTACTTATACTGGTCCATAGCATACACTCTGTTTGCAGCATAATCTGAGCTCCATAGCCCTTACATTTTCCATTTTAACTTGCTGGTACCGCATACTATGACATCGGTCAGCTATAACTCATTACACAAAATGGTTAATCCTTCATCCTTGGGAGCCATGAATAACCATTCATTCTCCTGTATCTGCATCCAGATACTTTTGTTCAGAATTATGTATTTTTTATTGCAATCCTTAGGTACCTTTTGAACCGGCTGCAGCATTCATGCTTCGCACCTCTCATGATCGTAGGTAGATGTAAGTGCAAAACTCTGCTTACATATATTATGCTTATTATTAATGCGTTTACATTTTATTGCTTAAGAGACAGATGAGTGTACTGCCTTTTGGCTTTGTCGATTATTAAGAATTTTGTTGTGGGAGTAATATATGTAAACAATCTCTTAGCTGCATCAACTTCTGCAGGTAATGACCATAACTTATATGTAGTAAACTCATTGCTATCCACTAGTGGTACATTTAGAACATAGCTTAAAGTACTGCCGGCAAAAAATAATCTAAATCCACAACACGTGTCAGTTGGTAAACCTGGCCCTCAGTTAGCGCAATGGGGAACCTCTTGTCTTTCATATCATCTTTCATTAACTCTGGGTATCACACTACCTGTACTGGGTTTATTAATTAAGGCTCTAACAACCCTTTCTGTGTATTCACTATGACCATATTTAGCAAATCATATTCCCTTTCCACATTCACATTGCTGTGAATTGTACAAACTGTTCAGTCACCATTATCAGAATTAAGGCTTGCTGTAACTTTTCAGATGTACTATTTTCATAATCTTCCACATGTTTACTTATCTTTTGAATTCCTTCAGTGATTATTTTCTCATGCTTCACGACCACATTGACTGTCTGATTAAAACTCACTAGGGAGGCCTTAACTAGTCACTTGGTCCTTGGACAGCCTTAGTAATTCCCTTATTGTTCCTCCAGACCATCTAGGTTAGCCTTGAAAAATGACACATCCTTCTCATCTAAAGTGCTAAACAAAATCTTTTAAAATTTCTCTTTTCCATCTGATGGTTTCATATCTCGCTAACTGCCCTATCAATTCTTTCACTCTACTTATTTTTTGTACATGCCACTTTATGGCTTGGTGCACATGTTCACACTCAACTGTGGCCACATCTACTGTATGTAATCTTGTTATGCAGGTTTACACTGCTAGCTTGGTGGCTTGGCAGGTCTTGTCAAACTTATCATATATGTCCTTCAAGTTAAAATACGTCACTATATGCCAAGTAGTACTGTACAAACAAACTTTTCTTTGGTTGTCATAATAAATCCCAGGTGCAGACTAAAATCATTGTGACCATATGTCCCTCACTATCTCTGTTTGTCGCACTATGCTGGTTACCATACTGCCAATGATTATCCATCCCCACAAGTCTCATACTCCTGCCAATTGTAATTAGAAAAATTCCTTCAGCCTATTTGCATATACCTTCTTACATTTCTGTCCCTTTATCCTAATTATCACATTTGGTCCATTCACAGCAACCACTTGATAGGGTCCTCTCCATTGGCTGTCTCATTTCCTCAATCTGCCCCTTTGAAAACTCTCATTATACAATAACACTAAGTCTTTAACCTTAAATGTCTTTGGATTTTGCATTCTATCTTACTGAATCTTATTCCTTTCTTTACTTTCTTGTGTGGCTGCCCAGGCCTCTTGGTGTAACAATTGAATCCTCTGGCATATCTTTGTGATGTAATCATGGTAGTTATAGATAACATTTGCCAGTTTCTTTTGCAAAAGTCCTGGTAGGTTGCATTTTCTCGTGAATAATAATTCAAACAGCGTATATCCTGTAGCACTATGGGGGTTGTATTGAATGCAGATGTTATAAATGGTACGTACGTTTCCCAGTCAGTTTGATCTCTGTTTACGTAATGTCTTAGCATTTCTGTTAATGTTCTTTGTGTTTGCTCCAGAGCTCCATTTGTTTGCAAGTCATAGCTCATTGTTTGCAGCCTCCCAGTTCTTAACAGTTTGCATACATGTTTCATTGTGCTGCTCACAAAATTACAGCTCACATCACTCAGCAGTGTGATTGGTATACGGAATTTTAGTATAATGTTCTCTACTAACTTCCTCACAATGGTATCTGTTTGTCCAGTGGCTCTGCCACAATGAATTTTGTCAGGGAATCCTGAAATGTCAAAAGGTACTTGTTACCAGCCTGTGACTGTGGCAATGGACCCACTATGTCCACATCACATCTCTCAAATATAAATTCTGGAGTGCATGTTATCTCTAATGGTTGCTTAGTCTTCGTCTGTGTAATTTTATTTTTCAGGCAACTTTCACATTCATGAATAAATGTCGCTATGTCTGCCTTCATTCTCAGCCAGCTACAATATTGCTTTACCCTCTCATATTTTCTACCCATACCCTGGTGTCTTCCAATTGGAGATGTATATTTGCTTCATTATCACTAGCTTCTCCTCATTACTTACATCGGCCTTGTTTACTCCTTTTCGCGGCTCCCCTGCCAGAGTTTCTGACAGTCAGATGGCACTGCTGTCTCCTCGCCTTATCTGTGAGTCATCACTGGTGGCCTGGGTTGTTGTGTCTGTCGCACTGCCTGTGTCTACAGTGTTATCTTCTCCACTCATGGTGCTTCCCATTGCTCTAGTCGCTTTGTCACTCTCTGCTTCATGTGAAGTCTGCAGCCTTATTTTGTTTGCTTTCTTTGTACAAAATCTGGAAGTTATGTTCTTCTAATTTCAGTCTAAACTTTATCAGTGGGAAGAAGGATCAGAGATGCTACTGAGCCATGTGAATGGCTTCTGATCTGTCACTATCTTGAAATGTCTTCCAAACGATAAGGTCTGAAGTACTTCTAAATCTACATCTACATCTACATTTATACTCTGCAAGCCACCCAATGGTGTGTGGTGGAAGGCACTTTACGTGCCACTGTCATTACCTCCCTTTTCTGTTACAGTCGCGTATGGTTCATGGGAAGAACGACTGTCTGAAAGCCTCCGTGCGCGCTCGAATCTCTCAAATTTTACATTCGTGATCTCCTTGGGACGTATAAGTAGGGTTAAGCAATATATTCAATACCTCATCCAGAAACGCACCCTTTCAAAACATGGACAGCAATCTACACCGCGATGTAGAACCCCTCTCTTGCAGAGTCTGCCACTTGAGTTTGCTAAACATCTCCTTAACACTATCACAGTTACCAAATAACCCTGTGTCAAAATGCGTCGCTCTTCTTTGGATCTTCTCTGTCTCCTCCATCAACCCGATCTGGTACAGATTTCACACTGATGAGCAATACTCAAGTACAGGTTGAACAAGTGTTTTGTAAGCCACCTCCTTTGTTGATGGACTACATTTTCTAAGGACTCTCCCAATGAATCTCAACCTGGTACCCGCCTTACCAACAATTGATTTTATATGATGATTCCACTTCAAATCGTTCCGCACACATACTCCCAGATATTTTACAGAAGTAACTGCAACCAGTGTTTGTTCCGCTATCATATAATCATACAATAAAGGATCCTTCTTTCTATGTATTTGCAATACATTACATTTGTCTATGTTAAGGGTCAGTTGCCACTCCCTGCTCCAAGTGCCTACCACTGCAGATCTTCCTGCATTTCGCTACAATTTTCTAATGCTGCAACTTCTCTGTATACCACAGCATCATCCACGAAAAGCCGCATGGAACTTCCAACACTATCTACTAAGTCACTTATATGTATTGTGAAAAGCAATGGTCCCATTACACTCCCCTGTGGCACGCCAGAGGTTACTTTAATGTCTATAGACGTCTCTCCGTTGATAACAACATGCTGTGTTCTGTTTACTAAAAAGTCTTCAATCCAGCCATACAGCTGGTCTGATAGTCCGTAGGCTCTTACTTTGTTTATCAGGCGACAGTGCGGAACTGTATCAAACACCTTCCAGAAGTCAAGGAAAATAGCATCTACCTGGGAGCCTGTATCTAATATTTTCTGGGTCTCATGAACAAATAAGGTGAGTTGGGTCTTACACGATCGCTGTTTCCGGAATCCATGTTGATTCCTACAGAGTGGATTCTGGGTTTCCAAAAACGACATGATATGCGAGCAAAAAACATGTTCTAAAATTCTACAACATATCGACATCAGAGATAAAGGTCTATAGTTTTGCGCATCTGCTCAATGACCCTTCTTGAAGACTGGGACTACCTGTGCTCTTTTCCAATCATTTGGAACCTTCTGTTCCTCTAGAGACTTGCGGTACACAGCTGTTAGAAGTGGGGCAAGTTCTTTCGCATACTCTGTGTAGAATCGAATTGGTATCCCGTCAGTTCCAGTGGACTTTCCTCTGTTGAGTGATTCCAGCTGCTTTTCTATTCCTTGTATTCCTTGGACACTTATTTCGATGTCAGTAATTTTTTCATTTGTGCGAGGATTTAGAGAAGGAACTGCAGTGCGGTCATCCTTTGCGAAAAAGCTTTGGAAAAAGGTGTTTAGTATTTCAGCTTTACACGTGTCATCCTCTGTTTCAATGCCATCAGCATCCTGGCGGGTCTCGATATGCTGTTTCGAGCCAATTACTGATATAACGTAAGACCAGAACTTCCTAGGATTTTCTGTCAAGTCGGTATATAGAATTTTCTTTCGAATTCACTGAATGCTTCATGCATAGCCCTCCTTACGCTAACTTTCACATCGTTTAGGTTCTGTTTGTCTGAGAGGTTTTGGCTGCGTTTACACTTAGAGTGAAGCTCTCTTTGCTTTTCCAATAGTTTCCTAACTTTGTTGTTGAACCACGGTGGGTTTTTCCCATGCCTCACAGTTTTACTCGGCACATACCTGTCTAAAATGCATTTTACAATTGCCTTGAACTTTTTCACTCAACATAGTCAGTGTCGGCACAGAAATTTTCGTTTGCTCTGTTAGGCAGTCTGAAATCTGCGTTCTATTACTCTTGCTAAACAGATAAACCTTCCTCCCTTTTTTTATATTCCTATTAACTTCCATATTCAGGGATGCTGCAATGGCCTTATCATCACTGATTCCATGTTCTGCACTTAGAGAGTTGAAAAGTTCGGGTCTGTCTGTTATCAGTAGGTCCAAGGTGTTATCTCCATGAGTCGGTTCCCTGTTTAATTGCTCGAGGTAATTTTCGGATAATGCACTCAGTATAATGTCACTCGATGCTCTGTCCATACCACCCGTCCCAAACATCTGAGTGTCCCAGTCTATATCTGGTAAATTGAAATCTCCACCTAAGACTATAACATGCTGAGAAAATTTATGTGAAATGTATTCCAAATTTTCTCTCAGTTGTTCTGCCACTAATGCTGCTGAGTCGGGAGGTCGGTTGCATGCAATCTATCCTTTCTAAACACCATCTGTGCCTTTGTAAAAATTTCAGCTTTAGTGCTTTCTATCAGCGCTTGAAGTTCCAGTACTTTACCAATGCAGCTTCGACAGTTTACAATTACAATACTGATTGCTGCTTGGCCCCCGCATGTCCTGACTTTGCCCCGCACCCTTTGAGGCTGCTGCCCTTTCTGTACTTGCCCAAGGCCATCTAACCTAAAAAAATGCCCAGTCCATGCCACACAACCCGTGCTACCCGTGTAGCCGCTTGGTGCGTGTAGTGGACTCCTGACATATCCAGTGGAACCCGAAACCCCACCACCCTATGGCGCAAGTCGTGGAATGTGCAGCCCACACGGTCGCAGAACCATCTCAGCCTCTGATTCAGACCCTCCACTCGGCTCTGTACCAAAGGTCCGCAGTCAGTCCTGCCGACGATGCTGCAGATGGTGAGCTCTGCTTTCATCCCACTGGCGAGACTGGCAGTCTTCACCAAATCAGATAGCCGCCAGAAGCCAGAGAGGATTTCCTCCGATCCATAACGACACACATCATTGGTGCCAACATGAGCGACCACCTGCAGATGGGTGCACCCTGTAACCTTCATGACATCCGGAAGGCCCTTTCTACATCTGGAATGAGTCCCCCCGGTATGCACACGGAGTGTACATTGGCTTTCTTCCCCTCTCTTGCTGCCATATCCCTAAGGGGCCCCATTACATGCCTGATGTTGGAGCTCCCAACTAACCAGTAAGCCCACCCTCTGTGACCGCCCGGATCTTGCAGACTGAGGGGCAACCTCTGGAACAGGACAAGCAGCCATGTCCAGCCGAAGATCAGTATCAGCCTGAGACAGAGCCTGAAGCCGGTTCGTCAGACAAACTGGATCAGCCCTCTGGAATGTCTTTCGCCCCCTGCCACACCTTGAGACGACCTCCCACTCTACCGCAGGTGAGGGATCAGCCTCAATGTGGGCAGTATCCTGGGCAGCCACCGTCGTAGCCTGATCGGGGGCTGCGAGGGACGAGCTGGCCATCCCCAACAAACCACCATCCAGACCCCCACAGTGATGCCCACTGGCAACAGCCTCAAGCTGTGTGACCGAAGCCAACACTGCCTGAAGCCGGGAGCGAAGGGATGCCAACTCAGCCTGCATCCGAACACAGCAGTTGCAGTCCCTATCCATGCTAAAAACTGTTGTGCAAAGAATGTTTGAATTAATCTACAGAGAGCACAAACAATTCGACACAAAATTGAAACAATTATTAAAATACAAGATTGCCTAGTAAATGCAGTAATGCTGCTACTTGCGCACTGCTGACACACTGCTCGGCGGCAGAAGGAGACTACACGATTTTATACTATTCAGGTACTAAAACGCGATGCTACAACTCTCAAATACTGTAATACGCCTGAAATTTGTGAATTAAACAATGCAAATAACAAAAACATGCAAAGAAATTAAGAATTAAACTATGTAACAAATAAGTGAGCTAAGAGTATAAGACTTGCTGCTGCAGCTGCTTATCCAACGGCGGCAGGGAGCACACTTCATGGCCCAAGTAGTTCTCTCTCCACTGTGCTGTAATTTTGTTCAGCTTTGTTGAGTGTTTGGTATAAAAAGGCTACTGGTAGATCCTTGCCAATTGGTCCTTGACTGAGTACAGAACCGATAGCGTATAGGCTTGCGTCTGTGGTCACTATATGCTCTTGTTCAAAATCTGGGTACTGTAATATACATCTACATGACTACTCTGCAATTCACATTTAAGTGCTTGGCAGAGGGTTCATTGGACCACAATCATACTATATCTCTGCCATTCCACTCCCTAACAGCGCGAGGGAAAAACGAACACCTAAACCTTTCTGTTCGAGCTCTGATTTCTATTATTTTATTTTGATTATCATTCCTACCTATGTAGGTTGGGCTCAACAAAATATTTTCGCATTCGGAACAGAAAGTTGGTGACTGAAATTTCGTAAAAAGATCTCGCCACGACGAAAAACATCTTTGCTGTAATGACTTCCATCCCAATTCGCGTATCATATCTGCCATAGGTGGACTAATTGTTTTCTCCTTTAACTGTTGGAAAGCTCCTTTCTGTTAAATCCCCAAGCTATACGGAATTCCCTTCTTCAACAGTTCATACAACGGTTTGGCTGTCTCAATGTAGTTGCTTAAAAAATGCTGGTAGTACCCCACCAGGACTAAATATGCTTTCAGCTGTGTTGTCGTTTGAGGTTGTGGGTATTTCCTGATGGCTTCCACTTTGGATGGATCCAGCTGAAGTCCCTTGGCCGTCAACATGCGACACAAAAAAGTGATTTCTTTTCTCAGAAATTTGCACTTATCTATTAGATTAGATTAGATTCAGTTTTACTTCCATAGAGCAAAATTGAGAAGATTCTTGTGGGTGTGGAACATGTCAAAAAGTATAACATAAAAAACATAAAACATTTGAATATAATACTTACTACCCAGGTCATTTGTAAGGAGATTGTCATAATAGGTGATTACATTACAGTAAACTGCAACTGCTAATATTTACAGAATTATTATGCTGCCAGAATGAAACATTGTTATGCCTGTTAATAAATTTATCATACACAAAATACCTAATCTTGACTGTTGTGACCAAGTGCTGTCTATCTGCAGCTTTGAAGTGTTTTGTGTCAGTTGTTCAAACACTGCCTCTAATCAAGCATTATGTTCCTCAAAGTTCCCATGATGACTTTATCATCTAAATATATGAAAATTTGGTTACTCTGTATCCCTGTCAATACAGTGTTCATCAGTCTTTGGAATGTGGATAATGCAGTCTTTAGTCCCATGGCCATTTTATTATATTCAAAGTGACCTGTGGGTGTGCTAAACATGGTTTTCTCATGATCTTTTTTGACAATAAGCACTTGGTAGTATCCTTTTGTCAGGTCCAACACGAAAAAGTATTTTGCTTTTCTAAGCTGTCTGGTATTTTGTCAATACATTTAACTTTTTGTAGTCTACTACCACTCTCCACTTTTGTTGTCCACTCACATCCAATTTCTTTGGCAACATTATTAAAGGGAAGTTATAAGGATTGTTACTAGGGGATATTATACTGTCTGCTAACATACATTTTTGGACAGTTACAGTATGGGCAGCTTGTGGGAGTGAGGGTTGAGTTGCATGTTATAAAGAGTGCAAAAATGCTCACATGCCAAAATTTTTGAGAATTTTTTTAAATATTCTGAAGAAGATAGAATGAGTCTGCTCATATCCCAGTTTTCAGTCAGAGTGTTTTAAGCAGTGGCTTATGTGCCTTTTTTGTGCTCCGATAGGAGCATTTTTGTGCTGCTCTTTAGCATGCAGCACTCCCAAGGTTACACCTCCCAAATGTCCTATGCTAAGGCTTACTTTCTTCCTTCTCTTGCATCTGGATGATAGCACATCTTCAGAGTATTCATAAAAATGGTAGTGTGTACCATTCGCTCATTTTTAAATGTGGGAAAATGTTTTGGCTTATGATTACAACTCCCTAACCTTTGGAGAATTTCACATTTCCGTGCCAATTCATTGATTTTACTACACTCACCATTACTAGGTCTAACACTTATTATTTTTCCCAACAAAGCTGCTCTCTGACTGCTGCTGTGGACTGTAGATGTATTCACCATCTGCCCACAACTGCTACTGGAGATTGCTGGTGCTGACTCGAAGTTGCCTGCTGCCTGCACCGACATACTCTTAGGTGCTTTCCTGTCATAGACAGCTAAACTGCACCAGAAAAAACTTAAGACTTCTGCCAAAGCAAGATGGTTCTCACCCCCACAGACTTTCCAGCGAACTCTGTCATCCCACGAATCTCGACTACTCAGTAGTTTTCAGTTCTCTTCTAGTGACATTCTGTACGTGTTAGTCATCACAATGAAGTGTCCCGTCACTACACAGCCACAATGACACACCCCACCAAAAGCGGTACCCTCTTGATTCATATAACATGGGCAGTCTTCAGTAACCCACAAAGCCATGCTATTGTATCTGCATGTAGTAAAACATGGTAATCTTTCTTCAGATATATTCAAAATGCATTAATATTCTTCAAATGGCTTCTTTCATTGGTGTAAATTACTGTGTTAATCAGCTCAATGAAGTGTACAAAGGGATTATTTAGTCTGCCTAGTCAAGAAGGGACTGCCTTTAAAATTTCATAGTGATTGTCACCATTGTGCAACAATTGCTTCCCCTCCTCCCCCTCCCTCCACATTGTATCGCATTTACTTTGTTGGTTGAAAAGGTTCACTTGTAGCTGCAGGAGGGTGGACTATAAAACAAAAATGCGGCCATCGAGGAGAATCTACATGAAAATCTCTGAGTCTACCAATTAGCATTTGCTGAGAAAAATATCTGTTGTAACTCACAGAATGTGATGCTTTCTGGCAAATCACTATTTCTCACAGCAAATGATGGTATAATACAAGTATAAGGGGTGCACAATGTCTGCTTCAACCCAAAATACATCCACAAGTCATGTCACAATGGCCATGTGACTTGGCAGTTTGGGGCTGGATGTGTTTCTGTGGATTTGAACTGCTCCACAAGATAATTGGCCAACTTAATGAGCCTAGTATCCTCAAAGTATGGATAATGTTATGATCCCATCATATGACAACTATACTCTGAGAAATTGATCCAACCAACTGGACAGTCTTCTATACACATGTCAACTATGGTGCAGGAATGGTTTGCATAACAAAATAAGATCTCTCTCCTCAACAGAACCCCTGTACAAGACCACAGCCCCAGTAAAAAGGTATGGGTGGAGACAAAACAAACTGTCTGGGATAACTGTCCTGGCACCAAACAAAGAATACACAATACCCACTGGAACATAGCTGTAGATGCCTGGACTGAGGTGGTAGGAAAAGAAAGATTTATTACTCACCTCGGACTCCGTTCTTCGCAGGATGCAGATATCGTACAAGTGAAAGGTCTTAGGAGAGGATATTAAACGCTAAAGAAGCCTCATGATATGCCCTTCTCTGGGCCACAAAAAAATCTTATTATGTACCGTGAAGTGTTCATTACATTAATGCCATGGGTTCTGTAGTTTGAACAAATTAATGCAATAAATAGGAAAAAAAGAACTGCCAAAACTGGGATTCGACCCAAATTCTGCTGTCACACATTTGCTCATCAGTCTGTCAAATATGCCAATGACTTTAAGTGCCCTTTTCATATCTGTAACACCCCCCATGAACTATGGACCTTGTTGTTGGTGGGGTGACTTGCGTGTCTCAGACATACATACAGCTGTCCCATAGCTGCAGCCACAATGTAGGAGTATCTGTTTAAAGGCCAGACAAATGTGTGGTTCCTGAAGAGGCAGGGGCAATATTCTGGATGATTGACTGATCTGGCCTTGTAACATCACCCAAAGTGACCTTGCTTTGCTGGTACTATGAACCACTGGGGAACCAAGGGGAAACTAGCACCATAATGTTTCCCCGAGGGCATGCAGCTCTATTGTATGATGATGGCTTCCTCTTGGGTGAAATATCCAGGAAGCAAAATAGTCCCCCATTTGGATCTCTGGGTGGAGACTGCTCAGAAAGATGTTGTCATCAGGAGAAACAAAACTGGCACACTATGGACCAGAGTGTGGAATTTTAGGGCTCCCAATCGGGCAGGTAAGTTAGAAAATTTACAAAGAGAAATGGATCAGTCGAAGTTAGATATAGTGGGAATTAGTGGAGTTTGGTGGCAGAAGGAGCAGGACCTGTGGTCAGGTGAATACAGAGTTACAAATACAAAGTCAAATAACACCGCAGTAGCTTTAAGAATGAATGAAAATATAGGAATGCAGATAAGCCTCTATGAACAGCATATCGAATGCATTATTGTATCAAAGAAAGACACAAAGCCCACACCTACCACAGTAGTACATGTTTATATGCAACTAGCTATAGGAACATTGAAGAGGCACCTGTGGAAAAGAGAAGCATCTGTATAAGCATCATGAGCTCATATGTGAAACCAGTCCTAAGAAAACAAGGGGAAACTGAAAGGTGGAAGAAGTATATAGAGGGCCTATACAAGGGAAACAAACTTGAAGGATATATTATAGAAAGGGATATGGAAGCAGATGGAGATGAGAAAGGGAGCTACGATACTGCGAGAAGAATTTGACAGAGCTCTAAAAGTTCTAAGTCAAAACAAGGTAGAAGGAGTAGATGATATTCCATCAGAACAACTGACAGCCTTGCAAGAGTCAGCCATGACAAAACTCTTCCATCTGGTGTGCAAGATATATGAGAGATGCAAAATACCCTCACTTCAAGAAGAATGTAATAATTGCAATTCCAAATAAAGATGTTGCTGACAGTTGCAAAAATTATTGAACTATCAGTTTAATAAGGCATGGTTGCAAAATACTAACACAAATTCTGCACAGAAGGATCAAAAAACTGGTAGAGGCCATCCTCAGGGAAGATCAGTTTGGACCCCACAGAAATGGAGAAACACACAAGGCATACTGACCCTATAACCAATCTCAGAAGATAGGTACAGAAAGACAAACCTATATTTATTTGTAGACTTACAGAAAGCTTTTGACAATGTTGACTAGACTGAAACACTCTCTTTGAAATTCTGAAGGTAACAGGGGTAATATACAGGGAGCAAAATGCTATTTACAAATTGTACAGAAACCAGACGGCAGTAAGAGGAGTTGAGGAAAATGAAAGGGTAGCACTAGTTGAGGAGGGAGTGAGACACAGAGTTGTAACCTATCCCCAATGTTATTCAATCTGTACAGGAATTAAAGTTCAGGGAAAAGAAATAACAACTTTCAGGTTTTCTGATGAAATTGTAATTGTCAGAGACAGCAAAGGACTTGGAAGAGCAGCTGAATGGAATGGACAGTGTCTTCAAAGGAGGCTATAAGATGAAAATCAACAAAAGCAAAACAAGATTAATGGAATGTAGTTGAATTACATCATAGGAGGTGAGTTTTGCTATTTGGGCAGCAAAATAACAGATGATGGCCGAAGTAGAGAGGATATAAAATATAGATTGTCAATGGCAAGAAAAGTATTTCTGAAGAAGAAAAAGGAATACGGCCTTTAGTGTTGGGAATTCTTTTCTGAAGGTATTTGTCCAGAGTTAGCCATGTGTGGTAGTGAAACATTGACAATAAAGTTTAGACAAAAAGAGAAGATAAGCTTTTGAAATGTAATGCTACAGAAGAACATTGAAGATTAGATGGGTAGATCGCGTAGCTAATGAGAAGGTGCTGAATAGAATTGGGGAGACAAGAAATTTGTGCCAAATCTTGACTAAAAGAAGGGATCGGTTGATAAGACACATTTTGAGACATCAAGGGATCACCTATTTAATAATGGAAGGAAGTGTTTGGGGTAAAAATCACAGATGGAGACCAGAGATGAATACAGTAAGGAGATTCAGAAGATTGTATGTTGCAATAGTTATTCAGAGATGATGAGACTTGCACAGGACAGAGTAGCACGTAGACCTGCGTCAAACCAGCCTTCAGACTGAAGATAACAACAACACCAACTGCAACAATCCTATAATGATACAGAGCATATTTTCTTGTTTGTTTTTAGAGGGTGAATATTTCAAGCTGAGTCTCAATGAGGCACACTTCAATCAGTTGCACTCAAAATTACTAATTTCTTAATTTTTTTAGCAGTAGTGGGCATTCTGATGTGTTTGGCTCCTGCATCACATGGAACAAAATTCAAATTTCAGCCACCACCACCACCACTTTTGATGTCATCAAGTGTTCAGGCATTAAAACATGACACACTCAAATTGAAACCATGCAGGGTATTATTTCAGAACAAGTTGTTGTTGTTGTTGTTGTTGTTGTTGTTGTGGTCTTCAGTCCTGAGACTGGTTTGATGCAGCTCTCCATGCTACTCTATCCTGTGCAAGTTTCTTCATCTCCCAGTAGCTAATGCAACCTACATCCTTCTGAATCTGCTTATTGTGTTCATGTCTTGGTCTCCCTCTACGATTTTTACCCTCCACGTTGCCCTCCAATACTAAATTCGTGACCCCTTGATGCCTCAGAACATGTCCTACCAACCGATCTCTTCTTCTAGTCAAGTTGTGCCACAAACTTCTCTGCTCCCCAATCCTATTCAGTACCTCCTCATCAGTTATGTGATCTACCCATCTCAGTAGCATTCTTCTGTAGCACCACATTTCGAAAGCTTCTGTTCTCTTCTTGTCCAAACTAGTTATCGTCCATGTTTCACATCCATACATGGCTACACTCCATACAAATACTTTCAGATACGACTTCCTGACACTTAAATCAATACTCGTTGTTAACAAATTTCTCGTCTTCAGAAATGCTTTCCTTGCCATTTCCAGTCTACATTTTATGTCCTCTCTACTTCGACCACCATCACTTATTTTGCTCCCCAAATAGCAAAACTCCTTTACTACTTTAAGTGTTTCATTTCCTAATCTAATTCCCTCAGCATCACACAATTTAATTTGACTACATTCCATTATCCTCATTTTGCTTTTGATGATGTTCATCTTATATCCTCCTTTCAAGACACTGTCCATTCTGTTCAACTGCTCTTCCAAGTCCTTTGTCGTCTCTGACAGAATTACAATGTCATCGGCGAACCTCAAAGTTTTTATTTCTTCTCCATGGACTTTAATACCTACTCCAAATTTTTCTTTTGTTTCCTTTACATCTTGCTCAATATTCAGATTGAAGAACATCGGGGAGAGGCTACAACCCTGTCTCACTCCCTTCCCAACCATTGCTTCCCTTTCATGCCCCTCAACTCTTATACCTGCCATCTGGTTTCTGTATAAATTGTAAATAGCCTTTCGCTGCCTGTATTTTATCCCTGCCACCTTTAAAATTTGAAAGAGAGTATTCCAATCAACACTTCAAAAGCTTTCTCTAATTCCACAAATGCTAGAAACATAGGTTTGCCTTTCCTTAATCTTTCTTCTAAGATAAGCCGTAGGGTAAGTATTGCCTTGCGTGTTCCAACATTTCTACGGAATCCAAACTGATCTTCCCCGAGGTCGGCTTCTACCAGTTTTTCCATTCATCTGTAAAGAATTTGTATTAGTATTTTGCAGCTGTGACTTATTAAACTGATAGTTCGGTAATTTTCACATCTATCAACACCTGCTTTCTTTGGGATTGGAATTATTATATTCTTCTTGAAGTCTGAGGTTATTTCGCCCGTCTCATACATCTTGCTCACCAGATGGTAGAGTTTTGTCACGACTGGCTCTCCCAAGGTTGTCAGTAGTTCTAATGGAATATTGTCTACTCCCGTGGCCTTGTTTCGACTCAGGTCTTTCGGTGCTCTGTCAAACTCTTCACGCAGTATCGTATCTTCCATTTCACCTTCATCTACATTCTCTTCCATTTCCATAATATTGTCCTCCAGTACATCACCCTTGTATAGACTCTCTATATACTCCTTCCACCTTTCTGCTTTCCCTTCTTTGCTTAGAACTGGGTTTCCATCTGAGCTCTTGATATTCATACAAGTGGTTCTGTTTTCTCCAAAGGTCTCTCTAATTTTCCTGTAGGCAGTATCTATCTTACCCTTAGTGAGATAAGCCTCTACATCCTTCTTGAGACGTTTGTATTCCTTTTTCCCTGCTTCATTTACTGCATTTTTACATTTTCTCCTGTCATCAATTAAATTCAATATTTCTTCTGTTACCCAAGGATTTCTACTAGCCCTCGTCTTTTTACCTACTTGATCCTCTGCTGCCTTCACTACTTCATCCCTCAGAGCTACCTATTCTTCTTCTAGTGTATTTCCTTCCCCCATTCCTGTCAATTGTTCCCTTATGCTCTCCTTGAAACTCCGTACAACCTCTGGTTCTTTCAGTTTATCCAGGTAACATCTCCTTAAATTCCCACCTTTTGCAGTTTTTTCAGTTTCAGTCTACGGTTCATAACAATAGACTGTGGTCAGAGTCCACATCTGCCCCTGGAAAGGTCTTACAATTTAAAACCTGGTTCCTAAATCTCTGTCTTACCATTATATAATCTATCTGATACCTTTTAGTATCTCGAGGATTCTTTCATGTATACAACCTTCTTTTATGATTCTTGAACCAAGTGTTAGCTACGGTTAAGTTATGCTCTGTGCAAAATTCTACCAGACAGCTTCCTCATTCATTTCTCTCCCCCCATTCCATATTCACCTACTACGTTTCCTTCTCTTCCTTTTCCTACTCCCGAATTCCAGTCACCCATGACTATTAAATTTTTGTCTCCCTTCACTACCTGAATAATTTCTTTTATCTCATCATACATTTCATCAATTTCTTCATCATCTGCTGAGCTAGTTGGCATATAAACTTTTACTACTATAGTAGGCATGGGCTTCTTGTCTATCTTGGCCACAATAATGCGTTCACTAAGCTGTTTGTAGTAGCTTACCCGCACTCCTATTTTTTTATTCATTATTATACCTACTCCTGCATTACCCCTGATTGATTTTGTGTTTATAACCCTGTATTCACCTGACCAAAAGTCTTGTTCCTCCTGCCACTGAACTTCACTAATTCTCATATATCTAACTTTAACCTATCAATTTCCGTTTTTAATTTTCTAACCTGCCTGCCCGATTAAGGGATCCGACATTCCACGCTCCGATCCATAGAACGCCAGTTTTCTTTCTCCTGATAATGACCTCCTATTGAGTAGTCCCCACCCGGAGATCCAGATGGGAGACTATTTTACCTCCGAAATATTTTAGCCAAGAGGATGCCATCATCTTTTAACCATACAGTAAAGCTGCATGCCCTTGGGAACAATTATGGGTGTAGTTTCCCCTTGCTTTCAGCCGTTTGCAGTACCAGCACAGCAAGGCCATTTTCATTTGTGTTACAAGGCCAGATCAGTCCATCATCCACTGTTGCCCCTGAAACTACTGAAAATGCACACGTTTGTCTGGCCTATTAACAGATGCCCCTCCATTGTGGTTGCACCTGCGGTACAGCCAGCTGTAGCCTCCCCACCAACGGCAAGGTCCATGGTTCGTTTATAAGGTCCATGGTCCATTTATATTAAAGTTATAAAATAAAAATGATGTAATAACACAAATTCATCTGTTCATGAAAGAAAATAACCGTAACAGATTTTGGACAAAGCAAAACTGCATTAATGGATGAACAGAAAACCATGAACAGTTTCAGATTTCTTACAAATCCATCTTCAGAGGATTGTTACAGGTTTCGTTGTTTTCTTTCTGGGGCTTTGTGTTATACTGGTTATTAGTTTGCTGCAGTAGCAAGACAAAAGTTTTTTGTTCATTATTTTTCAAAATTTACTAGATATTTAGTCTGATGTCTCTATCAAAGCATTTATGAAAAGGTTTTAAAGTGGATAAAACTTATGTGCTAAGTTTATACTGCATTCATGCAACCTGGGTAAAAAATATTTTTACGAAACAGCTTTGAAAGTACTATGGCTATCTCGAACTATGAGAATATCAAGTTGGTTTAAATGGTGAGAAGACCTCTCAGAAATTATTTGGGAAGGAGGTGTTGGATGACTGTTCATTCAGAATGAGGTTGGGTAAAGCATTGTTCTGTATATGAATCTGTCTTCTCTACAAGATTCATTGTGCCACCTTATCTGTAAGATCTGCAGGTTGCTTTCTATACTGTCTACTGTGTGATTATTTTCTGTAGTATGGCTGGCAAATGGTGATTTGCTTAAATAGTTTAGTCATAGGGCATACAGGTTTTCCTTCAACCTTATTGCAACCTGTTTGGCCAATACAGAATTTGGGGGCACTTAGATCAGGAATCTATAAACAGAACTGTAATATTTTGGAGGACACTATTCTGTGGAAGAGTGTGTAGTTTGTTATTGGGGGAAAAGTTTATTTTGACATACATCTGTTTGAATAGGTTGGAAAGTTTTGATGAAATTGGGTCAATATATGGTATGACTGCATATTTTGTTGATTTTGTGTCCTTCACAGTTGCTGTACATGTTGTTGGTTGCAAAGATTTGTTGTCAGCGATTTTTTTTTGCTTCTATGTTCTGGGAGAGATTATCTGTAACTGAGGTATAAGATCCATTACTGTGGTAACTGATTTAATTATGCTGATTTCCTTTTGGTGTTTGGTGGGGCGAGGCTAAGGGGGATTTTATGCATACAATGAAGCACTGGCCTGAAGTCAGCCATTTTATGCTGGTTTGAGTGGCAGGATGTATTACTGATGGTCACATCCATGGTGTTTAGCTTATGGAATATGTTAAAGTGAAGTTTGTTATTTGTGCTGGATATTTTAAGGTCTACGAGAAGTTGATACTACTGCTTATTTAGGTTCAAACTTAGCTTTATCATGAAAATAGCAAACTTATCTTATTGTGCTTGTGTACTGTCCACAGTGTTTGGTATTGTTTATATATAACCTTAGTCTGTGTAGTGCTAGCCATGCGACATATTAAAAATTATTGCAAAATAATTTTACTTGTTTTTCATTTCTTAAATTAATTCCATTACATTAGCAAAGACATATCTTACTATTCCCCTACACTCACATACCTTCAGTAACCTAACATCTTTAAAATTATAACATCTTTGAATTTTCTCATTTTGAGAGCACTGAAGAGTGATCTGTTCAACAGACATTGGTGTCATCTGCAGGTCTGTTAGAAAGTGCATATATGTCGAGTATGTCTCGTAAGTTAAGATGTAACATTTGACAGAAAAGTTTTAGTTTGGAATTACAAAAACTGAAAGTGGATCTGTACATTTACATACCTTAAAATCTTTTTGTTCATTTTACGTTGCACCTCATGCACAGGATGTCAGGTAGATAGAAATCAGCACATTGTAAAAGGTTTGTCATCACTAAAATGTGTAAAAACATAAAACACCTTGTGCAAAAGGCCATGTACACATGCACATTGCTCACAGATGCTTGCTACAGCATACAAACATGGTACACAATAGCACACCTGTTTACATATCTTGGACATATTCCGAACACACCTAATCCACTCAAGAGAAGAATTTATGATAGGTTGTGTGGTTCCAATTTTAAGAGCCATCTGGTGGCTGTAACACACAATACAAATGTGATCTTTGCTGTAGTACCAGTCAGGTGTACCTTATACACCATTTTAAGTGGATGAGCACTGTTTATAATATGTCCAGCATATGCAAACAGGTGTGCTGTTGGGTACCGTGTTTGTTTGATGTACCAAGGACCTGTGAGCAATACGTATGTGGACAGGACCTTTTGCACAAGGTGCTTTATGTTTTTAAATATTTCAGTGATGACAAACCTGCAGCTTGTGGTAGTGTTCTCGCTTCCCGAGCACGGGGTCCCAGGTTCGATTCCCGGCGGGCTCAGGGATTTTTTCTGCCTCAAGATGACTGGGTGTAGTTGGTCGTCTTCATCATCATCATTCATCCCCATTACGGTCGGAGGAAGGCAATGGCAAACCACCTCCACTAGGACCTTGCCTAGTAAGGCGGCACGGGTCTCCCGTGTTGACCCCTATGCTCTGTAAAGAAGTATGGGACTCGTCAAACCTTTTATATTGTGCTGATTTTTATCCACTTGACATCATGTGTGTGAGATTCGGTGTAAAATGAACTTGTTTTACAACAAAAATATTTTAAGGCATGTAAATGTACAGGTCCACTTCCCGTTTTTATAGTACCAAACTAAAACTTTTGTATCAAATGTTACAACTTTGCATATACATTGAATATGTCTCATAAGCACTTTCTTACAGATCTAAAGATGACAGCTTTGTCTGTTGAAACCGCTCATCTTAAATAAAGAAATATTTTATGCAATCTTGGCTGTTAAATGTTTTTTTTTAAGAATTTTTGAATAAATTGTTTATGTTGTCACATGAAGCTGGGCCACACTTTGTAAATGTTTATCATGTATGCTGGAATTAAACAAAGAATGGTGTGGTGCAAGGTGTTTTCCAGTGAACTGAACAGCACTCACAGGGCAATTTCTGCACCTGGAATTATACAGCACGTAAGTTTTCACCACATTTTACTAACTTTAAAAGCTTCTCATAAATACTTTGGTAGAGGTCATAAGTACTAAAACTCCAATACATTTTACGACACAGTGCTATCCTAGTGCAGCAAACCAATAACCAAAACAAAACGAGACCCAAGCAAAAAAACTACGAAACCTGTAACATTCATCTGTAGATGTATTTGTAAGAAATCCAAAACCAGGCGTGTTTCATTCAGATAAAACTTTGTAAACCATACCTATGGCTGGTGGCTGTTTACAGACAGTTCTCAAAATGTCAATTTTTAATGAAATAGTGAGAAAGCAGTAAATCTATAATGCTGGATAAACATAGAACAATGTTTATGATATAAACACTTCATGGCATCTGAAATAGTTTACAGGTGTTAGCACAAGTAATATCTTAATGAGCATAATGCAACAACAATATTAAATTTGCATTGAAATATAATGGTTTTACTCAAAATGCCGTTTCTCTTATGTCAGAAATGTGAAAGTAAATAAAGCTGATAATTGGCACTAGCATTTGTTTTCTTTGTCACAATCACTTATTTTGCAAAGCAAAACAAAACAAAACAAAACAAAAAAGCACCTAGAAGCAGTTCACTTTACTTTAATGTCTACAAAAAGGCTGAAAGATAAACGTCTGACCAGTACTAATTAATAGAGGGAGAATAAACATAAAAGTAGCTTACAAATCATATAAATGCTTTATTTCATATGGAAAAATTGTACATAAATATATAATCATCTATTTAATTTTATCTTTGTATATTTTTTCTACAAAGTCCATGGAATTTTTAGAAACTGGTATTTCTGGAAGACCTCTACCTTTACACTTCAATAAAAAAATACAGTAATGCTGCATAAAAGTCTAACAAATAACCATCACATTGTCAGAAAAAGTATTTGTTGTGGTTTTCGAGTTATTCATGGAGCAGAAAATTTTAAGTCAATCTCAAACCATTTGTATAGTCATTCAGTGCATGTGATATGACAGAGTATTAAAATACACAATCCAAAACTTACTTCTGAATCTTCAATCAAAATCTGTGTTACTAGTGTTACCTGTAACCTTTCAAATTGCAGGAGAACATTACTGAAATAATCATCACTTTCTTAATGCTGTCGATCAACAGTCAGTCTTGTAATAGTGTAATATAAATGCATATAAAGTTTTACAAGATATTCAAAGCAAACATTATGAATCTTATGTTTCAAGTTTGTTCTTAAGCAAAATTAAATTTGTATCAAAATACAAACATTTCATTAAAAACTTACTCACATATATTAAAAAATGCAAATATTTTAAAAATTATATTTTTGTTCATCTTACACAAACTACAAGTTATGAAAAAGTCTTTCAGAGCTGAATTCTTAAATGCACTTTTTTTTCAACAAAATATTTTTCATGTGATACACAACAACAAAAATCACAGTTGTATGCAAGAAACATGAAGGTTTAGAGTTGGATAAACTCTTGAAAGATATAAGAAATATTACTAAATAATGAACAGAAATTACTTTAACAAAATGTTACGTGCTGTGATTAACAGTAAATAGGTGAATGCATTTTCATACTTGCACTCACAAAGGAAAAACTGCTAATCAAATTTTGTGAAACAAATTATAGCTTTGGCACTAAAATGCTACATACTTATAACATACATAACCTAAAGCTAAAGCTTGATTTTGTCAACAGTAGACGTCTTGTCATGATGCTTCCACTTCAGCAAGTTTTGTTAAGTCACTCTAATATATTAACAGAAGTGCACCTTAAATTAAATAAATTATACACAAGTTTCTTATGGGAACTAATAACAAAGTTAAAATTTTGTAATGTAGGTAATAATCATCTTGGTTCAAACGGCCATTAAAGTTTAAATCTATCTACATTTTGCTCCAAATACAAATTGTGGCATTTGTTTTTAATTCAAAGATCTTTGTAAAAATAGTTTCTTCAAATGAGCATTCTATGTGAATATTCTGTTGCCTTCTATAGCATTTTATCAGAATATTGGCGTTTGTGATGCAAAAGAATTCTCCAAGAATACACTGAGGTGTAAAAAAGATCCCAAAGATTTGTGCTATCAAATCTGAAAACACAGCCATCGTCTGAAGGTTTGTAAGCCATCAAGACTGCTTCAACCAAGATTATATTTTCTAAGAAGTGTTTGCAACAACTACTACAGTGCGGCCCTCATTGCTTTCATGTGCTAAATGTTTTGATTCTGATCTGTTTCTCCACTGGGCACTGCTGTCACAGTGCTGTCGTCTGATTACAGTAAGAACACTTGATGAAGAATGATTGTCTTTCAGCTTAGAACTTACAGTCTGCTCGTCTGGAAAAAGTGTTTCTATAAAAACTGGACTCAGTGCTACACTATTAGTAACAAGAAGAGGTTCAGCAGGGGGCTGTGGCAACAACTGCGCAATACACTTACTATTTCCAGCAAGGAATGTTGCCTTTTCCACATTATTCGCATCTTTCTGGAACTGTTCAGCCTTTTTATCATCAGACTCATATGTTTCTTTAACAGTAACATTCAGTGTGCTCACTGATTCTTCCAAATAACTATCCGATTTAATGCAGTCTCTAGACTTCTGTGAATCAAATTCTTTTTCAGAAATGTCATCTCCATCATTTGAATTATCAGATTTGTCTTCCATAAATGAAATATTACTCTGCCTCATTGCTACTTCCACAACATCAAAAGGAAAGTATTTTGAATGCTGCCTCTCATCATCATCATTTGAATCACTGCTGTTTTCTAAGTAATCAATTTCACAATTTCTGTATTTTCCCATATCTGAATTGTCTCCCACTTCACAATGCCTTGGTGATTCATTTTCCTCTGTACAGCTGTGAGTAATACATTTATTTTCTTTACGGTCTTCTCCGCCCTGCTCTACATTTTTCTTTTTTGAACTAAATTTAGTAAGAACTTTTCCCTTCAGCAAATTTTTCCTAGCAGTGCTCTTGTTATTTGAATCAACTGAACGAGGTGATGTTCTCACACTCTTGAACTCCTCCTCTGAGAGAACAATTAAACCTCCTGAAGTTGTTAAAACTTTACCATGACGTGTTTTCAAGTGCCGCTTATAAGTATTTCGTGTCTTGAACCTAGAACGAGAGAAAAAGATTATTGTAAGCATATTATATGCACATTTCAAATAGTGAAAGAACAAATGACAACTCAAAAAAAGACAACATGTTAATAGGGATAGAAAAAGAGAAGAAAATAAAGAGTTATAGTTTAAATTAGAGCCCAGACTATAGAAAAGCTTTGAGGTTAATTACTGTATTAGAGCTTGTTACTGTTAATTAAATAATGGTATTTTCTTTCTCAGAGTCTCTGTTTCACTAGTCAAAGAGTTGGAAAAATGACATAAGTACAAATACAATCCAATTGTTCATTGTTTACTTAATGTCACATTAACTATACAAAACACCAATTAACATGATCATTATTTTCTGTTATCGGAGACAGTCCTGGGTTACTTCGAAACCCATAAATAAAAGAAAGCTATTATCTATTCTTAACTTTACAGCATCAGCAACAAATATGTACTTTAATTTTAACTTTCGCTTCAAATACAAAATAAAACATTAAATTTGCAATTGTATCATTCCAAACTACGAGTTAAATTTTACTGCTTGTTCAACCATGCAATTATTACAGCACCCACTCCTCTGCATACTAGAAACAATTAGGATGGGATCAAAATTTTTGACCCACTAGAAACAAATAATTCTTTATTTGAATTCAGGTTTATATGACGCATCTCTTTTAATTTACCAATTTTGGTTCCAAAAATGGATCTGTTTAACTCATTTGTCCTGGATCATACTTTATTTCTTTCAGTCACTGCCTAGAAAACCCATTTTGTGTTCAAAATGTTCAAATGTGTGTGAATTCCTAAGGAACCAAACTGCTGAGGTCGTCAGTCCCTCGACTTACACACTACTTAAACTAACTTATGCTAAGAACCACACACACACACACACACACACACACACACACACACACACACACACACACACACACACACACCACACACACACACACACACCCCTGAGAGAGAACTCTAACCTCGGCAGGAGGGACCGCACAATCCGTGACATGGCACCTCAAACCTCATGGCCCATTTTGTGTGTTTTACATAGTACTCTGCACAGTCATTTTGAATAATGAATTTAACAAAGGCAACATAGAAGTTTATGAAGTTTCTTTAGTCCAAGCTGATTGTTTTCTTAAATAAATAACTAACTACAATGCGATTGAGTACACTGAAATACCACCACCACCACCACCACCACCACCACCACCAACTACTACTACTACTACTACTACTACTAGTCTGGATCAACCCAAACACACTTAATCAATACTTTATGAAAATACTTGAGCCATATTGGTAACTATTTGGAATTCAAATGCTCTCTATCCCTCAGGAATCACATACGGCACCCAGGGCTATACCAAGGCCATGGCGAGATTGACCTCTATCACGCCATAGGCATAGAACGGGTGCAAAAATTGGCTGAATGCTCAAAAGCTGGTTTCAAAATCAACCACGAGGGGTATGCGAGTTCTGCTCCTCGTGTTACTATCTTCTGCCTGTGAGGAGAAGCCTTTCTCGCAGCCGTGGTCTGTTGTCAATGTGCCTTATCATCCAGGTACCATCATAAAGACAGTACTAGTGAATAGATTAAAAACAAAGATTCCAAGAGTTACCAAGCGGGAAAGCGCCGGCAGACAGGCACATGAACAAAACACACAAACACACACACAGAATTGCAAGCTTTCGCAACCGATGGTTGCTTCTTCCGGAAGAAGAGGGAAAGACGAAAGGATGTGGGTTTTAAGGGAGAGGGTAAGGAGTCATTCCAATCCCGGGAGCGGAAAGACTTCCCTTGGGGGAAAAAAAGGACAGATGTACACTCGCACACACACACACACACACACACACACACACACACACACACACACACACACATGGGAAGTCTTTCCGCTCCCGGGATTGGAATGACTCCTTACCCTCTCCCTTAAAACCCACATCCTTTCGTCTTTCCCTCTCCTTCCTGAAGAAGCAACCATCGGTTGCGAAAGCTAGCAATTCTGTGTGTGTGTGTGTGTGTGTGTGTGTGTGTGTGTGTGTGTGTGTGTGTGTGTGTTTTGTTCATGTGCCTGTCTGCCGGCGCTTTCCCGCTTGGTAAGTCTTGGAATCTTTGTTTTTAATATATTTTTCCCATGTGGAAGTTTCTTTCTATTTTATTTACATCATTAGTACTAGTGAATAGATTTCACATGGGTTATATGCACAGAGTACTTAGTTCACACACCTGCCAACTCAAAAGCTAGCTCGTATTCAGCAATGGAGTTTCTGCTGCTACTTCGCTATGGTATTGTAGCATCTCAAAGGTTGGCGAGTGGGTGCTGAAGCAAATATGCTACCTGGTCAAGGTTTCCGATTTTTGTCAATTTCTGCCAAGTGAAGACTTGAAATAATTTTACCTCGAGTGCTTCAAATTATTTTATAGAATATTAAGTTAAAAAAGGAAACAGGTGTCACACAGCATTTCCTCTCACTTTAATTTCCTGTTGGGAATTCCTAAAATGAGAGCTCAATATTGTTTTGAAAAATATACTGCAGATTTTGGTGTCAAATACTCAGAAATATAAATACAGCTTAGCTACCAGTACTTAACAAAATAGTAGCTTTCAAATTACAATAGAGTGCACCAATGAAGAGCACTGATGCAGTTCCCTATTTGGATATCTGGAAGCTTCCTTCCCTTCTTCTTCTTCTTCTTCTTCTTCTTCTTCTTCTTCGTCAAAGTATGAGTTACAATATGCTTATCGAAACATCAAAATAACTGAGTATATTTATGACAATTTCGATGAGAGCAGCATCTTGTCAACACAGTTTCAACAAATTAAAGATGATAAGAAAAGCTATTTACAGTCGAGCACGATGAAGTAGAGTGTCAAATTCAGTTATCTTGTTGACAGGATATGACACAGCTGCTAAATTTGACTTCAATGACACAACCAACACAAGGAAATGGAAACTAAAATTATAATGAACACTTAATTCTTGAAAAAGAAGGTGTTCTCTGCACTTATTTATGGCAAATTTTGTTTTATTTCCAGTTAAAAATTTATGTTCAATTAATAATTTATGAAAATAAATAAAATCTTACTTACTATAAATAATAATATCATATTTATTATAAATCATCTGGAAATCACACAATGATACTTCAAATTAGTTATGCACAGTATTTTACATCTGTTATAGTTGTTGCTGCAGTTGCCGTCGTCACCTGTCCTAATACTGGTTTGATGCAGCTCTCCACGCTAATCTATCCTGTGTACGCCTCTTCATCTCTGCATAACTACTGTAACCTACATTCTTCTGAATCTGCTTACTGTATTCAAATCTTAATTTCCCTCTACAGTTTCTCTCTCTCTCTCTCTCTCTCTCTCTCTCACACACACACACACACACACACACACACACACACACACACACACACACACACACACACACACACACACACACAGATACTCGCTCACTCACTCCCATTACCAAACTGACAATTCCTTGATGCCCCATCCCTACTGTTAGTCAAGTTTTGCCATATTCTCTCCCATCTTTTAGCTTTCCCTTCTTTGCATGTCAATGGCTTGTTATCTTAGCTCTTTATGTTCAGACAGCTGCTTCTCTTTTCTCCAGAGATCTCTCTAACTTCCTGTAGTTATGTAAGCTTGTAGAGCCTTGCATATGTTCTCCATCCCCTGGTTAATATTTATGCACTTTTTGTCAATCTCAATTTTTAGATGCCTGTGTTCTCTTTTGCCTGCTTCATTTATTGCATATTTATATTTTCTCCTTTAATAAAATTATTACCCAGTGATTTCTTCTAGATCTTCTCTTTTTCACCTATTTGTTCCTCTGCTGTCTTGACTACTTCATCCCTCAAAGCTACCCATTTGCTCCCTATTGTGTTCCTTTTCCCTGTTTCAGTTAAACACTGGCTATTGCTTCCTCTGAAACTTTCAGCAACCACTGGTTGCTTCAGTGTATAGGTGTCTTATTTCCTTAATTTCCTAACTTCTTCAAATTTCTTCAGTTTTAGTCTGCAGTTCAAAACCAATAAATTATGGCCATAGCTCACATCTGTCCCTGGAAATATTTGTAGTTTAAAGTCTGGTTTCTAAATCTCTATCTTACCATTATATAAACAATCTGAAAACATCCACTGACCCCAGGTCTCTTCCACATATACAATCGCATTACATAATCCTTAAACCAAGTGTTGGTGATGGTTAAGTTACGCTCTGTGCAAAATTCTGTTAGGAAGCTTCCTCTTTCAGTTATTTATCCCAGTTCATGTTGTTCTAATATTTTTTTCCCTTCTATTGTGTTTCTTACTCTTGAATTCCACTCACACATCATAACTAAATTTTTGTCTCTAACTATCTGAATAATTTCCGTTCTCTCATCATACACTGCATTAACCTATCCCATTTTGTGTTGATAACCTTGAACTGATCTGATCCGAAGTACTGTTCTTCCTGCTGCTGCACTTCACTAACCCCAACTATTATAACTTTAAACTATCAATTTCCTTTTTCAAGTTCTGTAACCTGGTTATCTGATTACGAGATATAATATTCCATGCTCCAACTCTTAGAATGCTGGTTTGGTTTTTCCTGAACACTACATCCTTCAGAGGATGGCGCACAGGTAGACGATGCAATGCCATAGGTCTACTAAAGAGACAGCCTACACTACAACCGTACATCATCTTCTGAAGCATCGCTGAGTGCTACAGGGCCCAAATCAGAAGGGATTGATGCAGGATATCAAAAGAGTTAAAAAATGGGAAGTTCGTTTGTATTATCGCAAAATAAGAGGGAGAATGTCAAAGATATAGTATACAAGTTGGGGTGGCAAATATTAAAACAACAGCCTTTTCCTTTGCAGCAAGATCTTTGCATGAAATTTCTATCGGCAACTTTCTTACTCCAAATGCAAAAAAATCTTTTGTTGGTGCCCACGTACATAAGGAGAAACGATCATACAAAAATAAGACCAATCCAAGCTCACACGGGAATATTTAAGTGTGAGGTTTTACTATGCACTGTTTGAGAGTGGAATGATAATGAGATAGCTCGAAGGTGGTGCAATTATCCCTCACACTTCCATATAGCCTTCAGTCATAGCATGCATTCACCTGTAAAACACACACACACACACACACACACACACACACACACAAACAACTGCCAGCTCCAGCATTTCAGGCCAGAATGCAACATCCACAAAGTGATGGGTCACGAAGTCTGTTTATCATCTGCACACAACACGGACTTCGTGACCATGTGTACTGTTGATGTTGCATTCTGGCCTGAGATGCTGGAGTTGGCAGTCGTGTGTGCATGAGGTGTGCTTGCTTGTGTGTGTGAATGGTGTGTGTGTCTTTTACTGATAAAAGCTGTTGCCAAAAGCTACATGGAAGTGTCTTAATTGTGTCAGTCTGCAACTTAACGTGTCTTCTTTATGGTAAGAAGCGACTGTCTTCTTCTAAATTGTTGATATTTCTTCCTGGAGTTTGCATTGTTTGATTTTTGCAGAGTAGTGATGTAGATGTAGGTTTAGAGTGGTTCCCATATAGAGATCTTAATCAGGTACTATTTTATCTCTGGAGTATTTTACCTGAGAGGACTCCATCATCATATTATAATACAGTAAAGCAGCATGGTATAGGGGTAGCGTCTGATTCATAATCAAAACGTCTTTGGTCCCACGTTCGAATCCCGCTGCTGCTTAAATTTTGATTAACAATCAGCATTGGTGGCCGAAGACTTCTGGCATAAGAGAATCACCTTCATTCTGCCAATGGCCTTGTCAAAGAGGGCAGAGGAGTGGAACAGAGGCTCAGTGCACTCTCTTGTCCTAGGGGTGGGAAACTGCCCCCAAAGGGGGAAGAATCGGCAATGGTCAACGGCATCAGGATGCAGAAGGCAATGGAAACCACTGCATTAATGACACATAACATGTATCCACAGGACATGAGGCCTGTAACTGAAGTGTCATAATGATCTCTCCATTGGCAAAAGATTCCAGAATAGTCCCCCATTCGAATCTCCATGAGGGGACTGCCAAGGGGGAGGTTACCATGAGAAAAAGATTGAATAATCAATGAAAGGATAACATTCTACGAGTCATGTCGTTGAATGTCAGAAGCTTGAACGTGGTAGGGAAACTAGAAAATTTGAAAAGGGAAATGCAAAGGCTCAATCTAGATATGGTAGGAGTCAGTGAAGTGAAGTGGAAAGAAGACAAGGATTTCTGGTGCGATGAGTATAGGGTAATATCAACAGCAGCAGAAAATGTTATAACGGGAGTAGAATTCATTACGAATAGGAAGGTGGGGGAGAGAGTGTGTTACTGTGAACAGTTCAGTGGCAATCGACAGAAGAGGAGAGAGCGGATAAGTAGAAAGAATACACTGAAAGCCTCTATGAGGGGGAAGGTATGTCTGATGTGATAGAAGAATAAACAGGAGTCGATTTAGAAGAGATAGGGGATCCAAAATTAGAATCAGAATTTAAAAGAGCTATGGAGGACTTAAGATCAAATAAGACGGAAGGGATAGGTAACATTCCATCAGAATTTCTAAAATCATTGGGGAAAGTGGTGGCAAAAAGACTATTGACGTTGGTGTGTACAATGTATGAGTCTGGTGACATACCGTCTGACTTTTGGAAAATCATCATCCACACAATTCTGACGATGGCAAGAGACGACAAGTGCGAGAATTATCGCACAATCAGCTTAACAGCTCCTGCATCCAAGTTGCTTACAAGAATAATATATGAAAGAATGGAAAAGTGAATTGAGGATGCGCTAGATGATGATCAGTTTAGTTTTAGGAAAGGTAGAGGCACGAGATAGTCAATTCCGACATTGCTGTTAATAATGGAAGCAAGACTAAAGTGAATCAAGACACGTTCATAGGATTTGTCAACCTAGAAAAAGGGTTTGACAATGTAAAATGGTGCCAGATGTTTGAAATTCTGAAAAAAGTAGGGACAAGCTATAGCGAGAGACAGGTCATATACAATATGTATAACAGTCAAGAGGGAATAAGAAGAGTGGACGACCAAGAATGGAGTGCTCGTATTAAAAAGGGTGTAAGACAAGGATGTAGCCTTTTGGCCCTACTGTTCAATCTGTACATCGAGGAAGCAATGATGGAAATAAAAGAAAGGTTCAGGAGTGGAATTAAAATTCAAGGTGAAAGGATACCAATGATGTGATCTGCTCATGACATTACCCTGAATGAAACTGAAGAAGAATTACACGATCTGCTGAACGGAATGAACAGTCTAATGAGTACAGAGTATGAATTGAGTGTAACTCGAAGAAAGATGAAGGTAATGAGAAGTAGTAGAAATGAAAACAGCGAGAAACTTAAATGACGATTGATGGTCACTAAGTAGATGAAGTTAAGGAATTCTGCTACGTAGGCAGTAAAATAACCAATGATGGACAGAGCAAGGAGAACATCAAAAAGCAGATTAGCAATGGCAAAAAGGGCATTCCTGGCCAAGAGAAGTCTATTAAAATCAAATATCGGCCTTAATTTGACGAAGAAATTACTGAGAATGTCCATCTGGAGTACAGCATTGTTTGGTAGTGAAACATGGACTGTGGGAAAACCAGAAGAGAATCGAAGCATTTGAGATATAGTCCTACAGACGAATGTTGAAAATTAGGTGGACTGATAAGGTAAGGAATGAGGAGGTTCTGCACAGAATCAGAGGAAAGGAGCATGTGGTAAACACTGATAAGAAGAATGGACAGAATGATAGGACATCTGTTAAGATATGATGGAATGACTTCAAGGTGCTAGAGGGAGCTGTAGAGGGCAAAAACTGTAGAGGAAGACAGGATTATACATCCAGCTCATTTAAGTAATTTTTTCAGTAATGCTTAATTTTTACTAAACCAACCCTACAAATTACAAAAGTTCCTAAAATCTATGTCGAAAAATGCAGAGAGGACGGCATCACAAAATGCTGTTCTTCAAAGTGCATGTTTCGTATGATCCTCGCAGCATTGACTTTTTATACTATCTGATCAACTGTTTGTGGACAGTAGTAAGTGACTGTCCATCCTCTGTGTTTGTGGTGGCTCAAACTTTGCTGGTGACTCTCTCAGTGAGGTGTCTGAATGTATACGGAAGAATGTCAATCCAATAGCAGTAATGTTGGACACTAGAGCCCAGAGCAAATTCAGCACTCTAACTCATCCCAAAAGTGTTCCATAATGTTCAGATTGGGACTCTGGGTGGGTCAGTTAATTTCAGGAACGTTATTGTCCACAAACCATTGTCTCACAGATGCTGATTTATGACCGTGCATTTTCACTCTGATACAAACAATCATAACTACTAATCCTCTGTACACAGTAGTCAAAGCTGGAAAATGTTTTTTCTTTAGCGCAGTAAGGGACCCACAACCTAACCAAGAAAAGACCTACACATTGTAATACCACATCCTCCGTAGTTCACCAGTGGCACTACACATTATGATAGGTAACATTCTCCTGGCCTTCAGATTGCCACATCGTGTAGCACGAATCTTCACCCCAAACCAATCATTTCCAGTTACCCACCATCCAGTGGTCTCTCTCTCTCTATTCCACTTAAACAAATTTCTGGCTTTCAAGGAGCTGCTTGACCACTGTGCCCTATTTTTTATAACTCCCTGTGCACAGCCAATTGCACCAGCTGGACTGCCAGTAGCACTCTGGAATGCACAAGTTGTTCTTTCTACTTGTCTCTTGTGATTTTTTTACAACCACCTCCTGCAATGCTCAAGAGTCTGTCTGTCAGTGCACAAGATCTACCTGGTCTCAATGTTGCTGTGGTCATTCCTTAACGCATCCACTTCACAATCGTACCACAGACTGTCAACCTGGGCAGCTTTAGAAGGGCTGAAATGTCCCAGATGAATTTGTTACTCTGGTGACATCCAATTACTAGTACATGTTCGAAGTCACTGAGCTCTGCTGTTAATGGTTCTCTACTGACAACACAATACTTCTTGCCTCCTTTTTACTGGTGGGTCTGCCATTTGTGACACCTAGTGGTCAATTCTGCATTACATAGGGGTGCCCAGATACTTCCAATCTGATTATGTACACTAATTTATCCATATTCACGAGAGTTAAGATCCGTGGTTGTACACTGAAATAATTGAAGGATTTTATATAGTATTATTTATGCAAAGTTCCACACATTCATCTATCTTCAACTCGCACAATACGTTTATATCTCCACTGGTACAATTTTTTAACGCCTGCATTTTGAATGCTGCAGTTGTCTCGACTTCAGTAACTTGAAGCTTCTTTCTCCTTTATGGGCAAAGCACACAAACACACTTATAGTTTCACTAAAGCACTGCTGCAGTACAGAATTCGCACAGCAAATGCTGTGCAGCATCAGTGCATTAACGAAAGTAAAAATGTTTCTCCTATGTGTAAAAGGCAGAAAAATAGGCTGCAAGGCATCGAACAAAAAGCAGCTGCAGCATTCACAATGCAGTCAATGAAATATTTTAGTGGCAAAGAAATAACTGTTTATGCCAACTGAAGATTGGTGAAAGCCCAATACTTGGTTTGTCATAAGTAAAGCTATATAAAAAGTGGCTGGCTACTGTATTTCCTTAAGTAACTATATATTTAATTAGAATTATGAATATTGAAACAGCTGCAACCAGGAGACCAGGATACTGCGACATTTGCCACAGTATGAGATGGAATCCTGTGTACTTTCAGACTGACAAACATAGGAATGTGGAATACTGCCAGTCCTCTTTCTTTCTTTCTTTCTTTCTATTCTGTTTTCTATTTCATACATAAAACATGCACTTTAAATATATGTGATATGCAAATTCTCACATAAACTGTATTTTTCAAAACTTTATTGCACAGTATATAATTTAGTTTTCTGGTAACAATGTAACAACAGTATATTTAGTTCAGGTGTGCGCGCGCACACACACGCACACACGCCTATTTCGAGGGCATGTGTGGATCCAAAAAGTAATGAGATTTGGGGACTCTGCTACTAGAAAAATATGTGTCTAACACACATTTTCAAAGCTGCTGCTCCTCCTCCTCCTCCTCCTCCTCCTCCGCTCTTATCATCAGTCACTTCTACATTCTTCATTAGAACAGTTCTTCCTATTTACTCATCATTTTGAGAATAATTTGTATCTCCAAATGCCCTTCTTGATACTAAACTTGCCTGATACATGCCTGTTATTCAACCAATTTTTAACTGCCTTGTTTATCATGTATTTGAATCCCGAATGGGGAAATTGTTAAGAAATGCTTTAACTGGTTTAAAAAACGACCAGGAAGTACACATTTCCAAACAGTGACTGCTAGATGCTGGTTTTTGTGGAACATGTGGTCTGGTCACTGTAGTACATCCCTACATATAGCCATTAATTTGGTTACATAAAAATTGTGGCTTTGGCTACCTCTTCAAATAGCATCACAGCAATCCATAAGAAGCTGAACAGAATGCATGCTACACAATTATCCACTGGTGATAATATTATACAGAATTTTTTTATATATACCACACTTTGCAGAACTATGCAACATTTGCTATACTTCATGGAATTGTCCTACATTCACTACATCACAATCAAGCCCCTTGGAGCACACACTGCTTTGGCATCTTCTGCCAACAGCATCAATGGGCATCTGTATAGAAGAGGTAGTGGTGTTCTCATAAGGCTGATGGCAGTCCTTCACAGTCCCCTCAGCAAGAAAAAGCCTTTTGAAAATCATCCTTGAGCAGTATAATATCACATCGATATACTTTGCTACCCATTGTATCAATGAAGCATTCAGCATCAAATGATTTGTCAGTTATCACCTACACAACCTGTCTTCTTAGGATATATTAGAGAAAAAGTCACAAACTGGTAGTGAATAATGAAATAAAGGCAAGTTACTTACTAAAACAGACTGCTTTTCAAGGCCAATTCAGGGAACAAAAGGAATAGAAGAAAATTGTTCAGAACCTGTTCCAGACATATGAAAAGATCTAAAATTTACCAAGTTTATGAAACAGATTACATAAGAACTGGTGTTAATGATCTGCACCAGACATAACAAAACATTTCAGACATGCTAAACACAAGTTAATCATCATCATATTTCCTGTTCTGTGTACACTTATAAGGATGGTCACACAAAATGCAGTCTGTCTTTGGCCTTGCCAATCACCTTCCTCCATCTTATTTGGTTCATGTATTATTCTCCAGCTAATCCCATCAATCCATCTCAGTCATGGTGTTCCCCTTAACGTTTTATCTCTGACGTCTTCTTCCACCACCTGTGTGTAGACCTGGCCTTCTCAACACATTACATGCCCATACTGCTTCAAGTCTCTTCCTGTTAATCATATTCACAATGTGCAGCAATTTTTGCAATTCCTGCAATTTGCAGTTTTGCCTTTTTCTGCAGCCATCTTCAACCAGCCCTGGTCCAAACATCAGTCTCAGAACAGCATTCTCATATGTCTGGAGCTTGCTTTCTATTTTTTTGGGCCAGAGTCCAGGTCTCTACTCTGTATAGGACCACAGGTTGTAATAAATTCCTGTGGATCCTAATCTTTGTGGATTTCTATAGAAGCTGGTACTTGGGCAGCTTTCCGAGTGCGAACCTTGACCCGTTCCCTATTTGAATTCTTGCTATTATTTCCTAGTGTATTTCTTTCACTGAATAATCCCCCGAGGTATTTGAACTTTCATACCTTTTCAAATATTTCACCCTCACATTTAACGGTCTGTCACTGTTCTCTTCTTTTTACTACAAGGAACTCTTGTCTTATACATATTCATCTTCAAGCCTGCTCTCATTGCCTCTTCCATTAACACTCTTGCCATCAGACTCACATGTTTCTCATTCTGTGTTATTCAAACTACATCATTTGCATATGTCAGGGTGCTGACCCTTCCACCCAGCTGAATTCCTGTCTCCAAGCTTGTTACCTTTCTCAGTGCTCTTTCTGTAACCAGATTAAACAAATGGACAGGGGGAGGCAGCCTCCCTGTTAACACTTCTCACTTCTGACATATTTCCACTCTGCACCCTTTCCTCTTCTTAGCAAATGTTTTGCCTGTTCACGCACTTTCTGAAATTCAACGAAAAGACAGTAAACTTCTCTGCAAAATTCCCAGCTCTTTGGTAGCACTTCCTTTCCTGCATCCAATTGGTCTATGGTTGACTTTCCCTTTCTAAACCCTTCTTGTTGGAATCCAGATACCCCCTTGACATATAGTGTTATCTACCTCAACAACAATAGTCTCAGGGTCCTATAAGCTGTACATAGTAAAGTAATTCATCTCTGGTAGATGTGTCTCATTGGGTCCTCTTTCTTAAGCATCAGGCAGATGCCAAACTGCTTCCATTCAGCCAAAATCCTTCCTCTCCTCAAAATTAAGCAGATCAAGTGGTACATCTCCTCTTGTAGGATCTCTCTTCCCTCTTTTAGTGTTTCTGCAAGTATGCTCTTTCTCCCTGGTGCATTTCCATTTTTCAACATTTTTACGACTTCTCCTACCTCTTCCGTGCTCAGCAGTTCATTCTCCATGTTTGTTCTAACACTAAATTTTCTCTATACAGTTCTTTCTCCTCTTCTTCTGCTCCTGCTGTGGCAACACTTGACAGTTTTGTCCACATTCAGGAAATTTTCAAAACAGTTTTTCCATTTCTCCATAGCTTTTGTTTAAACTTTGTAAATATAAGAAAACTCTTCCTGAGATCTGATAACAGATTACTGTCACCTTGATGAATTGGTACCGCTAATCCAATTGAAAAGTAATGATTGCTCTTATGGTACATGAGAGAGAGACTTATAGCAATCAAATGGCAAACCTAAGCTATTTTCTTAGTACAGTCTACCTGAAAACCCAATGTTTCAGAGTAAACAGATCAATATTTTAAAATAATTTCATGGGTGATGAAAGGAATATAATGAACAGTTTCTACCTTTTTTAGAGCTGGATAGATAATACTAGGTGGCACAGCAAACAAATCTTTGTCCAGAGATAATTCAACAATGCCGGTATTTTGGGGTACTGATGTGGAATAGCACATAGACTAATAGTTTTGACCAGGAAGAAGTGAAGAACAATCATGGATTAAATAGGCACAGTAATAGAGAAATTTTACAAAAGTAATAGTATGGATTCTGCACGTAGATGACCTGCTCATAGCTTTTCTCACATGATATACTTTGAACTATGGATGAAGAGCTACAGTCAGATTCAATATTTCTATATTTGTTGAAAGTATTTGACATTGTGCCCGACTGCAGACTTAACCAAGGTGAGAGCACAAGGATGGAATAGGTTCTCAGATATACAAGTGGCTGAGACTTCTTAACTAACAGAACTCAGTACGTTGTCCTCAATGGCATGTGTTCATCAGAGACAAGGGTATCATATGGAATGTCCCAGACAAATGTGATAGAACTGCTATTATTTTCTATACACAAACATTCTGGCAGGCAGGCTGGGCTGCAATCTGTAGTTGTTTGCTGATGACTCTGTTCTGGCTGTTCTGTATGGAACGGTGTCATTGTTGAGTGGAAAAATAAACCACTTATTCTCAAATACAGCATCAGTAGTGTCCTGCTCAACACAGTCAGGTCATTTGAATATCTGAGTGTAGTGTTGAAAAAGGGTATGGAATGGAAATAACATGGGACAAGCCTGGCAGGGAAGGCAAATGGCCAACTTCAGTTTACTGGGAGAATTTTAGGAAAATATGGTTCATGTGTAAAGGAGACTGCATATAGCATGCCAGTGTCATAGTATTATGAAAAGGAAAGTTGCTACTTACCACATAGCACAGATGCTGAGCCGCAGATCGGCACAACAAAAAGACTGCCACAAATAAGGCTTATCTCCACTATTTAATGAGTAACAACTTTACTTTTCATAATATTGTTAATTCCATCCTGGGTTTTCCATTGTTTGATGGATGCTAGTGCAACCTATTCTTGAGTACTGCTCTAATGTTTGGGATCCACACCAGATCACATAAAAGGAAGACATTGAAGCAATTCAGAGGTGGGCTGCTTGATCTATTACCAATATGTTCGAACAACACGCAAGCATTATGGAGATGCTTCAGGAACTCTAATGGGAGACCCTGGACGGAAGGCAGAATTCTTTTCGAGGAACACTATTGAAAAAGGTTAGAGAGCCAGCATTTGAAGCTGACCGCAGAACGATTCTACTGCCACCAATAGACTTCATGTGAGGACCATGAAGACAAGATATGAGAAATTAGGGCTCGTATGAATGCATACAGTCAGTCATTTTTTCCTCAGTCTATTTGCAAATGGAACAGGAAAGGAAATGACTAGTAGTGGTACAAGCTACCCTACACCGTGCACCATTTGGTGGCTTGTGGAGTATGTATGTAGATGTAAATGTACATACTGATAGCCAAGAAATAACAAAACAATTTTCTTCAAGAGGCAGTCATGGAAAGCAACTATGTTCTGATTAAATGAAATATTTAATAAAAAAAATTGACATACGCAAGCTGCTTTTGTGTCTGACAAATACCTCTACAGTCTTTAATATTTGAGATGCTGTCAGAAATGAAAATAGAAGGGACACAGCCAACTTTAATTTAACAAAAAATTGATCTTAAACTTCTAGAAATTAAAATTTCTTAATCCAGTGAATAAAAATTTCTCGAAGACCAAATTTAACAATACATTATTCAGTAATAATGAAAATAACTGATATTGGATGCAAAGTTACATTAGAAGTAAATTTATTATGTAAGCTATAAATTAATAATTTTTTTGAAATATCACTTGCATTTGTACCCTACAAATGTTATTACATCTACATACCTGAGCATGCAGTCAGAGCATTCATATGGTGACTCTCCTGTGTGCCGCCTCCTATGCTCCTTGAAATGTGAGGGATGTCGAAATTTGCGACCACAGTCGCCACAGGTGAAACGCGTCTGGTTGGTGTGAATTAGCATATGATAGTTGAGGCTATGTTGGCGCGTAAAGACAGAACGGCATAGCCTACATTCATATGGTTTTATACCTGAAGAAAAGATAATATTTCATGACATTATTATGTTATAGAGATTAAAATTATATAACAATGAAAACAATCAAGTAGTGATGATTTATTTATTTATTTATTTTCCTAGACCTCTCCAGTCTCTTTCCTTCACCCTTCTTCCTTTCCCTTCAACCCTTCTACCTGAAGGAGGAGCCACTGGCTCCGAAAGCTTGCCAATCACAACAGTTTTTTACGTGTGTGTGCTGCTGCTGCTGCTGCTTGGTGAATAGAGATTAAAATTAAATTCGTAAATATTTATGTTTCTTTGCACAACAGGAGTATTGGGTTATTGCGAAAGTTCATAGCATTTTTCCATAAGTTTAATAAACACAACAGATACACATAACAGACTATAATCATCAATAATATACACTCCTGGAAATTGAAATAAGAACACCGTGAATTCATTGTCCCAGGAAGGGGAAACTTTATTGACACATTCCTGGGGTCAGATACATCACATGATCGCACTGACAGAACCACAGGCACATAGACAAAAGCAACAGAGCATGCACAATGTCGGCACTAGTACAGTGTATATCCACCTTTCGCAGCAATGCAGGCTGCTATTCTCCCATGGAGACGATCGTAGAGATGCTGGATGTAGTCCTGTGGAACGGCTTGCCATGCCATTTCCACCTGGCGCCTAGTTGGACCAGCGTTCGTGCTGGACGTGCAGACCGTGAGAGATGACGCTTCATCCAGTCCCAAACATGCTCAATGGGGGACAGATCCGGAGATCTTGCTGGCCAGTGTAGTTGACTTACACCTTCTAGAGCACATTGGGTGGCACGGGATACATGTGGACGTGCATTGTCCTGTTGGAACAGCAAGTTCCCTTGCTGGTCTAGGAATGGTAGAATGATGGGTTCGATGACGGTTTGGATGTACCGTGCACTATTCAGTGTCCCCTCGACGATCACCAGAGGTGTACGGCCAGTGTAGGAGATCGCTCCCCACACCATGATGCCGGGTGTTGGCCCTGTGTGCCTCGGTTGTATGCAGTCCTGATTGTGGCGCTCACCTGCACGGCGCCAAACACGCATACGACCATCATTGGCACCAAGGCAGAAGCGACTCTCATCGCTGAAGACGACACGTCTCCATTCGTCCCTCCATTCACGCCTGTCGCGATACCACTAAAGGCGGGCTGCACGATGTTGGGGCGTGAGCGGAAGACGGCCTAACGTTGTGCGGGACAGTAGCCCAGCTTCATGGAGACGGTTGGGAATGGTCCTCGCCGATACCCAAGGAGCAACAGTGTCCCTAATTTGCTGGGAAGTGGCGGTGCGGTCCCCTACGGCACTGTGTAAGATCCTACGGTCTTGGCGCGCATCCGTGCGGCGCTGCGGTCTGGTCCTAGGTCGATGGGCACGTGCACCTTCCGCCGACCTCTGGCGACAACATCGATGTACTGTGGAGACCTCACGCCCCACGTGTTGATCAATTCGGCGGTACGTCCACCCGGCCTTCCGCATGCCCACTATACGCCCTCGGTCAAAGTCCGTCAACTGCACATATGGTTCACGTCCATGCTGTCGCGGCATGCTACCAGTGTCAAAGACTCCGATGGAGCTCCGTATGCCACGGCAAACTGGCTGACACTGATGGCGGCGGTGCACAAATGCTGCGCAGCTAGCGCCATTCGACGGCCAACACCGCGGTTCCTGGTGTGTCCGCTGTGCCGTGCGTGTGATCATTGCTTGTACAGCTCTCTCGCAGTGTCCGGAGCAAGTATGGAGGGTCTGACACACCGGTGTCAATGTGTTCTTTTTTCCATTTCCAGGAGTGTATCTCCTTCATAATTTACAACAGTGTGCCAATGCTGGGGTAACATCGATTCTGCGACAGTAGAAATCAAGTGATTTTTAGGCGAAGAACTCCTCGAGTCATGTGAATAGTGTGGGCGCAGAATGACTTCCGAACCCAACTCCTACATAGCGATTTTTGTCAGTCTAACAGAACATGGGCAGGCATTATGGTGGATTAGCATCACTTCATGTGATCTTCTTGGATTGCATCTGCAGATGTCTCTGTTGTTGACAATAAATGTCAGCAGTGATGGTTGGACCTCAGAGAAGCAATTCGTAGTCCACCACACCACTGCAGTTTCATCATATGCAAACGTTCCCTTTTATGGATGCATGCAGGTCTTTGTATGGGGAGTTGTTGTTTTGTTTGGGCTCAACAGTTCCTTTTGTTACCTTAAAGACATCATTTCTCGGCACCAGTAATGATACAGGACAGGAATAGGTGCTGTTGTTCATGAGCCAATTGACGATGGGAATGCAGAGATGCACATATGGCCTTCCACTGATTTTTGTAGTTTTGGCTTAGAGCATGAGGTACCCATACATCCAATTTTTAAAACATCTCCATTGGATGCAAGTGTCGCATGATGGTGGTATGACCATAGCTCAATCACATCTGCCAGTTCTCGAGTACACTGTCATGGATCATTGTAAATTATTGTGTTTAAATGCGCTTCATCACATCCCAAAGGTCTTCTTGAATATGGAGTGTCGCAAATGTCTAAACGATCCTCCTTAAAATGAGAAAACCATTTTCCTGTCACACACTGTCCACTGGCGTTATCCCCATACATAGTGCACATTTCTGGCTGCATCCACTACCGTCACTCCACTACTGAACTCAAACACAAGAATGTCAGAAATGCTCTGATTTTTCCACTTGGTATTCCATTTTCTGGAGTCCACAGCTTCAGTTAGTTTCTCCAAATGACAAAATGACTATATATAAACTCAAACAACAACAATGAACTACGAGGGTAATCCCAAAAAGTAAGGTCTCCTACAGAACTCTGTGTGGCAGTTGGTCACACTGTTATGAAGAATGCTTCATGCGCTGTCTGTAAACATGCAGACGCCGCGCTGAGGTGCTCACTCTTGGCTTGGCAGCCGCTGAGAATGGAGCTCCCATTGAATGTTACTGCCAAGTGTGAACTGCGCGCAGTTATTCACTTTTTGAACACAAAGGGCACTGCGGCGACTGAAATCCATTGCCAATTGATGGAAGTGTATAGTGAGCCGTGCATGGACGTCAAAACTGTTCATAAGTGGTGTAGAGAGTTTGCAGATGGTCAGACCAAAATTCACAACGAACAAAGGAGTGGGAGACCGTCAATTTCTGAGGAGACAGTGTTGAAGGTTGAGCAAAGCGTGCGTGAAGATCGGAGGATCACCCCAGATGATCTCTGCACACTGGTTCCTGAGGTTTCCTGAAGCACCGCTCACAAAATTTTAACAGAAACAGAAACATTGAACTAGCGGAAGGTGTGTGCAAGATGGGTGCCACGCATGCTGACTGAGGACAACATGCGGTAATGAGCTGATGCTTCCCGCGCATTTCTTCACCGCCTTGCAACCGAACAGGACAACTTCCTGGACTCAATCGTCACAGGTGACAAAACCTGGGCATAACACTTTACACCTGAGACCAAGCAACAAGTTTCTGAACAGCATGGCAGCGAGCTGGTATGACACAGGCACACAAAAACTGCCACAGTATCTATAAAAATGTGTTGACAGAAATGGTGATTATGTCGAAAAACAGCTAAGTGTCAACCTGTAAAGTGATGTAAACCATTATGGAAATAAACAGGTCTATGTACTTATAAAAAAAATAGGAGTCCTTACTTTTGGGATTATCCTCATACAAATAATAAAATGACAATCAATAAACTGGAATATCAACATTCAAAACAAAAATGTCACAACTTATGCACCAGTTTAGTAGCACACAATTTACACACAATAAAAATAAAAAATTGGAACTCCAGTTAACTGAACTTGGACCAACCAAAACTCAGGTTATTCAAAACACTCCAAACATTGAAAATCAAAAAATTATATTTCACTGCATGGGAATAACTCAAGGGCAAAAGTGTGCTCAGTTATTGGTTAGTTTTGTTATGCTTTAGGGCACAAAAACAACTGGGGTCATATGTGCCTAAGTCAAAATTATAGAACATGAAGACAGAGAGGAGTTAAAAAACTACTATATGTCAGTTCCAATTGACATAATAGAAGACAGCTAAAAACAGGCATGTGGGAAAAAGGGCTAAAAAAGACACCATACAGAATAGGAGGCCCAAAACTTAAAATTAAATGGCCTTCGCCATATTGCTTAGGTGGACAAAAAGTAGAACGTGGTCAACAGCCTGTGCGTCATTTCCTAAACAGCCAATAACTCAGATGGCAAACCCAAATGGGTACGTAAAAGGTTAAAAAAAAAAAAAATGGACATTCCATCAAGAAGTGGCGGACAGTTAACACTTAGGCGCAGTGTGTACAGAGTGGCGGGGCAGCGCCACTTAGCAAATGCTGATGGCTAAAAAGGCAGTGCCCAATATGCAGCAGAGTTAAAATAACCTCCTCCAGGCAGGAGAGCCAAGAGAAGGTCATGTCCAGCAATAAGGGATGGGCAGTGTACAGCGCACATAGACTTTGAAGGGCACTGAGTGAGTCTGAGCAGAGTACACAACTGGAAAGGCTATGTCACTGGATGTACTCCATGGCCTGATACAAGGAGAAGAGCTCAGTTATAAATACTGAGGACTGTGTTGGAAGCCGATATAGACAAGGGTGCCAATGACAAAGGCACATCTGACAACACAGTCAGTCTGAGAGCCATCAATGTATACAAACTTACTATCACGAAGTGCCATGTGAAGGTCGTGAAACTGAAGTCGATAGACCGAGGTTGGAGTAGTGTTCTTAGGAAGCGAACGAAGGTCAAGGTTAACATGGGACGCTTCACAAAGCCAAGGTGCTGAAGGGTTCACACGCATGGGAAAGGTGCAGGTAGTGTGAAGTTAAGCCGCTGTAGGAAGTGCCGAAAGCAGACTCCAGGGGGTAACAAAGAAGAAGGATGAGACCATACTGAAGATCAAGGAAATCATCAAAGAAGGAGGCATAGGATGGGTGGCCACATATGGAAGACAAACGGCATGTGTACTTGCTGAAAAGAAAGTCATGGTGGTAGGACAGTGGTAGTTCAGCAGCTTCAGCATACAGACTCTCAACCGGACTAATGTAAATGTAACCCATGGCCAAACGGATGCCCCAATGGTGGATAGGGTTGAGAAAGCATTAGAGGGATGAGTGTGCAGATGCATACACAAAGCACCCATAGTCGAGCTTCGAACGGACAAGGGACCGGTACAAATGGAGGAGGGTGGTTCAATCGGCACCCCAGAAAGTACCATTGAGGACACACAGGTCATTGAGGAACTGCATACGGCGTGCTGTCAGGTAAGAGACATGGGAGGAGCAAGATTGTTTCCTATCAAGCATGAGAAATTTCGTTGTTTCAACAAACAGAAGGCCGACAGGCCCAAGATGTAAAGGTGGTCGGAGAAACCACTTTTGTCGCCAGAAATTCATACGGATGGTTTTGTCAGTGGAAAAGCAAAAGCCACTGTCAATGCACCAGGAGTAAAGATGATCAAAACATTGCTGAAGATGCTGCTCAGTGAGACAGGTCCATGGAGAGCTGCAATAAATGACAAAATCATCAACAAAAATGAATCCAGAGATGCCCAGTGGAAGACAGGCCATGATAGGATTAATGCAACAGCAAAGAGGATGACACACAGGACGGAACCCTGAGGCACACCGTTTTCCTGGATAAAGGTGTCCAACAGGGCAGATCCTACTTGCACCCTGAAAACTTGATATTTTAAAAATGCCTGAAGGAAACAGGGCAGGCAGCCACAGAAGCCCCAAGTGTAAAGAGTATGGAGGGTAGCAATTCTCCAGCAGGTGTCGCAGGCCTTCTCCAAATCAAAAAACACAACCACAGTCTGGAATTTCTGCAGAAAATCATTCATGACATGGGTCAACAAAGTAATGAGATGGTCAACTGCAGAATGCCGTGCTCAAAACCCACAGTGCATTCGTCAGTAAATTGCGAGACTCGAGCCACCATACCAACCAGGCATGGATCATACGTTCCATCATCTTTGCTAATGCAGCTGGTGAGAGAGTTGGGGCAGTAGGTAGAAGGAATGTTTTTGTCCTTACCGGACTTAGGTATGGGTGTGACAGTGGTTTCATGCCAAAGTCCGTGAAATATGCCCTCTGCCCAGATGCTGTTGTATGTGTTAAGCATAAAGTGCCTGCCCGCAAGAGAAAGGTGCTGCAACATCTGAATGTGGATGGCGTCTGGCTCTGGGGCGAAGGATCGGGATGAACAGAGCATGATGTAGCTCCCTCGTAGGCAGCATTGTAGCACTCATGATTCAAAGAAGAGAAGGGTATCGCCCGAGCCTCCTCCATACGTTTTCTGATAAAGGAAGGCAGGGTGACAGTGGGAAGAGCTTCAAAATTCCACAAAATGTTGGCCCAGCGTGTCTGAGATAGCAATAGGGTCCATGATAACATCGTCTGCTACTGTGAGGCTGGAAATGGGGGAATGGATCTTGGTCCCAGAGAGCTATCAAGGTTGGCCCACACGAGAGAGGAAGGGGAGGAACTGTTAAAAGAACTAGTGAATGAAATCCAGCTTGCTTGCTTGTTATCCTGAAGAATGCAACTATACTTTTCACTCATCTGTTTATAATGAATGCAGTTCGCCACTGTATGACGACGGTGAAAATGTGGAGAGTACATCTCTGTGCACGAATTGCATCACAGCATGCCTCAAGTCCACCAAGGGATGGGGACACGATATGGTAAAGAGGAAGTGCGAGGAATGGAACATTCTGCAACAGTAAGGATAATGTTGGTGAGATAGTCCGACTGGTCATCACAACTGAGGAAATCTCGTTCTTTGAAGGTTGCCAGGGAAGAGTAAAGCTGGCAGTCAGCCTTAGTAAGCTGCCATTTAGGTGTGCACACGAATGGAGTAGGAGTCAGCAAATGGAGAGCACATGGGAAATGGTCATTCCAGTAGGTGTCAAAAAGAATGGACCACTCAAGATGATGGGCAAGCTGGGCTGTGGAGAACATAGGTCCAAATGGGAATAGATGTGTGAGGAGTCGGAAAGGAAAGTCGGTGTTCCAGTGTTCAGGCAGAAGAGGTTGAGAAGGTCAGCCAAGAAGGCACCTCTCTGACAGGTCCTGGGAGAACCCCAGATATGCATTAAAGTCAGTGAGTAGCAAAAGTGGAGGATGTAGTTGCCCAATAAGCTGAAGGAAGTCTGCCCTGGTGACATCGAATAACGGAGGGGGACAAATGGTACAGAGGGAAAAAGTCAGGTGGGGAAGGAAAAGGCGAACTGCAACTGCTTGAAGACGGGTAATCAGACAGATGGGTTGACTACGGTTGTCATCCTGTATGATGAGTGTAACACCCCCATGAGATGGAAAGTGGATCTCAGGGAGAAGGTCAGAACAAATCGGTAAGTAATGTGAAAGCTCAAAGTGGCTGTGAGGGTGCAATTTTGTTTCATGAAAGCAGAGTACAAGGGGATCCTATGAAGTTAAAAGCAGCCGTAAATCCTCTTTGTGGGACCAAAGACCATGAACGTTCCATTGGAGGACAGTCATGACGATGCCGCGTGACAGCCAGTGTGGAGCGATGCAGAGGCCGGCCGAGCTAGGGCGGAGACCTTTGAGTTGGTGAAGGAGAAGACTTTGGTGGACTTCTCTAAGCCCTTCCAGTTAGAGGAAGACTCAGGTGTTATTTGGCTGGAGGGACAAAGGAAGTCTTCACCGGAGTACTCCTTCTGTTCTTTATGGCCTACCAGTTGTGTAGCTGGTGGCTTCGCCCCTTGAGGCGAGAGTTTGATGGCTTGTTGCACAGCGGGACGGGGACATGACAATGCTACCTTGACACTGGGCAAATTCACAACCTCAGATCTGAATTGGAGGTTGTGTGTCTGCATGGCCGTGTCCTTCATGGAGCAAGGGGTAACAAGAACAGAACTACAGATACCAGACAGGAGAATGCAAGGTATGCGACTATCCAGTAACATGCAAGCTACTGGGTAAGGCATCTTTTCCTTTACCTGGATCTCTTGAACAGCCCAATCACCAAGATACACAAAACAATTTCGTGAGGAGGGGGCATGGCCACAATTAAAGTTGATACAGCAAGGAGAAAGAGGTGGACAATTGCCCTCATGTGAATCCCTACCATAATGTCACATTTGGCTGGGTGTCGACAAGACATTCTAGTGTGGTTGACACGATGACACTGGTAGCAGCGCATTGGGTTCAGAAGGTACGGCCAGACACTGATAATTTCATAGCCTGCTTTGAGCCTGGACGGAAGCATCACTCTATCAAAGGTGAGAAAGAGAGATCGGGCACGCACTAAGGAGGAATCAATTTTTTCATTACACAATGAACGGCAATGACACCCTGATCAGAGAGGTAAGACTGGATTTCGGCCTCGGTGAGACCGTCGAGCAGCCTGGTGTAAATTACAACATGGGAAGAATTCAGAGTTCTATGGGCCTCAACACAAACAGTGTAACTGGGAGAAGCAAGGCATCAAGCAGTTGTGCTTGACCATCAGAATTGGTCTTGAAAATCAAAGTGCCGTTCTGTAAATGAGAGCAGGGTTTCACAGGGCCAGCAATTGCATCAATACCTTTCTGAATAATAAATGGATTGACAGGGGTGAAGGACTGACAGTCTTCAGTACGTGAGACCAGGAGGGACTGTGGTGCAGTGGGAAGGCTCTTGGAATCATTAGCTGCATTATGTTCACGTTTTGCAGATGTGGAGTGGGAAGATGATTGACTCATCGCGAGGAAATCCCCATGATTGCCAGCATCTCCGATGGTGCGCTCCTTCCAACTGGGGGCCCCCTGCAATTATTAGCTCCTCTCACATGTGGTAAGAGAGAAACAGGGAGTTGTTCTCTTGTTCCTTTGTTGTTCTGTCTTAACTGTACCTCATAACTTCTTATATGTTTTTATTGTTTTAGTCATTTGCAACATTAACTCATTCTCTTAGGATATGTAAATGCTCACACTCCAGTAGAGATTTTTGGAAAGTAAGATAGCTATTAGTCTCTACAAAGACTTCATCATCATCATCATCATCATCATCATCAACTCCCACATTTTTTCAGTGTGACTGACTAATGGTATGCTACCAAGTGTTTTCCTGGCTTCTTGTTTCCATTTTATGCACAATATTTTAACAGACGATCCAGCTGTCTTCCTCATGTGCTGCGGATTTTGCAGTCACATGTAGTCGCTACTTGGGCTCCTAAATGGTTAACAATGACTACACCTAAGAGCAAAACCCATACCACCTGAGGAAGACAGCTGGATCAGCTGTCAAAATATTGCATATATAATGGAAACAGCTCAGCACAACACCTGGAGGCACAAATTTAATAATTATTATAACTATCGATTAGCAATATTACATTTAATATACTACTGCAAGACCAACATTAAAGCTAAGATGTCAGTCTGACTATTTAAATGCAAAGAATTGTAAGTAAAAATAATTAAACAATTATGTACTCTATTTCTTCATTTACCTGCATGGCTCCTGTAATGACTGATAAGTGTTGTAGGAGCAGTGAATGTTCGTGGAGGGTTGCAGATGTGGCACTCTAATGATTCGACAACATTTTCTTTGCGCTTCATTGAATCAATCATTTGGATAGCCATTTCCTGAAATAACTACGCGATCTAGTGTGCTGGCAATCATGGGGATTTCCTCGCGATGAGTCAATCATCTTCCCACTCCACATCTGCAAAACGTGAACATAATGCAGCTAATGATTCAAGAGCCTTCCCACTGCACCACAGTCCCTCTGGTCTCACGTACTGAAGACTGTCTCGCGTGTGT